>NC_047036.1:42887110-43506452 GCF_011762595.2 Tursiops truncatus
TCGGACCCGTGTCCCCTGCATTGGCAGGTGGATTCCTAACCACTGAGTCACCAAGGAAACCCTGTTGCTTTTTCTTAAGGCCTAAAAAAAATTCACAAATAATAGGTGAGTGTTCTCACTATAAAGGAAGAAAGCAATAGCTACAATTAATTAAAATATTTTATATACATAAAATATTCAATATTTAATATTGATAAGATTTTTAAATGCAAAATCCTGTATTGGAATAACAGTTTGAGCTTTAGCACCTGTAATTATTTATTCAATTACTGAGAATGTCAGCCTACATGGTTGGGCCTCCCTACCTTTCCAGTATGCTTTTAGATCTTGTAAAGGCATGTCTTTTGGCTAAGAATTAGAGAAAATTAAGACAACATTGTGAATAGTTAGACGTTAAAAATACTATTACTGGGATTTCCCTGGCGATCCAGTGGTTAGGACTCTGCACTTCCATTGCAGGGGGCACGGGTTCGATTCCCTACTTGGGGAACTAAGGTCCCACATGCCGCGTGGCCAAAAAAATAATGCTATTACCGTTATAATTAATTTTCAAAGAACACGTTTATTCTTCACTGAAAAACTTAAAAATTTTTCCCTTTAAGTTTTATACTCATTTCAATCAAAATAGTTATTTTTGGAGAGATTAGCTATAGCTCTTGAATAACGGGCATTAACTATTGCTGTTATGTAACCAGTCTCTTACTGTTTCATGATGGTATTTTTATTATTATGGATCCAAGTTCTCATTCTGCTTTATTTTGCCTTAGGCATTTTCAGTTAGGTATTTCACTTGGTTTGTGTGTGAGAAAATGTTATCCCTGTGGTTTTGTCCAGAAATGCTGCATGGGATTTTTTCTAAAATGATTTATTTTGTTGAGCACTCTCCTTTTCCCCGCCCCATGATGATATGTCAGCTGAAAATGTAGCATTTATTTCTTCCTGAAAGGGAGGTATTGCTTTTACATTTGCTATATCCTGAGACTATCTCACCATGTCATCTGGGATGAGATGAGGAGCCAGTGCCAATAGTCTTTTATTCTAATTATTCCACGAACAGTAGTGAATGTCTACCATATACCAGGCACTGCCTTCAACACTAAGGCTTCATAGAGGCATTAGAGAAGCTCCACTCTTCAGAAGCTCCCTATCTGTAGAGAAGCCAACAGATAAACTACTAAACGCCATTCTGTGTGCCGTGTGCCACAGTACAGATGGCATGGAGAGTGGGTGGGACACGGGAGGACTGGCTGGCCGAGTCCATCTGGGAGTTGAGGGAAGGCATTTAGAGGTTAGCCTTGAGCTGAGTCTGGAAGGATGGATTAATTTTCAGGAATAAGGAGGAAATGACATTCTAGGCAGAAGGAGCCACATGGACAAAGTGTGGAGATGCGAAATCGCAGGGTGCTTTTGGGAAATTATGAGATGTCCCATTTGGCTGGAGTGCTCAGGAACTGAAGCAGAAACTGGAGGACTGTACTCTTTCTGGAGTATATTCTTGGTGGCTGGTGCACTTCCTGTATTATATAGTAAATGACTTGTGGACGAAATAAAATGTTGACTGAGGTTAATGGAGTAATTATGAAGGGATCTGGGTGATGATAACCTAATAAATAAATAAAACAAAATAAAATATAATATAAAATAAAATACCTTTCCTCAAAATTCCCAGAATCTGTTTGTCACTGGAAATAGAGTTGTTGAAAACAGATAGGAAGCAAACTCATTCTTTTTTTTTCTTTTCATTTTAACATCTTTATTGGAGTATAATTGCTTTACAACGGTATGTTAGTTTCAGCTTCACAACAAAATGAATCAGGTATATATATACATATGTTCCCATATCTCTTCCCGCTTGCGTCTCCCTCCCTCCCACCCTCCCTATCCCACCCCTCCAGGCGGTCACAAAGCACCGAGCTGATCTCCCTGTGCTATGCGGCTGCTTCCCACTAGCTATCTACCTTACGTTTGGTAGTGTATATATGTCCATGCCTCTCTCTCGCATTGTCACCGTTTACCCTTCCCCCTCCCCATAGCCTCAAGTCCATTCTCTAGTAAGTCTGTGTCTTTATTCCTGTTTCACCCCTAGGTTTTTCATGACATTTTTCCCCCTTAAATTCCATATATATGTGTTAGCATACGGTATTTGTCTCTCTCTTTCTGACTTACTTCACTCTGTATGACAGACTCTAGGTCTATCCACCTCATTACAAATAGCTCAATTTCGTTTCTTTTTATGGCTGAGTAATATTCCATTGTATATATTTGCCACATCTTTATCCATTCATCCGATGATGGACACTTAGGTTGTTTCCATCTCCTGGCTGTTGTAAATAGAGCTGCAATGAACATTTTGGTACATGACTCTTTTTGAATTATGGTTTTCTCAGGGTATATGCCCAGTAGTGGGATTGCTGGGTCATATGGTAGTTCTATTTGTAGTTTTTTAAGGAACCTCCATACTGTTCTCCACAGTGGCTGTATCAATTTACATTCCCACCAACAGTGCAAGAGGGTTCCCTTTTCTCCCCACCCTCTCCAGCATTTATTGTTTCTAGATTTTTTGATGCTGGCCATTCTGACTGCTGTGAGATGATATCTCATTGTAGTTTCGATTTGCATTTCTCTAATGATTAGTGATGTTGAGCATTCTTTCATGTGTTTGTTGGCACTCTGTATATCTTCTTTGGAGAAATGTCTATTTAGGTCTTCTGCCCATTTTTGGATTGGGTTGTTTGTTTTTTTGTTATTAAGCTGCATGAGCTGCTTATAAATTGTGGAGATTAATCCTTTGTCAGTTGCTTCATTTGCAAATATTTTCTCCCATTCTGAGGGTTGTCTTTTGGTCTTCTTTATGGTTTCCTTTGCCGCTCAAAAGCTTTTAAGTTTCATTAGGTCCCATTTGTTTACTTTTGTTTTTATTTCCATTTCTCTAGGAGGTGGGTCAAAAAGGACCTTGCTGTGATTTATGTCATAGAGTGTCCTGCCTATGTTTTCCTTTAAGAGTTTGATAGTTTCTGGCCTTACATTTAGGTCTTTAATCCATTTTGAGCTTATTTTTGTGTATGGTGTTAGGGAGTGATCTAATCTCATACTTTGACATGTAGCTGTCCAGTTTTCCCAGCACCACTTATTGAAGAGGCTGTCCTTTCTCCACTGTACATTCCTGCCTCCTTTGTCAAAGATAAGGTGACCATATGTGCGTGGGTTTATCTCTGGGCTTTCTATCCTGTTCCATTGATCTCTATTTCTGTTTTTGTGCCAGTACCATACTGTCTTGATTACTGTAGCTTTGTAGTATAGTCTGAAGTCAGGAAGCCTGATTCCTCCAGCTCCGTTTTTCGTTCTCAAGATTGCTTTGGCTCTTCGGGGTCTTTTGTGTTTCCATACAAATTGCAAAATTTTTTGTTCTAGTTCTGTGAAAAATGCCAGGGGTAGTTTGATAGGGATTGCATTGAATCTGTAGATTGCTTTGGGTTGTAGAGTCATTTTCACAATGTTGATTCTTCTAATCCAAGAACATGGTATATTTCTCCATCTATTTGTATCATCTTTAATTTCTTTCATCAGTGTCTTATAATTTTCTGCATACAGGTCTTTTGTCTCCTTAGGTAGGTTTATTCCTAGATATTTTATTCTTTTTGTTGCAGTGTTAATGGGAGTGTTTTCTTGATTTCACTTTCAGATTTTTCATCCTTAGTGTATAGGAATGCCAGAGATTTCTGTGCATTAATTTTGTATCCTGCTACTTTACCAAATTCATTGATTAGCTCTAGTAGTTTTCTGGTAGCATCTTTAGGATTCTCTATGTATAGTATCATGTCATTTGCAAAGAGTGACAGCTTTACTTCTTCTTTTCCAATTTGGATTCCTTTTATTTCCTTTTCTTCTCTGATTTCTGTGGCTAAAACTTCCAAAACTATGTTGAATAAGAGTGGTGAGAGTGGGCAACCTTGTCTTGTTCCTGATCTTAGTGGAAATGCTTTCAGTTTTTCACCATTGAGGACAATGTTGGCTGTGGGTTTGTCATATATGGCCTTTATTATGTTGAGGAAAGTTCCCTCTATGCCTACTTTCTGCAGGGTTTTTATCATAAATGGGTGTTGAATTTTGTCAAAAGCTTTCTCTGCATCTATTGAGATGATCATATGGTTTTTCTCCTTCAATTTATTAATATGGTGTATCACGTTGATTGATTTGCGTATATTGAAGAATCCTTGCATTTCTGGAATAAACCCCACTTGATCATGGTGTATGATCCGTTTAATGTGCTGTTGGATTCTGTTTGCTAGTATTTTGTTGAGGATTTTTGCATCTATGTTCATCAGTGATATTGGCCTGTAGTTTTCTTTCTTTGTGACATCCTTGTCTGGTTTTGGTATCAGGGTGATGGGGGCCTCGTAGAATGAGTTGGGGAGTGTTCCTCCCTCTGCTATATTTTGGAAGAGTTTGAGAAGGATAGGTGACAGCTCTTCTCTAAATGTTTGATAGAATTCGCCTGTGAAGCCATCTGGTCCTGGGCTTTTGTTTGTTGGAAGATTTTTAATCACAGTTTCAATTTCAGTGCTTGTGATTGGTCTGTTCATATTTTCTATTTCTTCCTGATTCAGTCTTGGCAGGTTGTGCCTTTCTAAGAAGTTGTCCATTTCTTCCAGGTTGTCCATTTTGTTGGCATTGCTTGTAGTAATCTCTCATGATCTTTTGTACTTCTGCAGTGTCATCTGTTACTTCTCCTTTTTTATTTCTAATTCTATTGATTTGAGTCTTCTCCCTTTTTTTTCTTGATGAGTCTGGCTAATGGTTTATCTATTTTGTTTATCTTCTCAAAGAACCAGCTTTTAGTTTTATTGATCTTTGCTATCGTTTCCTTCATTTCTTTTTCATTTATTTCTGATCTGATTTTTATGATTTCTTTCCTTCTGCTAACTTTGGGGTTTTTTTGTTCTTCTTTCTCTAATTGCTTTAGGTGCAAGGTTAGGTTGTTTATTCGAGATGTTTCCTGTTTCTTAAGGTAGGATTGTATTGCTATAAACTTCCCTCTTAGAACTGCTTTTGCTGCATCCCATAGATTTTGACTCGTCGTGTCTCCATTGTCATTTGTTTCTAGGTATTTTTTGATTTCCTCTTTGATTTCTTCAGTGATCACTTCGTTATTAAGTAGTGTATTGTTTAGCCTCCATGTGTTTGTATTTTTTACAGATCTTTTCCTGTAATTGATATCTAGTCTCATAGCGTTGTGGTCGGAAAAGATACTTGATACAATTTCAATATTCTTAAATTTACCAAGGCTTGATTTGTGACCCAAGATATAATCTATCCTGGAGAATGTTCCATGAGCACTTGAGAAAAATGTGTATTCTGTTGTTTTTGGATGGAATGTCCTATAAATATCAATTAAGTCCATCTTGTTTAATGTATCATTTAAAGCTTGTGTTTCCTTATTTATTTTCATTTTGGATGATCTGTCCATTTGTGAAAGTGGGGTGTTAAAGTCATCTACTATGAATGTGTTACTGTCGATTTCCCCTTTTATGGCTGTCAGTATTTGCCTTATGTATTGAGGTGCTCCTATGTCGGGTGCATAAATATTTGCAATTGTTATATCTTCTTCTTGGATCGATCCCTTGATCATTATGTAGTGTCCTTCTTTGTCTCTTCTAATAGTCTCTATTTTAAAGTCTATTTTGTCTGATATGAGAATTGCTACTCCAGCTTTCTTTTGGTTTCCATTTGCATGAAATACCTTTTTCTATCCCCTTACTTTCAGTCTGTATGTGTCTCTAGGTCTGAAGTGGGTCTCTTGTAGACAGCAAATATATGCGTCTTGTTTTTGTATCCATTCAGCCAATCTGTGTCTTTTGGTGGGAGCATTTAGTCCATTTACATTTAAGGTAATTATTGATATGTGTGTTCCCATTCCCATTTTCTTAATTGTTTTGGGTTCGTTATTGTAGGTCTTTTCCTTCTTTTGTGTTTCTTGCCTAGAGACGTTCCTTTAGCAGTTGTTGTAAAGCTGGTTTGGTGGTGCTGAACTCTCTCAGCTTTTGCTTGTCTGTAAAGGTTTTAATTTCTCCATCAAATCTGAATGAGATCCTTGCTGGGTAGAGTAATCTTGGTTGCAGGTTTTTCTCCTTCAGCACTTTCAATATGTCCTGCCACTCCCTTCTGGCTTGCAGAGTTTCTGCTGAAAGATCAGCTGTTAACCTTATGGGGATTCCCTTGTGTATTATTTGTTGTTTTTCCCTTGCTGCTTTTAATATGTTTTCTTTGTATTTAATTTTTGACAGTTTGATTAATATGTGTCTTGGCGTATTTCTCCTTGGATTTATCCTGTATGGGACTCTCTGTGCTTCCTGGACTTGATTAACTATTTCCTTTCCCATATTAGGGAAGTTTTCAACTATAATCTCTTCAAATATTTTCTCAGTCCCTTTCTTTTTCTCTTCTTCTTCTGGAACCCCTATAATTCGAATGTTGGTGCGTTTAATGTTGTCCCAGAGGTCTCTGAGACTGTCCTCAGTTCTTTTCATTCTTTTTTCTTTATTCTGCTCTGCAGTAGTTATTTCCACTATTTTATCTTCCAGGTCACTTATCCGTTCTTCTGCCTCAGTTATTCTGCTATTGATCCCATCTAGAGTATTTTTCATTTCATTTATTGTGTTGTTCATCATTGTTTGTTTCATCTTTATTTCTTCTAGGTCCTTGTTAACTGATTCTTGCATTTTGTCCATTCTATTTCCAAGATTTTAGATCATCTTTACTATCATTATTCTGAATTCTTTTTCAGGTAGAGTGCCTATTTCCTCTTCATTTGTTAGGTCTGGTGGGTTTTTATCTTGCTCCTTCATCTGCTGTGTGTTTTTCTGTCTTTTCATTTTGCTTATCTTACTGTGTTTGGGGTCTCCTTTTTGCAGGCTGAAGGTTCGTAGTTCCTGTTGTTTTTTGTGTCTGTCCCCAGTGGCTAAGGTTGGTTCAGTGGGTTGTGTAGGCTTCCTGGTGGAGGGTACTAGTGCCTGTGTTCTGGTGGATGAGGCTGGATCTTTTCTTTCTGGTGGGCAGGTCCACGTCTGGTGGTGTGTTTTGGGGTGTCTGTAGACTTATTATGATTTTGGGCAGCCTCTGTGCTAATGGGTGGGGTTGTGTTCCTGTCTTGCTAGTTGTTTGGCATAGGATATCCAGCACTGTAGCTTGCTGGTCGTTGAGTGAAGCTGGGTGCTGGCGTTGAGATGGAGATCTCTGGGAGATTTTCACCGTTTGATATTATGTGCAGCTGGGAGGCCTCTTGTGGACCAGTGTCCTGAAGTTGGCTCTCCCACCTCAGAGGCACAGCACTGACTCCTGGCTGCAGCACCAAGAGCCTTTCATCCACAGGGCTCCTTAATTTGGGATGATTCGTTGTCTATTCATGTATTCCACAGATGCAGGGTACATCAAGTTGATTGTAGAGCTTTAATCCGCTGCTTCTGAGGCTGCTGGGAGAGATTTCCCTTTCTCTTCTTTGTTTTCACAGCTCCCAGGGGCTCAGCTTTGGATTTGGCCCCGCCTGTGCGTGTAGGTTGCCGGAGGGCGTCTGTTCTTTGCTCAGACAGGACGGGGTTAAAGGAGCCGCTGATTCGGAGGCTCTGGCTCACTCAGGGCGGGGGGGGGGGGGGGGGGGGGGGGGGGGGGAGGGGCGGTAGGGAGGGTCACGGAGTGCGGGGCGGGCCTGCAGCTGCAGAGGCCGGCGTGACGTTGCTAGCCTGAGGCGCGCCGTTCGTTCTCCCGGGGGAGTTGTCCCTGGATCCCAGGACCCTGGCAGTGGCGGGCTGCACAGGCTCCCCGGAAGGGGGTGTGGATAGTGACCTGTGTTCGCACACAGGCTTCTTGGTGGCGGCAGCAGCGGCCTTAGCGTCTCATGTCTGTCTCTGGGCTCCGCACTTTTAGCCGCGGCTCGCGCCCGTCTCTGGAGCTCCTTTAAGCAGCGCTCTTAATCCCCTCTCCTCGTGCACCAGGAAACAAAGAGGGAAGAAAAAGTCTCTTGCCTCTTCGGCAGGTCCAGACTCCCCCCCCCCCCCACCCCCCGACTCCCTCCCGGCTAGCCGCGGTGCACTAACGCCCTGCAGACTGTGTTCACGCCGCCAACCTCAGTCCTCTCCCGGCGCTCCGACAGAAGCCGGAGCCTCAGCTCCCAGCCCCGCCCGCCCCGGCGGGTGAGCAGACAAGCCTCTCGTCTGGTGAGTGCCGGTCGGCTCCGATCCTCTGTGCTGGAATCTCTCCGCTTTGCCCTCCGCACCCCTGTTGCTGCGCTCTCCTCCGCGGCTCTGAAGCTCCCCCACTCCGCCACCCGCAGTCTCCGCCACCCGCAGTCTCCGCCTCCGAAGCTCCCCCACTCCGCCACCCGCAGTCTCCGCCCGCGAAGGGGCTTCCTAGTGTGTGGACACTTTTCCTTCTTCACAGCTCTCTCCCGCTGGTGCAGGACCCGTCCCTATCCTTTTGTCTCTGTTTATTTTTTTCTTTTGCCCTAACCAGGTACGTGGGGGGTTCCTTGCCTTTTGGGAGGTCTGAGGTCTTCTGCCAGCGTTCAGTAGGTGCTCCGTAGGAGTTGTTCCACGCGTAGATGTATTTCTGGTGTATCTGTGGGGAGGAAGGTGATCTCCGAGTCTTACTCTTCCGCCATCTTCCCGGAAGTCCTCTGTACTTTTTCTGGTATGATTTTCGCGTCACCATCTTCCAGCTTCCCAGCCACAGAATTACAGGTGCCTGAAATTCTACCTTTAGAGATTCATTCTTTGTCTCAGGCTTGCTTTCCTTTTGACTTGCAGAGACACCAGAGCTACCCTGTAAGTCGTCTTAGTCATCAACCTTCTAGTAAGATTCTTTGCTGGAAATAGGTGAAATTGGGGAAGATAACAAAATGTGAAGAAGGCAGTTCATCAAATATTGAGGGTAAGGAAAAGGGACACAATAAAAGCAGTAATAACAGTATCATAGGGGAAGGCTGCAGTGGGGATCCTGAACTTTGACCTTCTTTACACTTTGGGCAATGAATGGTTGTTAATGTTGTTGGTGCACTTGGAGGATGAGTTGGGTGTTGTGAAGCAGTCCTCTTTTCTCCTTTCAGCATTTCAGTGCATTGAGGCCATGCAGACCTGCTTCACTCAGGACCAGCTGGTGGTGGAGTGGCAAAGCTCTGCTCTGGAGGTGGATACATGGATGATTGAGTGGGTCCCAGATTTGGACTCAGAGTCCTCAACCATTTCCTGGGAATCTGTGTCTCAGACCAGGAACTGGGCAATCCAGCAGGGTAGCCAGTGCAGAGCCCACAAGTTCCCTCTGTGTAGGATTCTGTTTCATTTTCATCAGTTTTTAAATCCTTAACTTTGGCTTCAAAACTGTAAATGTGAGTAATAGAATTTGACAAGCTAGGGCAAGCTTAAGGAAGTGTACTTCTTGGCATTTCCCAGCAATACTAGAATAGGAAGCCATAGGTATCAGACCAGGCATCTGGTGTGTTTCCAGGTGGGAAACACCATCTTGACACCCACCATCAGAGAGCTCTTCCCAGATATATTGATCACATGGATAACACCAGAGTTTGTATCCCATCTGTCCTACCCAGGGCACCTCCTTCAGTTCTGGTTGCCTGTTTCAGATCTAGGCCCCTTCCCCAGGTGATTGATACAGGGAATAGCCTTCTTTTCAAGAAAGCCCCTGCTCCATGTAAGACACATAAGTGAGGCTTTACTCTCCAACCATTTCTTAATACTTAATAGCATCCACATGAAGAGTTATGCTTATGTAGGGATGCAGACAGAAGAGGTACAATTTATGGTACCTGAGTTCTCTAGGGTGATACGCTATTGAAAGAAGGGTTAAGTTTATTCTGTAGTGCCCCCAAATCATGTAACAAAATCAGTGATGGAGGAGAGACTGGAGCTCTTACTTCTCCTTTCCTGGGTGGCTCTGTCATTTTGTCAGAGTGGTGCAGGTTTAGTTCTAATAATTAATTTAAAAATGTTAGAAATGGAATAGACATTAGAGACCATCCAACCTAACTTCCTTATTTTCCATATGTGGAAACTATAGAAAAATAAAATATCTTCTGTAAGTCATAGCACATAAGTCTTAGTCTAGCTTTCCTTCTTCTATGCCATGCTCTGCACCTAATGCTTGTTTCTCTCTCTTCCCACTCTCTCTGTCCCCCCCCCTCTCTTTCTCCCTCTCCTTTTCTCTCCGTCTCCCTCCCTCCCCAACCTTCCCTCTCTCTCTCTCCCCCCTCCCCTTTTTCCACAGATGAACTAAAACCTTTCCGGTGCTATAACATCTCTGTGTATCCAATGTTGCAAGACCGAGTGGGTGAGCCATATTCTATCCAGGCTTATGTCAAAGAAGGTGGTATGTATGGACAAGTTTCTGTTGAGGAAAGGAAGCACTGGGGCCTGTCCAACATTTACACAAGGCTGTGAAGGCCTGTAGCTTGTTCACAGTTGCTTTAGTGCCCATCCGTGCTGCACCTTAGCTCGTAGTAAGCTATGTATGTTTGACCCAGTTGTGGTCACGGTATGGATTCACTGAATTTTTTTTTTTTGGCTGTGCTGTGTGGCATGTGGGATCTTAGTTCCCCGACCAGGGATCGAACCTGCACCCCCTGCATTGGAAGCGTGGAGTCTCAACTACTGGACCACCAGGGAAGTCCCTGGATTCACTGAATTTTAAAGCTGGAGTAGACATTAGAGATCAAGTCCAAGCCCTTCATCTCACAAACGGAAAATTGAGGCTCAGAGAGGTGAAATAACTTGCCCAAAGTCACAAAGAAACTCAGTGCAGATAGCGCTGTAAGCAGAAACAACATTTAGCTAAGACCAAGTTAGGAACCCTAAGAGTTATTCGTAACTTGGAGATGCTAGAACATTATTTATTTTTAATTATGTAGTGATAAGCCAGGGTTTTATTGGCAAACCACTCAGACTGTATCTTTTTGAAAGTTAACATCTTCCAGATTCAACCTTAGGAAATATATCCTGTCACTCAGAGGTAGCCCATGGAGGCATACTCTTTAATTGTTTGATAATAGCTATTACAGGTATGAATGAAAGAGCTGGGCTCCAAATCAGAGTGAGAGGTCTTGTTCTCTGGTCTTGGACACTGCTTCCCTTCCTGTTCAAGATGGATGATTCTAGACAACAATTTTCTCAAACAAACTGATTCATCAGTTCCCTACTCTGCCCCCACCTCCCACCCCCAGCACTGATTAGTCTGAGGACTGGCCAGAGATTTTGTGGGGCAAGGATCTGCTGGGGTGTAATTCGGTGTTTATTATTTATCTCCCTGTCCTATAAAGGTCCATCAGCAGGTCCCATGACAAAGGCGGAGAACATTGGTGTGGAGACAGTCACAATTACACGGAAGGAGTCCCAAGAGTCAGAGAAACGGTTTCATCAACAACTGTACCATATTTTACCAAGCTGAAGATGGAAAGGAATTCTGTAAGTGAGCTTATCGACAAGTTGAAAGAACCCCAAGCCCCAGATAGATGCTATGGATAGACCTGCTATAGGGGTGACTCCCATGGCTGGTGCCCTGCCACCTTGCAGGAATCACTCAGCTTCTTTGAGCTTCTCTGAAAATGGGGCCAAGGGCACCCACCTCTTGAGTTTTTTAGAGTCAGGTGAGAGTGAAATGACTGTACCTGAGAGTCCGGTAGGAACCAGAGGGCTTGATATAATTTGTGCCTATCAGGCCGTGAACAGGTGGGCCTTCTGGGAGCTTCCTGACCTCTATTCCAGAGTGGGGCATAACCTGGATTAAAGGCTGGAGGGGGACAGACCCTGTTTCGTGGCACTTACTTCAGTGCAGGACCCTTTACCATGACTCCTACCACCCACTGCTTTTTTCTTGCGTCTACAATATTGCCTAACATCCTGAGTTCTGGGCTGGGCTTGGATTCCCATTTAGGCTAATTTGTTGTTGTTGTTGTTACAGTAGAATACATATAACACAAAACTGACCACTTTAAACATTTGAAAGTGTACAATTTAGTGGCATTAAGTACATCCATAATGTTGTGCAACCATCACCACTACCTATTTCTGCCCCAGATAGAAACCCTGTACCCATTCAGTCGCTACCTTACCCTTGTCCCACAGTCCCTGGCGACCACAACATTGCTTTCTGTCTCTATGGATTTACCTATTCTGGATATTTCATATAAACAGAATCATACAATATGGGGCCTTTTTTTGCCTGGCTTCTTTCACTTAGCATAATGTGTTCAAAGTTCAGCCATGTCATAGCATGTATTAGCACCGCATTCCTTTTCATGGCTAAATAATTTTCTATTATATGGATAAACAGTTTGTTTATCCATTCATCAGTTGATGGGACACTTGGGTTGTTTTCATCTTTTAGCCAGTGTGATTAATGCTGCTATGAACATTGGTGTACAACTATCTGTTTGAATCTCTGCTTTTTATTCTTTGGGGTGTATTACTAGGAGTAGAATTGCTGGGTCATATGGTAATACTAGTTTAACTTATTTAGGAACCACCAAACTCTTTTCATAGCAGCTACACCAATTTACATTTCTACCAGCAATATATATGAGAATTCTAATTTCTCCATATCCTTACCAACACTTGATATTTTCCATTTAAAAAATAGTGTGGCTATCCTAGTGGGTGTAAAGTGCTATTTCAATGTGGTTTTGATTTGTACTTCCTTAATAACTAATGATGTAGAGCATCTTTGTACTTGCTCTTTGGCCATTTGTGTATCTTCTTTGGAGAAAGTCTTTTCAGACTCTTTGCCAATTTTTTTATTTTTATTTTTTTTGCGGTATGCGGGCCTCTCACTGCTGTGGCCTCATCCATTGCGGAGCACAGGCTCCGGACGTGCAGGCCCAGCGGCCATGGCTCATGGGCCCAGCTGTTCCACGGCATGTGGGATCCTCCCGGACCGGGGCACGAACCCGTGTCCCCTGCATCGGCAGGTGGACTCTCAACCACTGCGCCACCAGGGAAGCCCTGCCATTTTTAAATTGGGTTGTTTGTCTTCCGGTGTTGAGCTGTTAGAGTTTTGTGGGTTTTTTTTTAACATATTCTGGATACAGATTCCTTATCAAATATATGATTTGCAAATATTTTCCCATTCTGTAAGTTGTTTTTTCACGCTCTTGATAGTGTCTTTTGATGAAGTTCAGTTTAATCTTTTTGCTGCTTGTGTGTTTGGTGTCATATTTAAGAAATCATTGCCAAATTTAAGGACATATAGATTTATCCTATGTTTTCTAAGCGTCGTATAGATTTAACTCTTATATTTAGGTCTTTGATCCATCTTGATAGGCTAATTTTAATCAGAACATGAATAAAGAGATTGGGGTATGAGGTGGCCAAGTTTGGAAGCCCAGGTTCCAATGCTTTTATATCAGTGCCACTAAAGCACAGTTTTCACTTGGGTTTGGCTGTGGTATTTGACTTTTATATTTTTCCTTTAGCCAAGACAGTCAACTCCAGCATCTTGCAGTATAGCCTGGAGTCCCTGACACGAAAGACCTCTTACACTGTTCAGGTCATGGCCAGCACCAGTGCTGGGGGAACTAGTGGCACCAGGATAAACTTCAAGACATTGTCAATTAGTGAGTACTCCTTCAGTCCCTGGGAATGTCTCCTTGGCATTTCCTTTAGGCTAGTCACAGATGATGTTTCCCAAAGGCAGGGGGAGGGCAAGTGAAAGGGAGAAGTGAGAAGAACCATTTGCTCTCTGACTCATTGGCCTTCCTGGAAAGCATATGGGTGACGAGGGAGGAGGGAGAGCAGGAAAATTGAGAGCTGAATTTGGAAAGATGGGTCATTTTGCTTCTTCCTGGGTAGCCCCGAATCTTCTTAGGGAGGAGGGATCAAGTGAATGCCAACTTCACTGTCACTCCAAACCAGCTCCCACCTCAAGGCTATCCCCAAGTTCATAGTCACCAGTCCCTGTGTGTCAAACAAGGGAAAGCCTTGGTTGATCAAGCACCATTGGCCCACTTAACCTCATTGTTTGTGGAGTTTTTTGAGTAAAAAAGTGTATAATATGTTCTACTAATCAGCTTTTATATTAAAAAATGAGAGCAAGAGGGCTTCCCTGGTGGCGCAGTGGTTGAGAGTCCGCCTGCCGATGCAGGGGACACGGGTTCGTGCCCCGGTCTGGGAAGATCCCACATGCCGCAGAGCGGCTGGGCCCGTGAGCCATGGCCACTGAGCCTGCACATCCAGAGCCTGTGCTCCGCAACGGGAGAGGCCACAACAGCGAGAGGCCCATGTACCACCAAAAAAAAAAAAAAAAAAAATGGGAGCAAGAAAAATTTAATAAATACAACAATAATGTAAAATACAATGTGATTCATACGATGGTTATGGGGAATATTCAAGAGGGAAAGAAGACAGGCTGAAGAGGGAGATGAGGAAGAAAGAAGGAAGGAGAATGGGAGAAAACAGAGAAATAGAATGGGAGAAACAGAAATCTCTGTCTTTGAATGACAGAGGTTTGATTTTAAGGATATACTAACACTTTAAAAAAATGAAGCTTAAAAGTGAAGGAACATTGCAAAATTTTCAATAAAAGCTATAAATAGTCTAAGTATTCTTGAAATTCTCCTGTTCATCATCACGCATCCAAAAGAATAAAAATAGCTTATGGTTCTGGAAAATGTGAGTAAAACATGTGTTTTTACACAGAAAACATGTTCTGTTTTTATTGACTAACATTGTCTTTTGGGAGTTCTTTTTGATATTGCTCTTTAAAGTCTTTTAAAATCATGTTATATTTTCACAACACTAGGCACAAATTGCATTATCTGATGGAATTTTCTCTACGGGTCAGATTGAAATCAAGAGCCTGCCTTGGAGACTAGAAGTTTCTTACCCTTGGTTCTTTTGTTTGTTTGCTTTTCATTTTTTTATTGGAGTATAATTGCTTTACAATGTTGTGTTAGTTTCTGCTGTACAATGAAGTGAACCAACTATATATATACCTATTTCCCCTCCCTCTTGGACCTCCCTCCAACCCCACCCCCCCAATCCCACCCATCTAGGTCGTCACAGAGCACCGAGCTGAGCTTCCTGTGCATGTTCCTGCTAGCTATCTGTTTTACACATGGTAGTGTATATATGTCAGTCCTAATCTCCCAGTTAGTCCCACCCTCCCCTTCCCGCCCTGTGTCCATATGTCCATTCTCTACATCTGCATCTCTATTCCTGCCCTGCAAATAGGTTCATCTGTACCATTTTTCTAGATTTCACATCTATGCATTAATATGCGATATTTGTTTTTCTTTTTCTGGCTTACTTCACTTTGTATGACAGACTCTAGGTCCATCCACCTCACTACAAATACCCAATAAAACCTTCCTATAGGAGTTCACTGTGGTTTAAGCGGGTGTGCTTAATTGTTCTGGAATTTCTGATCAATTGAAATTAAAAAATCTTGTTGCAATAATAGTGGTTTTGCCACTCCCGGTTGTTTGAGATGGATCTGTCCCGTGTTTGGTTGGGGTCTGATTCAGTGTGTGTTGCCACCGGCTGCTCACAGGTAAAACAGAAATTCTCTTTTACCAGCAAGTTTCTGCTTTTTATTTTTAGAATAAATCATCAGGGAAATGAAGAGAGGATGCTTTTGCTTTGGGTTGTGGTCAAGAACTGATTAAATAATTTAGTGTCCCCGGCACACACTAAAAATCACACACTTCGGTTGTGATCTCAGTGGCATATTTGTTTGCTTATGTTTTATTACGTTTATTATTGCAGACATTCAGTAGTTCATTACTTTCTCTTATTTTTTTTCTGAAAATTTAATTTGCGGTTGTACCTACAGTGTTTGAGAACTCAGCATCCTTGTTTTCTACAAATACTGATTAAAACAAAATGCTGTAAAATGTAAAACATTGTAATTACCTTCCCATGTCTTTGTTGTATTTGTGCTGAAATGTTTTCACATTCCTTTGTCTGGAAGAAATTCTTTGCTTTCGTTTTGATTATGTTGCTTACCTTGAAAGCAATAGGTTTTGATATTTTCTCTTGGAAGATTTTATATATTTGGGGGAATATGTAATATATCTAATAAAAGATAAATATTATCATGTAAACAACAACAACAAAAACCCTCATACCTTTTTATGGCTGAGTGACATTCCATTGTATATATGTACCACATCTTTATCCTTTCATCTGTTGTTGGACATTTAGGTTGTTTCCATGTTCTGGCTATTGTAAATAGAGCTGCAATGAACATTGAGGTACATGTGTCCTTTTGCATTATGGTTTCCTCAGGGTATAGTGGGATTGCTGGGTCATATACTAGTTCTATTTTTAGTTTTTTAAGGAACCTCCATACTGTTTTCCATAGTAGTTGTATCAATTTATGTTCCCACCAACAGTGCAAGAGGGTTCCCTTTTCTCCACACCCTCTCCAGCATTTACTGTTTGTAGATTTTTTGGTGATGGCCATTCTGACCAGTGTGAGGTGACACCTCATTGCAGTTTTGATTTGCATTTCTCTAATAATTAGTGATGTTGAGCAGCTTTTCATGCGCCTCTTGGCCATCTGTATGTCTTCTTTGGTGAAATATCTATTTAGGTCTTCCACCCATTTTTTAATTGGGTTGTTTGTTTTTTTGATATTGAGCTCCATGAGCTGTTTATATATTTTGGAGATGAATCCTTTGTTGCTTCGTTTGCACATATTTTCTCCCATTCTGAAGGTTCTGTCTTTTCATCTTATTTATGGTTTCCTTTGCTGTGCAAAAGCTTTTAAGTTTAATTACGTCCCATTTGTTTATTTTTGTTTTTATTTTCATTACTCTAGGAGGTGGGTCAAAATAAGTCTTGCTGTGGTTTATATCAAAGAGTGTTCTGCCTATGTTTTTGTCTAAGAGTTTTATAGTATCTGGTCTTACATTTAGGTCTCTAATCCATTTTGAGTTTATTTTTGTGTATGCTGTGAGGGAATGTTCTAATTTCATTCTTTTACATGTAACTGTCCAGTTTTCCCAGCACCACTTATTGAAGAGGCTGTCTTTTCTCCATTGTATGTTCTTGCCTCCTGTGTCATAAATTAGGTGACCATATGTGTGTGGGTTTATCTCTGGGCTTTCTATCCTGTACCATTGATCTATATTTCTGTTTCTGTGCCAGTACCATACTGTCTTGATTACTGTAGCCTTGTAGTGTAGATTAGTCAGGGAGCCTGATTCCTCCAGCTCCATTTCTTTTTCAAGATTGCTTTGCTATTCAGGGTCTTTTGTGTTTCCATACAAATTGTGAATTTTTTTTTTCTAATTCTGTGAAGAATGCCATTGGTAATTTAATAGGGATTGCATTGAATCTGTAGATTGCTTTGGGTAGTAGAGTCAGTTTCACAATATTGATTCTTCCAATCTAAGAACATGGTATATTTCTCCATCTGTTTATGTCATCTTTGATTTCTTTCATCAGTGCTTTATAGTTTTCTGAGTACAGATCTTTTGCCTCCTTAGGTAGGTTTATTCCTAGGTATTTTATTCTTTTTGTTGCAATGGTGAAAGGGATTGTTTCCTTAAGTTCTCTTTCTGATTTTTCATTGTTAGTGTGTAGGAATGCAAGAGATTTCTGTGCATTAATTTGTATCCTGCCACCTTACCAAATTCATTGATTAGTTCTAGTAATTTTCTGGTGGCATCTTTAGGATTTTCTATGTATAGTATCATGTCATTTGCAAACAGTGACAGTTTTACTTCTTCTTTTCCAATTTATATTCCTTTTATTTCTTTTTATTCTCTGATTGCCATGGCTAGGACTTCCAAAACTGTGTTGAATAGGAGGGGCAAGTGTGGACACCCTTGTCTTGTTCCTGATCTTAGAGGAAATGCTTTCAGTTTTTCACCATTGAGAATGATGTTTGCTGTGGGTTTGTCACATATGGCCTTTATTATGTTGAGGTAGGTTCCCTCTATGCCCATTTTCTGGAGAGTTTTTATCAAAAATGGGTGCTGAATTTTGTCAAAAGCTTTTTCTGCATCTATTGAGGTGATCATATGGGTTTTATTCCTTAATCTGTTAATATGGTGTATCACATTGATTGATTTGCATATATTGAAGAATCCTTGCATTCCTGGAATAAACCCCACTTGATCATGGTGTATGATCCTTTTAATGTGCTATTGGATTCTGTTTGCTAGTATTTTGTTGAGGATTTTTGCATCTATATTCATCGATGATATTGGCCTATAGTTTTCTTTCTTTGTGACATCTTTGTCTGGTTTTGGTATCAGGGTGATGGTGGCCTCGCAGAATGATTTTGGGAGTGTTTCTCCCTCTGCAGTTTTTTGGAAGAGTTTGAGAAGAATAGGTGTTAGCTCTTCTCTAAATGTTTGATAGATTTCACCTGTGAAGCCATCTGGTCCTGGACCTTTGTTTGTTGGAAGAGTTTTTTTTTTTTTTTTTTTTGGCGGTACGCGGGCCTCTCACTGCTGTGGCCTCTCCCGTTGCAGAGCACAGGCTCCAGACGCGCAGGCTCAGCGGCCATGGCTCACGGGCCCAGCTGCTCCGCGACATGTGGGATCTTCCCGGACCGGGGCACGAACCCGTGTCCCCTGCATCGGCAGGCGGACTCTCAACCACTGCTACACCAGGGAGGCCCCTGTTGGAAGATTTTTAATCACGGTTTCAATTTCATTACTCGTGATGGGTCTGTTACTCTTGGTTCTTATAGATCTCCCTGCTTCTGTCTTTGATCCTCTACCATCTGTTTTCCACACAGCAGCCAGAGTTTAAAATCCTAGACCCCCTGCCTAAAACCCACCAGTGGCTTCTGTTGTATTTTGAATTCAATCCAAACTCCTTCCCATTGCTTTCAGGACCCTTCCTCATCTGTCCCTTCCTGACCTCACCTCCCACCACTTCCCGTTTATGTTCTCATTTATGCTTTTCCTTCTGCCTGGAATGCTTTCCCCAGCATGAATGTGGGCAGTTCTTTCTCATTATTCACATTAGCTCAGATTTCTTCCTTTGCCACCCTATCTAAAGGTGCTAACCCCCTACCCACTTTACCCTACTCTCTATCACCCCATTTTATCTGAAATAGGTTATTTATTGTCTGAATTCTTGAGCCAGAAGGTAAGCGCCACGGAAGTAGGGATCTTGTGTTTCTTGCTTCTTGCTATTTATTTTATTACCCAGAAGAGTGTTTGGCAATTGTAAGTGCTCAGAAAATGTTTACTAGATGAATGAAGTTGGAGGATGAATGTGGGGAACACAATTTCTGTCAGTATTATTCAGGGAGAAGAGAAATTGAATGAATTTGAATTAAATTGAAAGAAAACGTTTAGGGTATATGTTGCTGAAGCTACTGGAAGAAAACATTAATCTTTGATTTTTGTCAAGAAAGTAAGGGGCTCAACCTGCTACTGACTTTTGTTCTCCTTTTCTCAAAGGTGTCTTTGAGATTTTTGTTATAACTTCCCTGGTTGGAGGTGGCCTTCTTATTCTCATCATCCTGACGGTGGCATATGATCTCAAAAAACCCAAGTGAGTTTGTAGACAACAGTGTGGGCCCTCAAAATCGGGAGTGGAAAGGGGTGGAAGACACCATGGGTGGAAGAGGGCACACTGCCGTTAAGGGGTGTCCATTCATTCATTGAGTTGGTACATATGTATTGAATTTATTGTATGCCTTACACTGTGGCACATCAGAATTCTAACCAAACAGGAGGACTTGTACCCCCGACAGCGCTGTGCACCGGGCCTAGGACTTTTTGAAGCCGGGGAAAGACCAGCTGCCCCACAGGCCTTGTCTTCTGTGTTTGGCATCTGAGACTAGAGTTGGGGAGAAGATCCTCTCTCTGTGTGTCTAGAGGGGACCCGTGGCAGCAGCAAAGGCCCTCAAGGCCACCAGCCTCTCTCCCAGGCAGAGCAGGGAGCAGGGTGCCCATGGAGTTAGAGCACTGGCCAGCGTATGCCCAGCACAGGCAGGTCCTTGCTTGTGGCGCAGTGTCAGAGGGGTCGCTGAGGGCCATTTGTCCTGCCTGCTCTGGCCACTGTAGGGAAGGAAGCTTGTCTTCAGGGTCTTGTGCTTTCTCTCTCCAGAGAGCCTCATTCTACCCTGAGGGTCAAGGGCTCTCTACCCATTAGACTGCTCTCTCCAGAGTTACACAGTCGTGGGCCTTCTCTGCCAAGCAGCTGTGCTTAGTTATGGCCAAGCTAATGTCAACCTGAGTCAGCTTTGGGTTGTAAGCAAGTCATCAGCACACGTTCTCGTACATTTTGCACGTCCGACAAGCTCCCAGGTGGTACTGATGCTGCTGGTTGGGACCACACTTTGAGAATCACTGCTCTGAAGTGTGGGTGTCTTGTAAGGCTTAGAGTGTTACCTTTCCTGGGGAATAAATCTCAAGGAAATGGCTCTGTGATGGTGTGATTTTCGGCATCAGGACCAGGGGGTGGAGATTCAGGGTGGGAGAGCAGGGAAGAGTAAGAAAAGCTTTGCCTGGGGAAAGGTCTCCTCCCATCACGTCCCATAGTTGACTTGCAATTTCACTCCCCAAAGTACTTTGCTTTCCCAGTTTCTGTCAGGAGGCTGTGAGCTTGCCCTTATTCAATAGGGAGCCATACGATTCCCTGCATCGAAGCCCTGCTCTTTGGCTTGGCCATGCAGTAGAAGTACAATTCTTCTTGGACTCACTTCCTATTTTAAAATCTTATCTCTTATTAGCAAATGAAAGCACCTATGTTGGCCCAGTGTCCCCAACCCTGCTGAAAGCAGTATAGCCACATGGCGTGGAGATGATTTAAAGGTAAACACTCCTGTTTTTGTTAAGGAGATTGTTGAGCAGGCTGGTTGTGGGAGGTGGACAGGGTGATGGACTGAGGTTTGCATAGGGTTCACATAAAGAGAACTCGAGGTTAAAAAGTCCCAGGGAATGGCTGGCAGGACAGGTGGAATCAGCCTTCCTGGAATGACTTTGACCTCATTCTTTGGACAAGAGGAAAGGGCTTTACCAGGCTCATAGGACCCAGTGTTTGCTGGGCATAAAACTGGTCCTATAAAGGGTGCCATGGAAGAGACACTGGCCCTACCCTTAAGGACCTGACTGTCTAATTAGAAAGCAGGAGAACCCAGCTATAAGATTGGAGACCATTTAAAAAGCAGCCAAGAGCAAGTTAATCTAGAGACCACCTGGGGACCCGAGGGGCCGCTAATGTGCATTTCTGTCCAGAGGCTGGGGCAGGCTGCATCAGATTGTTTTTCTCAGATTGGAGACATTGGCAATGGGGTTTTCTAGGGAGTTATCCGTAATAGAAACCTCCCATTTTCATACATTTTTAAATTCAAAACTGTTCTGAAATTTTAAGGTTTAATTTCTCGGTTAAGTAGAAAGAAGCCCAATCAAATATAACCTTTAAATCCTTGTTATTGAAGGACTGTTTCCAGTATTCCTTGATACGGAATTTTTAATATTAGCCCCTGTTTCAACTCAGAAGTCTTTTTTTAACACGGACGTGAAAATTATTTTTATTATTTAATTAAATTTTGGTTGTTTCTATTTTGTTCTCTATCATTCATGTGTTACCTTATTTCATTTCCTGCTTACCAAAAATTATTAAGAGAGTGAACTAATTCATAGGCAGTCTTGTCTGATGTCTAAAATGTTTTATGAATCATCTGTAGGTCTGGCCTCTGTAGCAGTCACTTATTAATCACTCACTATACGCCAGGCAGTGAGCTAGGCTCTGGGGATACAAAGATGTCGGACACCACACCCACCAGGAGGCCACCTTTGATTTTCTGGTGATGTTGGACAAGTTATTTGTCTTTGTGATAATTCTAATTTTGATGCTGCCATCTTCACTCGGATTTTATGAGCATATGATTATGTGGAAAATAGCCTTGAGCTCTCTAGAAGAAGAAATTGTTTGAATACACTGCATTCTTCTCAGGAAATGGACCACTCTTGCTAACCTCCCATGGAAGGGCACCACTTCTGGCCTCTAAGAGGGGGGCTGGTCCAGAGGTGGGGCTTTGGGTGTCCCAAGCCTAATAGCTTTTGGCTACATCATATGTGGCCCCCAAATGACCATTGGGGTGTCCCTTTCTCTTTTCCAGGATAAGCTAAATCTGAAGGAGTTTGATGACTCTGTGAACACAGAAGAAGATGGGATTCTAAAACCATGTTCTGCCCCCAGTGACCTTATTGACAGGTTGGTGGTAAATTTTGAGAATTTTCTGGAAGTGGTTTCCACAGAGGAACCTGAAAAGGGTCAGGAAAACATCTTGGGAGGGGAAAAGAATGAGTACATGACCTCCCCATATGGGACTTACTGTCCCGCAGTTTCAGTCGAGATTCCACCGAGAGAATCGCAACACCTATGTTCTGGAACGCCAGAGGGGATCTGCTCAGAAGCCAAAGAGCATCCTCTCCCTCCTACCCAAGGTTTAGGGCCAGACCATCTCTGTGGGGAAGGAGCACCAAACCCATACTTGAAAAATTCACTGACAACCAGAGAATTTCTCATGTCTGAAAAACTTCTAGACCAAACCCAAAGAGAAGTCTAAATGCCGCCACGGCTTGAATCCCCCTACGTCTCAGTGTGCATGACTCACAGAAGACTTGGCTACAAGAGCTTCCTTGGCGTCTCCCCATCCCGCTTGTGTTAGAGAAAGTTTCGCACACCCCCGAGTGACGCGTTGAGCTTGGTTGGCCCAGACGTGTAGCTTGCTTGAGAAGAAAGGATGGTGGACTTCCCTGGTGGCGCAGTGGTTAAGAATCCGCCTGCCAATGCAGGGGACACGGGTTCGAGCCCTGCTCTGGGAGGATCCCACATGCCGTGGAGTAACTAAGTCTGTGCGCCACAACTACTGAGCCCACGTGCCACAACTACTGAAGTCCACATGCCTAGAGTCAGTGCTCTGCAACAAGAGAAGCCACCGCAATGAGAAGCCTGCGCACTGCAACGAAGAGTAGCCCCGGCTCTCCGCCCGTGCACAGCAATGAAGACCCAACGCAGCCAAACATAAATAAATAAATTAATTAATTAAAAATAAAGATTTAAGGGCTTCCCTGGTGGCACAGTGGTTGAGAGCCCGCCTGCCGATGCAGGGGACCCGGGTTCGTGTCCCGGTCCAGGAAGATCCCACATGCCGCGGAGCGGCTGGGTCCGTGAGCTGTGGCCGCTGAGCCTGCGCGTCCGGAGCCTGTGCTCTGCAACGGGAGAGGCCACAACAGTGAGAGACCCGCGTACCACAAATTAAAAAAAAAAAAAATTACTTCTTCATTCCGGAGCCGGTGCTCCACAACAGGAGAGGCCACAGCAGTGAGAGGCCTGCGTACCGCAAAAAAAAAAAAAAAGATTTAAAAAGAAAGGATGGTGATCAGCCTGAGCACTTTGCAGAGGAAAAGCAGTTTATTTTCTTTTGTTCAGATAACAAGCTCTCGCTAAGGCCTCTGCCGGATTGACTTGGAGGGGCAGTGGACACCAGAGGCGGACATATCTGGCCTTCCTGAGGAATTGGGCCATGGGCACAGTCTTTGCTGGGACCACTCCTCGCAGCTCCAAGGGAGACTTTCCCTGTTGCCAAAGAACAGTTGCTTAGTTGGCACTTGGGTGGTGTGCCAGGAGGCGAGGCTCTCTCCCTCCACCTTGACCTCCCTGGCTCCAGGCTACACCTCTGAGGTAGCGCTGACACCACTTTAGAGATTAAGTCTCTCTCTCAACATAGGGGTGGGAGGTGGTGTGGCCCTCCTGATGGTGTGCCTGAAATGCCTCATTACCCTCATTAAATCTCAAGTGTCTGTAGCAAAACCCCCGCCCAGGGCTCTTGCCCTTGGTCCACTGCATGGCTGGGGATGGAGGAACGAGGGAGGGCCTTGGCAGCGCGCTGGGGAACGGACTCTCGCTGGGCCGGCAGGTCCACACTACTGTCCAGACCACTGCCCAGCCCTGCAGACAGTTCCTGGAGGCCCTCGCTGCCCCTCTATCTTGCACCCAAGCCTGGGAATAGAAAGATACCAAAGACTGCAGCAGCTTTTTACAGGGACTCTGTCCCCTCACACTGGCTCAGAGCCCAGGAATGCTTACTAAACACACCCTTCAAAGGCCTCTTCCCAGAAGCAGCTGAGCAGGGCCTGTGCACATGGAATGCTTAGCACCTGTGCTGCTCCAACACCAGGATTCCTCTGCCTTCGCGCGGCAAAGCCCAGGGCTTGCAACCATGACTGGAGCTTCTAGCTCCAGTGCTAATGGCAGATACCTGGGAACTTATGGCTGGCACTGGGCTCCTACCCTGAGCACAGTGACATCACGTGACTTCCTGACGTGTGGCTAAGACTCACCTGGCCATCAGGGGAGGTCGCTGAGAGCCTGGTGAGATGGGGGCAGCAGGGCACGGTGAGCCCGGCATTTGCCAGAGAGAAAGGCTGACGGTAATTTTCCTGAGTGCTTGAGAAGTCAGTGCTTGTGTAGCAGGCACAGACTTCACAAGCCACGGACTCAGGTGTGCAAAACCATCGCTTTACTCTTCTAGAACTAAACTTAATTTCTGGCCCAAGCCCCTGGCCTTTCGAAGTGGCCATGGCCCAGTGCAATGATTTGCGTCGCCTCAGGTTTGTAACTCGGTCTCACTGGGGATTTTGTGCCCCGTCCACCCTGGGACTGGCTCTGAACGCCAACAGATGTTCAGGAGAGCAGCACGGAGTCTGCGGCCCGGCGCTGGGCAGGGATGTGCCTCCCCGCCTCCCCGCCACCTGCCTCTGTCCTCAGCCAATGGCTGCATCCTTATCACAGGCACAAGCAGGGTGATGCTTTCCCAAAGCTCTCCTCGTTAAAACTCCAGCGTCTGTAGCACCCTCCCACCCCCCAAATTCGTCACTCCTAGTTTACAGAACAGCAACTACTGATAAATCAAGGAATAAGGGGGGCCTGGAGCAGGGCTCTGGGGAACCTGTGTCCTGGGAGTGGAAAGGGACCAAGCGAAGGGGATACATGGGGTCCCGGCTGTGGTGGGTTCTCTACACCCTGATACCTCCTCCACCCCCGACTGTTGTGATGTGGGCACTTCTGTGAGCCACCAGTCCCTCAGAGTTCCAGACGGGGCCCTTTCCGCCTGCTTCTGATTTGTGAACTCACAGGAAGTCCTAGCTTGGTGCCCCAAAACTCCTCCCTCCCTCCTGTGACCCTCTGCCACCTCCAGCTGAGGGACAGTGCAGGGGGGCCGGAGGAGCCCCTCTAATCTTGTTGGTCTCACACCTGGGTGAGGCTTTTGAGCCTGAAGTCCAAGAATTTGATGGCTGGGGAGAAGAAAAGGTCACAGGTGGCTTCTGTGAGTGGGTTTCAGAGATGAAGATGTTACCCTCTTCTCTCCTCCCCTTAATTATTCATTAAAGCCTGAATGAATAGTTTGCAAATACCACACCCTGGCCCTTCCTCTTTTCATTTCTTCTTCCCTTTTCTCACTTTCCTTCTTGCCTCCTGTCTTCTGCTTCTTTTTTCCCACAACTCCCAGCAGCTTCTCATCTTTTTAACACTTCCTTTTTTTTTTTCCCTATTTCTTGTTTCTTTTCTTTTTATTCCTTTCTCCCCTTCCCATCAGCCCCGCTTGTAGGATTTCCAAATTTACTTTTGCTACCTTTGAGGGCTAGGGAAATCAGGGTCCTCTGTTTTGTTCTAGACGGTCCAAGATAGTTTCATAGGAGTCAGCATCTCCTCTAGTAAGAGGGGCAGGAAGCCCAGAAGCGCATTCTGCAGGCCACACACTTCGCTCTCCAGAGCAGATCACAGGACATGGCCTAAAAGAAGGCAGTGGTGACCTTCCTCTCCTGGAATCGAGTCATGAACTGTCCCCACTCCCAGTGTCCTGCGCTGCCTCTGTGACTGGAGAAGGTCATCTGCGTTTTCTCTGTTAACTGTCAGAGAGACGTTGAGAGGACACAAACAGGAAAACTTGTGTTTTAGCAAGGTCATTAAAAACTGATAAAATTCCCGTTAGAGTTTTCTAGGGCTCTGGGAACCATGCAAACAGCTACGTTAGTGCCCTATCAATAGCCTTTCTTTTACAATAATATCAGGGAAAAAAATGTTAAAGAATGGCAGAGAAGCCAATCTGTGGTTATAAAAGAGAGATGATACCTTCATTCTTTCTCGGGTGGCTACAGTAAAACACAGTAAAAGCACCAGGTGGGGGGCGGGTCCGGGTGGGGAGGGGCGTGGCTTGAAAAGGGCCCCAGCCTTCCCCAGGCCGCTCCTACCTCGTGCGGGGAAAGCCCGTGCGGCCTGCCGGGCGCGCACGCAGCCCGCGCCCCACTCACTGCTGCCGCCGCAGGCACGCTTCAGCCCAGGGCTCAGCCAGCCAGCCCTCAGGCCCAGTCTGGGCCCTGTTTCTGTGGGCCCATGAGCCAGAAATGATCCTGACATTTTGAAAGGCTAGAAAACGAGATGAAAGGAAGAATAACGTTTTAATGAGGTGTGAAAATTCCATAGAATTCAAATTTCGGTGTTTACCGGTGAAGCCTAATTGGAACACAGCCACGCCATCCTTTATGTGTCACCCGCGGCTGCTACCCACAGACAGAACTGAGTAGTAGCTGTGACACAGAGTTTCTCCTACAGAACCTAAAATGATCACCATCTGGCCCGTTACAGAAATAGTTTGCTGGCCCACCCCTGTGTAGCCCACAGACATGGGGCTCAGACTGCACAAAGCACTTTAACTTGGAAATGGTTGCTAATGAGAAAAAAAAAATCAGACTGTGTCATCCTGGGTTTCTAACAGGATAGGGACGGCCCGCTTGGAGGGGCACACATCCCTGGCTCGCCAGAGCCCTCACAGTCGCTGTCCCTGCTGCCCATAGCCAAGCTGGAGACTTGATGGCTACTTACCACTTACTCCAGTGGTCCTTGACCCAGGTCATTTTATCTCCCATCCCCCAGCCGTCACACATTTGGCAATGCCTGAGGATCCGAGCTCACCTCTGCCCTGGGCCCACGTCCCTTGCCATGGGTGCTGTTCAGCCTCCATACAGAGCTCTAGGTGGCACTCTTTTTTTTCTTTGTAAATTTAAATTTTGTTTTGGATTCAACTTTACAACAACATCGACGGCAAAAATCTCGTAATACCAACTATTTATATCATTCTTAATTCACGCCTGATATGATCTGTGTGTCCCTGTACATGTTTTCATCTACTGCAAGTTATATATTGATTCGATTGCAATCTCCCTTTACTGTCACTTATTATTTCGTGTGTAAAATTCCATGTATGAATATAGCTCATGGTGGCTACACGGAACCCCTCGGTGTACCTGCGTGTTGTGGCTTGCTAAGAATTGTTTTAAACGTCCTCTTCGTATAGAGAGACACTTTAGGGAACTTCGTTGCACAAAATTTTCTTTTCCCACCTTTGTCCTCACTCCTTGGGACTGTTTCCAGAGGTAGAATGGCTGGGTCGGAGTTTTATGGTTACTGCATGACTGTGCCCCCGCGAAAGCTACACTGATTTGCAATATCACCAGACACGTCTGAAGTATCCTTTGTCCTTTTCCACTGGTCATCAGCTCTTCATTGCTGTTAATTGGATTTTGTCAATTTACTGGGTATGGTCAATGAAACTTCATAGTTATTTGTGTTGCTTAAATCATTATGAAGCTAAACTTTTCCCATCTATATCTTACTGTCCACATGTCCACCTGTTGACATTACAGAGTCTTCTATTTCTAAGCTCCCAGGGGCGTTGAGAGACCAGCTGAGCGCTAGAAATGAGAGGCACTAAGCAGGACTTCAGAACAATTGATGGACTTTGTCCTCTGGTTGACTATTTAAAAGTATGTGGGTTTTGTAGGGTATTTAAAAAGACATTTCATGCAGATGTATTTTAACTGTTTTATGCAAACATTAATTAGCGACAAGGCCTATTTATAATCAAAGTATGTGGCTTTACCGTGTCTTGCGCTCTTGCTGGGTGGGAGGTCCGGAGCGGAGTGACAAGGGTCATCAGCAGGCCTTGTTCCCTCTGTAGCTTTTACTGGACACTCGGGTCAGCAGGGGGAGAGTTTGCTCAGAAGCACAAACAGCCACAGTCCACGTTTGCAAGGGCCTGGAGACCTCCCCTGCCCTCCGCGCTGAGCTCCTGCTGGGCCATCCTGTCCAGATGCCTGTCCCCTTGCTGCTGAGAAAGGTGCGGGAGAGGCGGGGGGTGGGAGGTGACCCCTCCAGGAGAGCTCACAGCCAGCTGGCCCTGAGCCGCAGGGGGCTGTTCAAGGGAATCGAGGTGCTGATTCCCTTTGTAGGAATGGAATTCTCTGTCCTGCCCAACTTCACTATATGTGTACGGCGAAATGCCAGGAAGGTGTCCGGAGGCCTGGACTTGGAGACAGAAATCAAGATGTGCAAACCAGAATGATGATGGCAACGAGGAAGGCTGACCACGTGTACCAGGAGAGACGCCTCTCTGTGGGCTGTGCATGTTGTCTTTTCCACATACTGTTCGTATGTCGATGCAACACGTAATGCATGTACAAGAAAGTTCTCTGTCTTAAGGAGAGTATGAAGACATGTTATTATAATGAGAATAGCCTTTCAAATGCTTTATTGTAAGTGCATTTACGTTTTGATCTTTCAAATAGTAAAGCTGTAATACCGTTTTTATGTAATGCTATATTTCCATTTTAAAGCTTTACCCACTCAGATGTTTAAAATGAGACGTGAAAAAATGTAAAAGGCTAGCTTTGTTAGACATGAGGGGTCTTGTGGCTGTGGGAAGCACCAGAGCTCCAGGTGACCAGGGATCAGATGCCGGCAGTTACCCCTGCGCGCCTCCCACCAAGGAGCCAGCCAGGCCTCACGCCCGAGCTGGGGTTGTCTTCCTGCTTGATTCCTCGGGGCAGAGTTTCAAACTCCTTCTGGCTCCTCGAGCTCCCTCGGGGTCTCCCCTCACTGCTCTCAGCAGGTGACGTGGCCCCCACTCATGGAGGATGCACTGCCGGCCCGTCTCTCTTCCGGGAGGGCCTCAGAGGCAGAGGTGGCCCTGCTCTCGTCCATCCTTTCCTTGGCCTCTCCTGTACCTTCAAGTTCTCCCTCTCCAGCAGTTCCTTTCCCTTGGCCTCTAAACTTGCTCTGGTTGCTTCCAACTTCAAAGAGGACAAAGGATGCTCCTTGATCTTCACCTGCATCTGCTACCTGTGACCCTGCAGCCCGGTCTGTGCTTTAGGGTAGAAAGGGCCACATCTAGTGTAGCAGTTTCTCCAGGTGGCTGAACTCCTTTTCTTTTTCTTATTTTGGTAGTGAGAAGATTGCACTGCTAAAATATTCTAGAGGAATAGAAAGCAAGTGCTTCAGGAGCAGACAGTTTTGGAACAGGGTACAAGGGCACCAGACTGGCCTCTTAAGTACCCAAGTATAAGGCACACGTGTGCCCACTCTTGTTGGAGAAACGCTGGAGTGGGGCGGTTACCAGATTTTGTTCTGTTCATCACTAAGTTCGCCCACAGTTAATGTTTACGAGCACTTGCTGTGTACCAGGCATGTGCTAAAGGCTTTCTGTGCATTATCCAGCAATTCTCACAGCGCTGTGAGGTACTACTACCCAACTTGCAGAAGGGTGGGGACCATAGATAGGATAGTACCATTATCCAATTTACAGACGAGGAAACTGAGCTCAGAGAGGCTTAAGTGACTTGGCCACAGTTCTGCAACCAGGGAGTGGTGGGTTGCAACCCAGGCTCCCAACTCCTCTTGTGCTACTCTGCCTCTGGTCAATAACAAGTTGGCTCCTGGGGTCAGAGAGAGTTAAAGGGGAGTGGAGACTCCAAGGTGTGGAGGGCCCTTGAGAATCTCTTCTTGGCTGGGCCTGGAGACCCTTCCTCTCTCTCATTGCCTGCCAGGACCCCTGAGATTGGTTTCAGATCCAGGAGTGGGTAGGGTTGGGGGCGGGCACCATGTCCATGTTCTCAGCACAGGGAATGAGAGGAAGGGAGAAGACCCAGGGAGCTTGAGCTTCAGGATGGGCTTGGGAAGCTGCAGAAGCCAGACGAGGTGCCACGACAGAGTGATAGACTCTGGGAGCACCCTGGGACCTCGGGCAGGGCAAAGGGAAGTCTGGTGGAAGAGGGGATTTCCCATGACAGTTGGAACAGGGCGCTGCACGTGACTTTCCCCTCCCACTAATCCCTTCCTTCCACTCCTCCCTAATCACGCTTCCGTTCTTTTTGCTGTTGTTGTTGTTGAGGTACACGGGCGTCTCACTGTTGTGGCCTCTCCCCTGCGGAGCACAGGCTCCAGATGCGCAGGCTCAGCAGCCATGGCTCACGGGCCCAGCCGCTCCACAGCATGTGGGATCTTCCCGGACCGGGGCACGAACCCATGTCCCCTGCATCAGCAGGCGGACTCTCAACCACTGCGCCACAAGGGAAGCCCTCACTCTTCTGTTCTTTGTTTCTCAGACTCCTCTTGGCTGACTTGCCCCTTGAACCTCAGAGTTCCCTGGGGTTGAGTCCCTGGTGGACAGATGGCTCCACAAGTTCTCCATCATCTACACCCAGGCTTCAGCTGCATCTGTGTCATCCCCAAATCTCTGCAGGAGCCCAGGATCCACACTTCCAACTGCTCAGTGGACATCTCCACTTGGAATGAACACGTCCAAGACAAAGAATGTGTATCCACAACCTATGTACTACTCTTTCAGACCTTGTTTCTCCATTCTCATACTTGGACACTTGGAGTCATTGAAGCTCCTTCCTCGTCACCAGCATCTAGTGGGTCACCAAATCCTCATACTCCTCTCTGCAAAACTCTCCCCATCAGCCCTCTCTACTCCATTCCCTCTAATCCCGTGCCAACCCCGGCTTGGTCATCTTTGATCTGGACCTTTGAGCAAATGCCTCACTGGTCTTCCTTCCTGCAGCCCTAGTTTCTACCCACAAACCCATCCTCCACATTACCTCCAGAATGATTTTATACACAGATCTGGTTCCATCTCTTGCCTGCTTCCTAATTCCTGATGGAATGGTCCACAGGTAACATCCAAACTCCTTAGCATAGTAATGGGCAAGGTTTCTTTTAAATTATTTGCTCATGTGCTACACTTATTGGTATTGGTTGTCTGCGGCTGCTGTAACAAATTACCACAAATTTAGTACCTTGAATGACATGAATGATTATTTTCCAGTTCTGTAGGTTAGAAGTTCAATGTCATCTCACAGGGCTAAAATCAAGGCATCAGCAGGGCTGCGTTCCTTCTGGAGGCTCTAGAGGAGAATCTGTTTCCGTGCCTTTTCTGGAGGCAGCCTTTATGCCTTGCCTTGTGGCCCTCTCTTCCATCTACACAGCCAGCACTGTTGCATCTCTCTGATGGTTCTTCTGGAGTCCTGTCTCCCTTTGCTCGCTGGGGCTGAGCTCTGCCTGAGGCCTGAAGCGTAGTACCATTCAGGTGAGGCCCCAACCAAAGCCTCACTCTGCACCTGTTAACTTTGTCTACTTTTTAGTGTTCTGACCCATGGACCAGCCTTGTCTGAGACCAGAGCCCAGTGGGAGCTGGATGTGGACCACTCCCAGACAGAGATCCATACCATCTTATTGCCAGCAAAGCTGCCTAGAGTGCCTGGCCCTAGATCTGTGACACAGAGGGCTTGCTAATGGTCACCCCAGAATTAGACACACCGGGTCTCAAGCTCAGCTGGACTCCACAGGCCTCGCTCTGCAGGGACAGGCCCCACTCCTGTGGGGCAGAGGACTGACCAGGGCGCATTGTCCTCCAGACGGGCTGGCTCCCAGAGAGAGCTGCCGAGAGAGCAGACCTAGGGCTGCCCTTAGCTGATGGGACCCTTGGGGGTCTTGGCTTATAAGAACCACAAGGGCAAGGCCCTGGGAGAGGACAAGGGGAGGCATTGCCGGGCCAAACAAACTTCTGTTCAGAATTCCAAGTATTAACTTGACGCTCAGGACATGGCAGGGCTTGGCATTCCACGGCAGCACACCCCAACTAGTGGACAACCCCCAGTGCTGGGGAGTCAAAACCATGCCGTGATATGTACGCATCTCAGAGCTTCTTTATTCCAGATCTTCCTTCACAGGGATGAACCCAAAGGACGAAAAATCTTCCCTTTGCCTTTCCAAATAAATAGCAAATATTTACTTAGAAGCTAAGTTGAACATTTTCTCTGGAGGAGTCAGCATGTATCTGTAACTCAAGCCCCTCCCAAGATGTGTTTTATCAGCCAGCCTTTGTTGTCTTTCAGGAAAAAAATGAGTTCCGGGGGGAAAAAAGCCTCTAGGGTTGTTGGCTGCTGATTTCCTAAACAGCCTCCTAAACTGACAATTCCGTGACATCTCAGGGCTGGTTCCAGAGAACACAAAGGGAAAATGCTCCACCCAAAGGCAGCATCTCTTGGACCCAAAGCAATTTTTTCCATCTCTCCCTGTCAAAACAAAACAAACAAAACAAAAAACAAAACCAAAAAAATACCACAGACACACAAAAACCAGAAACAAAAAACCCCCAAACATGGGCTTCCCTGGTGGCACAGTAGTCGAGAATCCGCCTACCAATGCAGGGGACACGGGTTCGAGCCCTGGTCTGGGAAGGTCCCACATGCCGTGGAGCAACTAAGCCCAAATGCCACAACTACTGAGCCTGCACTCTAGAGCTCGTGAGCCACAACTACTGAGACTGCAAGCCACAACTACTGAAGCCCGTGCACCTAGAGACGTGCTCTGCAACAAGAGAAGCCGCTGCAGTAGAAGCCCGCTCACTGCAATGAAGAGTAGCCCCTGCTCACCGCAACTAAAAAGAAAGCCCGCACACAGCAGTGAAGACCCAACACAGCCATAAATAAATAAATAAATAAATTTATTTATTTATTTAAAAAAAAAAGAAAACCCGAAACAAAAAGCTCTAAAAAGAACAAACCCAAAAGAAAAACAACAAAACGAAACCCAGGGCTCCTACTCTCTGAATATCATCCTTTGTGCTCCCCCTGCCCTCCCTGGATGGGAGAGTCCCAAGCAAATGAGCTTGTGTGTGTGTGTCGGCGGGGGATCCCTCCGAGGTCTGCGGTCTCAGGTGAGGACAGGGTGGCACTGGAGACCCATGGCTATGCTGCCCACAGCATAGCAGACATGCAGGCCCACAGATGGACACATTCCTGACTTCTTAGGCCAAGAAAGCAGTCAGGCTCCACGAGAGCCTGGGGACAGCACACGGTGGTGTCTGGGATCAGAACCGCTACATGTGAGTTGGGACCAAACCTGGGGTGGTGGTGGCAGAGCCAGCCTCAGGGCTCATGAATGGGCACCCCAGCTTCCTCCCACTCCTTGCTGGCTTTGGTGCCTGGCTGCCTTTGCCGGTGAGGGGCAGCAGGGAGGAAGTGACTGTGAAGTCTACAGGTGTTTGAACTCTGGTAGTGACGCCGAAAACTCAGCCTCTGTGCACCAGTGCCTAATCGAATCTCGGAGACAGAGTTTTGGGTGAAGCAGAAAAGAATAACTTTATTGCTTTGCCAGGCAGAGGGGGACACAGCGGGCTCCTGCCCTCGAAAACATTGTGTCCCAACTTGGAAGGATAGGTGAGGAGTTTTACAGCAGTAGTTCAAGGGTGGGGTTGCTGACAGGATTAGGGTGTGTGCAGGGCCTGCACGCCTTTAATCTGGTCTCAGGTGGTCTCTTGATGAGCACCTCTGTTTCCTTTAATTTGGCCTCAGGTGGTCTTCTCTGGTATGAAGAATGCTAACATCTTCCATTTGTTGGGTTTTAGTTCTATAAAGAGCTCAAAGATATTGTTAATGTGTATCCCTTGAGGTGGAACAAAGACCCCAAGTCTGCGCTATAGTTTCTTGTCTGCCCCTCCCTTGTCTCTGCACACGCTCCCTTCCCTGATTAGTAACTGTTCAAATCTGCCCTTTGGAACTCAAGGAAGGTCATGGAGGCTGGAGTCTCTTCCCTACAAACAAGAAACGGAGGACTCAGGAGCCACATGGGGTCCTGCTTGGTTTCAGTACCCTAGCTTCCACAGGCCACACCCTTGGTAGGATTAGGACACAGACCCAATAACAAACCAGGAATTCTCTGGCTTATTCTCACCAGCGAGACTACAGAACGCTGGCAACAAAGCCCTCTTTTTTAGGGTTACATGCCTACCTGCTTCTCCCTCCCACTGTCTGCTGTGCCCCCAGCTCCTGAGGGGCTGTATGCAGCCCTGGCTGTGGGTAGGGTGCTCAGCTGTGCAGGACTGACGGGTATCCTGGGATGTGGGCCCTGCAGCGCTAAAACTCGAAAGTCCCAGGCAAACCAGGATGGGGTAACCCTAGGCTGCAGCCCCTGGGCCTGTCCCCTCTTTTAAGGTTATGTCCTCGGGCTGGCATTTGAGTGTGATGGTCCAGCTGTCCCCAGACCGTCAGCCAGCTTGTACCCTGCAACAATGCCCTCAGGGAGCCCGTCCCCTGACTGGACAAGCTGGAGTGTAAAGGTGGCCCTTGCTCCCCACTCCTTGGAGGTCCATCAACCTCAAGTCAGGCTCCAGGGTCCCTCCCAGTTCCCATGATGCTCCTCATTACCCCAGCTGGCCCCTCAGTACACCTGGTCACGTCACAGAGAACTGCCCATGAACGCTCATTCCTTTTCTTACAACAGCAACAAACTGGACTGTCTCCTGGCTTCACCCCTGTGGCCCATCCATCTTTTAACCATTTAACCATTAAGTGATTTTGCCATCAAGCCAGGTGGGTGTGGGACTGCCGACCTCAGGGTTTGCTCTGTCCCATCTCCTAAGATGACCTGGGCTTTATACACAGGCCATCCCATCCTCCCTGAGGGACACTGGTGTCACAGAAGTATCCGCTTCTCCCGGTGGACCAGAGCCCTGCCAGGCTCTTGGCAAAGACTGTTGTGTCCATCCTCTTCCTCACTTTGAGGCTCTGACCAGCCGCCTCAGATTAGATTGGCCAAATGTCCCAGCCCCTTGTAAGACAATGGAGAATAGGGTGATTTCTGGCTGGTCTGCCAGAGTTGTGGCTGATGAGTTGGGGCACGTTGGTTGGTGAAAGTAAGTGGGGATGGTACAGCGTATGTTGAAAGCTGGGCACGCTGAAAGCATTTGTGGGCCCCAGGAAGCCCACATACTGTCAAATATATTGAAATTTCCACATTAACTATAATTTTTTTTTGCCATAAAAATTTTGGAAAGGTTTTTATGGGTTTTTTAAAAATTATTTGACTGTATGTAACTTTGTTTTGTGATTTCTCAGCAGTCGTCCTGCATCTATAGGGATTCTTGTGAACTGAGAAAATCCATCTATTCTAATATAATTTGCAACTTGTTTACAAACATAATAACATTTTTTCTGAATTCCAAAATAATGAAGTTTATTTCATGTTATGTTTGGTATCAGCTTACTTACATAACCTTGAAATTTTCTTTTCTTGGTTTTTAGCCAATAATTGTTTTTCTCAGGTCACATATATTTTCTTAGGTCCCTGAAAAACTCACCCACCTCTCATGCCAGAGTATAGAATAACTCAAAACGCCAAACTGGCTGCTAATCAGAAACTGTTGTGAGGCCAGCACCTTCAAAATGGGGCATGGAGTGGAAGGGGGAAAGGCTGTTTCCTCAGAGGCAGGGTGGGTCCACATGGAGGGCCGCCTCAGGGCTCAGCTTTCCTTGTGGGTGGAGAAGCAGGGCAGCACCTGTAGGGCTGACAGGATCGAGCAGCAGTCTCCCCCTATTCCAAGTGGCGTCTGGCTGTTAAAAGGAATGCATGAAGAGGCCATTCGATGGGCATTTTCTGAGTTTGGTAGGCTGCGGCCAGGCGAGAGAGTCTGACCCTTTGAGTGAGTCAGCCTCCGACCATCACCTGGGCCCTCCTTGCACACCTGTCCGCTCTCAACCCAGATCAAGCCTGGGCCCATTATGGTCAGAGCAGTGACAGCTGCCTCTGTGCAGGGTGCTCGGAGGGAAGGTACCTTAGGTTAATTTCCCCAAAGCAAACCCTGAGACACCAAGTGTAACAAATTTATCCGCAGCGCGTTCCCAGGAGGCACTGGGAAAGGAGTGAGCGAAGCTTGATGGGAAACGGGAAGAAGCCAAGGAGGGTGGGATTTCAGACGTGGTCCCGAGGAGGGCGGCCCCGGCCTGACCCCTAGAAGATGCTGGAGGTAATTGTCTGGGTCCCCAGAGTGTGTCCCCAACCAAGGCAAGGGGCCTGGGCTTTTGTGCTCTTAAACCCCTCGGTCATTGCTACGGGCTTCACATCCCCACTGGATGTGTAATTTTCCAGGCACTTTTGACTGTGTGTGGAGGCCGAGGACACCAGCTGCCCACCAAAGAGGAGCCACAGGGACAGGGGCAGGAAGCAACGCCTGGACAATTGGCTGGATGGGTAGGTACCGTGGCACCCTGGCAGGGTGGCCACATTTAGCAGCTAAATATACAGAGCACATGTTTATTTAACATATACCAAGTACTGTGCTATGTGTGTTTGTCAAAGATTATGTCATTTAATGTTCCCCTGTGGCCTTTGCCTGTGGGTGGGTGACCCCCAATATTTAGGCTAGAGCTTGGTGCTTGGGGCAAGAGCATTGCCGGCGGACCTGTTTTGACCCCAAGCTTTGCTGCCTGCTCACTTGTGGCCTTGCATGAGTTCCTTAGCCTCCCTAAGCCTCAGTTTCTTTATCTATAAAATGGGGGCAGGGGGAATAGTATCATGGAATTCAATTAAGGGGAGACAAATGAAGTGATGATTGTTCTGAGCTGAATACAGTGCTTGGCGCATAGTAAATGCCCAGTGAATAAGAGATATGCTTATTGTTGTGTGTTTAAAAAAAGTTTTTTAAATGGTGTTTTGAATGTGAGGCAGGCTTATCTCACAGGAGAGTAAATGGTGATGGAAGTTTTGAGCAGTGAAGGAAAGGTAAGAAATAGTTCTTGCAGTGGTGAAAGAATAATTTTACATTTGTGATTGGTTGATCATGGTGCTGGTCTGCCCAAAAATATTTTGCATGGAGGAGAGACAGGTAAGTAAGTTTATCCTGGGTGTGGACCTCTAGATGAATGTGATGGAGGGAGAGACACCTGCAGGGTCCTGATGAGGGTGAAGGTGGGCAAAGCAGATAGAGAAAGGAGGGGCGTGTTAGTCGTTGAAATGGAGGTTTTCCTGTGGGCGAGTTGGGAGGGGAGGGGAGACTGTGTGGCTGAGGGGAGGGAGAGGAGCGAAGTGCTCTGGAGATTTTGAGGTTGGGGAACCCGGAAGCCAGGTGGGTTGTCTGATTCAGACCTGGGGGTCCCGCCTCAACACTTCGTGTCTTCTTTTCACTCAGTATTTGTCAGGTCTTGGAAAGCAATTACTGATACCTCTTTTTTTTGGTAAAAAAAATTGAAAAAGCTGTACCACCTGTCAACTGAAAAAAAATGCACAACTTAAAAGCTGAGAATGATGTTTTAGTCGGTGATCTTACTGAGGACTATAGCCTGGGAGACTGCCTCTCAGAAAGCTCTGAGGAACTGTTCCAAAGAGATAAGGGAGGGGCCGGGATATATAGGATGGAAAACAAAAACCAAAAAACACCTACGTAGTCGAACATCAAAAGATTACTGTGAATCACAAAAAACAGACATCCCAAGTTAATTAATTTAATGCTTTTTTTATGTATGGGAAGATGCAATACTCTGGGCTTATTGTAATCATTCCTTTGGTATACATCTTAACTACCTAGGGCCAAGCTCCTGTTTTCTTCATCCTGAATTTCTCTCTGGTAGGGGGCAGCTGCAGTGACTGACGGCTTGATGGCCACAACATCCTTTGTTTACTGATGTGGCCGGTGACATTCTTAGTCCACACACCTTTGCTCATGATTCTCAAGCCTTTGCCTCTAGCCCAGGTATCTTTTCTGCCCCATTCTCCTCTTTTCACCTGCTGCATATGCATTTCTGAAGCCAACTTGACTCTCCCCAATGCATTCTCTTCCCACTTGACTGCCTCTCCTCTCACATTTGGTAAAGCAGCTAGAGTGCCCGCTCCCTTACCTACCATATCTAATCAATTGATCACATACTAATGATCCTACCCCATTAAGACCCTCAACTATCCATTCCTTCCTCTTTGTATTCCTGACCCTGTCACTGTTCAAGTCTCTCCCAGAATTAGAGCCACAGCCTCTCCACTGCTCTCCTTGCCTCCGATTTCACATCCCACATTATACCCAAGCATTTCTCCCCCTTGAAGACAAAGTGGTCTTTTAACTCTTTGAGTTATATTCCTACCTAGCAAGCTTAGATTATGTTTGGGACAACAGTGGTGGAACATTTCCTAATCTCCTGATAAATTAAAACTCCCATCCACTGTGTGTCCTTTAATTGATGCCTAGTCTTCCTGAGGTATATTGGGAAGGAAAAGAAAACTTAGAAATTCAGGTTTTGTGTTCTTTCTTTGTACTTTCCATATCATTTTACTAATGCTAAATGCCATTTATTGAGTACTTACTATGGACCAGTCACTATGCAAAAGTTTTATGGGTCTTATTTTATTTAAGCCTCAAAACAACTCTGTGAGGTAGGCTCAATTATTATTCTCATTTAAAAAAAAATAGAGCTAATGAGATGACATTGCCCAAGGTCATATCACTAGAAAGCGATGGAACTAGGATTCAATAAAATTCAGGTCTGTTTGAGAAAGTTGTGTTCTTAATACACTTAATGCCTCTATCATCACAATAAATTTCAGTGTTTTGCAGGGTGGATTGGGAGCTTAATGTGAATTTAGTTCAGGAGTTTTATGGCTTCAGGTCTTACATTTAAGTCTTTAATTCATTTTGGGTTAATTTTTGTGTATGGTTTAAGATAGTGGTCTAGTTTAATTTTTTTGCATGTGGCTGTCCAGTTTTTTTTCAGAACTATTTATTGAAGAGACTGTCCTTCCCCACTATATATTCTTGGTTCCTTTATCATAAATTAATGGACCATAAATTCATGGGTTTTTTTCTGGGCTCTCTATTCAATTCCATTGATCTATGTGTCTATTTTTATACCAGCACCATATGGTTTTAACTACTATAACTTTGTAATGTAGCTTGAAATCAGGGAGCATGATGTCTTTAGCTTTGTCGTACTTTCTCAAGATTGCTTTAGCTACTTGGGGTCTTTTGCGATTCCACACACATTTTAGGATTTTAGGTTTGTTCTATTTCTGTGAAAAATGCCACTGAAATTTTGATAGGGGTTGCATTGAATCTTAGGTAGCTTTGGTTAGTGTGGACATTTAAACAGTATTCTGCCAATCCACAAGTACAGAATATCTTTCCATTTATTTGTGTCTTTTATCAATGTCTTATAGTTTTCAGTGTGTAGTTCTTTCACCTCCTTGGTTAATTTTATTTCTAGGTATTTTATTCCTTTTTTTAATATTAACTTTTTAAAGTTAATTTTTATTTTATATTGGAGTATAGTCGATTTACAATATTGTGTTAGTTTCAGGTGTACAACAAAGTGATTCAGTTATATATATATATATATAAAAAAAAAAATATATATATATCTGTTCTTTTTCAGATTCTTTTCCCATATAGGTTATCACAGAATATTGAGTAGAGTTCCTTGTGCTATATAGTAGGTCCTTGTTGATTATCTATTTTATATATAATATAAAATATTATATATTATATCTGTTTTTGTGCCAATACCATACACTTTGATGACTGTAGTTTTGTAGTATAGTCTGAACTCAGGGAACCTGATTCCTCTAGCATTATTTTTCTTTCTCAGGATTGCTTTGGCTATTTGGGGTCTTTTGTATTTCCATACAAATTAAAAAATTTTTTGTTCTAGTTCTGTGAAAAATGCCATTGGTAATTTGATAGGGATTACATTGAATCTGTAGATTGCCTTGGGTAGTATAGTCATTTTGACAATATTGATTCTTCCAATCCAAGAACATGCTATATCTTTCCATCTGTTTGTGTTATCTTCCATTTCTTTCATCAGTGTAGTATAGTTTTCAGAGTACAGGCCTTTTGCCTCCTTAGGTAAGTTTATTCCTAGGTATTTTATACTTTTTGATGTGATGGTGAATGGGATTGTTTCCTTAATTTCTCTTTCTGATCTTTCTTTTTTAGTGTATAGCAATGGAAGAGATTTCTGTGCATTAATTTTGTATCCTGCAACTTTACTAAATTCATTTATGAGCTTTAGTAGTTTTCTGTTTGCATCTTTAGGATTTTCTATAGTACCATGTAGTACCATGTCATCTGCAAACAGTGACAGTTTTACTTCTTTCCTTCCAATTTGTATTCCTTTTATTTATTTTTCTTCTCTGATCGCCGTGGCTAGGACTTCCAAAACTATGTTGAATAGAAGTGGCAAGAGTGGGTATCCTTGTCTTGTTCCTGATCTTAGAGGAGATGCTTTCAGTTTTTCACCACTGAGTATGATGTTAGTTGTGGGTTTGTTGTATATGGCCTTTATTATGTTGAGGTAAGTTCCCACTATGCCCACTTTCTGGAAAGTTTTTATCATAAATGGGTGTTGAATTTTGTCAAAAGCTTTTTCTGCATCTATTGAGATGATCATATAGTTTTATTCTTCAATTTGTTGATGTGCTGTATCACACTGATTGATTTGTGTATATTGAAAAACCTTTGCATCCCTGGGATAAGTCCCACTTGATCAGGGTGTATGATCCTTTTAATGTGCTGTTGGATTCTGTTTGCTAGTATTTTGTTGAGGATTTTTGCATCTATATTTATCAGTGATATTGGCCTGTAATTTTCTTTTTTGTGATATCTTTGTCTGGCTTTGGTATCAGGTTGATGGTGGCCTCATAGAATGAATTTGGGAGTTTTCCTTCCACTGCAATTTTTTGGAAGACTTTCAGAAACATAGGTGTTTCTTCTCTAAGCATTTCATAGCGTTCACCTGTGAAGCCATCTGGTCGTGGACTTTGTTGGAAGTTTTAAAATCAGTTTTAATTGCAGTATTTGTGATTTGTCTGTTCATATTTTCTATTTCTTCCTGGTTCAGTCTTGGAAGATTGTACCTTGCTAAGAATTTGTCCATTTCTTTTTTTTATTTTTATAAATTTCTTTTTTTATTTTTGGCTGTGTTGGGTCTTCATTGCTGTGCATGGGCTTTCTCTTGTTGTGGTGAGCAGGGGCTACTCTTCATTGTGGTGTGCAGGCTTCTCATTGTCATGGCTTCTCTTGTTGCAGAGCACAGGCTCTGGGCATGAGGGCTTCAGTAGTTGTGGCATGTGGACTCAGTAGTTGTGGCTTGCGGGCTCTAGAGCGCAGGCTCAGTAGTTGTGGGGCACAGGCTTAGTTGCTCCGTGGCATGTGGGATCTTCCCAGGCCAGGGCTCGAACCCGTGTCCCCTGCATTGACAGGCAGGTTCGTAACCACTGCGCCACCAGGGAAGCCCTGTCCATTTCTTTTAGGTTGTCCATTTTATTGGCATATAGTCGCTTGTAGTAGTCTCTTATGATCCTTTGTATTTCTGCAGTGTCTGTTGTAACTTCTTTTTCATTCCTAATTTTATGGTTTTGAGCCCTCTCCCTTTATTTACTCGATGAGTCTGGCTAGAGGTTTATCAACTTCGTTTATTTTTTCAAAGAACCAGCTTTTAGTTTCATTGATCTTTGCTATTGTTTTCTTCATTTCTACTTCATTTATTTCTGCTCTGATCTTTCTGATTTCTTTCATTCTACTAACATTGGGTTTTGTTCGTTCTTCTTTCTCTAGTTGCTTGAGGTGTAGGGTTAGGTTGTTTATTTCAGATTTTTCCTGTTTCCTGAGGTAAGATTGTATTGCTATAAACTTCCCTCTTAGAACTGCTTTTGCCACATCCCATAGGTTTTGGGTCCTTGTGTTTTCGTTTTCATTTGTCTCTAGGTACTTTTTTTGGGATTTCCTCTTTGATTTCTACAGTGATCCATTGGTTGCTTTTTTTTTTTTAACATCTTTATTGGGGTATAATTGCTTTACAATGGTGTGTTATTTCTGCTTTACAACAAAGTGAATCAGCCATACATATACACATGTTCCCATATCTCCTCCCTCTTGCGTCTCTCTCCCTCCCACCTTCCCCATCCCACCCCTCCAGGCAGTCACAAAGCACCGAGCTGATATCCCTGTGCTATGCGGCTGCTTCCCACTAGCTATCTACCTTACGTTTGGTAGTGTATATATGTCCATGCCTCTTTATCGCTCTGTCACAGCTCACCCTTCCCCCTCCCCATATCCTCAAGTCTGTTCTCCAGTAGGTCTGTGTCTTTATTCCTGTCTTACACCTAGGTTCTTCATGACGTTTTTTTCCTTAAATTCCATATATATGTGTTAGCATACGGTATTTGTCTTTCTCTTTCTGACTTACTTCACTCTGTATGACAGACTCTAGGTCTATCCACCTCATTACAAATAGCTCAATTTCGTTTCTTTTTATGGCTGAGTAATATTCCATTGTATATATGTGCCACATCTTCTTTATCCATTCATCCAATGATGGGCACTTAGGTTGTTTTCATCTCTGGGCTATTGTAAATAGAGCTGCAATGAACATTTTGGTACATGACTCTTTTTGAATTTTTGTTTTCTCAGGGTATATGCCCAGTAGTGGGATTGCTGGGTCATATGGTAGTTCTATTTGTAGTTTTTTAAGGAACCTCCATACTGTTCTCCATAATGGCTGTACCAATTCACATTCCCACCAGCAGTGCAAGAGTGTTCCCTTTTCTCCACATCCTCTCCAGCATTTATTGTTTCTAGATTTTTTGAGGATAGCCGTTCTGACCAGTGTGAGATGATATCTCATTGTAGTTTTGATTTGCATTTCCCTAATGATTAATGATGTTGAGCATTCTTTCATGTGTTTGTTGGCAGTCTGTATATTTTCTTTGGAGAAATGTCTATTTAGGTCTTCTGCCCAATTTTGGATTGGGTTGTTTGTTTTTTTGTTATTGAGCTGCTTGTAAATATGGAAATTAATCCTTTGTCAGTTGTTTCATTTGCAAATATTTTCTCCCATTCTGAGTGTTGTCTTTTGGTCTTCTTTATGGTTTCTTTTGCTGTGCAAAAGCTTTGAAGTTTCATTAGGTCCCATTTGTTTATTTTTGTTTTTATTTCCATTTCTCTAGGAGGTGGGTCAAAAAGGATCTTGCTGTGATTTATGTCATAGACTGTTCTGCGTATGTTTTCCTTTAAGAGTTTGATAGTTTCTGGCCTTACATTTAGGTCTTTAATCCATTTTGAGCTTATTTTTGTGTATGGTGTTAGGGAGTGATCTAATCTCATACTTTGACATGTAGCTGTCCAGTTTTCCCAGCACCACTTATTGAAGAGGCTGTCCTTTCTCCACTGTACATTCCTGCCTCCTTTATCAAAGATAAGGTGACCATATGTGCATGGGTTTATCTCTGGGCTTTCTATCCTGTTCCATTGATCTAACTTCCTGTTTTTGTGCCAGTACCATACTGTCTTGATTACTGTAGCTTTGTAGTATAGTCTGAAGTCAGGGAGCCTGATTCATCCAACTCCGTTTTTCATTCTCAAGATTGCTTTGGCTATTCGGGGTCTTTTGTGTTTCCATACAAATTGTGAAATTTTTTGTTCTAGTTCTGTGAAAAATGCCAGTGGTAGTTTGATAGGGATTGCATTGAATCTGTAGATTGTTTTGTGTAGTGGAGTCATTTTCACAATGTTGATTCTTCCAATCCAAGAACATATATATATGTATATTTCTCCATCTCTTTGTATCATCTTTAAATTCTTTCATGAGAGTCATTTTCACATTGTTGATTCTTCCAATTCAAGAACATATATATATGTATATCTCTCCATCTATTTGTATCATTTTTAATTTCTTTCATCAATGTCTTATAATTTTCTGCATACAGGTCTTTTGTCTCCTTAGGTAGGTTTATTCCTAGATATTTTATTCTTTTTGTTGCAGTGGTAAATGGGAGTGTTTCCTTGATTTCACTTTCAGATTTTTCATCATTAGTGTATAGGAATGCCAGAGATTTCTGTGCATTAATTTTGTATCCTGCTACTTTACCAGATTCATTGATTAGCTCTAGTTGTTTTCTGGTAGCATCTTTAGGATTCTCTATGTATAGTATCATGTCATCTGCAAACAGTGACAGCTTTACTTCTTCTTTTCCCATTTAGATTCCTTTTATTTCCTTTTCTTCTCTGATTGCTGTGGCTAAAACTTCCAAAACTATATTGAATAAAAGTGGTGAGAGTAGGCAACCTTGTCTTGTTCCTGATCTTAGTGGAAATGCTTTCAGTTTTTCACCATTGAGGATGATGTTAGCTGTGGGTTTGTCATATATGGCCTTTATTATGTTGAGGAAAGTTCCCTCTATGCCTACTTTCTGCAGGGTTTTTATCATAAATGGGTGTTGAATTTTGTCAAAAGCTTTCTCTGCATCTATTGAGATGATCATATGGTTTTTCTTCTTCAGTTTGTTAATATGGTGTATCACGTTGATAGATTTGCATATATTGAAGAATCCTTGCATTTCTGGAATAAACCCCACTTGATCATGGTGTATGATCCTTTTAATGTGCTATTGGATTCTGTTTGCTAGAATTTTGTTGAGGATTTTTGCATCTATGTTCATCAGTGATATTGGCCTGTAGTTTTCTTTCTTTTTGACCTCCTTGTCTGGTTTTGGGATCAAGGTGATGGTGGCCTCGTAGAATGAATTTGGGAGTGTTCCTCCCTCTGCTATATTTTGGAAGAGTTTGAGAAGGATAGGTGTTAGCTCTTCTCTAAATGTTTGATAGAATTCACCTGTGAAGCCATCTGGTCCTGGGCTATTGCTTGTTGGAAGATTTTTAATCACAGTTTCAATTTCAGTGCTTGTGATTGGTCTGTTCATATTTTCTATTTCTTCCTGATTCAGTCTTGGCAGGTTGTGCCTTTCTAAGAATTTGTCCATTTCTTCCAGGTTGTCCATGTTATTGGCATAGAGTTGCTTGTAGTAATCTCTCATGATCTTTTGTATTTCTGCAGTGTCAGTTGTTACTTCTCCTTTTTCATTTCTAATACTATTGATTTGAGTCTTCTTCCTTTTTTTCTTGATGAGTCTGGCTAATGGTTTATCTATTTCGTTTATCTTCTCAAAGAACCAGCTTTTAGTTTTATTGATCTTTGCTCTTGTTTCCTTCATTTCTTTTTCATTTATTTCTGATCTGATTGTTATGATTTCTTTCCTTCTGCTAACTTTGGGTTTTTTTTGTTCTTCTTTCTCTAATTGCTTTAGGTGCAAGGTTAGGTTGTTTATTCAAGATGTTTCCTGTTTCTTAAGGTGGGCTTGTATTGCTGTAAACTTCCCTCTTAGAACTGCTTTTGCTGCATCCCATAGGTTTTGGGTCATCGTGTCTCCATTGTCATTTGTTTCTAGGTATTTTTTGATTTCCTCTTTGATTTCTTCAGTGATCACTTCGTTATTAAGTAGTGTATTGTTTAGCCTCCATGTGTTTGTATTTTTTACAGATCTTTTCCTGTAATTGATACCTAGTCTCATGGTGTTGTGGTCGGAAAAGATACTTGATACAATTTCAATTTTCTTAAATTTACCAAGGCTTGATTTGTGACCCAAGATATGATCTATCCTGGAGAATGTTCCATGAGTACTTGAGAAAAATGTGTATTCTGTTGTTTTTGGATGGAGTGTCCTATAAATATCAATTAAGTCCATCTTGTTTAATGTATCATTTAAAGCTTGTGTTTCCTTATTTATTTTCATTTTGGATGATCTGTCCATTGATGAAAGTGGGATGTTAAAGTCCCCTAGTATGAATGTGTTACTGTCGATTTCCCCTTTTATGGCTGTCAGTATTTGCCTTATGTATTGAGGTGCTCCTATGTTGGGTGCATAAATATTTACAATTGTTATATCTTCTTCTTGGATCGATCCCTTGATCATTATGTAATGTCCTTCTTTGTCTCTTCTAATAGTCTCTATTTTAAAGTCTATTTTGTCTGATATGAGAATTGCTACTCCAGCTTTCTTTTGGTTTCCATTTGCATGGAATATCTTTTTCCATCCCCTTACTTTCAGTCTGTATGTGTCTCTAGGTCTGAAGTGGGTCTCTTGTAGACAGCAAATATATGCGTCTTGTTTTTGAATCCATTCAGCCAATCTGTGTCTTTTGGTGGGAGCATTTAGTCCATTTACATTTAAGGTAATTATCGATATGTATGTTCCCATTCCCATTTTCTAAATTGTTTTGGGTTCGTTATTATAGGTCTTTTCCTTCCCTTGTGTTTCTTGCCTAGAGAAGTTCCTTTGGCATTTGTTGTAAAGCTGGTTTGGTGGTGCTGAACTCTCTCAGCTTTTGCTTGTCTGTAAAGGTTTTAATTTCTCCATCAAATCTGAATGAGATCCTTGCTGGGTAGAATAATCTAGGTTGCAGATTTTTCTCCTTCATCACTTTCAGTATGTCCTGCCACTCCCTTCTGGCTTGCAAAGTTTCTGCTGAGAGATCAGCTGTTAACCTTATGGGGATTCCCTTGTGTGTTATTTGTTGTTTTTCCCTTGCTGCTTTTAATATGCTTTCTTTGTATTTAATTTTTGACAGGTTGATTAATATGTGTCTTGGAATATTTCTCCTTGGATTTATCCTGTATGGGACTCTCTGTGCTTCCTGGACTTGATTAACTATTTCCTTTCCCATATTAGGGAAGTTTTCAACTATAATCTCTTCAAATATTTTCTCAGTCCCTTTCTTTTTCTCTTCTTCTGGAACCCCTATAATTCGAATATTGGTGCGTTTAATGTTGTCCCAGAGGTCTCTGAGACTGTCCTCAGTTCTCTTCATTCTTTTTTCTTTATTCTGCTCTGCAGTAGTTATTTCCACTATTTTATCTTCCAGGTCACTTATCCGTTCTGCCTCAGTTATTCTGCTATTGATCCCATCTAGAGTATTTTTCATTTCATTTATTGTGTTGTTCATCATAGTTTGTTTCATTTTTAGTTCTTCTAGGTCCTTGTTAAATGTTTCTTGCATTTTGTCTATTCTATTTCCAAGATTTTGGATCATCTTTACTGTCATTATTCTGAATTCTTTTTCAGGTAGACTGCCTATTTCCTCTTCATCTGTTAGGTCTGGTGGGTTTTTATCTTGCTCCTTCATCTGCTATGTGTTTTTCTGTCTTCTCATTTTGCTTATCTTACTGTGTTTGGGGTCTCCTTTTTGCAGGCTGCAGGTTCGTAGTTCCCATTGTTTTTGGTGTATGTCTCCAGTGGCTAAGGTTGGTTCAATGGGTTGTGTAGGCTTCCTGGTGGAGGGTACTAGTGCCTGTGTTCTGGTGGATGAGGCTGGATCTTGTCTCTCTGGTGGGCAGGTTCACGTCTGGTGGTGTGTTTTGGGGTGTCTGTGGACTTGTTATGATTTTAGGCAGCCTCTCTGCTAATGGGTAGTGTTGTGTTCCTGTCTTGCTAGTTGTTTGGCATAGGGTGTCCAGCACTGTAGCTTGCTGGTTGTTGAGTGAAGCTGGGTGCTGGTGTTGAGCTCTCTGGGAGATTTTTGCCGTTTGATATTATGTGGAGCTGGGAGGTCTCTTGTGGGCTGTGTCCTGAAGTTGGCTCTCCCACCTCAGAGGCACAGCACTGACTCCTGGCTGCGGCACCAAGAGCCTTTCATCCAGACAGCTCAGAATAAAAGGGAGAAAAAGTAGAGAGAAAGAATTAGTAGAAGTAGGAGGAAAGAAAGAAAGAAAGGAGGGAAGGAAGGAAGGGAAGGAAGGAAGAAAGAAATAAAGAAGGAAAGAAAGAAAGGAGGGAGGGAGGAAGGAAGGAAAGAGGGAAGGAAGGAAAAAGAAAGAAAGAAAGAAGATACAGTAAAATAAAATAAAGTAAAATATAATACATTTATTAAATTAAAAAATAATTATTAAGAAAACAAAACAAAAAAACAACAACAGAAAAACGGACAGATAGAACCTTAGGACAAATGGTGGAAGCAAAGCTATACAGACATAATCTCACACAGAAGCATACACATACACCCTCACAAAAAGAGGAAAAGGGGAAAGAATAAGAAATCTTGCTCTCAAAGTCCAACTCCTCAATTTGGGATGATTCGTTGTCTATTGAGGTATTCCACAGATGCAGGGTACATCAAGTTGATTGTGGAGCTTTAATCCGCTGCTCCTGAGGCTGCTGGGAGAGATTTCCTTTTCTCTTCTTTGTTCTCACAGCTCCCGGGGCTCAGCTTTGGATTTGGCCTCGCCTCTGCGTGTAGGTCGCTGGAGTGTAGGTCGCTGCGTGTAGGTCCCTGCGTGTAGGTCGCTGTTTTTTGCCCAGACAGGACAGGGTTAAAGGAGCCGCTGATTCGGGGGCTCTGGCTCACTCAGGCCGGGGGGAGGGAGGGGCGCGGAGTGCGGGGCGAACCTGTGGCGGCAGAGGCCAGCGTGACGTTGCACCAGCCTGAGGCCCGCCGTGCGTTCTCCCGGGGAAGTTGTCCCTGGATCCCGGGACCCTGGCAGTGGCGGGCTGCACAGGCTCCCCGGAAGAGGGGTGTGGATAGTTGACCTGTGCTCGCACACAGGCCCCTTGGTGGCGGCAGCAGCAGGCTTAGCCTCTCCCGCCCGTCTCTGGGGTCCGCGCTTTTATCCGCGGCTCGCGCCCGTCTCTGGGGTCTGTGCTTTTAGCCACGGCTCGCGCCCGTCTCTGGAGCTCCTTTAAGCAGCGTTCTTCATCATCTCTCCTCCTGCACCAGGAAACAAAGAGGGAAGAAAAAGTCTCTTGCCTCTTCGGCAGCTCCAGACTTTTCCTGGACTCCCTCCCGGCTAGCCGTGGTGCACTAACCCCTTCAGGCTGTGTTCACGCAGCCAACCCCAGTCCTCGCCCTGCGCTCCGACCAAAGCCTGAACCTCAGCTCGCAGCCCCGCCCGCCCAGACAAGCCTCTCGGGCTGGTGCGTGCCGGTCGACACCGATCCTCTGTGCGGGAATCTCCCCGCTTTGCCCTCTGCCCCTCTGTTGCTGTGCTCTCCTCCGCGGCTTCGAAGCTCCCCCCTCCGCCACTTGCAGTCTCCGCCCGTGAAGGGGCTTCCTAGTGTGTGGAAACCTTTCTTCCTTCACAGCTTCCTCCCACTGGTGCAGGTCCCGTCCCTATTCTTTTGTCTCTGTTGTTTCTTTTGCCCTACCCAGGTACGTGGGGAGTTTCTTGCCTTTTGGGAGGTCTGAGGTCTTCTGCCAGCATTCAGTAGGTGTTCTGTAGGAGTTGCTCCACGTGTAGATGTATTTCTGGTGTATCTGTGGGGAGGAAGGTGATCTCTGCGTCTTACTCTTCCGCCTCTTCCCCTCCGCCCCCCCATTGGTTGTTTAGTAACATATTGTTTAGCCTCCATGTGTTTGTGTTTTTTACAGGTTTTTTCTTGTAGTTGATTTTTAATCTCATAGCATTGTGGTCAGAAAATATGCTTGATATGATTTCAATTTTCTTAAATTTACTGAGGCTTGATTTGTGTGACCCAAGATGTGATCTATCCTGCAGAATGTTCCATGTGCACTTGAGAAGAAAGTGTATTCTGCTTTCGGGTGGAATGTCCTATAAATATCAGTAATGTCTATCTTGTCTATTGTGTCATTTAAAGCTTGTGTTTCCTTATTATTGATTTTCTGTCTGGATGATCTGTCCATTGGTGTAAGTGGGCTGTTAAAATCCCCCACTATTATTGTGTTACTGTTGATTTCTCCTTTTATGATTCTTAGCATTTGCCTTATATGTTGAGGAGCTCCTATGTTGGGTGCATATATATTTGCAATTGTTATATTTTCTACTTGGATTGATCCCTTGATCATTATGTAGTGTCCTTCTTTGTCTCTTGTAACAGTCTTTATTTTAAAGACTATTTTGTCTGATATGAGTATTGCTACTCCAGCTTTCTTCTGATTTCCATTTGTATGGAATATCTTTTTCCACCCCCTCACTTTCAGTCTGTATGCATCCCTAGATCTGAAGTGGGTCTCTTGTAGACAGCATACATACGGGTCTTGTTTTTGTATGCATTCAACCAGTCTATGTCTTTTGGTTGCAGCATTTAATCTGTTTACATTTAAGATAATTATTGATATGTATGTTCATATTGCCATTTTGTTAATTATTTTGGATCTGTTTTTGTAGGTCTTTTTTCTTCCTCTTTTGTTCTCTTCTCCTGTGATTTGGTGGCTATCGTTAGCATTGTGTTGGATTGATTTTTCTTTTTTGTGTATGTACCTATTGTAGATTTTTGGTTTGTGGTTACCATGAGGTTTTGATATAGCAGTCTATATGTATACAAGATTGTTTTAAAGTTTCTGGTCTCTTAATTTCAAAGAGATTTCCAATATCCTGCATTTGTCCTCTCCTCTTCTCATTATTGCTGGCTTTGGTATTGTACTTGCGTGTGGATGATTTCCTACCTTAACTGTATGTTTGCCTTTACTGGTGAGCTTTCCCATTTGTAATTTTCTTGTTTCTACTTGTGGCCTTTTCTGCCTAGAGGAGTTCCTTTAGCATTTGTTGTAAAGCTGGTTTGGTGGTGCTGAATTCTTTTACATTTTGCTTGTATGTAAAGTTTTCGATTTCTCGGTCGAGTCTGAATGAGAGCCTTGGTAGGTAGAGTATTCTTGGTTGTAGGGTTTTCCCTTTCATCACTTTAAATATATTGTGCCACTCCCTTCTGGCCAGCAGAGTTTCTGCTGAAAAATCAGCTGATAGCCTTATGGGGGTTTCCTTGTATGTTATTTGTTGCTTTTTCCTTGTTGCTTTTAATATTTATCTTTGTCTTTAATTTTTGTCAGTTTGATTAATATGTGTCTAGACGTGTTCCTCCTTGGGTTTATCCTGTATGGGACTCGCTGCATTTCCTGGACTTGAGTGATTCCTTTCCCATGTTAGGGAAGTTTTCTGCTATTATCTCTTCAAATATTTTTTTCGTCTCTTTCTCTCTCTCTTCTCCTTCTGGCACCCCTATAATGTGAATGTTGATGCATTTAATATTGCCCCGGAGGTCTCTGAGATTGTCCTCATTTCTATTCATTCTTTTCTCTTTTCTCTGTTCCATGGCAATGATTTCCACCAGTCTGTCTTCCAGCTCACTTATTCATTCTTCTACCTCATTAATTCTGTTACTGATACCTTCTAGTGTATTTTTCATTTCAGTTATTTTATTATTTATCTCTCTTTGTTCTTTAAATCTTGTAGCTCTTTCTTAAACATTTCTTGTATCTTCATGGTCTGTGCCTCCATTCTTTTTCTGAGATCTTGGATCATCTTTACTATCATTACTCTGAATTTTCTTTCTGGTAGATTGCCTATCACCCCTTCATTTATTTGTTCTTCTGGGGTTTTACCTTGTTTCTTCATCTGGATCATATTTCTCTGCTGTCTCATTTTGTCTATCTTTCTGTGTTTGTGGTCTCTATTCTGCAGGCTGCAGGATCATAGTTCCTCTTGCTTCTGGTGTCTGCCCCCCTGGTGAGTGAGGTTGGTCCTGGAGCTTGTTCAGCTTCTTGGTGGGAGGGACTGGTGCCCATCCACTGGTGGATGGAGCTGGGTCTTGTCCCTCTGGTGTGTTTGGAGTTGTCTGTGCGCTCAGGATCACTTTAGGCAGCCTGTCTTTTGATGGGCGTGGCTGTGTTCCCACCCTGTTGGTTGTTTGGCCTGAAGTGTCCCTGCACTGGAGCCTGCAGGCTGTTGGGTGGGGCCAGGTCTCTGTTCCAAAGTGGTGACCTCTGGTAGAGCTCACGTCAATGACTATTCCCTAGGACCTCCATCACCACTGTCCTTGTTCCCGCAGTGAACCACAGCTGACCCCCACCTCCCCAGGAGACCCTCCAAGATCCGTGGGTAGGTCTGGCCCAGGCTTCTATGGAGTCATTGCTTTGCTCTGGGTCCCAGTGCATAGAACAACTTGTGTGTCCTCCAAGAGCGGAGTCTCTGTTTCCCCCAGTCCTGCACTCAAGCCCCATTGGCCTTCAAAACCAAATGCTCTGGGGGCTCCTCCTTCTGATGCCAGGCCTTCAGGCTGGGGAGTTGGATGTGGGGCTCAGAACTCTCACTCCTGTGAGAGAACCTCTGCAATGTAATTATTTTCCAGTTTGTGGATTGCCCATCTGGTGGGTATGAGATTCGATTATATTGCAAAAGCTCCTCTCCTTCCATCTCATCATGCCTTCTTTGTCTTTGGATGTAGAATATCTTTTTTGGTAGGTTCCAGTCTTTTTGTCGATGGTTGTTCAGCAGTTAGTGGTGATTTTGGTGTTTTTGTGAGAGGAGGGCAAATGTTAACTGTTTTGATACATTATACTAATATACTACTGCTAAGGCTGCCTAGGAGGGTCCAAGTCTGGGTTCTTGTCCTTGCTCCTCTCTTTACCTTGAACTTTTATTCAAATTTAACTCTCTTCTATTTTATTTCATTAAATATATGTTTTAAAAAATTGGGGGGAGATCTGGGTTGGAAATTTTCTCTTTCTGATTAGTTGTGTGTGACCTTGGGCAGGCTGCTCACTCTCTTCTGGTATTTTTTTTCCCCATCTTTTTCTTCTTTTCCTTCATGCTTCGTCTAGTTTCAGTTGCTCACAGGGGACTGCATGCAGAGGCCTTGCACTAGCCCTTCAGACCAGAGTTCCTAGTGCCAAAAGGCTGCCCTGACACTGCAGCTGGGGAACCATGTTCTAGGTTTTTTATTCTTTTTGATGTAATTCTAAATGAAATTGTGTTCTTAATTTCTCTTTCTGATAGTGTTATTACTGCATAGAAACACATCTGATTTTTTGTATATTGATTTTGCATCCTGCAACGTTACAGAATTTGTTGATTAGTTCTAACAGTTTTTCTGTGTGTGGAGTCTTTAGGGCTTTCTCCATATAATACCATGTCATCTGCAAATAGTGACAGTTTTACTTCTTTTCCAACTTGGATGCCTTTTTTTTCTTTTTCTTGCCTAATTGCTCTGGCTAATACTTCCAATATTATGTTGAATAAAAGCTTCAAGAGTGGGCATCCTTGTCTTTTTCCTGATCTTGTAGAAAAAGTTTCAGCTTTCCACTGTTGGATATAATGTTAGCAGTGGACTCGTGATGTATGGCATTTATTATGTTGAGGTACCTTCCCTCTATACCTACTTTGTTGAGAGTTTTTAATCATAAATGGATGTTGAATTTTGTCAAATGCTTTTTCTGCATCTATTGAAATAATCATATGATTTTTTATCCTTCATTTCATTAATGTGGTGTATCACATTGATTTATGTATGTTGAACTATCCTTGCATCCTGTAATGAATCCAACTTGATCATGGTGTATGATCCTTTTTATGTGTTATTGGATTTGGTTTGCTAATATTTTGTTGAGGATTTTTGCATCTATGTTTATCAGGGATATTGGCCTGTAATATTATTTTCTTGTGTCCTTGTCTTATTTTGGTATCAGGCCTTGCAAAATGAGTTTGGAAATATTCCCTTCTCTTCTATTTTTTTGGAAGAGTTTCAGAAGAATTGGTATTAATTCTTCTTTGAATGTTTAATAAAATTCACCAGTGCAGGGCTTCCCTGGTGGCGCAGTGGTTGATAATCCACCTGCCAATGCAGGGGACATGGGTTTGTGCCCTGGTCCAGGAAGTTCCCACATGCTGCAGAGCGGCTGGGCCCGTAAGCCATGGCCGCTGAGCCTGCACGTCTAGAGCCTGTGCTCAACAACGGGAGAGGCCACAACAGTGAGAGGCCCTTGTATGGCAAAAAAAAAAAAAAAAAAAAAAAAATTCACCAGTGCAGCCATCTTGTCCTGGGCTTTTGTTTGTTGGGTGGCTTTTGTTTACTGAGCCAGTAACCTTACTAGTAATCAGTTTGTTCAGATTTTCTGTTTCTTCATGATTTAGCCTTGGTAGGTTGTATGTTTCCAGAAATTTATCAGTTTCTTGTAGGTTGTCCAATTTGTTGGTGTTATGCTTATTGTTATTGTTACAGATGAGGTAAATAACGGTCACAGAAATTGTGCCAGTTTTGTCCGCCCTCAAAGCCCACGCTTTTTCTAATGGGTAACCTTGCATTGTTTGTTCATTTCTCTGTGGGTCTATCTGTGTAATTGGGAAGAGTTGAACTTGGATGGGGTATAAACCTGGCTTTACTGAGAACCTGGAGAGGGTCTGGGGCAGAAGTCTCACATTTTCCTACCCCCTATCAGTGCCATCGTGCTCGATGCTCTTCACAGACAGAACCTCAGATGAGGCCTGAAGTCACAGGGCAGTGTCCTGGGGAGTTTAGGTAGTTGGCACTGGAATATAGGAAGGAGGGATAAAGGCTTCCTTTATTGATTGGGCAGTGGTATTGACTACAATTGTCTTGAAAGTGGAAATGAGGTATTTCTCAGCTCTTTGCCATTAGCAGTTGCCTGGAGACACCCCTGTGACGTTCCCTGTCTAGTCATACCCTGGAAGTCCTCCCTTGCTGTTGGACCCACCCTCCCCAGCTCATAGGTACAGCCAGAGACATGGCGTGAACATGGGCCCCTGAAACCAACAAATTGGCCTCCCCAGGACAGAAATCTGCCAGTCCTAAAGAGGGAGGATGGAACCTGGTGTCTTATGACAAGCACCTAGGACCTCAGGCTTCCCTAAGCGTCTGCAGGATGTCTCTCTTTGGAGACAGCGTCAAAAGTAGGGTAGCTTTTCCTTTGCCTCCTTGGCTCATTTATCCAGATATATCTCCTTTCTCTCTTTCCTGACTGGCTATGTGGCATCTTAAATGTCTTGTGAGCTACTTTTGTCTTCCTGTTTTCCTCCAAGTCTAAGCCCCCTTCAGTTTTCACCAGCATCAGAGAAACTCTTCTTAACAGTTTCTCATTCCAGGCTTTACCCTCTCTTGTCCATTCCTCACTCAAGTGCTAGAATAATCTTCTCAGTCATCCCACTTGCCCAGTTGGAGAACCTGGACAACTTGCAACCTCATATGATGACAGGAAACCTGGCTCCCAGCTGGCTACATGGTCACCAAGCAGGGTGGAGTTCACCCCCAGAGTTGAGCATGTGCACTGAATGTCTTCTTTGGCTCTGTGCCCTGGGCACCTCGCTGGCCTCATCTGAGCATCAGCCCTGTCACCAAGCTCCTGTCTGTCCCACTCACTTTATTTCTTACTATCCGCTCTGTGCTATGGGAGGCCCTGGGGAGGTCTCTGACATCATGGAGTCATGACACTTCATTTTTCATGGGATCAGGAGAGAATCTGACACCTGCAGGACTGTTTGCACAAGCCCTCCTTGTTTGGAAATGGGAATGGCTTGCTTTCCATGATTCTATTGGAGAAGAGAGAAATCTGCTCCATGCTGCCTCAAATTCAGTAAAAATGTGATGATTGGATGTTTCTATTGAACTTTCCTTAATTTAGGTCAGAAATTTTTTTTTAATTAATTATTTACTTTTGGCTGTGTTGGGTCTTCGTTGCTGGGCGCTGGCTTTCTCTAGTTGTGGAGAGTGGGGGCTACTCTTCGTTGTGGTGCGCGGGCTTCTCATTGCAGTGGCTTCTCTTGTTGCAGAGCACGGGCTCTAGGCACATGGGCTTCAGTAGTTGTGGCTCGCGGGCTCTAGAGCACAGGCTCAGTAGTTGTGGCACATGGGCTTAGTTGTTCCACGGCATGTGGGAATCTTCCTGGACCACGGCTCGAACCCATGTCCCCTGCATTGGCAGGTGGATTCTTAACCACTGCGCCACCAGGGAAGCCCCGAGGTCAGAGATTTTTGATTAGATGTCATCTTGGGCATTTCTGTATCTGTCTTGGGATTCCCTCCCCCTAGTACTTGACTGCGGGTTGTAGATCAACCTGACTGTGGCCATGCTGAGAAAAATGGAGATGTGACAACTGGGATCCTTGATTACTTTCGGCCAAGGGCTGGAAGCAGGGCAGGTAATATCTGGATGTTGCTCAGAGAGGTTAACAAAAATTATTTTGCCCAATTCTGCAATTTAAATCATACATCACAAAAAGAATTATAGTTCAATCTGACCCCCAAAACCAAGGCAACATTAATATGAGAACAGTTTGCACACACTAGTCCCTCTCCTTTTCACCAGTTCATGCCCATTACTTGTTCAAAATTCCACAGAAAATTATTTTCTTCCAGGAAGGCATGCCTGATGAATACAGCTTTTTGCCTGAATAGAAAATGAGTGTTTCCCGTAAAATCATTTCCTAGGAAAGGAAGAATCCCCCAGTAGTAAATTTCTTATCAGGTTTCTCATTTTACAGGTTCTCTCTCAATTACTTTGAAAATAAGTTCTGTTTAGGAAAAACCCATTCATCAAAATTCACACTAGTTTGGAAAGCATGTGGAGATCACCAGGAGAATTTCCATAAAAGGAACCAAAGGCAAACGCCAAAGATTTAGCAATAAGTAACTCCTGCAGTAAGATCTCAATTTTTAATGTGTTAGATTTCATTGTAAACAAACTTTTAAAAGACTCCTTTAAAAAACAAAATGATAAGAGGTTACATTAGAGATGATACGTAGGCATTTCTAAGATAATTGGGGGAAACTGTGTTAATATTACACAAGTGGTACTTAGGGCTTGGAATGCTGTTTCCATTGGCAGCTTCATCATGCTGTGTCTCAAACTAGATGGGCTGAGCTCTGGAAAGATGCTGATGATTCAAAAAGGGGAGCTTGTGATGACAAGGAAAGGTCTTGCTGTCCAAGAGCATACAAAGATTTGGATAGAATTATTTCGTAAGGTATGAGTGAAAAAAACAATTGTCTATATTCATATATTCTATATAGTCTGACTTAAAATATGGACTGTAGTTAGACATCTGACTATTTAATCAACATCTCTGAAATTTAAACATTCAAGGTGTCCACATTTTTTTCTTTAGGATCTTCTCATTAGAAATTGGGGTATAACTCTACATTTGGGGCCGTCTCATCGTTTAGTCTGGAGATAACTCAGAGCCTGGTGCATGGCTTGGATTTATTTGACTTTTCTGATGTGTTCTTTTTTTTTTTTTTTTATGGTTCGCGGGCGTCTCACTGTTGTGGCCTCTCCCATTGCGGAGCACAGGCTCCGGACGCGCAGGCTCAGCGGCCATGGCTCACGGGCCTAGCCGCTCTGTGGCATGTGGGATCTTCCCGGACCAGGGCACGAACCCGTGTCCGCTGCATCGGCAGGCAGACTCTCAACCACTGTGCCACCAGGGAAGCCCTGATGTGTTCTTTTTTAAGGATACGCCTGATCCTAAGCCTGTTTATTTCATCTTTTTTTCCAGACAATGACTTCTGAGGGCAGGGCTGTCCTCTTTTTCTATTAGAACCCTCCTGATCGAGTTTTTTCCTCTTGAGGTGTTGGAAAGTTCACTCATTCATCATTTTCCTTGTCTGCAGGATGATAAGATTGAATAAGCTAGTTTGTAAGGATCCATACTGGCTTTAATTTTTTCTTGAAATTAAAAAAAAATAATAATTATTTATTTATTTTTCACTGCGTTGGGTCTTCTTTGCTGCACACAGGCTTTCTCCAGCTGCTGTGAGCAGGAGGGCTACTCTTCGTTGTGGTGCACGCGCTTCTCACTGCAGTGGCTTCTCTTGTTGTGGAGCACGGGCTCTAGGCATGCGGGCTTAAGTAGTTGCATCACACGGGCCCAGTAGTTGTGGCTTGTGGGCTCTAGAGCACAGGCTCAGTAGTTGCAGCACACGGGATTAGTTGCTCTGCGGCATGTGGGATCTTCCCGAACCAGGGCTCAAACCCGTGTCCCCTGCACTGGCAGGAAGATTCTTAACCACTGCGCCACCAGGGAAGTCCTTGAATTTTTGTTTTTTGACTCACCAAGTATATGTGTTGCTTTAAAAAAGTTTTGCCCTTGGTGGGGGTGGAAGTGTGCTGGGGATGGCAATCAGGAGATGCTTTCATGTTGGAGGTGAAGAGAGGGCGGATTCCTAACTTGCCATGGCACTATGCAACTCTGGGTAAAATGAAATCTGAGACACATGCTAAAAATTAAAAAAAGAAAAGTTTCAATAACAAATTAAAAAGTCTGTTCTGTCTCTTCATCCATCCAGCTCTTTCTATAAACAAGATTTATGAAGCACCTGTAAATACCAAACACTGTGCTAGGTGCCAGGGACTCAGAGTTGAATAAGACAGGGACCCTGCCTCCAGGGGGTTCGGCTCCTAAGTCAGAGATAGACAAACACTGGCCATTAGCCTGGTCTCAGGACACAGAAGGCCCTTAACTCTGCAGGGAAGGAAAGAGGAGGAGAATGGAAGGTCTCACCCAGGAGGATCTGTTTGAGGCTACTACTGGTGAGTAGGTAAGAATTTTTCAGCTGAGCTACAGACTGGGGGCAGGAGAACATTTTAGGAGAGGAAATCATATGCATGGGCTGGGAGGTAGGAAGAAACACAGTATATTCCGGAAACGAGGGAGTGTGTACCTGGAGAGGGGGCTATATGAGGCTGGAAAGAGAGGCCCAGCAGGACCAGGAAAGAAGATGGAGCCTGAAAAGCAAATGCTGGCAGTTTGGTCAGAGTAGCAGGACCTCCGCAGGCCCTTCATGCTGCCAATGCTACCCCCTAGTGGAGCAGCAGGAGATGGGCAGGAGCTGCTGGAAACCATGTTAAAGGGAAGGCCCCAGAGGTGGACAGGCTGGAAGTGGGTCCCTGCGGTCGGCAGCAGACCCGGGAAGTCTGTGGCAGAACCACCTGGGACAGGTGATCTGAGCACTCAGGAAAGATGCCCTGCCCCCAGATCCTTTGGTCACCGGCTGCAGTCGCCAGATCCCACCGTTAGAGGTTCCCCCCCATCCCTGCCCCCAAATAATGAGACTGTAGGAGTTGTGTCAGCATGCATTCTGCTCAGGAAAGTGTGACATCTTTACCTCTCTTTTAGGTGTTCCTATAAATGCATGTGCTGTGGGGAGGGAAGGCAGGCTTCAGAGCTAACTCAGATGAGGGCATAAGGGGAGAGATCCTGATTAAGGAACTGTACTCTGGGCTCAAGGCCCAGTTAGGATGCTTTGAAGTGGTCCGTCGGGGAGGGGGTGACCGTGAGGTCCTGGGGTAGGGAGGAAAGGACGAGGAGGGGGACAGAAACTCAGAAAGAAGTTAGCAACGTCTGGGAAACAGAAGTGCATTCCTGTACGAGCTGGCCTTCCAGCATGCCCACCATCCAGGGTTTTGCTAAGAGTGGTTGGGTACAGTTGGTATACATGGCAGAGAATATAGGCTTTGCAGTCAGGCTGGAGTTGGAGCCCCTTCTCCCCTCTGTCAACCATAAGACCCTGAGTGAGTTGTTCAACTTTTCTGAGCCTACGAGTCTAAATGGTTCTGGTATCTACCTCTTAAGAGTTTTTCAAGGATTTAATGACCCCAAGTGAACATTCCATAGATGGTGTCCATTTGTTAACCTGTATACACCCTGCACCAGCATGGCCCCCAGTAGGTGATCAGAAATGTCTTGGGCAAGGAAGGGCCCCTCGCCGCAGCAACGTGAGCAGCCAACAATTTCTAGTCACAGTTCTGAACGTGGAACTTAGATGTTCTCAGAGGTCCTTTCCTGGGCTCTGATGCCTGCTGGTAACTCAGGTGTTTCTAAGTCTAGATTGAACATTGGGCAAAATCCACACTGACTTTGACCTATAGTGAAGAGTGGCTGCCTTTTCATTCCTGTTTTTGGGGCGTTTCTTTCATTTTAATTATTTGGTTGCACCAGGTCTTAGTTGCGGCAAGCGGGCTCCTTAGTTGCAGCACGTGGGCCTTTGTTGTGGCAGGCGGGATCCTTAGTTGCGGGTCCCAGGCTCCTTAGTTGCAGCACTTGGGCTCCTTAGTTGTGGCACGCAAACTCTTAGTTGCGGCATGCATGTGGGATCTGCTTCCCTGACCAGGGAGTGTGGAGTCTTATCCACTGAGCCACCAGGGGAGTCCCTGCTATTTCATTCTTTAAATGTTCCTGCAGAGTTCTTTCTGTGGTCAGAATCTCAGTGCCTTAGAGTACCTTTTTACTTAAATATTCTCTCTCAGGCCATTCATTTAAAACCATGATCCCCTTTCTGGAAGCGTACAGAACCAGTTCCAGAGAAGTTGACATTAATTCATTTAAAAGCTACCACTAGTCAACAGGCTTTTTCTGACTTCAGCCAAAACTGTAGGGAAAACAATTTCCTATAAGGACAGGATCCAGGTGTGTACTTATGAGTTTTATCTTTAACCGTTAAGATTCTTCTAGCAGAGAGAGTGGCACTGACATATATACACTACCAAATGTAAAATAGATAGCTAGTGGGAAGCAGCCGCATAGCACAGGGAGATCAGCTCGGTGCTTTGTGACCACCTAGAGGGGTGGGATAGGGAGGGTGGGAGGGAGACGCAAGGGGGAGGGGATATGGGGATATCTGTATACGTATAGCTGATTTCACTGTTAGGAAGCAGAAACTAACGCAACAATGTAAAGCAATTATACTCCAATAAAGATGCTAAAAAAAAAGATTCTTCTAGCAAAGGAAGCCTGGACTGAGTCAAGGGGTGGGATCTCATTCAGTGTTTGAAGCAGTGCTCTGGGGAATAAATCACTTTTGACCGCTTGGTTAATCTGGCCACTCTATCAAAAGGACCATCCACAGCCCTAGCTGATGAGGTAGCCGGAGCGAGAAATGCTTGATCTGAGTTGTCTTCTTTTTCCCCTTTTATTTTTGTGTGTGAGGATTCCCACTATGTATCTCACCACATTATCCTGGAAGGATTCTAATTTCAACAAATGCATAAATGTATAAATAAAAGCCATTTAATGTTTTTTAAAAAATGTTCAAGAATGAGAAAAGACAATTCTAGTTATACTTTTCTGACATGTAAAACGACAAAACCAGAGTCACAAGGGATAAATGTAAAAGAATTGGGTTTTGAATGTCCAGAGATTTCTAAAACTAAGCTATGCCTTCCCATGTTTGAAACCTTTAGCAATTGGGAAAAAATAACTATAATCTAAAAAATTTTGAACTTTGAATTTAAAGGTAGGTTTTTCTCCCTCAGAGTAGATAGAACTGTTTTAAGCTGTTGAGGAACCAAGTAGCCTTTTGAAGGTCTTTCTAGGTTGGCCAGCAGCCAACCTAAAGGAGCAGCAATGGGGGCATGGGCTGTTGACCTGGGGTCACTCACTACCTGCTTCCCTCTGCTTCTCCACACTTCCTTCTCTTTCCACCTCAGGTCTCTTTTTCTCCTTCTCTTCTGTACTCTATTAAGTAACCAGAGCATGTTTAACTAGACTTAAACATCTATGTAAGAGCACAGTTTGTTGTCCTCTTGTTTATATTTTGAAAGCATGGAAGGAATGTTTTATATTAATTTAAAAAGAAAAAAGTTTAAACCAGAAGTTAAAATTGTTTCTGTGTCTCTGGGCTAGGGAAACTGAATGCCGAGGGAACTCTGTTATCTTTTTGCAGTAGGATGGATTGGATGCATAATATAAATTAGCGTAAGACAAGAGGTACCACAAAGAAGTCAGGCTGAGCCTCTAAGAGCCACAGCCAAAGACTTTAAACAAACACATAGCCCAAAGCCAAGACGCTATTTCTACAACCTTTAGTATATATGTGAAGGGATGAAGTTAACTTGTGTGTTTGTGGATTTTTCATTTACTGCATATTTAAGATAAAAGCACAGTGTGAAGACACAAATCTAGTAGTTCGGATTTCCTTCCAGGTGGAGCTGTTACTTTCATACACTACTACTCAGCAACCTCAGGGGGCAGCAGTGGGATGCTATGGGTCAACCCGCTTCGCGCCTCACTGTGACAAGACTCTAGTAAGCACCTCTGTACTTGGTTGGTCCCCTGGCAACCCAGTTAAAAAATATCCATTGGGAGGTAAGATGCTGGGATTCCAGAAATCATCTCAGTAAATCCAGAAAAATGGTAAATGAATTTGCCACCTCCAAGTCTGTATTTATTAAGGCCGAGACAGGGTATTGATTTTCTTCTAAACCCTATCCATTATGCTAAATGAGCATTTAAAAAGCCACAGAACCCTCAAAAAGCACCTAGTTTACACAAAGGCCCAACACCAGTAATGATAAATCCTGTTACCTTAAACATTATGTTTAATGACATCTGGTAGTGACCACACCCAGAAAAAAACTGAGTTAAGAATTTATTAAATTTACTTAAAGGATGCGAGCTGATATATAAGAGAACATTTAGAGTTATGTCAACATAAAAACAATAGCTGTGGTTACAAGTTGCACATGCAATTCACTGTGCAAAAGTGAAAATACATACAATAGTCTTTCTAGACAAGCCTTCTATATGAAGTTAGATTAGGTCGGGGTAGAAGAGCAAGTGAACTTAAAAGGATTGCACTTACAATTAAATGGGACATAGGGTATAAATAGGAGACATACCTAATGCTACTCACTGTACTGTAGTACTAGCAAATTGCACACTTATTTTTAGAGTATACTATTCAATATATATATATATAGAGAGAGAGAGACTAAGACTAAAGAATTTTCAAATATCCACCTTTAAACTATCCCTTTATTTCTGACACATCACATTTTGATATTCATGTAACAGCATCTGAAGCATGTAGTTATCATTCTCAAAGCTTATGTTTAAGGGATAAAAGGTCTGTAACATCTATCACCGTTGGCCTTAAATTCATTTTCATCATGATCTATCAACTTTAAAGAACTGTGTAATGAAGTTTAACCCGTTTTAAGGAACTGACTACAAAAAGCCTTATTAAAAAATTTAGAAATAGGTAACAGAAGAGCTCATCCAGAGCTGCCTTTTTATTTTTAATGCAATGTATATTAGAATATCGTGGGAATACACATACAAGTAGTATATACAATGAAAAAAAATAGATTAACCCAAAAGATACTACATTTAGCTTTGGAAAGTTTTGTTTTGACATACATCTAAATTCTGTTTATAAATAACCTGAAAAGGAACGGCTACCAAAGACCAGTTTATAGAATTAGGCTGTAAGTTTGCTAGTTTAAAATTTCTTAAACCTAAATATCTTGCCATTTTATGGCTTCATATTCTTTTAATTTACAAAAGTGCAAAGAAATTTTTAAAGTAATCTTACCTGGGCAATAGAATCTAACACGACCTCCAACAGAAAGCTATCCCAATATTTTTAAACAATTGAACTTTAAGTTTTATGTAGCTTATTATTTTGACACTTTACCCATTTCAACAAAAAAACTACTGAAACAGAAATGTATGGTATAGAAATTTGTTCCTAACACCAAAGAGAGGAGGAGGTTGGTGTGGAATATAACGGAATAGACTAGGAAGAGTTCTCCTACTTAATTTATAGTTGGTCAGTACATGCCAGTTAACAGAAATATTTTAGGGAATTCTACTATATAGTTATTCTATTTCTAAATTTATGTCATGATTTTAACTAAACTACGTGAGTAGAAAAAAGACATCTTTTAAATTTGATTTCTATTTATAGTGCTATTTTAGATGTTCCACTTTAAATTTGACTTTTCATAAATATATGTTTTAAAAGTATATTTCCACTTCATTAACCCTTAACTTCACAATAAACTAGGGTCTTGGATGACTTCGTGTGTAAAAAAAAATCTCTTATCAAAGAAAAAGGTTGAAATTAAACAAACAACTAGGCACAGAACAGATGTGAACACAAAACATGTGAATGATTCTGCTTTTTCCCTTGCTTCTGGTCACATGTTGGGTATGTTCCCTAGTGCTGAATGATCCATGTTAAAAAAGAATTAAACTTTTAGATTTTAGTGGGTTTGAAGTCTGATAGTTTTCCAACAGTTATTTAGCCTCATGCCTTTATGAAGGATGAGGGTAGGATACCAAAGACACCAGTAACAATCAAATTACAATAACAACACATGTAACATATGCTTATTATTTTTTTAGTCTTACAAGAGGGCAACTGCATCAAATTTTTGGATACTATATATTTAATGAGTAGTTTATCCACTATCTTAAACATAGTCTAATTTTCACATAAATTAACTGGATTTGTTTCTGGGCCTACCTAAAATATAATTTACATATATCAAGACAGATTATTCTAAGACATGCCTTATGAAAGTAATTTTGTACTTAAGTTTCATGATTGCTTTTCTTTTTGGGGGCAAAGATGTATATTACATAAATATATTTATTTCCTGAATGAATTTTTGCACAGTAACTATATCCATTTAATATGCCTAAAGTGCTTTTGTGGCTGGGGGGGCATTCACTCACTGCACCATGTTCTACACAAGTTTCAACATACAAATTTGCTTATATGATGTCCTTTCTTAAATAACTATTTGTTCTGATTCCCAGAGATCATGAGTTCACATTTTATAACTGCCCACCTCCCATGTACAATCTCCACACTAAAATGTTCTCCACAACACTGCTATTTGTTAGGAGGAAGGTTAGAGCTAAACATGGTTATAACAACATGACTACTTATTTTGAGGAAATGAAAAATGTAATAAATATAAATTTGTTGACATTTAGCAAGATAAATCCTGTCCTGATTTGGACCAGCCTTTGATAACCAACTTAAACGGTGGTAATGCTTATTACCTTGTAGTGTGTAGTGTGTGTGAGTTTGGGGTCTCTCTGTTCCAACCTGACCTGTCTGTGCCTAATTTTCCTCATCTACTACTGATTCTGACATTCTACCAATCTCATGTTGGTTTTGCCTAAAGTAGAACAGGATATATCAGAATAAAGCATCTGCTCTGTCTCGCAAAGACCATATATGAGAAAGAACTCTGAAAAGTATCAGGCAAGAATACAAGGGATAAAGCATAACAGCAAGTCTAATGCGAACAATATTGAGACAGTAATGAGTCGAATTACATCTCAACTGTAAATGTGTACTAATTTTTCTCAGCCTTTTATTCTTCAGTAACCTCTACAAACTATTTTAAGTTGGCTTGGTTTCTGTAAATTAAATATGACAGAAAAACAACACAAACTTACTTGACAGCAGTAGTCAACCACATGACAATTTCTTCTTACTTACTCAGCTCCTAGTTTTTAGCCCCTGCCTCCTCGTCAAACGTGGTGGGTAGGGAATAACATAAATGCGAAAGTGAGTTTAGTGCTAAACTCTGGAAGCCCAACTCACTTTTCCCCTGAAGAACAGAACATGTGGGAAAAGGTTTAAAATATTCCTAAATCATCATGTAGAACTAAGTTCCACCTACCTCAGAACAGGCAGACATTAAAATACTCTCTCTTCATTAAGTGCCTCTACAATAAGGATATTTGCTAACTGCGAGATTTCCTAAGATCAATATGTACATTTTTGGGGTGGTGCTTTGTTTGTTTTGGTGAGTATTGCCCAAGTCTTCTTAACTTATTAGTCTGCTTCAAACACCTACTAGAAAGAAAGAAAAAACTCAGTCTTGGCCTACTTAAAAAACAAAGCATATTAAATCAAAACACATTTTAAGGTGAAGACATACTGTATAAAGTGCCTCATCAACCAAATTCTCTGACGTCATAACAAGAAGGGTCAATAATGTTTATATACATGTACAGAAAAGTGTTAACAATTTAAGCCTTTATAAATGGCAAAGGATTTTTTAAATGTTTAAGATAGTTCGTCACATTCATTCCTAGCTCTTATCTGGACCCTCTGCTGAGTTTGTGAAATGGATCTTCGGAGGTTGTCAATAGTGATAGAAAGCAAATGTTTGAAAATTTACTTAACTGTCTAATATTAAAAAATTAATATTTTTAGTTTGCCAAGTTAAAACTCCAGAATTCCTTTTCTCCAGTAACTGGCAGCATCATTACCAATGGACGAGAACTAATATTTTATATGTTGGTATGATTATAAATGAGCCCAATTTTTTTTTTTTTTTTGTCAGACAACAAAAGCTGGGCTCATATTAGTTGTACCATCTGGACTCTTTTTAAATTACGTTGTCACTTGAAGTAGAGGGTCTAGATCTTGCTCCCCCAATTTTTATGCTAATTCTCCCCAAGATTTGATATTTGATGACTATTCTCGTTAAAATCAGTATAGCTGTGCTCACTAAGTTTACCACTGCTTTTAATTTGAATACCCTCTGTTTTCTAGATAGCAAAACCAAAAGTTTCACTTTATAAATTTCAGACAAGCTTTGTTTTTCTTCAGTGCAAACATCCTGAAACAGCACAAAGTCATTCAGCTATTTGGAGGATGAAGTCAGTTTATGTAGTGCTTTAAGTCAAATCCCAGATATTCTGGAATGGAAACAGCCCACATGGGAGGACAGTACCTTCTTGTCCTTAAGGGCAAATGATCATCTTCAGTGAGTGAAGATCTGAAATCACAGATAAAATACTTTTAGCTTTACTTTACAGGTACTTCCAAAGTTGTAACAGGAGTTAGTCCGTCACTGAGGCATGTAGCCACCTCGTCTTACAGTCTGTGGTAAGTAACTTTTAGGCATTCCTTCATCAATTGTAGCCTCCATCCCAACTGTTTCAAATCTCTCTACTTGTCCTTCGATGCCTGGACCAAAAGCATCTGCTGCAGGAACTTCCTGAAACATTTTCATCTGCCCAGATCCATAGGGCTGTGAAATATGATCTGAAATCTGTTGCTGTTTAAGTCTAACAAAATCTCCTTCATTGACTGATGAAACTTGCTTTGACCTTTCAAAATGCGAAATATCTGGACTGGTTTCATGTTGACTGCAGTTCTGTTTGAAATACTGTTGCCTGGGCAAAATGCTGTCACTGCCATCTACATTATCTACCAGCTGTAGATCTTCTGGCCGTTCTTCAGAATCTAACAAGGGCTGGGTGGACTCGGATCTTGAGAAGACTTGGACCGATGGCACCTGGTGTCTGTAGCCACTATGTACCACAGTGGAATACTGGACAGTACTCGAAGTGTTCTGTGCAGATTCATTTTCATCACTGCTAGAAATGCTTGGCCTAGAAGATGACATGCATGAAGACCCTCCAATACCACTGCTGTGTCCTTCAGTATTAATTTTTTCCTTCTTGAATAGGTCCAATGATTTTAGATCTTCTGGGAAAGGCTTTTTGTCATTTGCTTCTATTTCCACAACACTTACATCAGTGAAATTGCCATCTGGATACATTTGATCTTTTGAATTAAAATGCTAAGAAAGAGAGAAAATGAATTATTACCTATGGTGCATGTTCATTTAGAAACTCTGAAATAATTACATATGACATATTAGTTAAAGCCACAGAGTAATGAATCTCTGAAACTTCTCAGTAGCTTTTAATGGTGCAGAGATAATCTATATCACTAATTAAATCACGTGAATCACGGATATTGTGAAATGATTCTAAAAAGTATGACTCAGAATTCTAAGTCAATATTGTTGGTGTTACATTTTGATAAACTTAAAGGTCTAGAAATAAAATTTCATATTTCATGCCTAGTCTGGGCAGCCTAGGATTAATTGGATAGAAAAATGAGGAAAACATTATTAAATCAAACTCAAATGACTGAAGTTTCATAGGATATACATGTCAATCTGCTAATCTAAAATTAAAGGACTGTCAGAAGATAATAAGTACAAATCATTCCCCCTTTACGGACGTTCAAGGAATTTACTGTAGGTTTCCAGAAGCCATTTAATCATGTTAAAATGGTAGATTTAAAATTTTATTTTAATATATAATCTAAAATGCTTGCCTTACAACAGAGTTATCACACAGCAGCATTAAAACATAGGTTTTCAACTTACAAGTTCAATCAAATATTTTTAATGTATACTAAATAGAATTGGGAATATAAGGACAAATATGCTATGGTGATAATAAACTCCCAGAATACATAAGTATTAAATTTTGACTAAAATTCTCATTTATGTACTATTTTCATCTACTTTTCGATTCAGTCTGATTATCTTTTGCTTGAACTCTACAATATATCCTAATATGCTTGTGTATTACAAGTAAGTCAGAAATATTTTATCTTACCCTTGGAGGTGTGTGAGGTGACCACTGGGCAATATGACTCTTTGAAGGATCTGGAACATTAGGCCAGATGTGTTTTTTAATTCTGGAGAGAAAAGAAATATCGCATATGTAGACCCACATGTAATAAACAATGAATAGTCTCTATTTCTAAACATTATTATCCAAGAATCTTAAGAATCAAACCAATTAAATAAACAAAAAATACCTACTGTATCCCAAAGCTAACAAAAACATTATTTTTCTTGTAACCAATAGAAAAAGAAATACTGTTGAAAATGCATAAGGATCTTTATCCTTAAAGAAAAACTGTTTGTTTATAAGACTAAAGCTGGTAATCAGTATTCAATTTTTAAAAATCTCTGAAATTAAATCCTGCAATAAAAACCACTTAAAGGGCTTCCCTGGTGGTGCAGCGGTTATGAATCTGCCTGCCAATGCAGGGGACACGGGTTCGAGCCCTGGTCTGAGAAGATCCCACATGCTGTGGAACAACTAAGTTGGTGTGCCACAACCACCGAGCCTGTGCTCTAGAGCCCACGAGCCACAACTACTGAGCCCGCGTGCCACAACGACTGAAGTCTGTGCGCCTAGAGCCCATGCTCCACAACAAGAGAAGCCACCACAATGAGAAGTCCATGCATTGCAACGAAGAGTAGCCCCTGCTCGCAACTAGAGAAAGCCTGTGCGCAGCAACGAAGACCCAATGCAGCCAAAAATAAATAAAATAAATAAATTAAAACAAACAAACAACAACAATAACACTTAAAAACTTTAGCCAGGGTCACAAAAAATTGTGGTATACCTTCTCTCCCCAAAACAAAACCCCAAAAATGTTCAATTTTCACATTGGTACAAGATAAATTTGATTTTTCACAAGGAAGAAAAGGCTAACAATAAATTCAGGATATCCCCCATCATAAAAAATCTATTTAAATATGTTTACCATAATACAGTCCCTAGCCCAACATTAGAGGTCCATAGTGTACACAGGTACACAGGAAATGAGTCATCTTGAGAATAAGTTCAAATAAAGATGAGTAATAAGATCCTAACAGACTGTCCTGCAGGAACAACTATGAAATCTGGACATAATATAAAAAGCAATAACGTTAACAACCTAAATGAACTGACCAACCAAAAAGAAAAAATGGATGAATCCCTTGTAAGACACCAATTACCAAAACAGATTGAAAAAGAAAACTTCAATAGCCCTATACTTGTAAGAAATTCAATTTTTAATTAAAAACCTCCCCACAAAGAAAACAGCAGGCCCAGATGGCTTCATTTGTGAATTCTATCAAACATTTAAAGAGGAAATAATACCAACCCTACACACTCTCCCAGAAAATAGAGGTAATATGTCCTGAGGCCATTCATTTTATGAGATAATTAGTATTACCCTGAGTCTAAAACTACACAATGACACCACAAAAAGGACAAACCAATTATCACTCATGAACATAAAAATGCAAAAATTAACACACCGAATCTAGCAAAATCCAAGGGATGCAAGGTATAACACCTGAAAATCAATGAATAAAATTCATATTTATGAAAGGAGAAAAATCATAAGCTCATCTCAACAGATGCAGAAAAAGCATTTGACAAAATTCAATATCCATTCATGACAAAAACTCTTAGCAAAACATAAATATAAGAACTTCCTCAACTTACAGCTAATATAACATGCAATGGTGTAGACTGAACGTTTTTTCGCCTAAGATTGGGAATAATGGAAAGATGTTGGCTCTTACTTCTATTCAACATAGTACTGAAGGTCTTAGCCAGTACAATGATGAAAAGAACTAAAAGTATAAAGACTGGAATCTTTACTTGCAGGCAGCATGACTGTGCATGTTGAAAATCCAAAAAGTGACTAAATTAATTTATGAAGATCTCAGTATACAAGACCAATATATTTACAAGATCAATTGCACTTTTCAATATACTAGCAATGAACAATTAGAAAGTAAAAAATTTGAAATTCTATTTATAATAGCACATAGGAAAAAAAACACTTAGGAAGGAATAAATTTAACATAAGATGTGCAAGGCCTGAAAACTACAAAACATTGCAAAAGGAACCAAGATAAGTGTAGAGATATACCACATTCACGTACTGAAAGATTTATTTGACTAATGAACATGTGAACTCATGTTCAGATTGCCTTTTACCCTAAACTGATGGACAGATTCAATAAAATTCCAATAAAAATTCTAACAGATTTTTAAAGGAAATTTATAAGCTGATATTAAAATTTATATGAAAAGGCAAAGAACCTAGCAAAAATAATTTTGAAAAAAAATATTGGAGGAATTCTACCACCTGGTCTCAAAACTTACTATAGAGCTATAATAAATCAAGACCACGTGTTATCAGGATGAATAGACATATAGAACAATGGAACAGGATTGAGAGTCCACAAACAGATCCAGACTTATATGGATAATTGATTTTGGCAAGATAATTCAATAGGAAAAGATAGCCTTTTCAATAAATGATGCTGGGAATGACTAGATATCTATGGAAAAAAACTTTGACCCTGACTTCACAACATGCACAAAAATTTATTCTAAATAGATCACAGCACAGAGCTAAAATGATTAAACTTCTAGAGGAAAATATAGGAGAACATATTTGTGACACTGGGTTAGGCAAAGATTTCTTAAACAGGACATAAAAAGCAAGAACCATTAAAAAAAAAACCCTGATAAAATGGACTTGATCAAAATTAAACTTTTGCTTTTCTAAAGTCACAGTTAAGAGAATAAAAAGGCAAGCCACAGTTCAGAATTTGCAAAACATATATTTGACAAAAAGTTTGTAACCAGATATATAAAGAACTCTTAAACCTCAATATTTACAAGACAAATCACCCAATTTAAAAATGGGCCAAAGATTTCAAAAGACACACCACAAAAGAAGATGTATAGGTAGCACATGAAAAGATCTATTACTAGTTATCATGGAAACAGAAGTTACAACCACAATGAGATAGCACTACAAACCCATGAGAAAGAATAGCTAAAATTAAAAACCTTGTCAGTACCAAGAATTGAGGATGATATGGAACAAATGGAACGCTCACATTGCTCTTGGGAATACAAGATGGTACAAACACTTTGGAAAACAGTTTGACAGCTTCTTATAAAGTTAAATATGCACTTACTGTATGACCCAGCAATCTCACTACTAAGTATTTACTCAAGATAAATGATAATATATCGTCACACAAAGATCTGTATGTGAATGTTCATAACAACACATACATATTTTAGCTATTCATCACAGCCAAAAATCAAAGAAACAACCTAAACTTTCATAATAGGTGTACAGGTAAACAAATTTTGATATCTCTATACTATAGAATACTATTCAGCAATAAAAAGAAAAATACTAATTTATGCAACATGGATGAATCTCAAAAATATGTCAAGTGAAAGACATCAAACACAAAAAATTACATGTTGTTTGATTCCATATATGTGAAATCCCAGAAAAGGTAAAACTGCAACCAGAGAAAGTAGATCAGTGATTGCTGCGGCCAGGGGCTGAGGGAGAGGACACAGTACAAAGCAGAATGAAGAAACTTTTTAGAGTGATGGAAATGTTCTCTATCTTGAGTGTGGTGGTAGTTATACATCTATATACAGTTACAAAAATTCATTAAACTGTACACTTAAGATGGATGAATTTCACTGCATGTAAATTATAGATCAATAAAAGTGGGGGAAAAGGCAAAATTATGAATATGGGTACTTACAGGTCTCGCTTATTAAAGCAGAATAATACTCCCAAAAGGGTTGTCAATAGGAATGCTAAGCAAACAGGTACAACAATAGCTTCAATTTCTCCTTGAGCTAAAGAAAAAGAAAGGGGAAAGAAAGAAAATAACTGTTGACACATATGCTAAAGAGAAATTATGCAACTTCCCAACCAGATTACTGTTGAAAAGATGAAATGCCATCCTAATATTTTTTTACAACCTTTTCAAACTTAAAGGTGTTTCTCTCCCCCCTCCCTTCCCCCTTGGTAAATCATATCCTAGCTACTTACACCTTACACAGTAACCTGACCACATAGTATGCATAAAATATATGTTGGCTGGGGGAATAAATTGATTAGTTCAGTTTATTGGATAGATAATCTATCTACCTGGTAAGAGCTTTCAAACCTATTTATTTTATTTCGGTCTGCACTCAGCAGAATCTTAGCAAAAGCTTATCTCTGAGTTCTAGAACTAATGGGTAGAATTGGAAAAGTTTTTTCTTTTTTAAAATTAATTAATTTTTGGCTGCGATGGGTCTTTGTTGTTGCGTGCTGGCTTTCTCTAGCTGCTGTGAGCGGGGGCTGCTCTTTGTTGTGGTGCGCAGGCTTCTCATTGTGGTGCCTTCTCCTGTTGCAGAGCACGGGCTCTAGGCATGCAGGCTTCAGTAGTTGTGGCACACAGGCTCTAGAGCGCAGGCTCAGTAGTTGTGGCGCACGGGCTTCGCTGCTCCGCGGCATGTGGGATCTTCCTGGACCAGGGATCGAACCTGTGTCCCCTGCATTGGCAGGTGGATTCTTAACCACTGCGCCACCAGGGAAGTCCCTGGAAAAGCTTTAAACAATCTCAATAATTGCACTATAAATGTAATCTTCTATAAGGAATAAAAATGTGAAATTCAGGCAAAATTTTTAATAGTTATTTACTATTTTCAAAAAGATGATAAATCTAACATAGGGCTAAGAATTTTAGGAGAATCTTAACAGGCACAAGGAGTGGCAGAAGTAGGAATAATATCTAAAACGCAGCAAGCCTGAGATTCCTAAATACCACATGAATCCCTATCTGCAATCAAAACTACAATAAGGGGTCACCTCACGCCGGTCAGAATGGCCATTATCAAAAATCTAGAAACAGTAAATGCTGGACAGGGTGTGGTGAAAAGGGAACCCTCCTGAACTGTTGGTGGGAATGTAAATTGATACAACCAATATGGAAAACAGTATGGGGGTTCCTTAAAAAACTAAAAATAGAACTACCATATGACCCAGCAATCCCACTACTGGACATATACCCTGAGAAAACTGTAATTGAAAAAGAGACATGTACCACAATGTTCACTGCAGCACTATTTACAATAGCCAGGACATGGAACCAACCTAAATGTCCACTGACAGATGAATGGATAAAGAAGATGTGGCACATATATACAATGGAATATTACTCAGCCATAAAAAGAAATGAAACTGAGTTATTTGTAGTGAGGTGGATGGACCTAGAGGCTGTCATACAGAGTGAAATAAGTCAGAAAGAGAAAAACAAATACTGTATGCCAATGCATATATATGGATTCTTAAAAAAAAAAATGGTACTGATAAACCTAGTTGCACAGCAGGAATAAAGAGGTAGACATAGAAAGTGGATTTGAGGACATGGGGTGGGAGGGCGAAGCTGGGGTGAAGTGAGAGTAGCATCGACATATATACACTACTGAACGTAAAATAGTTGGCTGGTGGGAAGCAGCCGCATAGCACAGGGAGATCAGCTCAGTGCTCTGCAATGACCTAGAGGGGTGGGATAGGGAGGAGGGGAGGGAGGCTCAAGAGGGAGGGGATATGGGGACAAGTATATGCATGTGGCTGATTCGTTTTGTTGTGCAACAGAAACTAACACAGTATTGTGAAGCAATTATACTGCAATAAAGATGTATAAAAAAATAAAAGAGGACTTATTAATCAAATGAATCACTAATTGGGACAATTTATATTAGAGATTTTTTTTTTTTTTTTTTTGCGGTATGCGGGCCTCTCCCGTTGCGGAGCACAGGCTCCGGACGCGCAGGCTCAGCGGCCATGGCTCACGGGCCCAGCCGCTCCGCGGCATATGGGATCCTCCCGGACCGGGGCGCAAACCCGCGTCCCCTGCATCGGCAGGCGGACTCCCAACCACTGCGCCACCAGGGAAGCCCTAGAGATTTTTTTAATGATTTACCTATGGTTGTTTCTGGTTAACTCCTCCAGCCCCCTGTAACTAGTCTTTTACAGGAAAAAGTAGTATGAAAGTAGTACTACAGTAATACAGTATTCACTTAGTCTTATCTTTCCACCACACGCATCCCTTTGTAAGTAACTTTACCTCCTACAAAGCATGATAGGAACCAAGAAATCAGATAAAGTCTCAGGAATAAACTATAGGTTGGAAAATATTAATTCCTGAATGCTAAGGTTCTCATACATATGCCAAATCAAATTCAGGAAGATCCTCTCCTTTATTGGTGCTGAACTTCTGCTTACTATGTTTTCATGCCTTGGGCCTTTGCTCATGCTGAACTAAGATGCCTTCTTCTTCCTATCTGTCCACATCTTAACTTCAAGGCTCAAGTATTGTCTTCCCCACAAAATCTTCAAAGGTAAAACTCCCCACTTCAGATATCTTTAAATTTCTGCTCTATTTACTATCTACATGGCTCAAATGTCTCTCTGTTTTGTTTACTTGTACCATATTTCTTCAACTAAGCTATATGGTCCTTGGGAGCAAATTCCATGCCATGTGAAGTAGCCATAATGAATCCATACAACAATAGATAGGCCAGAGGAAAAAGCAGATGATGAAGTAATAAGTATGATTTCGTTTTTGGAAAAAAATGTATGCACAGAAAAGACTAGAAGGATATATAAATATGTTGAGATTATTTTGGATGAGGGATCAGGAGTGATTTTTCTTCCTCTTTGTATTTTACTGTATAGTCTAAATTCCTTATAATGAACACTATTTTTATAATCAGGATAATATTTTTAAAGTTTATTATTACTATTTTTTAAAGATCATGGCACAAAGTTTTATTTCAAATATTACAGGTATCCCCCCACTTTTGGAAAGTTCACATTATGCCACTTCACTTTCAGGAAAGACCTACATGAGTATAGTACAAGCTTTTTTCATAAATTACATTAATGTCTGTTTTTGCTAACAGAAATAAATTTATGAAAAAAGCTTGTTAGCGTACTAACATAGGTCTTTTGTGAAAGTGAAGTGGCATAATGTGAACTTTCCAAAAGTGGGGAATACTCTTTGCTCTATACCACTTTGGCTTATGAGAGGTTTCATAGGAATGCTCTACTTTTGGATGGTGGGGGAAACCTGTATTTGTTACATATATATTCTACAAAACATGTCACCACAAATCTTATCCCATAGCCTATATTTATTATTGGCCATCACAGCAAAGCTCAGGATCTTTTAATATCCATCTTATGTAGTCACTTATCTACTTATTTGCTCTCTCAGCAATCATTCAACCAATGAGGAATATGGTTGAATGATTTATTTATTTATATGATAAACAGCTTATTATTTATCACTCACAGATCTTGGTGCTTGGGTGTGGGTGTTACAAATACAATTACAATAAAATAAGGTAATTTCTATAATGATTCAAAATGTAGTAGATACAGGAAAGAATGCAGTTTAAGTCTGCTTTAGGGAGGCTACAGGAATAGCCAAAACAAGAAAAGGTATAGGGCCACATACTGGGAAAAGACAAAAAGGTGGGGAAAATGACAAGAAGTTTAGGGTCAAAGAAAGAGATTATGAAAGCACATGCACAAGCAGTAATTAGAAGGCATGATCTACTGGACCTGATACTTGGTTTATGTAAGTGAAAAAGATATGAAGAAACTTACTACAATTGCACCTAAATTTCTGGCTTTGGCAAAGGGTTGTGGCATGGAACAAAGAAGGAAAAATGTATTTGAGAAGGGAAGAGAGGATGGCTGAAGTCATAGGCAGGGAATTTGAATAGGCAAATCAGAAAACAGTGCCAAGAACAGTGCTCTGGAGAATATAGAGCATTTAAAAGAGACCAAGAAGAAAGTACCAGACAGGGAGGAGACTCAGGAGAGTGCTGTTAGAAAAACAAACGAAGGGAAGAGACAGTTTCAAGGATGAACAGGCCAACAGGGTCAAATGCTGGGAAGCGTAGGAAAAAAAAGATGACTAAAAAGCATGCATTGGATAGGACAAGTAAGGGGTCTTCTGTGAGTGACACTAGAGAGGTTTCAGTGGAGTGGTGGGTTGGAAGCCTGGTTTGAGCAGGTTAAAGACTGAGCTGGAGGTATGGAAATGAGACTTCAAGGGTGGACTAGTCTTTACAGCAACCTGCCCGTAAGAGGAAGAACAAGTGAAGAAAGAGACCACATCCAAGCTTTGCCAGTGAAAAAGTAAACTCATTTAGAAAGATACACGATTCTTTTGGGATTTACAGAGTACAAGTGAAATCAGTCAGAGACAATTAAAGAAACAACAAAAAAGTAAGGAAAAAATTTTCTGTAAAGAAATAACCAAAACCAGATAAACAACAATATAAAAATCATAATTTATGAACACTTCATTTATATGAATCCAAAGATGCACTTTAAACAAAATTTTAGCATATAAACTAAGCCCATTTTTAGTCTGATTAAATTTTAAAAAGAAAAAAGAAAAGAAGAAAGATCAAACATCATTATTTCTTACCAAACTTTGGTGTAGTAAAAGTGAATTCTGGACCATCCTTTCCACCTTCGTCTGTATATGCTGCCATTCGTACCATATACAAAGTGTCACTAGTCAAAGAGGACAGCGTATATTCTGTGTGTGAAGAATCCACATTCACAGCTGGAAGAAATCAATAAGTGTGCTTTATTCAACTACTCTTGCTTGGTTTGGCCTATATTTGACATTGTGAGTGTCTTAAAACATATTTTACTAGAAAACAATGTTTCTTTAATAGGACCATGAAAGCAACCATAAAGCATATTCTCAGGTATCTCTTTTCTGAGGATAATATGCTATACTAAGATGTATAACACAAGAAGGTGAGACAAATTAGTATTTAAAAGCTTAAGAAAAAACACCTGATTCTTAATAGCTGATATAGTTTTATTACCAGTTTCATTTCCAATGATGGTTCTATAAAATATAGTATAATTTCTGATAAATCCATTCTGAACATCAACAGGAAGTTGGTCCCACTCTAAGACAGCTTCATTTTTCCCCACTTTTTTTGTCCGGACAGTAGGTCCTTTGGAAGGTGCTGAAACAGAATAGGGTATTTACCAAATGAAAATCATTAGAATTTAGTAAATCATTAAGACTTCGTAAAATTTCATTATCATGAAATTATTTGAACATAGTAAGACATATCCTTATTTAAAAGGGATAAAATGTCTTTGTTAGTTAAAAAACAACATTTTTCAAAGAAAATAGGTCTGGACTTACGAGCTTGTTTAAGGTATGCCTTTATAGACTCGGGGAGTCCTGGTCCATCAGCATACACTGGAGTGACTGTTATCAAATAACATTTGCTCTCTGCTAGGTTTCCTAAAGTAAGAATAGTGGATTAAGCATTTTTTTCCCTATAGTGAAAAAAACCTAATTAATTCCATTACTTACTTTTACATTATAATTTCATGACCACTGAACTTTATTTTTATTCATTTTTAAAAATTGAAATATAGTTGATGAACAACATATTTCAGGTATACTAAATAATGATTTGACGTTTGCATACATTATGAAATTATTACCACTGAACTTTCCTTTTTTTAAAACTGCAACTTTTAAAGTAAGCATTGCCTTTTGTTTACTGGATTCAAGCTTAACAGAATAAAACTGTTTGAAAATAAAAGGTTACTTTTATTGCCAATACAGTGAATAAAAAATATTTATACTGTCAATAAAAGTAATGATTGCATTTATATTCAGGATTTATAAAACACTGATCTCAAATTATCCTGGGTCTTCCTTAGAGTTTGGCAATTTTTGTACATTTTACCTACTTCTCTGAGAACTGCCTAAGTGCAAGATGTCACTAATCAGAGCTAGGGAAAGCGCTAATGGCTGTGGTTTGTCAGGTGACTGGGAAAAAAAGAATTAGTGTTACTTCTCCCAGAAAGTAACATAATTTTAAAAGAAAAAATTATCTTAAATGTTTCCTTTATTTATAATCTCTCCAGATTAACAAAGCAATCTATCTATCCCTTCAGCACGCAACAGCAAAAAGTTTCTTTTTGTTATACTGAAGTTTATACTTTCAATAAGAATTACATTTCCTTAACTATTATGCATGAAGTGACATACGCTTTTTCGATTTCTTAAAGAGTAATTTTCTTGATGATTCAATACTATCAAGAAGACAGTATTTTTATATTCTGCTGTAATACAGTGATGTTTTATCAGGCCTACTGAGCTATGTGGGGATACCTGCAAAACCTGAAGGTCTCCAGAGCCTATGCTATGCTATAGTACAAGTTCCTATTGTCCAGTTATTATCAATCTATCTCCTCTCTAGCTCCACCTTGCTTTTATTTGGATAAGGTTGATAAACTAGACAACCAGGATTAGTAAAACTATATATTAAATAATAGGTTAATGAGGGCCAAACAGCCTATATTATGAATAAAGCTCATTAAGTTTATGGCTATATATAAAGATATATGGTATATCTTTGTTAACATGTTTTCTCTGATTAATCATATTATTTGAAGCTGTATTCTAATGGTTTTCCTTCTTTACACATATACAAACTGAATGCTTTGTTTTCTCTTTAAAGTTGTTGTATCACTTGATAAGTAGAATCTTACAAAATGAGAGCAACCCATTTTGGAGCTCTATAATACATTACTTTCTGTCCTTCATTAGTACTTGCAGTTTAAAAGACAAGGAAATCTAAGTTCTAGTTCTGCTTCGCTTCTTCAACAGCTATAAGAAGTTAATAAGCCATCTAGATGCTCAGGGAAAATATTTTCTCATTAAAGGATGAGGGAATTTAATAAGGTACAGAGATACTATTAGCAACAGAGGTTGAATTATCTTGTATTTATCTTACTTTAGTTTTGTGAACATTCCTTTGATGATCAAAACAACAGTGGAATATTACAAGAAGATAGTATTAACCCCACTTAGTCCATAAACAGGCTGAAGTTTAGAGAGGTTAAGTGTGGCTTGCTGAAAGTCACAAATCTAGTACACAAGACGTAACTAGCAACTATGATAAACTGGGTATCTTTTCAATGGACCACAAAGCAGAAAAGAATATGTAAAAGAAAAATCTGTCTGAAGAGCTAGAAAAAGGACAGCAACTTAAATGTTTGTAGCCAGGTATACCTCTTAAATAGGTGCGATGTACAGTACCATCTTCTTGTTGCCAGTCTGGGATACAGGGCGATTTATCTGATAACACACACCACTCAAGTATATATCTGTTTACAGATTCATCTGGAGCAGTCCATTCTACCCAAAGCACATTGTCTTTGGGAAATGCTTTAAGATCCGTTATGGGGTGAGTAGCTTTAAAACAAAGTTTGAATACTGATATGATAAATGAACATTTAAAAATTTGATATTCCAATATTTTACATTCTTTTCCATAACCATGTGATCTTGCTATCACGTTTTTGTAGCATATAATATTAACATGTATTTACATGAATAAAAGCACTTTATTATAATTTACATGTAAAGTAAATAGTCGATTTATTTTGGAACTTAAATTCTTCCTTTCCCAAAGTTCTTCAAGTGTTTTGTGTACGTAAGTTGTAATTTTTTTTCTTTGAAAGCTACAGATAAAGCTATAGAAAAACAATATATTTAAGTCATATACATATAAAGTTCCTAAAACATTAAAAATATATTTTAAAAAAGATAATCAGAAAATGCTTAAATGAATTAAGTAGCTTACTGCAAAGTTTAAGTGAGCCACAAAATGATCGACCAGGTTTGGCTGCTGACTGACTTCTAAAAATATGATCACTGTTGATACTGAAGAGACAGTCTTAGAATACTTACAATTTTTTTACAGGAGCCCTGTCCATACCTAACTACCCTTTCCCATTCATAAGTCAGGCTCCATCTAAGGGACACAAACCTTGAAAGCCCCAGGCAGGGATAGTTAAAACAGATGCATCTGATTTGCCAACCAGATTTCTTGCTGTCAGAGTTGCTATGTAGCGATCATTTGTGAGGTTTACTGTCAGTTTTGTGTCGTTAACTGTGTACTTTTGTAAACGTGATTTCCATCTTGTGAGAGTCACTTCATAATCCAAGATTTTTCCATTGGCTTCAAAAGGAGGCAATGTCTGTAATAAAATAATTTATTTTAAAAATGTGTTTCATAAATCTTGAATAAAGTTAATCAGTTTTTCTTCATGTTCACAAATTCTGCTATTATGTCAAATCTCTAAATATTTAATTGGAAGGGACTGGCAACCTTACTTTGAACTCGCTACTGAAGTAAAACTACTATACACTGAATGAAGACTGACTTCAAAAAGCATGACGGGGGTTCCCTGGTGGCGCAGTGGTTGGGAGTCCGCCTGCCGATGCAGGGGACGCGGGTTCGTGCCCCGGTCTGGGAGGATCCCACGTGCCGCAGAGTGGCTGGGCCCCTGAGCCATGGCTGCGGAGCCTGTGCTCCGCAACAGGAGAGGCCACAACAGTGAGAGGCCCGCATAACGCAAAAGAAAAAAAAAAAAAAGCATGACGTCAACTACGAGGGAAAGCACCATTCTCTTAGCCTTTTGTTCTCTACACAATTCTGCACTGTGGCTATGTTGGCCTAAATTATTTTATGTCTTGAGTATTTTTCTTTCTACCTTACTTTAGTATGATCCACTCATGAACATTTATGGAGTGCACAACAACTTTATTTCCTATTACCAGCATACACTTTGATTACCCAAAACATTGATTAATTATTTTCTATGAGGCACTGAGAAAAGTTTGGTAAAATCAAGGCCGCTAGGACTTCCCTGGTGGTGCAGTGGTTAAGAATCCGCCTGCCAATGCAGGGGACACGGGTTCGAGCCCTTATCCAGGAAAGATCCCACATGTTGCGGAGCAACTAAGCCCATGAGCTACAACTACTGAGCCCACGTGCCACAACTACTGAAGCCCGCGCACCTGGAGCCTGTGTCCTGCAACAAGAGAAGCCACCGCAATGAAAAGCCCACGCACCACAACAAAGAGCAGCCCCCGCTCACCACAACTAGAGAAAAGCCTGTGCACAGCAACGAAGACCCAACGCAACCAAAAATAAATAAATTTATAAAAAAACAACAACAAGGCCCCTCTTCTCACATAACTTTCACGGAACTACACTGAAATATATATGAGGTATCACCTGTAGTTTAGGAACCTGACTTTTTAATAGTATATATAAAGCTTTGTGTTTCTATTTATTATAGTTATCAAATAGATATCAAAAATTAAGCTCCACTCATAACACCATATAAAATATATTATATGAAATAGAAGAATATAAATAGGCAATTTTTTTTTACCTTCCATATGAGTTGTACAGATCTACAGCCATGAGTATGAGATGGCTCTATCTTATACCAGAAGCTTGGTGCCTTGGATGGTCCTAAAGAAATGACATAAACTTTTTATTATAACAGTAAAATAAAGTCCTAGAAATTATTCTCTTACTTTGTTTTTAATATTCTTGCCCTCCAATCATATGGTGTCTCTAACTCTTTCTTTATACCAGCCTTTTCCCATCCCAGCATGATATGCCTGGGTCTTCCTTTAGTCAGGGTGATAGCTTGATGATTTAGAGTACATTGAAACTCTTTTGTAATCTTAAAATTTTAAAGGTACAAATATATCCTAAGCAATAACCAAAGATGTATCACTATTTCTTATTGCTAAAAATCAAACTGAAAAATCATATTTAAATACATGCTTAAAACCCCTAAATGCATACATTTAAGAACAGAAGACAAATTAAAATAAATGGAGTTAAATGTAGTATAAGTTTACTACCTTATGTTGGGATGAGTCAATGTAATGGGATATTATAAAAATGAATTCACAGGATTGTTGTAATAATCACCAACCATGTGAAAAAGCACTTTACAAAACATCAAATGCTGATAATTAGGTTTTAAAAATTCAAAATTTTTATAAATATAATTGCAAAATATGGTATTCAACAGAATAAAAAAGGATCTGAATAAAATCTAAGCCGTGATGTGCTGATCATGAAGAGATAACTACAGGTGACAAAACAGAGAAAAGAGGAAAGGCAGACCAGGAAGGCTGGGGAAAAAGCTGCTGGTACAGGGAGTTCAAATAGATATATACATGAGTACAGTGCAGAGCCCCAAAAGAATAAAGAACATTAAGTTATAAAGGAAATTTTATGGGCTGGAAATGGTTCCTAACATAAAGAGGACCTAGGAGCTTCTTTCACTAATTTGAAGAAAAGCATAATCCAATGGTTCATAACTTTTTGGACACCAAATATCTCTTTGATTTGACAAGGTTATGTACCATCGCTCCAGAAAATTCACACAAGTACTAACCACAATATTTTGTCAACATTTTGAAGTAGTTCAAGAACTCCCCCAAACTGACCCAAGTACTTTTAAAGGCCCCAAGAATATCAGCTTAAGAATTCCTGACTGCGGCTTCCCTGGTGGTGCAGTGGTTGAGAATCTGCCTGCTAATGCAGGGGACACGGGTTTGATCCCTGGTCTGGGAAGATCCCACATGCCGCGGGGCAGCTGGGCCCGTGAACCACAATTACTGAGCCTGCGAGTCCAGAGCCTGTGTTCCGCAACAAAAGAGGCCGCGACACTGAGAGGCCGGCGCACTGCGATGAAGAGTGGCCCCCGCTTGCCACAACTAGAGAAAGCCCTCGCACAGAAACGAAGACCCAACACAGCCCAAAATAAATAAATTAATTAATTAATTTAAAAAAAAAGAAAAGAATTTCTGACCAAGACAAAGGGATCTGATCGAGGATTCCCAAACAAGCAATAGTAGGATTACTTTCTTTCCTGGCATTTATCAAAATGAGAGAAAATTCTTGGTGGAGAAGGGGTACTTTACTTTTCTGCCTTTGACATTCTCAATTCATGTAACTCTCATGAAACCTCTGGAAGAGCTCCATGGAAGTGAAGGGATACAGGTGGTAGGGAAGGTTTTAAAGCCATGGCTGCTGCCACTGACACCTAAAGAGGGTGACCATGATAGGAAAATGTTCCAAAAAAACCCCCAAAAAACAAAAAAAAATACTATGCCATAGGATTATTTCTTGATGGCTACAGAAGAAATTATTAACATTAGCTGCTTTGGGGAAGGAATTTGATTTTACATTGTGTATCTTTTTATGCCTTTTGGATTCTATAATAATATACACTGTATTATCATGAGAAAAAAAGGGAAAATGAAAATAAATCAACCAACCAAAATGCCAGGATGCTTTTCCAGAGGCTTATTAAGTACTGATAAAAAAAGAAAAAATAAATAAAAACAATAGTACAAATATCTTTTTGATAGTGAGGGTCTAAAACACATTTTGCTAGATGGTGATTTTAATGATTCAGGATATGATTCTCTAGTTAGAGATATTTCTGGACTACTCTCCTTTAATAAAATGTTCTGGATTTACAAACCGTTAATGGTTTTCTCGTGGTATCTAAGACACTATTCCATAATTTTCTTTAATTAGGTATCAAAAAGATTTGTACTATCAATAATGCATATTAGATTTTATACTTGATATCCTTTAAGAAGTGTAAAATATCAGTTTGAATAAAATGATCACAAAATAAGAAGCAATGAGATCTGTATTATTAAAACCAGACATAATTTATAGTCAGAATTCCAATGCTTTTTTCTTCATATACTTATTTACTTACTATCTTCATATGTGATCCCACTCGCTTCTTCACTCCAGTCACTCCAAAACCCTTTACCATCTTCCTTCATACAACGAATCCTAAACACATACTCTGTAAAAGGTTTAAGGTCCTGGACAGTGAATGAAGATCGGGTAGATGCTGTATCTTCAGGAGGAATCTGAAAACAAAGCAAATTGACCAAAAAAAAACCCCAAAGGTATTTATTATAGGTCTTCTAAACTGCCTAAGATTTTAAAAGCTAATTAATGAAATAAGACTAATAACTAATGAAAGAAGACTAATTTGACTCAAGCTCTGGAGAGAAATAAATGCAAGTGAATAAGCAGTCAAAATCAGTAAAGTTAATAGGTTTGGGAAATACAGAAACATCTATTACTAATCCTTTCATCCTTTCTTTTCTTTCTCTCTTTCTTCTATGCTCTTATAACACTCAGGGTCTCAGCAGGAAAAAGATGGAAATTCCAATTAGAATTTAATTCAAGGAGGGTTTACTATAGGAAGTATGGGCAGAGTGTAGGGAAACCTTAGATAGTATAGGCAGTACTCTGGGGCTTCTAGGTGCTACCACCTTTAGACCCAAAGGGATGAGGGGTGGTACCAGAACCTGGAAGAACAGGGTCACAAAGGGTTAACTTGAGAGGAGCAGTGACCTCAGGTTGAGACAGGAAAGCTCCAGGGAGGAAGCAGGGAAAATAAATATGCTGATCTCACTTCTCTCTCTCCTCTCTCTTGCCAGGACCCCTCCTCCCATTAGCTAGGAACTCACTAGGAAACTAGAGAGAACCAACAGATAAAGTCCATACAGGTCAGCATCTCAAGACAAAGAGTAGGGTGGAGAAGGGTACAGTGTAGATCTAGATAGGCAAAAGGAAGATATCCAGCCCAATTAAGAAAAACAAAAGCTATCTTTGTAGATAAACTTGGTTTTCAGGAAATAAAGACAGATAAGTAACAGGTTCTTTCTACCACTCTGCTCTGAGATTTCAAAACTGAATACCAAATAGGTGTCGAGTCTTTTTTGTACCAATGAATTAAGATTCTATGATATTAAAAAATATTTTGAAGAACTTCTGGTATGTATCCTCTCTGTACAATCCTCATGTACAACATGAAGCATTAATCCATTTTGGTTTGTTGCTTTTTCTGATTGTATTCTGAGCCCTTTAGATAAGTGGAATGGAGGACAGCAGTAGGAAGGTCATGGGCTCAATTCCCTTCTAAGCTCATTACTGCAACCAGAGAAACAAAGCAAAAGCATTTTGTTAGTGATAAATGGAGTTACAACAAAGAATAGTATGGGGAGCTCAATGCTATGATGATAGCCTTTTGAAAAGTTCCAAGTACTTCTTTTGCTGATATCATCATCTTTGGGTACACTGTCCTTTTCCTTTTCAGTCTTACAATCCCTTCCTCATGGGCTGGCAAACTTTCTATAAAGGGCTAGATTGTAAACATTTTAGGCTGTGGGCCAGATGGTCTCTGTTGCAACTACTCAACTCTTTCTATGTAGCACAAAAACTGTCAGAGACAATATGTAAACAAACGTGTGTGGCTGTGTTCCAAGAAAACTTTATTTACAAAAACAGATGACAGGCTGAATTTGGCCTGCAGATGTCATTTGCTAACTCCTGCTCTACCTTATCTGCATAATCTCTTCATTTTTACTCCTCTACTTAATCTACTTCCTGTTATTTGTGGTCCTTTCACCTCTTGTCAAAAATGCTATTCCCTATCATCCTGCATCACTTCCATATTTCACTTAAAAGCTACTGTACTGAGCAAAATTGTATTTTCTATCTGGATGTCTTCCTGTTGGTCCTTGCTTGAGATACAGATCTAGAAGAAGTGTCAAGCAAAATACTTCACATAACCAGAAACTTAAGACATTCAGAAAATGATTGGGATTTTTAGGTTAGTGGGTTGCAAGAAAGACTATTTGAATAAACAGTAACTTTCAATTTACCTGGTTCCAAGTTGAGGCATCTCTGGTCCTATATTGAATGTTATATTTCAGTCTTATAAAACTCTTAATACTTGAGTTGATCCATGTCAATTTTAAAATACTAGACAGTTCCTCTGAGTTGCTGACTGATAAATTATGTGGTGGATTGGGCTTCACTAAAAAATTAAAATAGATCCAATAGATTATAACTTCTTATACAAAGGCAAATATACTCTTTAGATTTTATTTCACAGTATTCTTTTATTCTCACCAAATGAAATAATTTCTCTAAAAGCAATGCTATGCCATACTATATTAATGGAAAGGAAAGGCTCCTAAAGAAACTCTAGTTTTTTTCCTTGTCAGTTTATTACGTGTGTTAATCTTTTCAGGTTCAGATATTAAAAGACAGTTAAGTATTTATGATATATGAAATTTTAAAAAAGAATAAAAATAGAACATGTATATTATGATTACAATGCTATAAAATGTTTGATAGTTGGACAAATACCAGAAGATAACAGTCAAAGTGAAAACAGCTGTGAGTGTGGTTGGATTATGGATATTTTTCTTTTTCCAAATTTTTTTTAATGCTGTTGATAAAGTGAATTTGTAAAAGTCACTAAGATAATAAAATAAATGCTTGTTTCTACATTAATTAAACTTAAAACTAATTTATAAACCACTGTATATTCTAATAAATTCTCAAATTTAGGTTTATAACTACCTTTATCTACAGGATCAAAATTGATATGATCTGAGGTAACCTTCCCAAGAGCATTCTCTGCTTCTACCCAGACTTCAATGTTGACAAAATACACAGGAGAATAATCAACAGTACATGAGGTGCGGGTGTCACGTTTTGCTTTACAATCATCAAACTTCTCTGTTGCCCTAAATACAAAAATGGTAGAATCAGTCATTAAAAATAGATTTGAAAAAATTAGAGTGAAAAAGGTTACTTGAAAAGAGTTTGATGAGACCCAGATTATTATAGCTTAGAATAAAAAAGTTAATTATTATAGCTTAGAATAAAAAAGTTAATTCCAATAAGTTTAGAATAAACTGTTGAACACTAAAATCAAAATTTGTTAAAAGTTCACCTGTTTTTCTTTAAAACTGAGTTTGACCTGTATCTTAAAACACAAAATTATTTTCAAAATTTTACTCCAAGAATATCACATTGAGAATGTTATGCTCTATCCCCACTGACCTTTCTCTAAAAATTATTCATTTCCTGTGATATTAGTACTGTTTCTTTCCTTTCCTGAAACAAAATCTTTATTGTACCAGCAATGTCTTTCTTTAAGCACAGTATGCTTTTTCAGAGCACAGTATGCTAGGAGGTGATAGGGTAGGGATAAGAATTTCTATCACCCCAGAAAATTCCTTCAATCCCTTTCCAGTCAAACTCTGGAAACCACTTTCTGATTTCTATCACCATAGAAAATTTCAAGTGATGTGGCTATATTTATTCACATGTTTAAATTATGTATCAATTAAGAATATTTATATATATACTTGCTATATTTTAAAACAGAAGGATAAATCAAAACTAAACCAAAACAGGCAACTTCTAGAACAGTGGTCCCCAACCTTTTTGGCACCAGGGACCAGTTTCGCGGAAGGCAATTTTTCCACAAACCGGGGGTGGTGGGGTGGTGGTTTCAGGATGACTCAAGCACATTACATTTATTGTGCACTTTATTTCTATTATTATTACAATAATATATAATGAAATAATTATACAACTGGAGCCCTGAGCTTGTTTTCACTTGCCACTCACTGATAGGGTTTTGATGTGAATCTGCAAGCAGTTGATTTATTATGGTCTCTGTGCAGTCAAACCTCTCTGCTGATGATAATCTGTGTTTGCAGCCGCTCCCCAGCGCTAGCATCACTGCCTCAGCTCCACCTCAGATCATCAGGCGTTAGATTCTCATAAGGAGCTCGCAACCTAGATCCCTCACATGTGCAGTTCATAGTAGGATTTGCGCTCCTATGAGAATCTAATTCTGCTGCTCATCTGACAGGAGGCAGAGCTCAGGCGGTAATGCGAGGGGAGGGGAGCAGCTGTAAATACACATGAAGATTCGCTCGCTTGCCTGCGGCTCACCTCCTGCTGTGCAGCCCGGCTCCTAACAGGCCACAGACCTGGTCCGTGGCCTGGGGGTTGGGGACCCCTGCTCTAGAGGGAGGGAAGAAATAAGGTAAAGGACACAGGGAACAGAGACCTCTGTGAACATATCTTGTCTTAGAAGTTTGTGTGGGTTAATTTATTATTTTACACAATGAAGAAAATTCTTAAAAACGGAAAGCAAAATGAAACATATGAATTCTTGTATTGAGTTGGTGGTGTAACACACAGAAAGGAACTATTTCAAGTAACTCTAAAAGAGTAACTTAATTATGTCCTTAGTGAGAGAAAAACAACTTTAAAATTCTTTTTAGTAATCACATTGTTGGTGCTAATACTGGAATTGTTACTCTGTAGCTGTTTTGTTTACTGTGGAATAAAGCAAATGAATAATTATGTTGGTGTTGCTGGGAACTAAGGTTTTCAGCATAGAAGAAAGGCGATATAGATGTTAGATAGATGAATTAAGTAAAAACCTATAGTCTGGATTTTAAATTGGAAATACCAGTATGAATTCATGATGTATTTTATCTTAAAAACATTCTTAGTTCTTTCCACTGAGAAACCCTAGAAACAACAACCCAGTAGCAATGAGATTCCCAACACCCAGACTGTAATCTCTAAATAGTACTTCACACTAACTGGAACCATGACTACTTAGGAAATGGTTGATATTAAGATGAACCTGGAACATCATGTCACTTCAGAAATCAGGAAGCTATCAAAGACTAATGAAGCTGTGTCAAAAGGATGAGCCAATGTGAAAAGTTCCCACTAACCAAAGATGGGGCGATTTAAGTTTAAGAAGAATAATAACTGTAATGGATTAAAACACATCAAATATGTTTAAATATGAATCCATAATGAGGAGAAAAACCCCTTACATCTACCTTTGGAGGATGGTAGGGAACTAACTTATAAAACTGGTTAATAAAGGGAAAATATTAACACCATTTTGCTTCTCTTATATGAACTGTACGTCAGGGTAACCAATAGTTGATGGAGAAAAGCTTTCTTTAAGTATTTCGAGTGAAAAAAAAAAAGAAGAAAAGGATAAAATACCATTATTTTGTACCTCATATATAAATAATGATCACTGATGAATGCTCAAACCTTTAAGTGAAAAACTAATGTGAAACAACATGGTTAAATTCCAAAACCATTCTGCTGAGTCATTAATCCTTTCACAAAAAGAGCACATACTTTATGATTCCATTTATATGACATTCTGGAACAGGCAAAAGTCTATAGGGAAGAAATGAGACAAGTAGTCGCCTTGTGGAATGTGGTGAAATAGGGTGGTGGTTGGGATTGACCGGGAAGGGGCATGAGGGTGTAATAGTACAGCAGTGTTCTATATCTTGACAGGGGTTTAAGTTACACAGATGTATATGCACTAGTCAAAACTCACTGAATAATACACTTAAGATATGTAAGTATATCTTGAGAGAAAAATAAATTTTCTTCTTTTCTTTTTTGGCCACACCATGCAGCTTGCAGGATCTTAGTTCCCTGACCAGGGATCGAACCTGCGCCCCCTGCAGTGGAAGCGGGAGTCTAACCACTGGACTGCCAGCGAAGTCCCAAGAGATACTGATACATAAATTTTACCTAAAAACAAAAACGTTCCTGTTTTTGTAAACATCTAGTTAATTAATCTAATTAATGGTGTAAATGCTGAAGTGATTAAGGGTGAAGTATATAAACGTCTGTAACTCACTTTGAAATGCATTAAAAAAAGATTGGTAGATGGAGACAAAGATGCACAGATAAATAGGTATGTGATAAAGCAAATATAGTAAAATGTTAATTGTAGAATCTAGGTAATGAGTATGTATAAACGTTCACTGTAAAATTCTTTCAACTTTTCTTTATGTTTGAAAAAAAACTAATGGGGAATTTTAAAATACCTGAAACCATTGCTCAAACTTAGCATAAGAAAATCAATCAAACATTATGTGGCTGTTCCTAATGGAAGTACACATACTCCTATGAATTATTTTTGAAAAGAAAAAGAAAATCTGATTAAGATTCTAGATCTAATGGCAAGTTTTAGGAAAAAAAGGGACAGAGGAATGTATTAAATAATGTGTAACCATTATTTTAATAACTGAATTGCACAGAGAAAGAAGAGAGAGAAAGGTGGAAACTACGGTTAAGAGAGACAAAACATATGAATTGGCAATATATGGTGACTATTTACATCTTGAACAAATGTAAAAATACATACATATATCTATGAGACAAGCGGGAAAATCTGAACACTGATTAAAAATGTGACAATATGAAAGTATTTTCAATTTCATTTAGGTATGTCATCATGTTTTTTTAAAAAGTGTCCTTATCTTTTAGATAGATGTACTAAAATATTTATGGATATGACAATATGGTGTCTAGATTTTCTTTAAAACAATCTGGGGTGGGGTATATATAAAATAAGACTGGTCATGAGCGGATCATTATTGAAGGTGGATGATGAGCACATGAGGATTTCTTACACAATTCTTTCTACTTTCATGTTTCAGATATTCTAAAATAAAAAGTTAAATAAAATGTTTAAAACTTTGCATTTAGTATTACTACTTCACAAAATAAAAATTCTAGCACCAAAGGCTAACTTAATAAATGCAATGCATAACAAATTTAAAATAACTTGCCATTCAGATTTTAAAGTGTAGTTTGTTTCCAGGTGCGTTTCCCTTCCAGGATCCCACTGACACATCATTTTCTTTCCTTCGTTCACAATGCAACTCAAATTTTTAGGTTTTTCTGGAGGCACTAAAAGGGAGAAATTAGAAATTTTCAAAAAGCTTTATATTCACAAATAACATGCAATTTATATACTACTCTAGACATTTAAAACAACCTAAATTAGATAGAATAAAACAAACCCAAGAAAAAAGGACATAATGAAAGACTGGTGATTAAAAAATTAATTTCTTTTCTATTTAAATTCAAATCTTTTAGATAGTAACATACATTTTCTATCATAATTATCATCAATAGGTATGTTTCAAATTAATTTTCTACACAAAATCAACTTTCATTTATAGCTGGACATTATCAACTGACTTCTCCATTAGTATTTTAAAATAATATTTGAATGTTAGGAAGAGGCAATTAAATAGAAGCAAAAATGATTCATTTATATTTCTCTCCCTATTGCCTTCCCAAACTCTGCTGCAGGAAAAGCAAATGCCAAAATTATAGTTTTAGGTGATCCACAAATTTGGTAATCCATTCTTGGATCATACTAAGTTTACTTATTTGCCTCAACATGGAAGAAGGACTCTCTCCAGTATTTATTCACCTTCTTCAGGTAGTTGCTTTACACTGCACTTTCTCAGCAACTAAGGGAAATTGAAACTTACTATGAATACAGTCACAGATTTCAATTCAACATTTTTTGGGGGTGTCTAATGTCAAAATAATTTTCCAGAAAACTGACAGATACTTGGCTTTCAGGAAAAATATAAAACTTGTGTTACTCTTTAGGTTTTTTGTATATTTGTAATGCAAATGCAGTTCTACTTCTAAGCTCATTAAAAAAAGTCCAAAACTCACTGAGCTGACAGTTTCTGCATTTCATAAAGACCAATAGACAACAGACATTAAAGTTGTAATTCAACAGTCATGACAAAGTCTGAAATGAGAAAAAAGTAAAACACTTACGGCCTGAAATTATCCTGATTCCATAAACATTCTGATCAATTTGTCCAAATGTACGAATGTTGCAAGTGAGTTGAATATTTAATAAAGATATATGTGTAAATGTGACACTAGATGCTGTTCTGTTTATGACAGTATATTGTTCAAAAGGAACAATAACATGGTTTGTTTTCCAGAAAATGTAATTAGCATTCACATGAAAATAATCCATACATTTTTCCTTTAGCACACAAACTGCTGTGAAATTAGAACCAAGTTGTACAACTGAAGATTCAGGGTGGATATGACCACATGGATCTAGAAGTTCTCCTGAAAAGGAACAATAACAGAAAATATAAAAATGGACTGAACTTTTCTGGTACAAAATGATATTCTGTATCAATGCAGTTCCTCAATCTTCATTAAAATATCTCTAAAGACACAAAAAAAGAAGAAACACTGTGAAATTTAATATGATCAGAACTTAATGTCTAAATTTGTAAAGAAATATACAAATTATATGGCAGATGGAGCTGGATTTAAAAAAAAAAACCTATGCAATCTTCAGCCCTTTTTATAATATTTTAACTTTGTTTAGGAAACAGTTTGCCTGCAGCATGATTCATATTTGCTCTGCCCCCAATCCTGTTTCTAGATTCAGACCCAGTGTCTAAATTAGACTCTCCAGAAGACAGGCAGTGGTCTCTGCTCTTCACCAGTCCTGAATTCCTTTGGAGGTGCGAATGGGGGCATGGAAAGATAGTCTACATTGTTCATGTATCAAAATCAGACAAAAAGGAAAGAGCAAGGGAGCAGTAAGAAACAGAAAGACTAGAATAAGATGGCCAAATACATTGGTTTTCACAATAAGTATATGGGATAAAATCTCATATTAAAAAACAAAAAATTAAATTGTATAAAAAAATAAAATACAACCATATGCTTCATCTATCACCTACTCCATGTTGATGACATCTAAACCCCTGTCTCTGGCTCTAACTTCCTAAGTTTTCAATGGCTTATAAGACATCCACCTGAGATATTCTGTAAGTACTTTAAAATGAACATGTCTAAAGCTATATGCATCACAGTCCCTTCCAAATTTATTCTTTCTTATTCTTATTTCTCTACCTCTGCTAACAACACCACTCCCATCCAGCCATCTAGGCCGGATAACCTTTAGTCCCCTCTCTCTAATTAGCCTCCTCCCCTGAGTCTTCTGTATTCTTAGTATGTATATCAACCTCTTCTCATCAACCCTATTTTGGCTTCTGGTGCTTAGGCCATCATATTATACCACAGTCTGATCTCCTTCTAGTTTATCTTACATACAGCTGCCAGAGTTACTGTTCAAAAATGAATATGCCATTTCCCTATTTTAAATTATTTAATGGCTATCTAGTACGATCAAAATAAAATTCTAAAATATTTGGCATGATTCTATTCTCTTTCTCTGTTCTCACTGTCTAGAAACTTAAGGCAGCTTTCTCTGGTGAATGCCATTTACCAATGGGATTTGAAGTTCTATCTGAGCTTCAATTTCTTCACTTGGAAAATGAAGTTAATAATGCTATCTTTTTTTTAAAATTTATTTTTATTTATTTATTTTTAACATCTTTATTGGAGTAAATTGCTTTACAATGGCGTGTTAGTTTCTGCTTTATAACGAAGTGAATCAGTTATACATACACATATGTTCTCATATCTCTTCCCTCTTGCGTCTTCCTCCCCCCCACCCTCCCTAATAATGGCTATCTTGAAAAGATTTTTGAGATTAGAAATTAGTTATGTAAAGAACCTACTACAATGCCTGGTATTCAACAGGCCTCCAATAAATGGTAGCCTATCATCATTACTACTACTCTCCAGACACAAGTAATCTAGTCACATTGATGGGGTCTGGAAGGGTCTCTTAGAGGTGACTGGTTCTAGCGGTTAAGGTAGAAGACATACAGAATCAGAGAATTACGAAACTGAGAAAAACCTTGGAGATCATTTACTTCAACCCTTTATTTTATAAAGAACACTGAGATACTTTTACCGAGTCAACCTCAAGTACCAGGCAGATTCTTTCAATTCCCAACTTGGTCCCAAGTTAGACTGCACAAAGGATAAAACTACTTTAAAAAGCTAAACAATTATCTTCTTATTCCATATCTCTCATAAAACCCATAAGGCCCAGAGTCAGAATGTTTATTTCTTTGTTTCAAAACCTGTGATGTGGCCTATTTACATGACCTTGCCATTATTTATACATGTCTATGGCAAGTCCCAGTGCACAAACTACTCTAAATTTCTATCTGTGGCATACTAATAAGTTAACTTGTGATACTGAGCCAGTCCTTAAAACTCCCTTGACCTTACTTTATTCCTTGGTAAAATCATTCCTGTTTTAATTTCTCTATAATATTTAGAGGGAACAGTACCTATGAAATATATACTTCAGAGTACTAAAGAACGTTAAGACATAACCAGAGACTAAATAACAATTTTTAATCACATGGAATAAGAGAAATACTAGAAATGGGCAAATGTTCCAGTTTTCAAAGTGAAACACAGGCTCACTAAAACCACCCCATACCAAACTAAACTCATTTTTATAGGACTACTAGGCTACTTGAGATCAAATTTTAAAAAGAGTATTTTAATTTAAATAAAGGTATTTAATAAAGTTAGTTGGGATATTCATGTAGACAAGATGAAGAACTGTGGATTAGAATATACTATAACAGATATTAGGGGCTTTCCTGGTGGTGCAGTGGTTAAGAATCTGCCTGCCACTGCAAGGGACACGGGTTCGAGCCCTAGTCCGGGAAGATCCCACATGTCGTGGAGCAACTAAGCCCATGTGCCACAACTACTAAGCCTGCGCTCTAGAGCCCATGCGCCACAACTACTGAAGCCCGTGCACCTTAGAGCCCGTGCTCCACAACAAGAGAAGCCACCACAATGAGAAGCCCATGCACCGCAATGAAGAGTAGCCCCCACTCGCTGCAACTAGAGAAAGCCCGCGCGCAGCAATGAAGACCCAATGAGGTCAAAAATAAAATAAATTTATAAAAAAAACAAAAACAAAACAGATATTAGAATGAACATTATGAAACGGCTGATATTTAGCTATTCTTGATCTACAAAACAGAAATTTCATAGCTTCAAACTAATAGATTTTTAATTGGTTAATTACTCATACATAAAAAAATCACTGACTAAAAATGTCAATGAGAGGGAGACTTAAGTAGTAAGCTGAAGTGCCTGCCCTCAGTCCTTGGGGCAGACTGTATTTTTCAACGAAGGTCATACCTATATATGTATCCCATTGAACATGCTCAGCTTACAAAGTGACTGATACTCCTTCTACAAAGAATGGGGTCTGTATTCCCCTCCTGTCCTCAGATCTGTAAGGGTGCTTATGCCTGCTCCAGCCAACAGAGTGTGCTAAGTGACTTCCAAGGCTAGATCATCAAAAAAATACAACTTCTGACTAGCTCTCTTTTCCTCTTGGGACATTTGCCCTTGGAACCCAGCCACATGCAAGGAAGCCAAGGGCACGTGGAGACCACGTGTGGTGTTCTGGCCAAGCGCCCCAGCAAAGCCCTCAGTCTACAGCCAGCATCAATATCAGACATATAAGTAAATGAGCCTTCAGATGATTCCAGCCCCCAATCTTTGAATATTTTAGCTGAGGCCCCAGATATCAGAGCAAAGAATCAGTCTGACTGTGCCCGTCTGTATTCCTGACCCACATAAACCATGAGAAATAATAAGTAATGTCATTTTAAGGCATGAAGTTTTAGAGTAATCTGTGTGGCAGTAATAGATAATGTAGTCCTGTTATTTTCAACATTTTTATCAACAACTTGGGGAAAAACAGAGAGAGAGACAGAGAGAGAGACACACACACATATTTATCAAATCAGCAAGGGACAAGACTATAGTGGATTGCCAACAATTTGGATGATAACATTAGGATTCAAAATTATGTTGAAAGATTAGACTGATAGGCTAATGGATTTTGCAAGAGAGAAAATTATCTCCTAATTAGGTTGATAAGAAATAAATATATGAGGAAGAAATGGCTTAAAAGGTAACTCATGTGAAAATGATCTGAGAGGGCTTCCCTGATGGTGCAGTGGTTAAGAATCCGCCTGCCAACGCAGGGGACACGGGTTCGAGCCCTGGTCCGGGAAGATCCCACATGCTGTGGAGCAACTAAGCCCGTGCACCACAACTACTGAGCCTGTGCTCTAGAGCCTGTGAGCCACAGCTACTGAGCCTGTGTGCCACAGCTACTGAAGCCTGTGTGCCTAGAGCCCGTGCTCCGCAACAAGAGAAGCCACCGCAATGAGAAGCCCACGCACCGCAACGAAGAGTAGCCCCCGCTTGCTGCAACTAGAGAAAGCCCGCGTGCAGCGACAAACACACAATGCAGCCAAAAATAAATCAAGTTAAAAAAAAAAAGATGTGAGAATTTTCACTGACTGGTAGGTAGCTTAACATGAAACTATGGTGTATCTTAGTGGGCAAAAAACTATGTTGCTTTAATAAAAATGATGTTCAGATCAAAGTAAGTAATAAAATCACTATATTCAGACCATGTCTAATTCTGATACATTTATTTTTTTCTTAAGTGCATTTTATTCAATAATAATAATAAAATAATAAATATATAAAATAATAATACATTATTACTATCCTTTTTATAATTCTTACTGTGGGCCAGGCACTGCTCAAATGCCTTCTGTGTATTAATTAACTCATTTAATTCTCACAATAACCCTAGGAATTAGGGACCATTATTATCCCCATCTTACAGATCAGGAAACTGAGACACAGATTAAGTGAATGGCTAAAGTTTCATAGTTGGTAAGTAGGAGAGGTGGGATGGTATTATATTTTAAATGTGATATGGGAAACTAAGAGAAGAGTCAGGAGGGTAATCAGCACATATAGATTGGAAGCCAAGTCCTATAGAAGAATAATTAGGTAAATTTAGTTTGGGGAAGAGAGGGGTTACAGACACAGGAAAGCAGTCCTTCAATACTTGAAGAGTTGAACATGGGAAAGGAATGTGGGCCTACTATAGAAGGATTTCTAGGATTAATGAGAAAAAGTTACAAGGAAGAAAATTTGGGTTCAAGACTAAGGAAAGACTTAAATAAGGAAAAATTTCAACATAAGGTTTGTATCATTTCAACTGTTTAAAAAGAGGCTGCATTCTTGAACTTGAAGAGGGTTTGACTTAGAGCAGTGCTTCTCAAACTATCTGTGGTGAAGGATCAGTTTAGGTTTTCTTCTCCCAATCTTTCACAAACTTATACTTTTGTTTTATATTAATGTTCAATGGGACAAGTCCACTGATCACATGCTTGGATGTCACGGCTATGTCAAATTGTTAAAAGAGTTTCTAAACATTTATTCTTAATTTCTGTACTCATCTCATTGTGGACCAAAAACAACCAGTTCTCAGACAGGCTGTGGTCTAGTATGAGCAGTATTGCTCTAGGTGACCTCTTTTTTCTGTTATCACAATCACACTGCTGCTCAGTGACACCTTTGGAGTGAAGTGCTAAAAGTTAACAAATTTCCTATTTCTTTATTTATAGAAACAAACAAAATAAACCCTTTTTTTCCTTCTCTACATTAAAGTTACTGTTAGTATAGCTAAACAGGATTTAAGATTACTGAGTAATTGAGTGTTTCAACTCAAATTATAATTTATCAAGAGTATTTTTTACTTCTTAAATTCATTTTTAAGACAACATCATTCTCTCAATAATGATCCTAGAAAGAATAAATATATAAGCATAATTAATTATTCAACATGAGCTTAGTTATGTAATTATACAAAAATACACAAACCTAATTTGTGGGGTTGGGAGGTAGGATATTTCATGAACCTTACCTACAGATTCAGTGGTGAGGAAAATAAACAAGGCTTGCACTATCCAAGTTTGCAATGTCAACATCTTGCATAGATATTTCTGTAAAAGACACATGTAATATTATTTTAAATATTTTTACTCTTACTACACATAATAAATTCAGACACAATTTCTAAAGCTCTTTTGTTTCCACTGTATAGCTGTTTTCTAAAAGGTGGTAAAATTCTTATGAGAATGCAGAAAACAAGTTGAAGTCTTCAGAATATTTTTCTTTATTCCCACTAAAGTTATGGCTACATAAAATATTACTGGGAAACAATTTATACTTTAAGGTTAATTAAAAGAGCAATTCTGTTTCCGTATTATGAAGTCTTGCACTATTAGTAAATACTCTGTGAGACTGAGAGCTTCAGAGAGACAAAATTCTACATGGCAAAACCCAGCATTAGCAACTTCAAAAGATAATCGACAAAATGGGGGAAAGAGTTTTTGTAATTCATAGCCTGACCAAAAATATCTCCTGACATATGAAGAATGCCTACAAATCACTAAAAAAATTCCAACACCTCATCTTGCCTTTTTAGAAGAAAACAGGCAAGATGAGCTGAACAGGCAGTTTATAGAGAAGGAAATACAAGTAACTCAAACATATGAAATGATACTTTCAACCTCACTCATAGTGAGATACAAATTAAAACAACCCAGATAGGAATGCAAGATGATACACTTTGGAAAACAATGTGGCAGTTCTTTACCAAGTTAAAAGCACATGATAAGCCTCAGCATTGACACTGACAATTATATGAAGTTCAAAAACAGGCTAACTTAATCTATGGGGATAGGTCAGAACAGTGGTTCTCTTTTGGAGGGAAGGTGGTGGGAGGACAGAAGGGAGCATTCTGGGATACTGAACATGAGCCGTACACTTATGATTTGTGAACTTTATTGTATGTAAGTCGTAGTTAGTAAAAATAATAAAACAAACAAAACTACTGCAATATCATTCTCACCTTGAATACTGGCAAAAATATAAAAACTAAAAAGTTACCAACAGTGTTATGAGAATATGACATAAAGGCATTCTCATACACTGCCAGTTATAAACTGGCATAACCTTCCCATCAAATTGTACACCTAAAACTATGAATTTTATTGTTTGTAAATGAGACCTCAATTAAAAACAAAAACCCTACCCAGACAAGGTGTATGGCCAATTTTGCACTATCAGTCAAAATTAAAGTACATGTACGTTTGAATCTAATGATTCTACTTCTAGTATGTTATCCTATGAATATGAGCAAAACAACACATGTACAAGGTTATTCACTACAGCATTCTTTTTTTTTTTTTTCTTTTGCGGTATGTGGGCCTCTCACTGTTGTGGCCTCTCCCGTTGCGGAGCACAGGCTCCGGACGCGCAGGCTCAGCGGCCATGGCTCACGGGCCCAGCCGCTCCGCGGCATGTGGGATCTTCCCGGACCGGGGCACGAACCCGTGTCCCCTGCATCGGCAGGCGGACTCTCAACCACTGCGCCACCAGGGAAGCCCTGCAGCATTCTTTTTAATAGTAAAAGGCTGAAGCAACCTAAATGTTCATGAATAAGGGACTAGGTAAATTATGGCATATCCAAACACAGTATACACGTAGTCATTAAAAAAATGTACAGATATAGAATCATATCTAAAATACATTGCTACGGTACACAACAGTGTATTTGTTACTTATGGGCAAAAACACAACAAAAAAGGCAAAACATATACTCATTTCCTTATATGTGCATAAAACATCTCTAGAAGGATAAAAATTCAAATACTGGCTGTTTGAGACACTAGAGTGGGAGGGAGATTCTACAGTGTGCTCTTTATACCTTTTCCAATGTTGTACCCTGTGGCTTCAGTACTTAGAAAATAGAAAATAAATATAATTTAAATAAAAAGTACTTAATGTGTATCTCTCCAAGATAAAACTACTAACTTCTTGATGAGGGCTTCATAGTACTACACTTGAAACATAGTATTATTTTACAAAATATAAATACTTTTATACTCCCTAACCAGGTAACAGTCACTCTATAACAAAATAATTTGATAATGAATTGCTTAGACTGTCTCAGGTAAAGCTATAAAAGAACTAAGGTGCAGGATGCATTTTCCTCCACCTATTTTATTCCTTACTTCCCAACTTTAAATAGTCCCAGAGTCGAAAAATCTACCACATCATTCAACTGTTCATCAAAACAACAGAACAGAGAAATATCTGAGCATGTTGGTAGAGTGGTATGTGGTCATGTCATCCTGACCACCTACCTTACCAAGTACCTCGTTCACACTGTAGAGAGGTTTCTTTATAGTTCTGAAAACTGGCAATCTTTCTATTTATGTACTATAGTCTTATAACAAAACTCTGAAACAAGAAGTCCCATGAAAGTATTTATGATTACTTCAAAGCAATTAGATTTATGTGAGCAGTGCCATGAAACACAAGTAAAAGGAAAACAGGCAAAGGTAGGTTTCGCATTTTAAGTTAGAAAGTAATGTTTCCTAATTTTTAAAGGATTGTCATTGAAATGTGATAAAGGAACATCTATTAAGGAACTTGATATCATAGTCCAAACCTAAGAGATGGAGACACAATAGTATTGATACTATCTAAAATATTATATGCAATACAGTCCACTTCATTTGGGGGCTTATCTTGTTTTAAAATTGATTGAATTGATAGTACTCTGCTTATTTTTCCCCTTTCATTCTGTTGACAGCAAATAATCAATTTAAAATTCTATTATTAGCACTATCCTTTCTCCTCATCTCTTGCAGAATATTCTATGCATATATTATAAGCACATACTGTATATATTGATTTTCCTTGAAATTTGCATGTTATTTTGGAAGGTTCTATGAAGCCAAAACATGACCACTAACCACAGATACAGGAAAGGATTTTTTCAAGAACTGAGCAGTTGTTCTACAATAGCAATTCCTCAACTATGGTGGTTTCAATATGGTAATGTGTTGAAAGGAGGCATAAGGTGCATCATAAATAATTCACTACTATTAATGTTAAAGTAACAAAGTTTATGGATGATTTAGCTAAAAAATTAGAACAATCCAAAGCTATCCTTATAGCTGTTCATTCTTACTTTAATTTCCATGGATGTTTTAAGTGGGAGAAAAAGTAGTGGAGTTTAATTGATAAATATTTAATAGTTTAACCCTTTATAAATTATTTTTATTCCTATGGATTGTGATTTTTGAGTTTTTTCCCTTTTAATTTGATAAAAAATTAGGATAGAATGAAAAAGAATAATAAATTTAGATTTACACTGCATGTGAGGAAGACTGTCAGTATAAACTTTATTACTATAGAAACAGTACTACTATAACTATAGAATAGTAGATGAATTACGACTGCCAAATAGAAGGCAAAGTAATATTTGTTGAATAAATAAGCTGAGCAGGGATCAGGATGGGGAAATTTCAATATGGTACCTTTTACATCATGTCATACACAGTAGTGTTATTATGGATAAATTCGCAAAAAGTCAGTCATGCCTACATTAACTGATTATCAAATTAATTATTTAAAAAGTTATCCAACTCTGTTCTATTCCATTAGTACTAATCATGACTTCATAATAACTAATACTTGTATACTATTTCACATTACACAAACTGCTTTCATGTAAATTATTTCACTTGATTCTCCTAATATCCTAGAGAAGCAGGTGGATAGGGTAGGGATCATTATTTTATTATTTTTTTAAAGGTTTTTTTTTTTTTTTTTTACAGTAGTTTTAAGTTTACAACAAAATTGAAAGGAAGGTAAGGAGATTTCCCACAGACCCTCTGTCCCCACACATATATAGCCTCTTGCATTATTAACATCACTTCTCACCAGAATGGTACATTTCACCAAGGATGAACCTACATTGACACACTATAGTCACCTAAAATCTCTAGCTTACTTTAGGGTTCACTCTTGGAATTGTACATTCTTGGGTTTGGAAAGGCAGGGATTAATTATTGGAACTTTACAAAAGAAAAAACAAAAATTCAGACAGGGTAAGGTACTTACCCAAATCACAAAATTAGTAAGTGAAAGAGCAGGGATCTGAAACTAGAGCAGGGATTTGAAACTAAGTCTTCTGCTTCTAAATATCATACTCTTACTCTTTTCATTGGGTCTCACTGTAGAGAGGAGAGTCTTGTTTAGAAAGACGGTTTTGACAATATATTTTATATGTGTACTTAAATTCCTGCCACCTACTGGTCTTTCAGGTTTTGAGAAAGCATCTCATTTTAGATATCTTCTGAGTTTCAGTATAAAGCACTCCCATAAACACTTGTATAAGAGTATTCAAGTATCCTAGTGTAGTTTTGCTACGTGCTTGGAAACATTATTGGCTCCCTCATGCTTAATCCAAACCTCCTTGATATCCATGTATGTCACAGACATGTGAAAGGAACATTTTGTTGAATCTGACAAAAGCAGTTAAAGCAAATCTTACACAAAATCATACCTTTTGTCTTACACTAGCAGTAAGTTAAGGCTACTGACTCCTCAACTGCCAAATTATTATATGCACACAGACGTAAAAATTCACTTTAAAATCTGCTCAGTATTAGGTTAAATTCTAGCATAAGGAGAGGTCATTCCTCTTTGAAATGTAACAAGATAACTTCAAACTCAGATAAGGAATTGAATCCCCCACTATTGTTTCACACACGTTAAACCTTTGATATAATTTAATAACATATAAGAAATTTAATCTATAACAAGGATATTTTTAAATGCAAAGAAAATACGTAATTATTTTAAAACTTTCAAATGAACAGGAATTGACAATATGTCACGTGAAAATCCCCTATAATCCCATCAAGGTAACTGTGAACAATTTGGTGTATAATCTTACAAAAGTTTCTATGTGTATAACTTTATATTGTATAAATATATACTTTATCAGTCTACAAAAATGGGATCACAAAAATGTTCTGTAACTTTTTTTCCCTTAACACTACGTATTGGACATCTTTCTAAGTCAGTACATAAAGATAAATTCCTTGTAGTCTTTGCTCAAATTCACCTTCTCATACAAGTCTTTTCTGACTAGCCTATATTGCATATCCTCCCTTTCCTGTTTTTTCTCACTAGCACTTAACCTTCTAAAATAGGCTGGCAAACATTTCTTGTAAAGGGCCAGATAATAAATATTTTAGGCTTTGTGGGCCTTCAGGTCTCTGTGGCAACTAACTAGTAAACTCTGTTTTTGGAGTGCAAAAGCAGTCAGTGACAGTATGTAAACAAACTGGCATGGCTGAGTTCCAATAAAACTTTATTTATAAAAAGGGAATGCATGCTGGATTTAGTCTGCAGACCATTGTTTGCCAATCCCTGTTCTAAAATACTATTTAATTAACTTATTTTACTTATAGTCTGTTATGGGTTGAGTTGTGTCCCCGCAAAAGATATGTTGAAGTCCTAACCCCCAGTACCTCAAAATGTGACCCTGTTTGGAAATAAATCTGTTACAGATGTAATCAGATGTTAAGATGTCATACTGGGGGGCTTCCCTGGTGGCACAGTGGTTAAGAATCCACCTATCAATGCAGGGGACACGGGTTTGAGCCCTGGTCTGGGAAGATCCCACATGCCGTGGAGCAACTAAGGCTGTGTGCCACAACTGCTGAGCCTGCGCTCCACAACTACTGAGCCCACAAGCCACAACTACTGAAGCCCGCGTGTAGAGCCCATGCTCCACAACAAGAAAAGCCACCCCAATGAGAAGCCCGTGCACCACAACGAAGAGTACCCCTGCTCACAACAACTAGAGAAAGCCCGCGCACAGCAACAAAGACCCAATGCAGCCAAAAATAAATAAATAAATAAATTTATTAAAAAAAAAAAAGAAAAAGATGTCATACTGGAGTAGGGTGGGGCCCTACTACTATATGACTGGTGTCTGCTATGAGACAGAAATACACAGGAAGAATGCCATGTGACAACAGAGGCAGAGATTAGAATGATGCAGCTGTAAGCCGAGGTATGTCAAGGACTATCAGCTACTACCAGAAGTTATGAAGAGGCAAAGGATTCTATCCAGAGTCTCAGAAGGACTTTTGGTCTCCAGAAACTTAAAAGAATAAATTTGTTTTAAGTTTGTGGTACTCTGTTATAGCAGCCCTAGGAAACTAATACACTGTTGGTGTCCCCAAAATAGAATGTGAGCAGATGAAGTAGGAAATTTTGTATGTTTTGCTCCTTGCTATATTTCTAGTATCTAAAATCATACCTAGCACAGTTTAATTTGGGTCTTTTTCATATCTTCCATAACTCTACTTTTTGAACATATAGAACACAGTTATGGCAACTGCTTTAGTGTCTTTGATAATTATAATATGTGTCAGCTTTCGGTTAGTTTTGATTAACTGAATTTTCTCTAATACATATATTTTCATGCTTCTTTGCATACCTGGTAATTTTTGATTAAATGTCAGACACTGTGAATTTTACCTTGTTGCGTGTTGGATACTTCTGTATTCCTATTAAAGATTCTTGAACACAGAATCCTGTCCTGTTCCAGGACAAAGTTAACTTACTTGAAAACAATCTGATCCTTTCAGGTCTTGCTTTTAAAGATAAGTTGGGTGGGATTGGAGCAGTGCTTATTCTGGGACTAATTATTCCCTACTACTGACACAAGACCCTTCTGTGTACTCTATCCAATGTCTCATGAATCAAGATGGTTTCCAATCTGGCTGGTGAGGACAGGCACAATTCCTAACTAACCCTGTGGAATCATTAAGCACTGTTACCTCTAATCCTTTCATGAGCTTCTTTCTCAGCAGTTTCTTTTTTGTTGTTGTTTTTTTGTTTGCTTTGTTTTGGCTGCGCCTCATAGCATGTGGGATCTTAGTTCCCTGAACAGGGATCGAACCCACACCTGATGCAGTGGAAGTGTGGAGTCTCAATCACTAGACTGCCAGGGAAGTCTCGGTAGTTTCTTTATATGCATGCACTCAGCTAAATAACTGAAGGGGACTCTGAAGCTTTCAAGAATTCTGTTGTTTCAAGAGTTTCAAGATTCTCTAGTATTCTCTCCAGTATTCTCCAGTACTCTTCAAAGAGTATCCACTGAGCTTAGCCTAGATTTCCCCAACCTCTGACATGGTTTGGAAACTCTCTCAAGGTAGTACGCTAGTTCAATCATAGGATCTACCTCATTTGTTTCCCATCTCACAAGATCATTGCCTTTCATCATCCAGTGTCCAGTGCTTGATTATCACTGTTTTATGTATTTTTTCTGTTTTATGGTTGTTTCAGACATGAGGGTAAACCTTATCCTTGTTTCCCTGTTTCGGCCAGAAGTTGCAGAGTCATTTGGATAACAAATCAAACAAGGATTACACAAGAAAACTATTGTCAAACTATTATGAATTGGTGTGAAAAAACCTAAATAAAGCATTTGCAAATTTGTTCTAGCAATGTATTTAAAAGAAAAAAAAAGCCATAAATACTAACAAGTATTTTGCCTAAAAATACAAGTATGGTTCAACATGAGAAAAGATACCAATGTTATCCACTATATTTTCTAATAGATTAAAGACAAAAATAACACAATCATTCCACTAGATGCTTGAAAAGCATCTGATAATATTCAACAACTGTTCAGCTACAATTTTTAAATAACAACAAAGTATTAGAAAACTAGACTGAAAGAGACCATCTTTATATTCATGAAGTAGATAAGAGGATGGACTCTGTAATCAGACTGCCTGTATTCAATCCCAGCTCCTCTATTTTTTGTAAAACATCTTAGGCAAGTTATTTAATATCCCTAATTTTCATTTTCCTTATCTGTAAAATAAGGATAACCCCACGACCTACTTTCGTAGGACTTCTGTCAAGATTAAATAAGGCAGAGGGGGGCTTCCCTGGTGGCGCAGTGGTTGAGAGTCCGCCTGCCGATGCACGGGACACGGGTTCGAGCCCCAGTCTGGGAAGATCCCACATGCCGCGGAGTGGCTGGGCCCGTGAGCCATGGCCACTGAGCCTGCACATCTGGAGCCTGTGCTCCGCCACGGGAGAGGCCACAACAGTGAGAAGCCCGCGCACCGCAAAAAAAAAAAAGTCAGGGGAGGGGAGAGGGTAAGCTGGGACAAAGCGAGAGAGTGGCATGGACATATATACACTACCAAATGTAAAACAGATAGCTAGTGGGAAGCAGCCACATAGCATAGGGAGATCAGCTCGGTGCTTTGTGACCACCTAGAGGGGTGGGATAGGGAGGGTGGGAGGGAGACACAAGAGGGAGGAGATATGGGGATATATGTATATGTATAGCTGATTCACTTTGTTATAAAGCAGAAACTAACACACCATTGTAAAGCAATTATACTCCAACAAAGATGTTAAAAAAAAAAGATTAAATAAGTCAGTATACACCTAGTGCAGTGTAGTATACATCTGCTGCATACTACATACTCAGTAAATGCTAACAGCTGTTATCAGTGCAGCTCTTGGTGTTGCTGCCACAGTACTTTATCAGAAACCTATAGTAAACATCATATTTAAAGATAAAAATTAGAGGCATTCCTATTAAGGTCAGGATTCAAACAAGATGCTTGATGTCATCACTTATTCAACATTGTTCTAGAAGGCTTAAACAAAAATATAATAAACAAAAAACAAGATACAAAAATGGAAAAAGAAAAACTTGTAGATGATATGAAAACAAAAAGAATCAAATAACAAACTATTAGAACCACTGAGAGTTTAACATAACAGCTGAACAAAAGATCACCAAAAAACCCCTCTCTCAGCAATAACCAGTTAGAAAATGTAATAGAAAAAAATCTTATTGACAATAGCATCAAAAACTAAACTATATCTAGGAAAAACAATTAAATCAGAACAATGCAAATAGTTTATGGAGAAAACTATAAAACTTTACTAAAAAGTTCATTAGTAAGACTTAAATATCATGGAACAAATATATATAGAGAGAGAGAGAGAGAGAGAGAGAGAGAGAGAGAGAGAGGGAGAGATATCAGTTCTTCACAAATTTATATATCAATGCAATACAATTTTAATCTAAATTGCAAAGTGGTTTACTTTACAAACCAATTTAAAATTTCACATAAAATATTAGAAAATGGCCCAAAGCCAATTTTCAAAAAGAAAAAACAGAATACTTGATGTACCATCTATTAAGATATACTATCAAGTTATAGTAATTAAAACATGGCATTGGCATAGGAATAGAAAATTAAATCAAGTACAAAACAAAAAGTACAGAAACAGACCCAAGTATATATAAGAATTTAATATCTTATGGAAAAAAAAGCTACTGGTATCACTGGGGAAATAAAGGACTATTTAATAAATAGTATTGCGACAACTGTCTTCACAAGCAAAAAAATAAAGAGCCCTACTTCATCACAGATACATACACTCCAGACTGATTAAGGACATAAATGTAAAAGTACAATTGTAGGACTACTAGAAGAAAATACAGAGTATGCTTATGACCTTATAGTTAGAGCAGGTCTTTTACAAATTATCTTTGACTGTCTGAGATCTATGAAAAGGTTTAAAGAGTACTTGGATGACCATCCATGTTCTCACCATAGCTTAAGAAATAAAACATTACAAATAAAGTTTAAGCCAAATAAACAGTTCTTGCCCTTAAGAAGTTCAGTTTAGAGAGGTGGAATATGTACAGGGTGCTACAGGAGTAAAAAGAATACCCAATTCAGACAGGGTCCAGGACAGCCCATCATGAAATAAGAGTAAAGGTTTTCTGGACAGAGAGAGTAGCATACACGTGAACTATACACCATCTTTGACTCTATAACTGTAGATTACCAATGGCAAAATCTCAGAGCATGCCAGTCTACAAACCAGAGCTGTGCTGTCTGAAACACTTTGTGTTAGGGGGAGTGCGTAGGGGAACACATACAACAGAACATCCAAACAAAAACAGATTGTGCAGAAGACCAGTATGAAATGCATTATTCAGAAGTAATGATAAAACTAATCTACCTTAGAGCAAAGGGTGAAACTGATTAATTTGGATCAAGAGCAAATGAAAATTTGGAGGCTGAATATTCAAATTTTAACAGGGCAACAGATTTATTGTGCTGAAAGGAATGAAGCTCTTGCTATGGATACGTATACATTCAGCTTTAAAACAATAATCTATACTATAGCCACGTTTCAAGAGATGTAGCTTTCTTACTCATGTCAATTGGCTAACACTTCTCATTAAATCTCACTAAGATATACTAGATAGAATAAAAAAGAGATTGTAGCCATTGTGACAATATCACAAGCATTTCTGAAGCATTTCACATTGTTGACCACCTCTGCTTTCTGAATTTCTCATATCTCTTGGTTTCTATGTAACCATATCATGTGGTTATATTCTTTCCTTTATTTACTTTACTGAATTCTCTGCTAGGTTTTATCTTCTGGCTATGAATGTACCCAAAAGTATTTGGCGTCTACTATTCTTTTAAAATACCAACTTCTTCAAAAATGTATGACTTCAACTATTACCTTCACACAAAATAATTTCAAATATTCTGACTGAGATCTTTCTTCTAATTTCAGTTATGTATCATCATCTTGGATATTCTGTCTCTGACTCAAATAAGTTTAACAGGTCTAAAAACAACGTACACATATACATACACATACTCATGCCCACATAAATACATAAATGCATGCACTTAAAAAAAAAAAATCACAGTGCTTTTTTTCCCCCCATCTAAAAACAGTCACCCTTCTTGAATTTCCTACCACGATGGGGTCCATCATTGTCTCTTGCCTATCCATTACATTCTAGCTTTTCTCAGTTACAAATCTTATTCAGTCTTCCTTCATGATCCTTCCCACTTGTTTTTTCTTTTCTACCCTCCACCATGACCAACCTAATTTAGGCACTGCTCACCTCAATACTTATAACTGCTTCTAGTCTCTTTTTTCCCTCCAAATCATTCTGAACATTATTATTGATGGATGAAATCTCTCTAAGCATACTTTAAACTTGTCACTCTTTTCCTCAAAAGCTTTTTAAAAAGGGTGAATAATAATGCCAAATATTTCAGCTATTTAAGAACCTAAAAATTTGGTTTCAGTGTGCCTGCCCAATCTATCTTCTTCAATATTTAAGTCTATTCTAAAAAAAACCAAAACCCTCTACTCAGATTTTGCCCTCAAGCTCTAGAGAAAACAGCGGGCAATCTGGTTTCTACTCAGATCATGCTGAAATTATTTTTGTAGTTTCCCAAATGCAAAGCAAATATTTAAGCTCTTCATTTTACTTGACTTCACCATGCCATACACAATTTGGTCTTACCTTTTATCATGCCCTACCAGCTACCCCTACAGACTTTAAGCTCAAGTCACAGCAAACCACTAGACTTTCTCTAACACACTTTACTATTTCAGAGTTTGGGCTTCTACAAATGCTATTCCTTGGCTCTAGAATGTCTTTCTCCAAACTGTTCTGCACTGTCTATATCTCAGATGAAACATCATCTCTTCTGTGGAATTCCCCCCAACTCCCACAAACATCTTTGCTCCCAATGCACTTGTATACAGTTCCCTAACAGGATTCATAACACTGTATTGTAATTTTTGTTTATATGTTTTGATATCCTGAGAATCTAACATACTCTGAAGCACATAGTGGACAATTAAGAGTGGGTTTTAAAAGACTTTCTGGAATGGCCATATTATTCTAGTTAACTGTCACTCAAGTATACTATATGAAGAGGTAGTATATTTACCATCCTTAGGAGCTCAGATTCTGAAGCCAGGCTGTCTAGGTATAAATTCTGGATCTACCACTTAATAGCCGTGTGGCACTGGGAGAGTTAATTAAGCTCTCTATGCCTGGGTTTCCTTCTTTATAAAAGGAGAATAGTAAGATCTACTTCATAAGGTTATGAAGATTAAATGAATTAATATAAGCAGAGTGTTCAAAACAGTGACTGACAGAAAATAAGCATTATACATATATTGACTATTATAATTACTATACCTTGATTATTTATGACCCTTTCCACATATACCTCTATTGGAATGGGCTCCTTTCATTTTTCCCTTTATCCAAATCTTACCCAGGTTTCAAGGCTGACCTCTGTTAAATCCTTTCATCCTTTCAACTCTTAAATGGTTACTCCCTAATTTAAATACCTATAGCATCTTCTGTATCACTCTGCATATAATGAAAACTGCCTTGCATCCTTGTCATTTTTCACAAAATGTCTACCCAATTTCTGTAAACTCTTTGAAGGTCCTAAGGACGACTCATGCATCTTTGTCCGTTCCTACAGCAAGTACTAAGTGCTTAGTATTTGTTATGTAAAATAGTAAAGCTCAGTAGAAACTTCAACTCTGATCAAAATGTCTCTGCAATCAAAGAAATGGAGAAGACTGTGAGAACATTCCATGCTTCTCTAAGAGCCAAGCTGCAAATGTATTAGCGCCAGGGAATTCTGACTCCCATTAAAATAAGCTGTTCTGAAATAGCTTCTGGGAGAAAAAAACCCTCCCTACAGAAGAGTTTTGGGGAGTTCTTAAGTTCCCAAACCAAATTGTAGCAGTGGATCCTCTATGAGAAATGTGTTAACATGACACAGTGACTGATTGAGAGCACAGGATTTGCAATTACATAGATCTAGGTTTCACAGGGACCCTGAGCTTCAATTTCCTTCTCTATAAAGTGGGTATTGTAACACCTACAGGTATATGATAATCGACATCCACCCTAACGTTTAACTGAAATGCAAATTCCCTTGAAAAAATTTTAAATAAACTGAAAACACGGCAATTCGTAAATAACTGAACACATTTTTCATTACCTAAGAAAATGTATTAAATTAGCTGTGTATTTATAATATTCTAAATTACCTATGAGAAAATTAAACAGGTGTTGTCAATAATATGGAATTGGGATGAAAGAAAAGTTGTACTACAAAATTCATCCTCCCTTTCTGACACTTTCTCCATCCTGTAAATTTTTCTTCCACTTGTGATTAAAAACAAAATTGTCCCCAAAGAGAAATATTTGGAAAGCACTATTTAACTTAATAGCAAGTTGGTTCTAACATTGCAGTATTCCAGCTTACAGTTAAAAAATACTTCCAAATAGGAATTAACATGAATTTAAGAAATTATGATAATGGCGAATAGCTCATACGATGATCTGAGTAATTTCAAATTAAGAGTTGTTCCAACTTGAAGCTGGCAGTCACACAGTCTAAAGGGTTTGTTTACAGCACTGACTAAACCAAACACTACAATCTTTTAGAATATTCATCCTGGCATTCTAACAAATAATTATTTTAAAGCAGTATAATCGCTGAAATGCCCAATACTACACAAATTAAACCGAAATGGGTTTCCTTCTGAAGAAAAAAAGAAAAGAACAAAAGTGGCAGGTCTTATTTTTAAGCTGTGATATTTTTTTCAGTTTGAAAAAATACTGAAAAACAGAACCTTGCTACTTGGAATCATCTTTAAACTTGGGGGAGCGGGTGAGAGAATTTAAAAAGACAGAATTCGGCGCCTTTACGATACAGTGGTATGCGGGGTTTATTAGGGCCAAGCCATGTAAGCGATCAAAAGAAGAAAAGAGACATTAGCTTGGAAATTATATAAGTATGGTGTAACTTTCAGCAACGTTGAAACGTTACCATTTAAGTATGAAAAGATGGCTTTGGGGAAAGAAAATTCACCTCCGAGTTGAAAATGAAGGGTCAAGTGCGGGACTAGTGGAATTTAAGGGGAGATGGAAAGAGGACTGGGGAAAAAGTGGGGATTTGGTAACCAAAAAGGGGTATGGTTCAGAAGGGCGTGTGTGTGTGTGTGTGTGTGTGTGTGTGTGTGTGTGTGTGTGTGTGTGTGTGTGTGTGTGTGTGTGTGTGTGTGTGTGTGTGTGTGTGTGTGTGTGTGGTGTTGGAAGTGAGGCTTGTACTTAAATCTCCGTGATAAAGTTGTGGAGATCAAATTCGGAGGTGTGGGAACAGGGAGAGGAAGGAATGTGGGGATTTCCAGGCTGGGATAACAAGAAGTTTGGGGCGCGCGCTGTCGGGGCGCCCCTCTCCCGGAGAAGGGTGGCCCCCTCGAGTGCCAGGTCCCCTGGCCGCCCCGACGCAGCCCTCCCCCTCCCGCTACACGGCCCTTCAACTCGACCACGGCCCCTCCTCACCTAAAGGCCGCGGTGACTCGCTTCTCCGCGTGTCCACAGTGCACGTCCCCCTCGGCGCCAGGCTGGGCCGGGCCCTTCGGCCGGCAGCCGCGGGCCCCAGCTCAGCTGCGTCCGTGCGTTCCCAACGGGGCTCCGCGGGCCCGTAGGCTCCTCGCCCCGTCCTCGGGTCACTCCCGGCTCCTTCCCGCAAACGCGGCACGCGGCCCTCCTCCCGCGGCGGGGCGACGCGCCCCCTGACCCCGCCCCGCGGCGCTCCGTAACGCCCCGCCCCCGGACTTGGGATCTGTAAGCTGATTGGCGCCCGCGAGACCCGACGCGCGCCGGCATTGGCTCAGCGGCTGCCCGAAGGCGACGGGGAGGCCCTCCGAGCGGCTGCGATTCCCGTAACGCGGTTCCCGGCGTCCCGGATTCGGGTTGCTGCGTCCGCGTTGTCTCTCCCAGATGAGATCGAAGGATTCTCCCCACCTCCCCTCTGCTGGCGGAAGGAGCAGAATGTTCCATTTTTCCGTGGAATAACGGGGTCGTGAACTGAAGTCCGGGTGCTGCCCGCGCCTGCCGTCCTCCCTTCTTAACGTGGCCTCTTCGGCCTCCCTTCGAGGCCTTCCCCAGGGTACTCAGAGCCGCGAGGGACAGCCGGGTGTCCTTGGGGACCGGGGAGGCGTGGGAGCTCCTGAGGGAAAGTGAAGGGCTCGGTGGCCATGACTCCACACGAGATTACCGCAGATTGTGGCGGCTTCGGTCCAAGTTTTATGTAAACGAACCTTGCCACGATATATATATTTAAGTTAGTAAATGAGTTTGGGTGTGATTGATCAATGAACCCCAGAGTTGGTGACATGCCAAGAAACTAGTTTTTCTTGCGGTTTGTACCTCCCAATCTGTGACAAAAATACGGAGTAAAAACCAATTTCGTTAAAACCCCTTCTTCCCCGCTCGTGGTCCGGAAAATGGACCTTCAGGCTCACTTTGATTCAGTTTTTTTCCGAAGCAAGATGAGAAGCTTAGAAGATAAGCGTGTGTGTGTGTGTGTGTGTGTGTAGAAGCACGCCCAAGGCCAGAACCTTTTGTGGAAGAATGGCAGACTATAGAAGGGCAATAATGGTTTAATGGACCTGAACAAATTATAGCCATAAGTTAACAATTATAAGGTTCTTCATTATATTTGGGATTCAGATAGAGTAAAGCACAGACCAAATTATCATCTCTTAGTTGATCAGATAATTTTTAAAAGGCACAGAAAAGTGGGCCTGCTACGTGCCTAGTGCTAAGGGAGTCCCAGGCAAACTTGGGGTTGGCGCTGCAGGAGAGACAAAGCTCCACTGTGTTCCACTCTTGCTGCTCCCTGTCATCCTGTTATCTAACCTGTAGAGAGTGACTGGATTGTATTGTAGCTCTGCCATTTATGGAGGTGTTTAAAACAAACTTATAAAATGTTAAATTGGGGCTTCCCTTGTGGCCCCTTGTGGTTGAGAGTCCCTTGTGGTTGAGAGTCCTCCTGCCGATGCAGGGGACACGGGTTCGTGCCCCGGTCCGGGAAGATCCCACATGCCGCGGAGCGGCTGGGCCCGTGAGCCATGGCCGCTGAGCCTGCGCGTCCGGAGCCTGTGCTCCGCAACGGGAGAGGCCCGCGTACCGCAAAAAAAAAAACAAGTTAAATTGGGGAGGAGATAAATTAGGAGTTTGGGATTAACATATACACACTACTACCTGTATATACAATAGATAACCAACAAAGACATACTGTATAGCACAGGGAACTATACTCAGTATTTTGTAATAACCTATAAATGAAAATATCTGAAATACATATAGCTGAATCACTTTGCTGTACACCTGAAACTAACACAATATTGTAAATCAACTATACTTTGAAAAATAAAAATAAAGTTGTTAAATTAAAAGTTTTATTTAGATCTATTGGACATTTATTTAGGGACAATGTGTAGAAGTTAAATGTACCTTCTGTTTCCAAAGTGCCTGGGTTTGAATCCTGGTACTGCTACTTTCCATGTCTATGATCTTGGGCAGGTCTTCTCAGATTTTTCATCAACCAAATGAGAATAATGGTACCAACCTAAAAGGATTGCTTCGAGGGTTAAATGAATTAAAATACATGAAGTGCTTGGCACATAGTAGGTGCTCAATAAATGTCAGCTGTTACCATTATTGAATGTGCTTTCTCGACCTTTTCGTATTGCAGTGTATATTGAAAATGATGATTCTTCTCTGGCATAGGGAGAAGATAGAGGGGAACAATATCACACAGCACACTAGCCTGCCTTATGCACTGGTCAGGAAAGCAAAGGACTGAGTTAGTTCTTTTGTGGATATCTTTGCATTGGCTAACACTAACCCATAAGAAACTCACATTTTGTGGAGAATGGTTAAAGTCCTAGGTTAAAACAAAGAAACAAGGGCTTCGCTGGTGGTGCAGTGGTTAAGAATCTGCCTGCCAGTGCAGGGGACATGAGTTCGAGCCCTGGTCCGGGAAGATCCCACATGCCGTGGAACAACAAAGCCTGTGCGCCACAACTACTGAGCCTGTGCTCTAGAGCCTACAAGCCACAACTACTGAGCATACCTGCCACAACTACTGAAGCCTGCGCACCTAGAGCCTGTGCTCTGCAACAAGAGAAGCCACCCAGTGAGAAGTCCGCGCACCACAATGAAGAGTAGCCCCTGCTCACTGCAACTAGAGAAAGGCTGCACGCAGCAACGAAGACCCAACGCAGCCAAAAATAAATAAAAAAACCAATGAATCAATATTGGAGAAAGATTTTTCAGGATAGCAAGAGCCCATCTCTCCTTGGCTGGAATTAGATGACTCTCCAGATACCTCTGTAGGATACTGGTCCTGAAACAACCACTTTCAGGATAAGGATTTGTCATTAGCACGCCCTATCAAAATGCAAAGATAAGTGGGGAAAAGTGACATATCAATTGAGAACTTTCCATTTGTGCTTTGGGACTTATTTGGGATTTTAGATGTGTCAGCAGCAGAGGGGGAACCTGTACAGTGAGAGGGCAAAAAGAGGACACTGAGGTTACTCAAGTGTAAATGAACAAAGCTAGGGGAAAATGCTATAGAACAAAGGTGATAAATGTTGAAGACAAACTCTGCCTGCCTTGCTATTTGCATAAATCTGACCCTGACCAGGATGGCCATTGACTTCCTTGCCTGTGCTCAGTTGTGTTTCTGAAACTCTGTGTCAGCCTTGAATTATCCTCCTGTCCTGCATTAACCTAATGATTTCAGCATCCATGATAACAACTCAGCACGCTGACCTCGCAATTTCTCATCCTTCTCTTTTTCAGTCAGCTTCAGCTTCACTCATATCAGGAACCCACAGATGTAGCCACACCTTGAAGCCAGTCATCAGATGAAATTACTCCATCTGCAAAATTTTGGCTTGTGAGTTTCCCTCTCTACGCACAGCCACCTACCCTCTACCTCTCTTACTTACTCCCACTGAGTCTGTAGTTTGTCCTCAGTGTGACCTCCAATCTTTGTTCTCCTAGTTTATCAGTTTTTTCCCACACCTTCTTTTATCTTCCTAAACTCTGAGAACCCTTTTATCAACCATTTTAGCTGCACTCTCACTAGTGTCTTTAATTCCCTTGACCTTCAGCCATGTTTACCTTCTCAATGTTATTTCCTAACTATTTCCCTTTTTCTTGAACTAGCAACTCTATCCCAACATTTATTCTTAGTGCAGAACCTTGTTTCATTATTCCCTGGAAAAACCAAGACCATCATTTGTGAGTATCTTCTTTTCCTCTAAGAGGAAGAACAATCTTATTCTTTTAAAAGATTTCCTCCTAAGTTCTTGGTCCTGCCTTTACCAGGTTCAGTCCCCTAGTTTTATATTTTTCATTATTAGCATAAAATACCTTAGAAAATTTAAAGAATTAAATATTAACTCAAAGAGTTGGGGACAGCTTTTCTGTGTGTTAAAATCTTTGTAACCTAATAACATCTAATTCACTGAACAGAATTAAAAGTAATTAATTCAATATATGTTTCAAAAAAATGAAGCAGCTTAAGGCACATTATAAACCACTTAATAAGTTTGGGGGCTTCCCTGGTGGCGCAGTGGTTGGGAGTCCGCCTGCCGATGCAGGGGACACGGGTTCGTGCCCCGGTCCGGGAAGATCCCACATGCCGCGGAGCGGCTGGGCCCGTGAGCTGTGGCCACTGAGCCTGCGCATCCGGAGCCGGTGGTCCACAACGGGAGAGGCCACAACAGTGAGAGGCCCGTGTACCGCAAAAAATAAATAAATAAATAAAAAGTTTGGAATGAAATATGAACTTAAATCAAGTTGTAACCAAATTTCCAAGCTAGAAAACAGGAAAAATTCATTTCATAGCAACAAAACTTAGCAACATTATGACTCCATTTCGAAAATACTACTGAATACAAAACTACAGTAATCAAAAACATTGTGGTATTGGCACAAAAACAGACATGGATAACTGGAACAGAATAGCCCAGAAATATATCCACACACCTATGGTCAATTAATCTTCCACAAAGGAAGCAAAAATATACAATGGAGTAAAGTTTCTGCTAACTTCTCAATTTTAAAATGATAGTCATAAAACTATGATATTGTAAGTCTGAATAATGGTCACCAATAACTATAAGTGGCCTTCCAATAACTAGAAGGGAGGAGGAGGGGCTTTTTGAGATTCTGGTCGTGTTCTGGTTCTTGATCTAGATGCAAGTTATATGGCTGTGTTCAGCTTGTGAAAAATTTTCAAGTTGTACTCTTTTAGTATACTCATTTTTCTGAATATATATTATTCTTCAGTAATATTTTTATTTAAGTCTTTAAGCCATTTTGAGTTTATTTTTGTGTATGGTGTAAGGCTGTGTTCTGACTTCATTGCTTTACATGCGGCTGTCCAACTTTCCCAACACCACTTGTGGAAAAGACTGTCTTTACTCCAAAGCAGGGAATCCAGTCAAGCTGTACTCAGAATCCTGACCCACAGAAACTGAGATAAATGTGTGTTGTTTTAAGATGCTAAGTTATGCAGCACAGAAGACTAATACAGCAGGCAAAAGTTCAAAGCTATCCATGTAAATGTTCATAATGAATGTTATTTTTACATATTCAAATCAAGCAGTTCTTAAGTCAATAAGAAGATCTGTATCTGGTGAAGGAAATTATATCAAACAGGAGGCTGCTCTGGTGTCCTGAAGACCCAGGAATTAAGAGGATCTCAACCATTCCAATTTATTCAGTTAATTTTTTTTCCATAAACATTTATTGAGTATCAGCTATCTGCCAGACACTGAGATTTGGATCTAAACAAGACTCATGTGTTGTTCTTCCCTCAAAGTCTAATGAGAGAAAGAGAGAGAGAAATAAACCAGCAATTATAGTAAAGTCATAGAGCATTCTATGTAAGAGCATTCTGGGAGTGCTCCTGCATGAATACTTCAGAAACTGGGGATTGTAAGAACTCTGTGCTTATCTCTACCTCCAATCTTACATCCTCGGACCTTGTGGTGGATTAAAGATGGCCACAGGGCTTCCCTGGTAGCGCAGTGGTTGAGAGTCCGCCTGCCGATGCAGGGGACACGGGTTCGTGCCCCGGTCCGGGAAGATCCCACATGCCGTGGAGCGGCTGGGCCTGTGAGCCATGGCTGCTGAGCCTGCGCGTCCGGAGTCTGTGCTCCGCAACGGGAGAGGCCACAACAGTGAGAGGCCCACGTACCGAAAAAAAAATAATAATAATAAAGATGGCCACAAATTCTTTAATACTCCTCTGTGGAAGATGAGTTCTATTTCCCCTACTCTTTAACTTGGGTAGGCTTGAGTGCTGCACTGATTATTAAATAGAGTACAGAAAAAGTGACACTATGCCAGTTGGGGGGGCTAGCCCTTAAGAGGAGCTTTTGCCTTGGTCTCTAGAAGCCCTGAGCTATCGTGTAAGAAGTCCTACTACCTTGATAGACCATGTGAGAGGGCTGAGGTGACATGGAGAGGGACAGTGGCCCAGCTGTCCCGGCACCAGGCATGTAAATAAAGCCATCTTAAAACTTCCAGACTGTATCAGTTGCCAGGTGAATACTACTGTGATGCCAATCAGGGCTACAGAGAGCAGAAGAATTTCCTTGCTGAGCCCTGCTCAAATTCCTGACCCACGATATTGTGAGATATAGTAAAATGTTTGTTGTTTTAAGTCACTAAGTTTTGTTAAGGAGCAATAAATAACCAGAATGAAACCCTCAAATCCGTCATGCACAATGCTGGAAATCTGACCATCTTATTCTTTGAAGGTCTGTCAATGCCTTCCTATCACCTTAGCCCATTTTGTATGTCATAAAAATCCTCCTTCACCTGACCTCTACTCACTTCTCCAGCCTTATCTCTACTATAACCTCTAACTCCTGGCTGTCACATTACCAATTTGCTAATGGTTCCTGGGCCAGTCTCCAGTATACTGTTTCCTGCTTCCATGCCAAAGAAAGAGCTTATGCTGTTCCCTTGGCCTATCATCACCTTCTTCATTTTCTTCATTTAACTTGATCACCTTTCTTCAGTGTCTTAGAGGTTATGTCCTCCTTCCAGAAGTCTTTTCTGACTTCTCGCTGCTCTAGGCCCTGAGAAACTCACAGCAAAAGAATGCAAATGAGGGACTTTCCTGGCGGTGCAGTGGTTAAGAATCCACCTGCCAATGCACAGGACACGAGTTCGAGCCCTGGCCTGGGAAGATCCCACATGCCACGGAGCAACTAAGCCCGTGCGCCACAACTACTGAGCCTGCACTCTAGAGCCCATGAGCCACAGCTACTGAGCCTGCGTGCTGCAACTACTGAAGCCCACGTGCCTAGAGCCCATGCTCCGCAACAGGAGAAGCCACTGTAATGAAGAGCCCGCAAACCTCAACGCAGAGTAGCTCCCTCTCGCTGCAAGTAGAGAAAGCCCATGTGCAGCAACAAAGACCCAGTGCAGCCAAAAATAAATAAATTAATTTTAAAAAATGAATGCAAATGATTCCAGGTGATCTCCTCTACTTCCTTTTTTCCAAAGTGAGCTAACTTCTGGGTCATTAGGAGAGGGCTTCTGTCCTCTGTCTTGACATGCCCTGGTGTCTGTTGAGATGAACAATAGCCTTATGTGGCTCTTAGGTGTCATCACTGCCACATTAGGCACCTATGGAGATGTCTTTGGCCCACTTGGACTCGATATATATTCCATTCCACTTCCCACTTTCACGACTCATTGTCTTGACTATGTAGCCTCTTGCTCTTCTCTTTGCCTATGCCTCTCTGGGGCTACTAGAGATTCAGAGGAGCTGCCTCAGGCTTTCCTTACCTATGGCACTCTATGTGGCCATCTTTAACTTACTACTGTCACGATATTGTGGGCTAAGAAACATCTGCTAGGCTGCTGCCTCCCAGGATTTCATATGGTAACAGATCCCCAACATCATCATGAGCCTTCATCATCTTTCCCCACCTTAGATCTAACCTCAAGGTAAGGGGCATGGTGGAGGACCTTTTCTTACAGCTTCAGTACCTCAAGTTCTCTTGCTTACCCTCATTTATCCCCTTTTGTGCTCCTCAACTTGGAAAGTCTCTATCTAATCTGCAGGTGGGGGTGGGTGGGAGGTTGATGTTAGCAGAAGGGACAATTAAAACTGGTCAGCAAACACTCTTCCCAAATCTCTGTCGTATACCTGGACCAAGGCTTCTGAACTTGGAAGAATTTGACACCTTTATTCTCTGCTAATGATGTGATAATTTTTCTAAAGCAATAGGGGAAAGTTAGTAAGTAGGGGAATGCAGAGAGAAAAAGCATAATTTGGAGTGAATACTAAAATATCTTGATATACCATAATAAAGTTTTTGTGCTTCCAAATCTATGCTCCCTCTTCTCAGATTGGCCAAGACAGTCATAGGTAAGAAACCCCAAACTGGAATGAAGAGTGTCTACTTCTTTAGTCGGATTTCTGCCATGTGGGTAGTGAGAAGGGAGAGATCAACTAGATGAAAACTTGCTTTCAAGTACCTGGGGCCAGAGCTTAGAACTGGATATTTTCCCAGGGGTTGATTGACTTGGGGGCTGAGCCTCATAGGTCATGTAGAAAATTTCCCAGTGACATTCAAGGTAGCCCACACTTTCTATTGTGGTAAATAAAGGGAAAAACTAAAAAAGCTACCTGGCACTGAACTTCTTTTGGTGGCTAGCTCAGTTCTGCGTTGTGTAGCTGTGGGAGGGAAGGTCACCGCTACATGTCTCTCCCGCTTTGGCTATTTCTTCATGCCTTCCTTTCTCCGACACCCTCTTACCTCTTAACATCATTATCGTGGATGTTTTTCCATATACAGCCTTTTTCTGCATGCATAAACGCATGAACGCAGAACAAGAAATGAAAGAATGAGCAATAGCTCCCGTGTGTTTACCTGTAATGGTAGGAGGTGGGAAGGAAGCTGAGTATGTCTTTAAATCTCTCTAGCGTCTAGCTGTAGATGGGCTAAAGAACCCAACCTCAAATGCAGAAAACTATTCAAAACCATTTACTCTGTGATTTTGATTTAAAAAAAAAAAAGATAAAATGATGTTTTTTCTAGGTAGGAATACATTGTGCTGCTTCCTCTAACTGCTCAGAGACAAATTTTTGATGCCTGAATAACAAGGGTAGTCATAACAGCAACCATTTTCTTGAGTGTAGCTTTGTGACAGGAACTCACTGTATTAGGTATTTTATATCCCAATTAATCCTTGCAATGTGGAAAGTGTTGTCATTCCCATTTTATATATGGGGAAGCAAAAGCTCTGAGGGTTTAAACAACTGGCTGAGGTCACACAGCTAGAAATCTGTTCATGGGGACTGAAACCTAAGTCTTTATTGCTGAAAGTCATATTCTTTAATGATGCTACATTGTCACCTCACCACATGTCTCATAAATGCCTCTAATGATTTTCATTATTTTGTGCTTATCAAAATGTAATGAAAGAGGCTTTGGAGAAAATTCTTTTCTACCCACAAAGCTTTGTCATGTTGTTCCCTCTAAATCAGGGCTGTCATGGTGGTAACTTCTATGAGTAAGGATTACTGTGTGTGAAAAATCTGGGACTTGAATCCTGAGACTATGCTCTTAAACACTCTGAAAACAGCTATTTATAAATTATAGTGTATAAAGTTATTTTTATAATTTAAAATATGTACAGTCAGTCTCAATTTCTGTATCAGCTAGGGCTCCTTATGCTAAGTGACAGAATAACCCAATACTACTTCTGAGAAGTCCAGAGGCTCCAGGAAAACTTTGATCCAATAACTCAAATGATGCCACTAAGGATGTGTCTTCTCTCTGTCTCTCTACTGTGTTTCCACAGTATGGCTGGAGCCTTGGGCTCTACTCAGTGGTCACCTGGGTCATTACCATGTTTCCATTCCGTGGTGACAAAATACCTGCAGAAGTTTGAAACTTAACATTACCACACCATTTTAATAGGGGAAAAGTGGAAGCTTGCCTTTCCCCAAAGCTCTAGCAAACATTTCTTCATGTCTCATTGGCTCTAATTAGATTACATGTCCACACACAAACCATGGCAAAGGGAATGAGCTAAGCTGATTAGCTTCAGTCCATTGGGTCCCACTTCTGTGGTTCACACCAGACACATGTCTGAGAATGAGAGGGTGGTTCCCTAAAGCAAATACAGGGAATTATTTCATGGAGGGAGAATGTACACTGGGCAGGAAATGGCAGGTGTCCATGGCACCCATGCTCCTACGGTCTAGAAGTATTCATATTTTCTAAGAATATTTTTTACTTGCATATACTTTTTGTTTTGTTTCTTCATCTACCATTATGGTGTAAGCAATTTCCCATGTTGTTAAAAGCTCATTTTACTAACTACACTCATCATGCTTTTATTAGCTCAATGAAATCTTCAAATAGAGTCCATCGATATAGATATTGACAGTAGACGTAGCTGGAGGGTATGGTAACTTCAAATTAGCCAGGGTATCGTCTCAGAAGGAGGCAGCTGCCTGACTGCTCCCAACTACTCTTGCTTCTTCTACAGCTAAGCCTCAAGCCCCTCTCTGCATGGCTTTTGGGGTTTGGTTTGTGAGGGGAGAGGGTGAGGAGAGTGTAGGCTCAACCAGTATTTGGCCTACTTTACCCTATCACCACCATCCCCCAACAGAAAAACTGTAGACACCAACACATACTCCTTCATGACCTGAGAAACTTTATAGCTTGGGTAAAAAGACCAAATAGTGGGAAGAAATTAATTAGAATTATGGCACATTATGGGTGGAAGGAGCTGCCACTGTATGACTCTGAAAACCTTCATCGTGGCCCTGGCATCAACCTCTGAAGATATACAATATCGCCTCTGTGTGAGGTGTTTTTCATTTTTGGTTGGAATTTTCACTTGTAAGAGGGCCAATTTCACTAGGATTTGGCCAGAATATTTTAGATCTTGAATTTGTGGGTCCAAACTCATTTGTGCTTTTTCTAAATAGAATAGTTAGGTTGAATCTGTGGATTAACAGTCAACATTGTGCCAAGCAAAATATTTTCTTCTTTGAGGCAAGTAATGAGTTCCAATATTCTTCCTGAGCCTTTCACACATAAGGAAACAGGTCACATCAGTAAAACTGCCTGGGGGGAAATTATATGATAGCATTTGTAAAGCTAACATTCTAGGAGAGGGAACCATACAAATACAGAAAATTATTAATTGCTATTTTGTGCCCTTAGATGACTTGACGTTTTGTGTGTTAGTCTCTAAGTGAAGTTCACAGTGATCACATTATGTGTGAGGGTGCAAGGCACTGGCCAAGGGGTAGGTAGCTGTTGGCTCTGATTTCTGTTCTGATGGGCCTTGGTGGAAGCAACCAGTTAGGTGAATAGAGGCAGGCAAACACCTTTTACATGATGTGAAATTGGTAATGATTTGGTGTTTATGATTATGGGTCTGAGAAGAGTCACTGGAGAAGAGACAAAAGACCAGATAACTCTACCACTTCTCAGCTCTAGTAACTTTATTTTATTTTATTTTAATTTAAAAAAAATTTTTTTTTTGCGTTACGCGGGCCTCTCACTACTGTGGCCTCTCCCATTGCGGAGCACAGGCTCCAGACGCGCAGGCTCCGGACGCGCAGGCTCCGGACGCGCAGGCTCAGTGGCCATGGCCCACGGGCCCAGCCGCTCCGCGGCATGTGGGATCCTCCCGGACCGGGGCACGAACCCGCGTCCCCTGCATCGGCAGGCGGACTCTCAACCACTGCGCCACCAGGGAAGCCCAGCTCTAGTAACTTTAGGCGGGTTACTTGTCTCACCTGAACCTCCATTTCCTCATCTGTAAAATGGAAATATAATCTTTTTCAACAAGTTATTAGGGGAACTTCCCTTGTGGTCCGGTGGCTAAGAATCCATGCTCCCAATGCAGGGGGCCTGGGTTCAATCCCTGGTCAGGGAACTAGATCCCACATGCCGCAACTAAGAGTTCACATGCTGCAACTAAAAGATCCCGCACATGGCAACGAAGATACTGCGTGCTACAACTAAGACCCGGCGCAGCCAAATAAATAAATAAATATTAAAAACGAAAACAAAAACAAGTTATTATGACCATTATGAAGAACAGTATAGAGGTTCCTTAAAAAACAAAAAATAGAACTACCATATGATCCAGCAATCCCACTCCTGGGCATATATCCTGAGAAAACCATAATTCAAAAAGATACAGGCACCCCAGTGTTCACTGCAGCACTATTTACAATAGCCAAGACATGGAAGCAACCTAAATGTCTATCAACAGATGAATGGATAAAGAAGATGTGGTACATATATACAATGGAATTTTACTCAGCCATAAAAAAAATGAAATAATGCCATTTGCAGCAACATGGATGGATCTAGAGATTATCATACTAAGTGAAGTAAGTCAGACAGAGAAAGACAAATATCATATGATATCACTTATATGTGGAATCTAATAAAAAATGATACAAATGGACTTATTTACAAAACAGAAACCGACTCACAGATCTCGAAATCAAACTTATGGTTACCAAAGGGGAAACATGGGGGAAGTGATAAATTAGGAGATTGGGATTAACATATACACACTACTGTATGTAAAATAGATAACTAATAAGGACCCACTGTATAGCACAGGGAACTCAATATTCTGTAATAACCTATATGGGAAAAGAATCTGAAAGAGAATGGAGGTGTATATATATATATATCTGATTCATTTTGTTGTACACCTGAAACTAGCACAACATTGTAAGTCAACTATACTCCAATAAAAATTATTTAAAGAAACCCAAGTTGGGGCTTCCCTGGTGGTGCAGTGGTTGAGAGTCCGCCTGCCGATGCAGGGGACACGGGTTCGTGCCCCGGTCCAGGAAGATCCCACATGCTGCGGAGCGGCTGGGCCCGTGGGCCATGGCCACTGAGCCTGCGCGTCCGGAGCCTGTGCTCCGCAATGGGAGAGGCCACAACAGTGAGAGGCCCGCATACCGAAAAAACAAACAAACAAAACCCCAAGTTATTATGAAATCTAAATAAGATAGTATATGTAAAGTTGATTTATGTGGAAAAATACTTTATAAATGTTAAGGTATGTTATTATTGTCATTATGATTATTATTACTATTAAGCTTTATCATGCAAAGACTTACAGACTGACGAGTAAACTGTCATAGCTTAGTAGAGATCTGTGGCTTGGGGTCTCAAAATAACAACAAAAACATAAATGTTGGTACTAGTCTCCATTTTACAAAAACAAACATAAATATCTACCCCTATTTTACACACAGACAGACAGACACACATACAGCAGTTTGTTTAATTGGTGCCCTTGGTAATGATGGGGTAGATTTTTTTGACCTTTTTAGTTCTTGCTCCCCACTTGTCAAGTAGTCAAGGCAGGATTCCTTCCAGATTCCAGAATCATAACTTCTGAGAATTGGTAGATACACCAGAAATTTGACTGTACATCCAACCTTCATATTTTACAGATGACAAAATTGGGACCTGCTCTGCCTCTAATTGTCCCTGATTCAAATAAATAATTAATGGCAGAATTAGGATGACAAAGCACAGTCCCAGGCTCTTACCACTGTCACAAGTAAGTGTGACATAGGACCAAACGACGTGGAGCAGCCTGGGTCTGACATTAAATCTTCAAGTGATCCCATTACATCGAGATACAGTCTTTTGTCTGTAAATAACTGAGGTTTTTGAGTAACTGGCTGAGCCTGATGGAGGTCAGAGAGGGATTGTTCTGATATCATAAATCGTATTATCTGTAAGGATACTGTTTAGAAAACATTACCATGGTATAATTCTTGTTAATTGCTTAGGATGAGAAATTATACCCACCATTTATTAATCATGCATTATGTGCCAGGTATTCACCTTAAGATAACTTAATCCTTCCACCAGTCTGGAGAGTTGGTATTAATCTCCCATTTTACAGATGAAATCAAAGCTCAGAGAGGCTAGGGAACTTACTCAAGGGCACAGAGCTGGTAAATGTCAGAGCCAGGATTGTAAGCCAGGTCTGTAAGGCACTGAAGCCCAGACTCTTTCCACCACTTAGTGTGTATGGATAACTCAGAGACAAAGACTGATTGTCTCATTGATGGCCACATCTTTAGTTGCTAGCCAATTTGAAAACAAAACTTCTGCACAAGGATTAGTTGTCCTAACCCAGAGTTGCTAGCTTAACACAATTCACACTGTTAAGATTCTCTACTTCAAACAAGTGCTCGGAATCTTCCTTGTTACAGTGAATTCACAGTGTTGTGACCCCAGCTCTCCAAATCTTTCCAAACACGTCAGGTTCCTTCCTTGAATGTGAAGGGAAGGAAAAGAATCACTGTACATAGTCAAATATGGAAACTTTGGTTTGAATAAATGTAAGAGGTAGAGATCTGGGCAAACACTCAAGTTAAATAGGATTTGGTTACTGCTCAGGGTTAAGGCATAACAATAAATACTTTTCGGATAACTAACTGAAAGACAGATGTGTCCCCTCTTTTTCTTGGGAACCGTATGCATACTTGAACATCCAGCAAAGGATCCTGGAGAGGAAGGTGAGAAGATTTTTACTATTCTACAATTGGGCTAAAATAATCTTACATGTAGAAATACACATTATGCTTTCCTTTGGAAAACCTCATTCTACGCACAGGGCATATGGACTGTGAAGAGGGTGGGCAGATGACTAAGTTGGGGTCAGAACATCTCTGAGTCCTGGCTCTGTAACTTCCTGACTATGCAGCCTTTGGCAAGGCGCATAATCACTCCAAATTTCACTTTCCTAATGGGCAACGTGGGACTAACAAAGGCTGCCCCTGGGTACTGCACAGGGATGGTACGAGAACCAAATGACAGAAAGACCATAAAGCACTAGGGAGATGTAGGGAGTTACTATTAGCTGCAGAACTTCCTTGCTTTGTGTGTGACTTGCTGTGATAGGCTGGTGGGTGGGGAGATGGTGGTGGGAAGTGTGGTGCTGAGGAGGATACTGGTAGTGTTTGCATTTAAACCACAGCTGCCGGCAGAAAGCCAGGGCCAAGCCTGATAGCCTAGCCGCACCTGAGACTTGTTTTCTCTCTTCACGCTCATTCACCGCCTTGCCCGTGAACAGGGGAATATTAGGCCCTTCACCTCCTACAGCCACAGGGAGGAGGGAAGCCAGCACTGAGCGACAGAGAGGTTGGGCTCCTAACAGTAACTGCTACCTACTGAGTGCTTACCGTGTGTCAGGCATGATGCCAAGTATTTGACCTATATGATCTTATTTATTTCTCATGTCAGAAAATGAGATAGGTATGATTATTATCCCCATTTTACAAATGAGGAAACTGAGAGTCAGAGAAGATAAATAACTTGCCCAAGATTATAAGTAGACAGCAGTCTTCACCAAGAGTCAAACCCAGGTAGTCTGATTCTAAAACGTACATCCCCAAACACTAAGCTATACTGTCTCAGGAGCCCGAGTGGTCTCTGTCTTATGTGCCTCACACCTTTAGCTCCCTGCCATCAAACACAGCACCACTGGTGGGATCCTGTTTCTGAAGAAAGCAAATGCAGAGAAGGGGGTTGGGTGCTAATGATGATCTAGAAACTCCACTTCCTACTCACCACATAGACCTGCCTCAGTGCCGTAATGGCCTGTCCTGTGAAGGTGACCAAGCATTTATCTGGTAACCTGTGTCTTTTTGCTCTTGGAGATTCCAGCTAATAAATGTCATAAAGTTGTCTAACTCTAGTTTTAGGCCACAGCAGGATTAGAGTTGTAATTAAGGCAGGGTTTGGTGTGGTGGTCATAGCCAAGGAACATCTGTAAGCTGGGGATGGGGAACAGTGGCAGCAACTGGTAGCACACCAACTCCCATCTCCATGGACCAAGGGAATCACCATCTATAGGAAATATTTCCTGAGCATTGCTGGGATGCCACCCACTAAGCCAGGTGCCGGGTATCTACACACAATAAGGTACTTAGACATAAGAGAAAGCAGTAGAAGGTAGGATATGGTGAAAACAGATCAGTAGCTCAGAAGGTAAGTGACTTCAAAAGAGGAGCAGACAATTTGGAGTAGAGCAGTCAGGATGACCTTTATGAAGGAGGGAGTGAATTGGACTTTGAAGGAGGGATGGAATTTGACTACGTGAAAAGGAGTGGGGATTGAAGGGAGAAATGTGAGAAAGGATAGCATTGTAGGAGAAGGTATAGTGCCAAGGTAGGTTCAAGAAAAGTGGGAATGAGCGCTAGTGTGTAAGGATGCTTTCAGCTAGTTGAAACAGAAATGGCTTCTACACACATAGTCCAGAGGTTGGGTGAGCTTCTGGATGGCTTGATCCAGCAGCTAAACAGTGCCAGGTTTTCATGTCTCTGCTTTACAGTTCCTAGAGTCACCTCCAACAGTCAGGCAATATATTCCCTGCTCACATCCAACAAAAGAGAGATTGATTTATCTTTCCCAGAAATCTCCAACTAACCTCTCTTTGTATTTCATGGGCTCAAACTGGCTCTAGGCCTGTCTGTTTGCAAACCCGTCATTGAAGGAAATGGAATATTATGATTGGCTTACACCAGTGGATCTCAGACTTTAGTCTGCATTGGAATCACCTGGAGGGCTCGTACAAACACATATTGCCACCTTGTTCTACCTAAGAGTTTCTGATTCAGTAGGTTTCGGGTTGGAATTTACATTTCTAACAAGTTACCATGTGATGCTAGTACTGCTGGTCTGGGACCTCACTTCGAGGACCACTATCTTAGAATAATCATTTGGGGGTGGAATGGAGGTTGGGGCCTCAATCACAATGTCTCCTACGGATAAGGCCACCAAATGTCCTGGTTTGCCTGGCACAGCTCCTCTTTATGTCTGTTAAGCCAGTGTAATTATGTCCCCTTTACTCTCAAAAGTGCCCTGGTCACTTTCACATATAAATTACATGATTACCTGACTATAAGGTGCTTTAGTTGAAGACAGAGATCCTTCTCTACAAGTGAGCACGGGCTAGGATTCATCAATAAAATATGTCTTCCAGTTGGGAGATCTCTTCTTTGTCCTGTGTCCAAGGATCTAAAAGAGAGAAGAAATGGCCATCAGTATCAACCATATTTTACACTGTTGGATCCTGACTGATGTGTGTTAGGAGCATTGCTCTTAATTTATATGGAAAGTGTTCTCTACTCATTGTAAATACAGCTTTTGATATCCTTTTTGCTTAACGTTCTTAACAGTATAATTCATTTTACTGAACAGTAAGGCATCAATTGCAAATAACTCATTTTATGTCTTACAGTCATCGACTTACAATTTTTATGAAAATATGAAACATATTTTATATCAAGCTAAAATATCATATTTTAAAAACTTTGACCATAATGCAGCTCACAGTAAAAGAGAATTCAGAATTAATAAACAGTGTTGGTTGCCAAGTATTTCTGCTTCATCCAGAACTAAACGTTTTTGTTGAAAATTTACTACATCTGGCATAGTAGGAGGCCATGTAATTTCTGGAAGAAAAGCAGTGAAAGAATATTCCTGTTTCTCTTTCTTAACCTAGTAGCTTTTTCTTAGCTTTTCCTACCTAAAGGTTGCCAAAGCCTAGATTTGACATGATCTTACATATTAGATACCTCCAACCTTATTCATATAATCTGGTTTAACCTCTTGAGTTTCTTAAGAAACTGATAACAAGCAGTGTTGGGGATGCAGATTAAGTGTTTACTTCAACCACTTCCAACCCCACACAAAATCACAAACTCAAGCAAAATCCAGATGATAGTCACAGACATCTCATTGCTCTTGGCAAAACCAAGAATTGTGAAATTTTACTTAATCCAAGATTGTTTGAATTTTGTTGTTCTAAGCCTTTTGCTAGTTTCTTCTTATGCCAAAATAGCCACATATGGTTTCAGTCCTTTGAGAGAAGGACAATTTGGGCTGAACCTAGTAGAATAGCAACGTTTTAAAAGTTTAAACATGGTAGAATTTTTGAGTTGGAGAGAGCCTAGTAGTCTTCTGCTCTAAACTGCCGTTCATTGTAGTAATCTCCCCTCCAACACCAGTGAGAAAAGGTTCTTTAAACTGAGTTACTGTTGCCAGTGATAGAAAGGCAACAGCCTCAAAGGGTGAGCAATTGGTTTCATTGTTGAACAGTTTTCACCAGAAACATTTCTTACAGTGAGTTACAACGTGTCTCCCAAAATGTTTACTTTAGAGGACTATAGACTATGCTATGGACTAAACTGTATCTTCCCCAAGTTTGCATGTTCAACCCCTAACCCCCAATGTGACTGTACTTGGAGATAGAGATTTTAGGAAGTAATTAAGATTAAATGAGATGATAAGCGTAGCATCCTAATCTGATAGGATTGGTGGTATCATCAGAAGATAAGGAGAAAAAGATCTTTCTCTCTCTCCATTTCATGCACCAAGGAAAGGCCATGTGGGGACTCAGTGAGAAGACAGCCATCTGCAAGCCAGGAAGAGAGCTCTCACCTGAAGCTGAATAGACTGGCACCTTGATCTTGAACTTCTAGCCTCCAGAACTGTGAGAAATAAATTTCTGCATTTAAGCCACTCAGTCTACAGTATTTTGTTATAGCAATCTGAGCTGACGAAGACAGACTGTATGGACTGCCTTTTCAATACCAGAGGTCTCAGCTATCATGCCCATCCTAACACAGTCTTTAAAATGAAAATTCACAGTGACTTCCATTTTCTTTATCTGATTGCAGTCCAGCCTGCCCCTTTTGAGATCACTCCAGCTTGGATCTGTCTCATCAAAATAATGTTGTCTAGAACTGAAAATATAATATTCTAAATTCATTCTGACCAATGCAGAATACATTAAAACATTATTTTCTATAAGTTAGATTCCATGTCTTCTTGTGGGCCGTACAATATACCATTGGTTTGGGGTTTTCAGGAACACATTATATACAGGTTAAATTTGTGGTCACCTAAAATCTGCATATTTTAAATAATGAGCTTCTTTCTGGGCCCTGTAATCCAGTAGCCTCTTGGATTACCAAGTATTAGACCATACGGAAAAAAAGGTAGAAGTTTAAAGAAAACTGATACAGTTGACCCTTGAACAACATAGGTTTAAACATATACACTTTTTTCCCCCAATAAATAGCACTACATGATCTGCAGTTGATTGAATCTGCAGATGTGGAACCTTGGATGTGGAAGGCTAACTGTAAAGTTAAACTCAGACATTCAAGTGCATGGTGGGTCGGCATCCCTAACCCCCTCATTTTTCAAGGGTCAAATGTATTTCACCATATAGCTGTGAACTCCAAGAGCCAGGTGGTTTACATAATATATATCAGTTATATACTATGTTGGAAGAGGTTAAATGCTATGGAAAACAAGAAAAAGTACAGCAGAGTAGGAGGTTTGGGGATTACATTCCTCTGGCCAGAGCATAGCAAGAAGCACTAGATCTCATTAACATGATTGTCACTTTTTCTGTTTCTGTTGCCTCAAACTCAGCTGTGAGTAAATTGATTAATTTGGAAATTTATTACGTATTTCACATATTTAATATCTCTAATGCAGGGTTGTTGTAGACTATGCTAATTAATTCAGTTTAGGAAATAGTCACTGAGTTATTCATTTAGAATAACACATTGTGATTTTATTTATTAGTGGTATATCTGATTTTGAAAGTGCCTTCATTTAATCAATTGATTCATCACCCACCATTCAGTCAACAAATATTTGTGGACTGCTTGTTAGGCAGAAGGTTGAATTATAGGTACATGTATTAAAGTTATAGTTACAGAATTACAAACTCTAGAATTCCTGGGTGTTTGTAATGGTGGATAGGTGCCTAGAAATATGAAGTTAAAAATGGCAGTATATATATATATATATATATATATTTGGCTACATTGGGTCTTCGTTGCTCTGCACAGGCTTTCTCTAGTTGCGACAAGCGGGAGCTACTCTTTGTTGCAGTGCACGGGCTTCTCATTGTGGTGGCTTCTCTTGTTGCGGAGCATGGGCTCTAGGCGCACAGGCTTCAGTAGTTGCAGCACGTGGGCTCTGTAGGTGCAGCACATGGGCCCTAGAGTGCACGGTCTTCAGTAGTTGTGGTGTGCAGGCTCTAGAGCACAGGCTCAGTAGTTGTGGCACATGGGCTTAGTTGCTCCACGGCATGTGGGATCTTCCCAGACCAGGCATCGAACCTCCCCTGCACTGGCAGGCAGATTCTTAACCACTGAGAAAATGGCAGTATATTCTAATCCAAAGAATATAGCTGAGGTATAAGCATTTTTCTGTTTTTGCTTTTACCAATAGGTAGGAACATGTTAGTTGGTCTCACAATACCTCCCTGGTAGATAGATTAGCATGTTTTCCTCATTGTATGTGTGGGGAAACTTGAAACTACAGGAAGATAGGTGTCTTACCCTTAGTCACTCAGGGAGTGTTAATATTGCAGTGGAAACCATAGATTTCAGGGTCATCGTCTAGCAACATCTGATCTTCAGCCGATTAGTATAAGAGTTCATGCAGCTTTGGCTCCAAGTCTCTGGGAGCCAGGGAGCCTTCACTGTAACATCACCCAGACCTCCCCTGTTTCTGGAGTCCACATCTTCGGTGTCAAAAGGCCTCAGGTATCAGAAGTTCTCAGGGTGCTCCAGGCTGTCTGTCTTTGCCAATGGGGTTCAGCCCTCCCTCTGGTCCAGGTATCAGTAGGTGAAAGTAGGGGCAGGAGAAAAGGCCAAAGAAGGAACCAATCATATTTATTCCAGCTCCTTTATCTTACTGCTGCTCCCAACTTGTTACTTATCCTTCTCCTAATCAATTACAGAAAAAAAAGGAAAATGATAATCACAAAAGAATCTAGATAAGTGACCCTGACCACTTAGCTTCTGGGAATGTCATGTTGTTGGGCTACACCGGCAGACCTGCAAGCCTTGTAGTTGCCCAGCCCTGAGACAGAAGAAAGAGGCCGGAGACAGCGACAGAGACAGCAGTGATTTATTGAACAGATCTTACATGTCCGCAGCAAAAGGTCTTGCTGTCTGCTGTCCACTGTGTACGACAGACAGCAGCAGGACATGGCAACAACCTTCACTACTCGGGGAGAAGGAGGCTACCATTTATAGGGGAAATTGACCTCAGGTTGACTCAGTTACCAGGAAAACAAGCAGTTGGGCCATATCCTTCCCAGCCCCTCAGGTTAATGACCATCATGATGGCAGATGTTTCCCTTTAATAAACTAACAGGTAGAGCCATTCTGGCCTAAGGATTAGAACAGTCACTAGCTAAGGCAAGGGACAAGCACGTTCACGTGAGGAGGGTGTAGGTGAAGCAGGGACTGGTTGAGCAGGGGATGTACAAACAGCAAGAGAACTTCTTGAGTGGCCTGACCATACACATGTTCACCTCTTACCTTTTGCACATTGTTATCTGGTGATTTTCAACCTGGATACAAAATGGGCAGAAGGCATATTACCCTATTGAGATGTATTAAAAACACCTAGGGGAAGGGTGTTAAAGCGTGCATCTCTGCCTCTGACCCTCCCAAGAGGATCTCATACTAGCAAAGGTTCTCAACCCTGGCTGCACATTAAAATTACCTGGGGAATTAAAAACAAAATTCCCAGGCCTGGGACCCACCTCCAGGTGTTCTGAGTTCCTTGGTCTGAGGTACAATCCTGACCAATATTTTTTGAAAGCTCCAATGGGCTTTTTATGTGCAGCCAGGATCACTGCTCTGGTAATCCCCTGTGGCTGACAGGAGAGTGTCCTATCCTCAGTGTCCTACTTCCAGGTGTGTGAGTGTTGACGACAAAAGCTTGAGAACCATCAGTCCAGTGATTCTTTTTTTAATAAATTTATTTATTTTACTTATTTATTTTTGGCTGCGTTGGGTCTTTGTTGCTGCACGCAGGTTTTCTCTAGTTGGGGAGAGTGGGGCTACTCTTTGTTGTGGTGAGCAGGCTTCTCATTTCTGTGGCTTCTCTCATTGTGGAGCACGGTCTCTAGGTGTGCGGGCTTCAATAGTTGCGGCACGCGGGCTCAGTAGTTGTGGCGCATGGGCTTAGCTGCTCCGTGGCATGTGGGATCTTCCCAGACCAGGGATCGAACCCGTGTCCCCTGCATTGGCAGGTGGATTCTCAACGACTGCGCCACCAGGGAAGCCCCAGTCCAGTGATTCTTAGACTATGGTTCACACACTAGCAGCACTGGGATCACCTGGGAACTTATTGGAAATGTGCATTTTTGGGCCTAACTCCAAACCTACTAAATTGGAAACCCTCTGGGTGAGGTCCAGAAATCTATGTTTTAAAAAACACTCCAGGTGATTCTGTTGCATAGTAAAACTTGAGATCCACTGTCCTAACCTAATCTATGGTATTCTGAATTTGTAATTTGAATATTATTGAGTTAGGTACCTGTCCTTTCTGATAGAGAGAAGATTCTAGTTATAAATGTGAATATAGATAAGGCTTTGTTTGGATAAAGAACTTAAAGTGTGGCTATAGAAATCTTAGACACTAACTCTGAAGGACTCTGGGGTAAGGACAGAGGAGGTACATGTTTTTTGTTTTGAGATATTGGCTCTTTCCCAAGAAATCACACTGCGTAGGCAGACATCTCCTCCCCTTGAGCTAAATCTCTTTTTGTATTGACTATGAGTTTATATTTTAACCTACACAAGGTAGGCCCTTTCCTGTAATCAAACAATATTTTCAAAGACAATGAAGATCAGCAAACAAAGCCCTGCACTAGACAAAAGGACTGAAAATACTCAAAGCTACCCTCAGCCAAGACCTGTCCCTGGGAATCCATTGGGTCCTTGACTACAACAATAATGTTGATTTGGTAACGCTAGAGAGCTGTGGTCATCACAGTTGGGGCTGAAGAGTGATATCTTCTGATCCCTTTTGTCCCTCAGTGATCCCATTAGCTCTGAGAGAACCTCTAGATATGAATCTTTGGAGGTGAGAAGATGTGTGTTTTCATGCATGCTTCATATTATCATGTTTCCAGCTTTCGATCATATCAGTGAGGACTTGAGCAATGCCCTAAAGCAGGAAAACTGTGCTGTCATTAGAAAAGCCTTCCAGCTGACAAACTTTCATGCAGGGTCAGATTTCTTTCTCATGGAGGAATTTATTATATTATCAAAGACCTCAGATCATGTTGGATTAGACTGAACCAGGTCTAAGGGTTAGGCTGCTTTAGAGCTCACCTGCTTCAAATAGCTCTTAAATTCCTGAAGAATAGATCACGCTTACTGGGACTGAAGACACATTTAAAGTCAGAATGTAATGATTCACTCTGAGATTTCATATCAAGCCACAGGAACTAAAAATGCAAGTATATTTCCCAATGGGGAACATGGCCTGTAATCTTAATCCATTTAACTTCCTCAAATTACTGTATTACTCAAAACAGCCTATTTCTTCATTAAGCATAGATGAATTTCCTCTGTGGTAACTGTCACAATCTGACCCAATGGTACAGCCAGGCTCCCCCGGCCACCTGTGTGTTCTCCTTCAAGGAAGGACATCGAGCAAGCAGAATTGGTCTAGCTAAGACCATGTGCTTGGAATCAGATTACCCAAATTCAAATCTACCAACGTGGCTTGTTAGGGGTGGAAAGTGTACTTTCTACAGGACAGTTTCCCCACCTATAAAATGGGGAAATAACAGTACCAACCTGCTAGTATTAGCAATAGCACAGTGTCTGGTACACAGGGAGTGCTCAGTAAATATTACCTCTTATTTGAGTGGTTTACAGCATAATGGTTAAGAGCAGGATTTGAAGGCCAAACTGTTTGGTTCAAATCCTAGATCTGCCACTTACTAGCTGGATGACCTTGGATATGTTTCTATTTCCTTATTTATAAAATAGGAATAGAAGTAATGTTATTTCACAGGTTGCTGGAAGGATCAAATGAATTAATAAATGTAAAAGGTTTACAACAGTAATTAGCATATAGCAAACCTGGATTAAGTATTAGTCCTGTGATACAGGAATCATGACATAGAATTCTTTTCAGGATATAGTAGGGATGGGTCAAGATCAGGTAGAATCAGACTAATATTTCTCTCAACTTCCTTACCTAAGACTGGCTTATTTATCAGAGATGGAGGTGAAAGGGAGCCCAGAGGAAACTGGGACAACCTGCCAATACATTTGTTCCTCACATTTGTGGGGCATCAGACAGAGTGTTAATGAGGCCCGCCTACCATATTTTAAATGCTTAAAAGTTATAGATCAAGTCAATTATACCTCAGTAATAAATAAATAAATAAGTTCTGGGGATGTAGTGTATAGCATGGTGACTATAGTTAACAATACTGTATTATATTTTTGGAAGTTGTTAAGAGAGTCGATAGTAAAGTTCTTATCATAAGAAAAAAAATTGTAAGTATATGAGGTGATGGATATTAACTAAACTTATTGTGTTAATCATTTCACAATATATACATATATCAAATCATTAGGTTGTACACCTTAAACTTATACAATGTTATGTGTCAATTATATCACAATAAAAATGGAAAAAAGTTATAGATCAAGCTAAAAAGCTGTTAAATAAAACATTTTAAAAATCCTCCTATCTTGACAAATATTTCTTCATAACCGCCTGGAAGTTCAGGTTGGAATGTAGACTTCTCAGAGTTCCATGCCAGAAGTTGGAGGTCAAGATCAAGCCAGGGTCCAGCCCCTGGCCCTGAGCTTCTTCCTGAAGCCAGTCTCAATGTTCAAGGTGTACCCCCACCCCCGTGGCCTCCACTCCATACACAACTCAGTGGTAGAAGTGTGGTACCTGGCAATCTCTAGGGAAGTCCCAGGTGGATATTCTCTAAAGAGCCTGGGCTCTTTGGGCAGAAAATTCCAGAGGCTTGGGTACTAGGAACTCATTCTAGAGGGGGATGTTGTACACTAAATGTTTGTGTCCCCCCAGAATTTATATACTGAAGTCCTGACTCCCGGTATGGCTGTATTTGGAGATAAGGCCTCTGAGGAAGTAATCAAGGTTAAATGTAGTCATAAGGGTGGGGCCCTGATCCAAGAGGATTAGTGTTCTTATGAGAAGGTACACCAGTGAGCTTGCTTTCTCCCCCTCTCTCTTTGTGTGCACAAACTGAGGAAATGCCACATGGAGAAGGTGGTCATACAAGCCAGAAAGAGTCCTCATCAGAAATCATCCTTGCTGGCTGACTGATCTCAGACTTCTAGCCCCTATAATGTGAGAAAATAAATTTCTATTATTTAAGCCCCCAGTCTGTGGTATTTTGTTATGACAGTTGGAGCTGACTAATATAGGGAGTGTGAGGCAGGCTCCTGTTGGCACACCCCTTGGCCCTGAAGAGTCCCTGATCTGTGTGGAAGAAAGGCAAACCAGAGAAGAGCTCTCTAAAGAGTCTCTCTAAAGAGCAGGCCTCAGGGCAGGAACCTCTTTGAGCCCTAAGCATGGTCCTCCCCGAAGGTACTCAGGGAGAAGTGGAGAAACTATGACTTTCATTTGTACTTGGTCGAGGGAGAGAGACTCAGCATGGGAATTTAGGCCAAGAACTAAATGGACCTTGACAATTATGGTCATGGACTCTTCAGCTAGAAGTTACCTTAGGAGTCATTTGGTCTTAGTTTTACAGTTGGAGAAATTGAAATCTACAGACTTTCCACAGTTTGCATAGAACCTTGCAGAGACTTTGACTCTAAAATCTTAGGCATATACTCTTTTAATTATTAGCTTAAGTTTCCCAATTTTTGGATTAACTTTCAGAGGCCCACTGAATTTGCTAGGAGAAGAACTTTGGAGAATGCTTTAAGAATTCTTGCTTCGTTGTGGACCAGAGCTGCTCATGTCTGCTTGACCCAGAGTTAATGAGACGAAAGCCTTTGGTTAAAAAAACATACATAGCCTCCATGTAATTATTTGCATTTTTCTCTATACTAATTACCTTCAGGAAAAGTGCTTAATAATGTTTTTAGGGCAAGACTTTGGATATTTACAAACTGTTATTCACCCCATTAAGACAAACATATGACTAACAGCAAATATCGTCCTATGAGGTTCAAAGGAAATGTCTGTTTACATTAAAAGTCTATTGAGGTCACATGAAGGAAGCACTTTTGAAACTGGGCAGAGGTGGCCAAGCTGTAGCTTAGTAATGGAGCTCATATTCTCTCACATTCCTGAGGGCCTGTGGGGGTTGAGAGGGGGCCATTTGGGACTTCAGAGATCGAGGTCTAAAGAAATAGGGTCAGCATCCAGCACCCGTGGAGTTCAATGCAGCTTCTGTCCTTTCTTTGACGATAGGTAACCTGTTCCACCAATGACAATGAGAGCCTTTCCAGGCAGGGAGAAAAGTCTAATTATAATAATAATCTTCATTTATCTAGGGTATTTTCATTTCCAAATGACTCCTACACATTTGAAGGCATTTGAGCTGACTGGTCCTATACTTTTATTATTCCTTTTTGGGAAATGACAATATTAAGATTCAGAGAGACTAATAAAATGATTGGCCCATAGTCATGCAGCTGAGAAATTTAGAGCTGAGTTCATGTCTTCTGGCATCAACCTTGGTAGGGTGCTGTAAAAGTAAAACAGCCAGAGAGTATGGACATTTCTTATCCAGACCTTGGCTGTGCTTGTCAAAGGAAATTGTTTTAAGAAGGTAAGCTGATGTATTTTGTTTTCTCCTACTAATGCTATAAATTTGTGAGCATGCTTTGCTCACAGCTTGGGCAGTCCAGGTGGTTCCCAGGCCTCTCTCTTCTGTCTCCAGGAGGACAGAGTTGTGGCCCTTTTCTCTCTGAAGCTCTGCTTTTGACAAAAATGATCAATGGCCTCTGCTACTGCTCTTAGGTTTGAGTGGATAAGATTGGGGAATATCTCAGGATATGCAGTTTATCTCCTGAAAGGAGTAAAAGTCATTCACAATGTTCCAAATAATTCTGTTAAAACATAATCTAATGTTCACTGGCTTTTCCCTGATTACAAGAGAAAAAAAAAATCTTACAGATTTCTTTGTAGAAAATTTAGAAGGCACAGAAGAGTATTAAAAGGAAATCAAGTTCACCTGTAATTCTACTTCTGCGATAGCCACTGTGAACACCTTGATGTGTTTGCTCAAGTCTTTCTGTTCTGTATTAAAATACTTAGACCACTCTATATACATATTATGTTATATCTTGCTTTTTTCATATGGTAGTATATATTATTATATTTCCTCATGTCATTAAATATATTTTAAAATGCGTGTTTATTTTAGTAAATGCTTTCCTGTTGTTGAACACTTAGGTTTGTATCTATATTTTTCAGGTTTATAAATAATTCTATAATAAATATTCTTCATGTGAGTCTCCATTTTTATCTCTAACATCCTCAGAATTGAATCTTGGACATGAAGTTATTGGATCAAAGACTACAAATCCTTTTAAGAACCTTGATACTTAGATCAAATTGCTTTTCAAAGAGGCATTTCCAATTTATTCCAACACCTGCAGCACAGAAGAATGTTTGTTTCACCACTTCCTCTCAACACTAACTCTTGCCTCATAGCTTAGCACTGGGATCAGGCTCCTGAATCAAACTGTCTAAAATTGAATCTCGACTCGACCACATCCTAGCTCTGTGGACTGGGAAGAGTTGCTTAGCTGCTCTGTGTCTTGGTTTCTCTTCTATTAAGTGGGCATAGCAATACTGCCTACTTTGTAGATTAATTATGAAGTTTAAATGATGTATTACAAGTAAATACTCAGAAGAGTGCCTAACACACAGTAAATACTCAATAAATGCTTGTGTATTATCATTAATAAAATTCTCTTCCAATTTGATATGTGAAAAACTATCTTGTTGCATTAAATTTCATTCTTTGATTACTAGTGATGATAAACTTGTTTTATGCTTACTGGCCAATGTGTATGTTTGTGAGTTACTATTCATGTCCATTGACTACTCTCAATTGGGGTTGAAGTTTTCTTGTTATAGATTTGTTGGAGACTTTTCCATAGTAAGGATATTTACCTCGTGCATGTCACTATACAGCAAATATTTTTCACAGTTTGTGATTGGCTTTTAATCTCTGTTTATGATTTTTTTTTTGTTATATAAAAGCTTAAATTTCTATGTGGTCAAATTTGATGTTGTCTTTGACTTCTTTTTCTATTGCTTTTATGCTTAGAAATCCAACCCTTTGCCCATATTAGTTTGTAATGCGTAATTTATCATTTATAAATTGAATTTTTTATATTCTAAGGTCTGTTTTGAGTTTCACTAAAAGGTTCCATTTTTGCATCAATAAAACAGTGTTTTAAGTATTCTAGCTTCATAATATGTTTTAATACCTGATAGCTTTCGTCTTTCAAAAATTTCTTAGAAATTCTTGAATTCTTATTCTTTCAGTTTATGATTATTTTAATATCATGTTGTAAAGTTCCCATGCATGAAAAATCTTTTAAATTACACCCAGATTTAACTTATAAATTAAACCTGTTTTAGGAACATGGATTATTTCTTCATTTATAACAATTTTATTTTTAAAGTTTCACAGGTCTACAGTTTTTGTGGTTGTTTTCATGTAGGCCTATACATTTCTTGCTAGGATTATTTCTACAGTTTTTAAACATATTTTTGTATTATAAGTGGGCTGGTTTTTCCCACTATACTACCTAACTTATTGCTGGTATGGGACATTTACAGATTTCTGGATGTTTTGTATTTGACCACTCTGAGGAAGTTTCTTAGGAATTCCAAAGACTTACGGTTGAGTCAGTTGGATTTTCTTAGTACATAATCAGACCATCTGGAAATAACATTAATCTTTTTGAAATCATTGTATCTTTTTCTGTTTCATGGATATTGTCAATTGCTGAAAATGTGTGGAAAATGCAATGTCTAAAGCAAACTTTTCTTCCCTGTTCTCTCCACGCCTATGGCAAATTTGCTGAGAATGAGTTGGGGGTGGGGGAGAGGAGCAGGGATGGTGCTTGTCTGCTAATCTGAGAATAGGCAGAGAACGCCTTGGGGCTCCAGGTAGCACAGTTTCCGTAGCCTGAGGGCTGGCTCCTGATCTACTGTTGTCATCGATCTGCCACCTTCCTTGTTTCCTTTCCTTCTGCCTGAAGGTGAGGTGAGGATATGGCAGTAGCTGCACCCTCTGCACCCAGGAGCGAAGTTGCTGACACGCTTCTTGCTCTACTAGGAGCCTGTTCATCTTTGGCCAGAGATCAGACCTTGGATCAGCTGTAAGAGCCCTTAGTGCACCTGCCCTGATGCAATTCCTCCCTTCTCTCCATCTTCCCTGCTCCCACCTTCCTCTGAGCCACCAACTCTCAAACTGACTCCTGAAATAACTTTCTAAATGGTTCCCCTCCAATCCATTCTCCTCTCAGGGTCATATTTTTAATAATCAAAATCAGAATGCACTCCCTTGTTAAAAACCTTTCAGTCCCCATAGGACTTAGAATGAAATACAAACTCCTTAACATGGTCCCGTGTGATTAATCCCTTTCTATCTCCAATAGCATCTAGTACCACCTCTCTTTTCCTTGTTCTCTGGGTTCCTAGCACTCTGCCTTCTTTCTGACTCTAGAGCACACCAAAGGCATTTTCACCTCAGGTCCTTTGGACTTGCTACACCTTTCCCCTGGAACATTATTTTTCTCCAGCCCTTGGCATATGTTCACCTTCTTATGATTCAGGCCTCATATCCAATACCCAGGTCCCCACCCTTCCTGCTCTCAGAGCAACTTGTTTGTGTTCTTCAAGGCACTTATCACAATCTGTAATGATCTTGTTTATTTGTTCACTAACTTATCATGTGTTTGCCACCTGGATTGTAAACTTTATGGTGGCAGGAAATTTTGTTCTGATTACGTCTGAATCCCTGGAATTCAGAACCATGGCGTAGAAGGCACTTGAAAAACACTGCTTTAGCTTGAGTTATTCCTAGAAAATGGTGTCTGCTACCAGGGCTTGCGTGCATTTGGGGAAGTAATCTCATGTAAGGTTGGGGGTTGGGGGACTTCCCTGGTGGGGCAGTGGTTAAGAATCTGCCTGCCAATGCAGGGGACATGGGTTCGAGCCCTGGTCCCGGAAGATCTCACATGCCATGGAGCAACTAAGCCCCTGCGCCACAACTACTGAAGCCCACGTGCTTATAGCCTGTGTTCTGCAACAAGAGAAGCCACCGCAATGAGAAGCCCATGCACCACAACAAAGAGTAGCCCCTGCTCGCCGCAACTAGAGAAAGCCTGCGCACAGCAACGAAGACCCCACGCAGCCAAAAATAAATAAATAAATAAAATATTAAATTACTTAAAAAATAACTTATAAAAGAATAAAGATTGGGGGCTGGGGAAGTGGTCACTCAAAGATGGGGGATCGTGGTGACACGCACCTTCTGTGCGGCCTTCTAGAATGTGTCTCAGAACTGTCCATTCAAGGGACAGAGGAAGGGGGTATCTACCTACCAGATTCTGTTGCAGCTCTGGTCAAGGGCTCTCATTTCCATGGGCGCATGCAGGACCAGCTATAAAATTCATGAGGCCCAGTACAAAATGAATTTATAGATCCTTGTTCAAAAAGTAGTAAAAAATTCAAGATAATGATAGCAGAGCCTTAAACCAAGCCTGGGACCCTTCTGAGCACAGAGTCTGTGACACTGTACAAGTCTCATGGCCAAGCCCTCAGGTCCCAGGTGTACACCTGGGCGCTAAGCAGGTTCTGGGAAGGCATCCTCCTGGATGTCAGAGTATCAGAGAAGCCCCAGGGCAGAAGAGCTAGAGGGATGAGGGGCAGCTGAAGGAAGGTGCTGGCAGGTTACACCTGCAAGAAGCAGGTTTCCCAGAAGTGGCTGGAGGAAAGGGTGGGCTGAGAGGATGTCAGGCCGGGCCACTAGAGGTATCAGATACCCAAAAGAATAAATGAGTTTTGTGTTACTATTGCTCATTGAAATATACCTAAAATTCCAGTAAACCTAAATGATAAGTTTGAGAGTAATCATTCTTGTATTTTTGATGTTACTGAATACATCATTTTTGCTTCACCATTAAGTATGATCTTGGTATTGGTTTAAGTGAGATTATATTTATTATGTGAGAAAACACCCTATTCCTGATATTCTGTACAATTAATTATTAAAGTATTAAATAATAAAATAGTTTTGTTTTCTTCTGTTCTGGTTATCTACTGCTATGTCACAAAGGACCCCAAACTTTAGTGGCTGAAAATAACCACCTTTTTTATAGTTTATGACTGAGTGGGTCAGAAATTTGGGCAGGGCTAGGTGTTTCTCCTCCACCACATAGTGTCAACTGAGTCACTGAACATTCAGCTGTGGGGTAGGCTGGTCTGGAGGGCCCAGGATGGCTTTGCATACATGTCTGCTATCTCAGCAGGACTGGCTAGAAAGCTGAGCTCAGGGACAGTCAACCAGGGCTCCTACATGTGTCCTCTCCAACATGGTGGTCTTAGGGTAGTCAGATTTCTTACTACCCTTCTCAGGGCTTCTAGAGGGTCCAAAGGGACCTGGGTGGCAGCCGCAAGGCTTCTTGTGTCTTAGCCTCAGAAATCACAGAATGTCACTTTTGCTACATTCTACTTGTCAAGAACGTCCCTAAGGCCAGCCAGGATTCAAAAGAAGGGGAATAAACTGATTTTCTCAGTTGGAGGCGTGGCAAAGAATTCGTGGCCATCTTTAATTTACCACACTCCTGTTAAAGTTTCTTGTAAATCACATGGTAGGACAACTGATCCCTTTGGTATGGAACCAGTGGTATCTTCAGTTAGGGTTGCCATATAAAACACAAATATCGAATGAGACATATTTATCCTAAAATCTATTTGTTGTTTATCTAGGCATCTTTTTTTTCCTCCTAAATCTGGCCACTCTATCTTCATTACTCTGAAGTATGCTGCATATGTACTAAAGTATACGGTAGATATGCCAGTGTGCCCTCAGCCAAGGGAGATGAGCTGAAGATCAAAGTGAGAGTGGATCTGTAACATAAAGCAAAGCCAAGGAGCAAACTTCACGGGAGAAAGGGCTGGTTTACTTTTCTGATTAACTGAGAATTAGCTAGAAGGCTTTTTGTTCTTAGACCTAGTTTCTGCAAATTATCTAAAGTGTAGGAAAGACAATATGCAACAGTAGTAAAAGGTCTAGGCTCTGGAGTTAAACATATCTGGACTCAAATGCCAGCTCTCCCCTGAGTAGCAGTGATCTTGGGAAGAAAGTTGACTCTCCTGAATGTCATTGCCATATTTATAAAAGAAGGGTAATAGTACCTTACAGGGCTGTTGTCAGGGTTAAGTGAGTGCCTGTAAAGTCCCTAGCACGAAATGAGTGCTCACCAAAATTACTTGTTACTATCATTATTTTAAATCTTAATAAGTAGAATAGGCTGAACATAATTGTTTTTTAATTACTGAAATTTGGATGAAAGACTACTCTTGCAAGACATATAGTTACAGTTTTTAAAAAAAATTCTTGGTATTTTCATGTAGCTGGGCACATAGAAAGAGCTCAGCAAATATTTGCTTATCAGCCTCATTCATTTGTACACACATTATAAAAGAAAGAGAGGTTAAATGGTTCCAGCTAGTTCACTTTGAGGTAAAGGAGAGACTGCCCACTCTTTAGAAAACTCCCTCTAAAGTATGATTATCTGATTGTGAGACATTTGGGGTGATTTGCTTAAAGTGGTATCATTCCTCAATAGTCATATTGCTTATGTGCTAGTGACTAGCCTTCAAACCCAACACCTACTCAGCCTCAAAAACCCTAACTAAGGGCTTCCCTGGTGGTGCAGTGGTTGAGAGTCCGCCTGCCGATGCAGGGGACACGGGTTCGTGCCCCGGTCCGGGAGGATCCCACATGCCGCAGAGCGGCTGGGCCCGTGAGCCATGGCTGCTGAGCCTGCGCGTCCCGAGCCTGTGCCCCGCAATGGGAGAGGCCACAACAGTGAGAGGCCCGCATATCGCAAAAAAAAAAAAAAAAAACCCTAACTAAAATGACTACTTTTTATCACTTGCAAAAAGATAAAAGATTTAATCTTTTGATTTTACCCTTCTGTGCTCTATTCACCCACAAAATGAAACCAGCTATAGTATTATCAACCATCGAGCCCACTTTGAATATCAACTGGCCAGTGGGGACAGCTCAGCCCATTATTCCTCAAGGACTAAAAAAGTGTGCACACTCAGGAATTCCCCGGCAGTCCAGTGGTTAGGACTTGGCTCTTTCACTGGGGGGGCCCCGGTTGGATCCCTGGTAGGGGAACTAAGATCCCATAAGCCGTCCGGCATGGCCAAAAAAAAAAAAAAGTGTGCACACTAACCAAGCAAATGTGTTATAAACTATTGGTACTGTGGGTTACATCTAAGTTTATTTACTTTAAGCATTGACACAATTTCCTAAGGCATCCTAGAGAGCAGCTCTGTCCAACAGAGTTTTCTGAGATGATGAGAATGTTCTAGGTCTGCTGTCAGGTATGGTAGCCAGTAGGCACATGTGGCTATTGAGTACTTGAAATGTGAGGAACTGTATTTTAAATTTCATTTAATTTTAATTAATTTACATTTACATTTAAATCGCCACATGTGGCTGGTGGCTCCTGTATTGCACAGTGCAGCTATCAACAATGACATTTGGTCATTCTACCAATTTTTTTAATTGTATTTTTAAAAATATATTTATTTATTTATTTAATAATAATAAATAATAAATAATAACCTGTGCCGGGTCTTAGCTGCGGCATGCATGCGGATCTAGTTCCTTGGCCAGGGACTGAACCCGGGCCCCCTGCATAGGGAGCGCCGAGTCTTACCCACTGGACCACCAGGGAAGTCCCTCTATCAATGTTAATAAAATTCACCAAAAGTTCACTTCTGTTCAGTCTGTGAGCCTCACGAATTCAGAAAGTTAGTCCAAGCTTGCTTAAGTCTAAGGCAATATATTCTAGATCCAGGACAAGAAGTTCCATTTCCCTATCTCGTACCCAAGGTGAAACAGCTAATTGATCGTGGCATTTTTTTCCCTTCTGAGCATAGAAGCTTTATAATCTTTCCCACAGCTAGACTCTATAAAGCCACTACTCATTGAGAGGAGTTAATAAGCTGATACTTACTGAGGGCTAACGATGTGTTGAGCATTTTATAAAGCCTCACGTCATAATTAAGTCCTAGTCATTCCAGCCACACAGATCTGCATCTTCTTTGTGTTAGAAACCAACAAGATATTCTTCCAAATGTGGTTGGATATCAACCTGCTCTGAGACAGCCCAGTCATTCAAAGGACAAAGGAGCTCATTTCCCTCCTCACCATATTTGACAAAACTTTAAATATTGATCTTCCAATTTTCATTCCACTACATTAATTGCATGTACATAACGGAGGCTGGACATGGGGGAAGAAAAGCAAAAGAACATTTACTAAGTGTCTGTGTGAGCACTGTGGAGGATGCTACAGATATCTGATGTCATTTAGCAGCTAGAAGAACCACACTGACAGAATATAAAAAGCATCTTTAATTTTCCTTCTCTGCTGTACCTCCCAAGAAGTGAATAATTTTTGGCAGAGGATATTTAATTCAATTTGCTTATTAATTCATTCACTTACTCCTTCAGTGATATTAATTATCTATTAAGCATAAAAGCCAGTGCTGGGTGCTGGGAGAGGCATATAGACAAGGTCCTGGTTTCAAGGTGTTCAGCTTCTTGGAGTATAAACTTAGAATAAAGAGCCAGGGCAATACAGAGAAGAGAGTGTTTGAAGAGACAAGAAAGGATACAAAGAGAGGTGACCTTTGAACTGGGTGTTGATGGATGAAAAGGGTTCATCAGGCAGGAAAGGAGAATCCAGACTGCAGTAAAATCGTTTATAGTAGCATGGAGGCTTAACAAAATCATGTGACATATTTGAGAAATTGCAAGAGGTTTACTATTACTAAAAGTTCTGCTCTGGGACTGATGTGTCGCCATTTACTATGGTATGTTGTAAATTACTTTGCAATTTCACGATGAACTCAAAGTAATCATTTGGTATGTAAGTGAGGTTGTGCTTGTGAAGCTGTTGTCATGCGAAATATCAACATGTTACAATATTGAAGTCAAGTCAGAGGGAAAGTGATCTGCTGCTAACTAGCTATCTGATGTCAGGCAAGTAAACTTGGTTACTTTAGGTTTTAGTTGCTTCATCTATAAAATTGAGAAGTTGATGTAGAATTTAGTCTTCATTTTTTTCTACTATTCCAAGAAACAATAATTATCCTAAGGAATCATTCTCAGAATGAAGGAAAAAAGATCGACAAGTATTTATTGAGTCTGCCTCCATAAGCTTGTAAGCAAACAAAGGAAAAGAGGTAAGTATATCTCCGGTATAAATTTGTACAAAATGATTAAAACCTGCTAAGATGGTATTAGATGGAAGTTTAAGCATAATTATGAGTCTAAGCTGTACTGTTTGAAGAAGAATTGCCAGACTTGCACAAAGCAATCAGAAAAAAAAGGTACTGCTCTATCAATAGCGTGTTCTTAAAAAACAGTTATTATTCCTGAAACTCTGATAAGAAAGGTTCCAGTAGGCAGGTCAGCTGAGGTTCAGCCAGGAAGGCTATTTACTTAATATTGTTGCTGCCTGGATTGAAGGGAAAGAGACACTCTTAGTTTCAAACTCAGCCTAGGCTATAACACATGGTAAAAGGATTTGTGTGTTTTCTAGCAAGAAGCAGATGTTATCAGTAATAATAACTCTACATAGCTGCTGCTATTGTAAAATTCATGTATGAGAACTGATGTCACATTCATGTGTGATAAATGCCATTTGTTCTTTACATAAAGAAAGATAGTAATGTATTTTCAAATGATCAGATAGTTTAAAAACTATTTGATTTGTTAAAACTAAATTAGGAGGTGAATTCTCTCAGGCCAACTGGTGGCGGATCTGAGGCTCCCACTCCTACAGATTTCATTTCATTCCAACAAATATTCATGAAGTATGTGCCAGGCACTGTGCTAGGGGTAGGTATACATTGAGGGATGAAACAGACACAGACTTGGTCCTCATAGAGCTTAGAGTCTAATGGAGGAAACACATGTACAAATAAATACAATAATAAATATCTCACTAAAGCCTTAAAGGAAAACAGCAGCATGCTATGAGAGAGAAAAATGAGGATAATGTAATTTAGGTTGAGGACCAGGGAAGTAGATCCTGGCTGCTCTTTTCACTGCTTGTTAAACAGACCCCATTCAGCTGTCTATTAGGGATTTCTCAGAGTAAAATAATTCTGTAAGTATCCAAGTGATTTAAGTATTAATTCAGGGTTTTGTGGCCATAAGAGTTTTAAAATCTCCGTCCTTGACACACTAGTCAAAAACTATTTTCACTCATAGCATCTTGACCCACATTAAAAATAGCAACATAATCCATGTCATCCCCTTCAGATCTAGATAAAATTTCATAAAACCTGCCTCATTCCATGCTCTGTAGAAGTCAAAGTCCATTCCAATACTTCTATAAATTCCTTAAGATTTTATGATCTCATGGTCATGGCTGGCCCTGAACCCCTGCTTCTGTAGATGGGTTTAGACTCTGGAACATATTACTTTCCTGTAAATGCGGTTTCTGTTCCATGCCATGTTAACCCAGATGTGAAACTCAGCCTCCTTTATGAGCACCACAGAGCCCTCACTCTCATAGGACATTCATATGTATAGTAGACTTGTTTTTAAAGATTTGAAAGGGGATGAGATGAAGAAGAACCTTGTGTTAGTCAGGACAAGTCCGCTTAACCACTATAACAAACCAGTCCCAACTGCAATAAGTTAACAACAAGAGCAAAAGAGGAAAAGGATGATTCCTTACTCATGTCACAGTCCAAAGGAGATTGGAAGGAGTCTGATCCATCCAGTCCTTCACAGGCTGAGGTTCTACTCACCTAGTGGCTCCAGCATCTTCTGGGGTCCTTGGGGTTCTCCACCTGATCCTCTGTAGCCGGCCTGTAGGAGAGGGCAGGGTATGGAGGATAAGGTGGGAGTTATATTTGCCAGGCCTGGAGGAGGCCCACATCCCTTCCGCCCACATTCCTTGACTAGAACTAGTGCTATAGCTACACCTAACTGCTAGGGGGCTGGTAAACGTAGTCTAGTTTTGAACCAAGGAAAAAAAGAAAATGCGTTTGTAGAACACTGAATCTGTCTTGGTCAGAGGATTTACACCACAGCAACACAAACAACTTCAAATTTAATGTTACATCTCCTAACTTTTAGATTCCTTGCCTTCTCACTACTAGGGATTTTTAATGCAATGCTCAGGCTCATGCCAACTCGTTCTTCTCTCTCACTTTATTCCTTCTATCCTTTTCTTTCTTTCAATAACCCAACATTCCTGTTAATTTTTTCTGAAAAGGATTTTTAACTCCCTCATCGTCGTCTCGCACAAGTTCCTGAGGCTCTCAGCGTCCATCTAAATGTCTTATCAGAGAACAGACCGTTCTTCAGTAGACAATTCTTCACAGGACTTGAATGTGAGGCCCTCTAAAATACTGTATGACATGTGTCTGTGCTTCTCAAAATGGCATAAATGTATTCTTGGGAATATGAGGCTTTATGCCTGGAAATACATAAAGCCTCAAGATAAAAATAATCTGTTCCTGGCTCAGAACAATTCCCCCAGGGGCCATGTCTGTGCTCTCCCCTTCCTTTTGAAGAACTGTTCCCTTGCACCCCACTGCTCTAACATGCAGTCTGAATCTTCTGGACGTGACTGATGTGTGTGTTTGTGTGTGTACACCCACGCAGGTTGCATTCTTTCTTCCCTCTTTTATGGTAAAACTGAAATACGTGTCCCCCAAATCCTGCCATATCCTCAACTTGCAGAGAAAAGCAGAAGCAAGAGGCACAGGGGAAAACTGTATTGGTGGTGTCAAGCCCTTGAATTATTCTTTCCCTTATCTTTTCTGGTTATATGAGCCAATAGATGCCCTTCCCTCTCTAAGCTGGTTCAAATATGGTCTGTCGCTTACAACGAAAAGAATTCCGATTTATATAATGAACATGGCAATTTTCCCAAAAAGTCATCTTTTACTATCAAATTCATGCAACTCCCCAACATGATTTTTATTTTAAACTACTACTTGGAGGAAGACTCACTATTCACAGTTTGGGGAAAGATCAAATTACCTCCTCCACAGAGAAGGAAATTTTGCCTAGGGACCTGTGAAATAATGAGCTTTTTATGCACTTTATTTTTGGATGTAATTTGGGGTGTGGGGTAATAGCAGCAGAGATGTGCAATAGAGTAGCAACACCAGAAAAGTCTGCCGAGCCATCTGGCATCAGGAGAATTTGCCCAGCTTGCTTCCTGGAGGGTGTGATAAAATTGGTAAATAATTTATAACACAAGGACTTCTAGAGAGGCTTATAGGAAAACTCAGTGCTGTCTCAAACTGCTAGAGTAAGCTGTAAGTCCTCAGCTTCCTCCCCCACTACAAAAAAGTGCTAGTTTTGAATGGAAAGGAAACACTTGTAGCTCCATTTCCTCTCAGGCACAAGCAGCTCTAAAAAAAGAAGCAACATGAACAGAATGCATCATTTGCAAAGTGATGAGGAAGCAAAGCAATAGTGGTAACAGAAATAGTTTGAGGCTAGGGCAAGCAAAAAGAATTGTAAATTAGAAAATGTACTCTAGTGGGATGGAAGCATCAGATACCTCACTGCACTACCTCACTACCTCACTACCTCACTACCTCTCTGCACAGGAAGATGTTTTGTTTTGGTTTTTTTCCTTTGTCACGCAATTGAAATGAGCATTATCTTCCAATCTGAACATTGCCTACTGCTTTCTTTTCTTATACTTGGAAGCTTCTATTTGAATTTTTTTTTTTTGCGGTACGCAGGCCTCTCACTGTTGTGGCCTCTCCCGTTGCGGAGCACAGGCTCCGGACGCGCAGGCTTAGCGGCCATGGCTCATGGGCCCAGCCGCTCTGCGGCATGTGGGATCTTCCCGGACTGGGGCACGAACTCGTGTTGCCTGCATCGGCGGGCGGACTCTCAACCACTGCGCCACCAGGGAAGCCCTTCTATTTGAATTTTATCCACCTTGTTTAAGTAGATGGTTAACTACAGCAGGATATGGCTTTTTTCTTAAAGTGAGATTGGGCACAGGTTAGATCCACAATTAATGAGGTTGGTTACTTCACATAAACATCTGTCCACAATTTTCATTTGTTTTCCATAGTTGTAAATTTTCGCAAATAAAGGGATCTATGAAGAGTCTATTGTCAAATATGCCACTGACTCACTTTGCATCTTGGTTAAATAAACCTCTTGTTTTCCTTTCTGTAAAATAGGTGTCTAATCTTATAAAAATAATCAAAATGGCCTACACTGAAGTTGATTAGGATTATTGGATTTATCACATGAAAATTTCTGGGCTTTGGTTTTGATTTGGGGTGGATCTTAAAAATAAATTGTTAAACATGATGTTAAATATATGTTTTGATAAGTTCATAGGTTGCCTTCTGATCTCCATCAGTGGATATGATTTCTCTATGAATCTGATGAAGATTAATCTGATTAAGAGATAAAGCATAATTCACATTTAAAAAAAAACGTTCTAAAGTCACTGCATTTGTTGTAGTGATTTCAGTTTGACAAACACTGGAACAAAACCACTGCATAGGGCTTCCCTGGTGGCGCAGTGGTTGGGGGTCCACCTGCCGATGCAGGGGACGTGGGTTCGTGCCCCAGTCCGGGAAGATCCGGCATGCCGCGGAGCAGCTGGGCCCGTAAGCCATGGCCGCTGGGCCTGCGTGTCCGGAGCCTGTGCTCTGCAGCGGGAGAGGCCACAGCAGTGATAGGCCCGTGTGCCGCAAAGAAAAAAAAACAAACAAAAAACCACTGCATAGCCCATGTCTGTGATCTGCCACATCTGACAGCTTACCGTCGTGCTTCTTATCTGTGGAAATGTCCAAATGCCATGATGATAAAGAGAGATAGTAACTGTAACTTGGCAGGCCCCAGGTGTCCAAAGTGTAACTTGACTGGGTTATAGAATAACCAAGTTGTCCAGCATTATCTACGCACTTGTTCCCCAAAGAGGATACACATCATAAACATCCAGAGAACTTTAAAATGTTTTCCAATTCATTTTAAAATTTAAACATAGTAAAATTCACCTTTTGGTGTTAAGTTCTATGAGCTTTGACAAATGCTTGTCACCACCACCATGATCAAGAAGCAGAACCATTTTACCGCCCCTCCAAAAATTCCCTTGTGTTGTTTCTGTACTCAAAACCCACCCCCACCCTTAAACTCTGGAACACACTAATCTCTTCTCTGTCACTACAGTTTCACATTTTACAGAAGGTCATATCAATGGAATACAGTATGGAAAGGGGATTCCTTCACTTTGTATGATGTACTGGAGATTCCTCCTTGTTGCTTGTATCAAAAGTTTGTTCCTTTTAATTGCTGAGCACTATTCTATAATACGGAGGTATCACGGTTTGTTTATATATCCCCAACTGAGAGACTTTTAGGTGATTCCCAAATTTGGATGATTATGAATAAAGCTGCTATAACCATTCATATATAGCTCTTTGTGTGGACGTACATTTTCATTTCTCTTCGGTAAATACGTAGGAGTGAGATACCTAGAAAGCTTTGAAAAATAATCCCATGTCCACTGAATTTCAATCTCTTGGGTATGGGGCCTTGGAATATATACTTTTAAAGTGCTCCTCAGGTGTCACTTCTTAATGGGTATGGAGTGTCCTTTTGGGGGGATGAAATGTCTTACAAAGAAATATAAATGTCTTACAAAGAAATATGTGTGATTATTGCACAACATTGTGAATGTACTAAATGTCATTGAATTGTACACTTAAAAATGGTTAATGGTTGGGACTTCCCTGGTGGCGCAGGGGTTAAGAATCCGCCTGCCAATGCTGAGGACACGGGTTCGAGCCCTGGTCCGGGAAGATCCCACATGCCACGGAGCAACTAAGCCCGGGCACCACAACTACTGAGCCTGCGCTCTAGAGCCCGCAAGCCACAACTACTGAGCCCGAATGCCACAGCTACTGAAGCCCACATGCCTAGAGCCTGTGCTCCGCAACAAGAGAAGCCACCGCAATTAGAAGCCCGTGCACCTCAACAAACAGTAGCCCCCGCTCACCACAACTAGAGAAAGCCCGCATGCAGCAACGAAGACCCAATGCAGCCCAAAATGAATAAATAAATAAATAATTTTAAAAAATGGTTGATGGTTAATTTTATGTTATATGACTTTTGCTTCAATTAAAAAGAAACTAAAAAAAAGTGCTCTCCAGGTGATTCTGATTTTTGGAAACTCCGAACTTAGGAAGCTGTGTGTGGATAGGTTTCATGTTTAAGATGTCTGTACTTGTTAGAGGTGGATCTCAGGAGAATGAACTGGATCTTGGGTCCAACCTTCAACTTGTAAATCTGTAACAAACTGAATTTTCTTCAGAAAGCTCAGGGAGTCTTAACAACTTTTGGTGGTTAGAAGGTAGGCCTGTAGGTTATGTGCCCTCTTGGAGGTTGCTCCTGGTTTGGATGGATCCAGAATTCTGAGGTCATCAGAATTCTGTTGTGGTCAAACCAGAGCTCCAAGGAATTAGCATGGAGCCTGGGTCCAGCCTGTCCTGGAGTGGAGCAGTGTAGCTGAGATCCTTCTCACCAGAGGATTATCAAGGGGTGGGATCACAGGGATGTTACAGTTTAGACCTGAACTGGTGAAGAAGATTCAAGGATTGAACTTCCCTTCGTGCACGTAGGTTGCATCTGACCATGAACATAAAGAGGCAATTACTGCCCCACCATGTACATGTTGCCTTTCCCACCTTCCCCTGCTTCCTCAGGCTGACTCAGGGCTAGGAGCATTTACTACATATTTAGTCATGGGGATGAGGGACAACCAGGCCAACTTGTAGTGAAGATAATTTGTTTGGACTGGCTGCTTCTTCATCTCCCTTTCTGGACTTCTTCCCCCAGACTTGATGCATTTCTAGACAGACTCTGTGTGGCCTTCCACTCCAGTAGGACTTTAGGTACTAGACCATTTCTGACCACTTCTCTTTCCTCAACCTTACTATTCCTGTATCCTATCCTCCCTTTAGGGCTAGTGTGAAATTGGACTTAAGGTGTGGTGAATGGCAGGGTCTTAACATATATGCCCTCTCTCTGCTTCTAGGTGATGTTTTATTCCCTCCTCATTATCACCTGAAGAAATGAGCAGGGCAGGAGTGTGAGGACACATGGTAGGGCTGTTGGTGAAGATATTTTTTTGGTCAGGGGAACATTTAGATGCATGTTACATAGGAAATTGACTGGAATGTATTCAGCTGTTTATATAAAAGCTCAAAATTCCAGAGTATTCTATGGAAGCATAGAGTTAACATGCTTATCCACCCATCCATTCATCTGTCCATCCATCTACCCAATAAACCATTATGGACCCCTCCTATGTACATGCTACTGTGCTATATAATATACTGTAATATATGTTGGGAAGGAGAGGGGAAGAGACAAAGATAAGATAAACAACTGCTTAAGGCAGTTATTGTCAGGGGTTTATCATCTGAGAGAGAATTTGAAAATCTTGGCTGGTACACACAATGAGGATCCCTAAGGAAAGCAATACAACTGCTTCACAGACTGTAAGGGAGACCAAAAAAGCACATAATGCCATCTTAGCAAATCGTACCCAAAGGCGCATTTCCCACAGGGCTGTGGTTCCCCAGGTCTGCACCCCTCCTTGGTTATACTAGTGGCTAGCAGGCCATGTTCTGTCATTAGTAACAGCTCTCTTTGTGGGAATAGTGGTGTAATACTGGACAGAGGTTCATGCTGAGTTCTATTTATAGCCTCTGATTACTCATTAATATGTTACCTTAGCAAAGGCTAGCTCCAGAGCTAGCCTTCTATTACCTTTAGTCACAAACATTCTCACTGGAGTATTCTGATGAAATAAAAAGCAAATTGTCTGTAAAACACTCCCAGCCATTTGTACATCAGCCTTTTAATTGGTGTAATATTAGCCACACTTACATTTAGTATTGTAAACTACAATTTTCAAAAGTACCGGCATCTCCTGGTGTTTACCAACATGTAGATTTTGTGTTAAGGAAAAAAAAAAAGAATTCACTGGTAGTTTTCTAAAGAGTTTAACCAGCAGTTGATCTGGAAATATGTTAACCAACCTTCAAAAGTATTTTCGTTCCCGGAAGTCTTTGTGCCCTCTGTGACTAGGCCTTTGGTGACATTTCCACACACGTGACTTCACACTCATCACTTTGATTCCAACAGCGAAGTCGTGGTCAGGGATAACTCTGAGTTTTGTAGAGATGTTGAAGACTTTGAGTATACAGTGCTTTTATCAATTCAGTCTGAAAAACAATCTCTGTGGTTAAGCATATTAAATCCTCCTGTGCTTTCAGAGCAGCTTGGCTAAAGGGTATTACTGTGAACATTGGAGGGTGAGTGGGAGATAACTGAGACCAGAGTGCTGTCACTAAGATAAGTTCAAAGGAGTTACTCATCTTCTATGCATTTTGGCAAAATCTCATAATCAGATATTATTCTATGCTTTGTTTAAAAGACAGCATACAACAAAGACTACCAAAGCCAAGTGCTAGCAAAGATGAAAGCAACTGGAGCTTTCATACATTGCTGATGGAAATGCAAATGGTACAGCCACCTTGCAAAACAATGTGGCAGTTTCCTATAAAGTGAAACATACGCTTAGCCCTTATAACAGTCTCAAATGCCTAGGTATTTACTCAAGAGAAATGAAAACATATATCCCTGGCAGGGAGTGGTGTGTGTGGTAGAAACAGAGCATTCAGGCGGAGGAAACAGCATTTCCAAGAGCGTGACAAGGTGGAGGAACTGAGGATGTGGAGGATGGAGGGTTGGGAGAGGCAATAGGATGAGGCTGGAGATGGCCAGTGTTGGGCTTGGTGGGCCATGGCAGACTTTGGTCTTTATCCTGAGGTTGATGAGAGACTATTAAAATGTGTAAAGCGGGCTTCCCTGGTGGCGCAGTGGTTGAGAATGTGCCTGCTAATGCAGGGGACACGGGTTCTGGTCTGGGAAGATTCCACATGCCGCGGAGCAACTAGGCCTGTGAGTCACAACTACTGAGCCTGCGCGTCTGGAGCCTGTGCTCCGCAAAAAGAGAGGCCGCGATAGTGAGAGGCCCGCGCACTGCGATGAAGAGCGGCCCCCGCTTGACACAACTAGAGAAAGCCCTCGCACAGAAACGAAGACGCAACACAACAAAAATAAATAAATTAATAAACTCCTACCCCCAACATCTCCTTAAAAAAAAAAATGTGTAAAGCAAGAGGATGGTATAATCAGATATGCCTTTATAAAAGATCAGTCTGGCTGCAGTGTGGAAAACAGACTGGAGGGAGGCACAGATGCCCGTGGGGAGGCTGCTGAATCATCTGGGATAATTCACAGTGGCCTTGGGGATGTTCTCTTTAACCTCCCAAACCCCTGAGATGGCTTGTACTGATGCCTTTCATATAACAATATTTCTAGTAGAAACAAGAATGATGAATTGCTTATTATAAAATTTGTTTATTATAAAATACTCAATATATAAAAAATAACATGTAACATTAAGGTAAATTAAAGAACATAAGGAAAACTATGCAAAGATATCTCCATGTTTCAGAACTAGAACATTATTGTGAAAATCTTCTTTAACCCAGACTCTGTGCTTAATTTTAAAAAGGGATTGAAAACTCTCCTTGGAATGCGGTGATATCAGGACAGTCTAATAATTAGAGCTTTTAGGCAATTAGAAGAAGCTGTCTCAGGAGGCCTTGGGAGGCCAAGCTGCAGTGTATGTAAGAATGCAGAGGAAGGGTTCCCAGGAGGGGAAGAAGGTTGGGTGGATGAGTGCAAAGGTGCCTGTCCTAAAATCCTCTGCCACAAATGCAACAAAGGGAATAAATATATGGTAAGAGCAAAGCTTTCAAGAGGCATTTAAAATCCTGTTGGTTTCTTAAAGTTAAATGTGGAATTGTAGCTATTTCGTGGAGAAGTCCTTTGATTTTTAGAATACATAAAATAGAATCCAGGACTTCTCTGTTGGCGCAGTGGTTAAGAATCCACCTGCCAATGCAGGGGACATGGGTTTGAGCCCTGGTCCGGGAAGATCCCACATGCCGCGGAGCAACTAAGCCCATGCATCACAACTGCTGAGCCTGCGCTCTAGAGCCCGTGAGCCACAACTACTGAGCTCGTGAGCCACAACTACTGAGCCCGTGAGGCACAACTACTGAAGCCCGCGCGCCTAGAGCCCGTACTCCGCGACAAGAGAAGCCACTGTGATGAGAAGCCCGCGCACCGCACAAAGAGTAGCCCCCGCTTGCTGCAACTAGAGAAAGCCCATGTGCAGCAACGAAGACCCAACATAGCCAAAAATAATAATAAATAAATAAATTTATTTGAAAAAAGCACCATGTTTATACACATATCCAGAAATATACAGAAATATATGTGGCTGCAGTATTTTAAGTTCTTAAGCCCCAGAAGCAGTGGGTTAGGAGCAGGATGAGGGACTGGATAGAGTTTTGAGTACAAGGAAAGAGTTGCAACTCCGTCTTCTATCTGTAGCAGAGGGTGGCAGACTATGGATTTGGGGCCAAATACTGCTTGTTTTTGTATGACCCACAACCTAAGAATGGTTTTTACATTTCAAATTTGAGATAATTGTAGATTCATATGCAATTATAATATGTGCACGTATTACTATACAGAAAAAAATTAGACATACTGGATTCATCAAAATTAAAACTTCTGTGCATCAGTGAAAAGGCAACCCACAGAACTGGTGAAAATACTTGCAAATCATATATCTGATAAGTGATTAATATCCAGAAAATATAAAGAATTCTTACAACTTAAAAACAAAAAACCAAACAACCTATCAAAAAATGGGCAAAAGACTTAAATAGACCTTTTTGCAGAGAAGATAAAAAAATGGCTAATAAGCATTTGAAAAGATGCTCAATATCAATAATCAACAGAGAAATGCAAATGAAAACCGCAATGAGATACCACTTCACACCCATTAGGATGGCTATTAAAAACTAGGAAAATCCATAGGGAATTCCCTGGCAGTCCAGTGGTTAGGACTCAGAGCTTTCACTGCTGTGGCTCCGAGTTCAGTCCCTGTTCAGGGAACTAAGATCCTGCAAGCCGCACAGCGCGGCCAAAAAAAAAAAAATAAAAAAAAATAAAAAAAAAAAAATTAGGAAAATCAAAATAACAAGTGTTGTCAAGGATGTGGAGAAATTGGAACCCTTGTTGCACTACTGGTGGGAATGTAGAATAGTGTAGCTGCTATGGAAAACATTATGGTGGCTCTTCAAAAAGTTAAGAATACAGTTAAAAATTACCAACCATTAAAAATTACTAGCCAAAAATGAGCCAGCCATTCTACTTCTAGGTCTACATCCAAAAGAATTGAAAGCAGGGACCTTTGTACAAACAAATATATGTTTGTACACTCACATTCATAACAGCATTATTCACAGTATCCAAAAGGTGGAAACAACTCAAATGTCCATCAATGTGTGATAAGATAAACAAAATGTGGTATACACATACAATGAAATATTATTCAGCCTTAGAAAGAAATGGAATTCTGACGCAAGCTACAGTATGGATGAACCTTGAAAACATTATGCTAAGTGAAATTAACCAGACACAAACAAATACTATATGATTCCACTTATGATGTACCTAGAGTAGTCAAATTCATAGAGACTGAAAAGGGACAGCAGGAAGGGAGGAATGGGGAGATATTTTTTATCGGCTACAGAGTTTCATTTTGGAACAATGTAGAAGTTCTGGAGGTAGATAGTGGTGATGGTTGCACAACATTGTAATGTACTTAATACCACTAAATTGTAAACTTAAAAATGATTAAAATAATACATTTTATGTTATGTATATTTTACCATGATAAAAAAATCAGAGAGATCCTGTATACTCTCTAGTTTCCCTCAGTGGTAACATCTCACAAAACTATACAGTACAATATACAATCAGGACACTGACGTTGATATAATCCATTGATCTTGTCTAGAGTTTCCCAGTTTTACATGTACTCATTTGTGTGATTTTAAAATTCTTAAATGATTGAAAACAATCAAAAAGTAAAATTGTGTGACACATGAAAATTATATGAAATTCAAATTTCAGCACTCATAAATAAAGTTTGGAATATAGCCATGCTCATTCATTTATATAATATCTATGTCTACTTTTTTAAAAACAAATTTATTTATTTTTGGCTATGTTGGGTCTTTGTTGCTGTGTGCAGGCCTTCTCTGGTTGCGGCGAGGGGGGCTACTCTTCACTGCAGTGTGCGGGCTTCTCATTGTGGTGGTTTCTCTTGTTGATCACGGGCTCTAGGCACCTGGGCATCAGTAGTTGTGGCTTGCGGGCTCAGTAGTTGTGGCTCACGGGCTCTAGAGCACAGGCTCAGTAGTTGTGGCACACAGACTTAGTTGCTCCGTGGCATGTGGGATCTTCCCGGACCAGGGCTTGAACACACGTCTCCTGCATTGGCAGGCGGATTCTTAACCACTGCGCCACCAGGGAAGTCCCTCTATGTCTACTTTTGTGTTATACTGGTAGAGTTAAGAAGTTGTGACAGAGACATATGGCCTACAAAACATAAAATATTTCCTATCTGGCCTTTATCTGGTCAAGTTTACTGAACTCTGTTCTAGAGTACAACCAGCTGCTTCCTCAAACCCTCCCTGCCCTCTCCAAAAAAGGTAGTGAGTGTAAAATAACTTAGGGGAAACTACTGGATATATGCATAAGTTTAGGCAAAAGAATCATAATGAAAATGGTAAATTGACAAGAGTGGTATTTACATAACTTAAGTTGGTGCTACTTGGTCTTGCTGGGAATCTTAATTGTCCCCAGTGGGCATACTCACTTCCGGAGAGTGTTGAATATTATTTTTTTGGTTCTTATACTTTTGGTCATTATATCAGTGGATATGTTTCTGATGCAAGTAACAGAAAACAAAATTGAATTGAATTTAAATAATAAAAAATTTTTTTTTACCTCTCATTAAAATTCTAGAAGCAAGGGGATTCCAGAGGTGATTAATTCAATGGCTCAAAGATGTAACCAAGGACCCAGGTTCTGTCCACTTTTCTGCTCTGCCATCTTCACCTTGTTCTCAGGCTCATCCCGTCATGTCTTCAAGGTGGCTGCTGTAGTTCATCATGTCCTGAGATTGGAAGAGGGGAAAAGCCATGACCCTTCGTCGTGTTCCATTGTAAGGATGATGAAAACTCTTCCAGAAGTCCCCTAGCAGCCCTGCTTCCTGCATTGCTTTATAAACCTAAATATTGATAGAATACCACGATCAGCCTAGACTAATCAGGATTCATCCCTGGAAGGGGGAAGAGCCCAGTGTTTCTGAGACACATGGTCATCTAATACTTGAATACAACTGGGATTTTGTTAGCAAAGGAAAATGTGGGGGAATGAACACTGGGAAGCAACAAACAGTGTCTGCCGTAGTCACAGTTTAGATTGTCTGCAACCTCAGGTGCAGAGTCTGCGAACCAGGATGTGGCTTTTACCAGACACCAACTCTGCTGGCACCTTGATCTTGGACTTCCCAGCCTCTAGAACTGTGAGAAACAAATTTATGTTGTTTATAGGCGACCCAGTTTATGGTACTTTGTTATAGCAGCCCAAACTGACTAAGACACCATTCAATATCTCCTTCCACCTGGTCTTAAAGTATTTTTGAAAGTTGACTTTCCTTTCTTAGGTGACGTAACTCAGTAGTAGTCATCTCAATCTGTGGGTAGTAATAAAATACTTAGATTAGCCTGGTTCATGCAGAATCTCAAATTTACCCACAGCTAACCCACCCCCTCTTTTTAGGAATAAGGAGAAACAAGTCTGAGAAATGTACCTCTGACTGAAATAGAGAAAGGAGATCAATGGTATCAATGAGAGGGCTTCTAGGAGAGTGAAGTTAGACAGGTGGGAGATGCTATGGAGGGACAGCCTGGGGACTGAATACTTACGTAAGAGGGGCATTTGGGGCAAAAGGACATTAGAACTAAATTTTGGGGGTAATGGCAAGTGTCTTCTTTAGACTCTGTTCTCACACTGATCTGAATCTGAAATTTTGAGTGATTAGAAGTTTGGATGGGGGCTATTAAATTCAGACTAGTCCAGAGGAAGACTGTCCTGACAAGACTTAAACCCCTGTCCCCGCTAATCAGCAGCTTTCCGCACCTTCAGGCCTCTCCGTACATCAGTCCTTGCTTGCTTCTTCCAGCAGGTCTAGTGCCTCTACAAAGATAGCTCAAGTCTTTTGGAGGGTCCAGGGAGGTTGGGCCTCCCCCTCCCATGATCAGATCTCTTTCCTGTCTGAATTATTTGTAATGCCATTCCTAGGCCAGAGTGCCTTCACACTCTCTTTAAGAATCTTCTCAAACTTCATTTGTATCCATCTGCCCTGAGTACATTTTACCGATATGCTGAGTACAATTTGAATCTTGGTAAGCATTCTCAGAGCATTCCTTATAATGAATGGGGATGGGGAGAGATAGATGGTGGGATAAATTCTGATGGGATAGAAACAAGTTCCACCATTAGTGTTCCCCGAGATTAAGTGACAGAATGCTGGGATGATGTAAGAGGCACACTTGACACCCTTGGTGAGCAAGCGGAAGTATGAGTGTGGAGAGGGTAAGTGGGAAGCATCAAGAGGATGCTTCACAGCTAAATATTCCACCTTCAAAATCCTTTTAGTTTTTGGTGTGATAAGTAGAGAATTTTTGCTACAAATCTTTGTGGCTATGATACAACTATCAACAGAATGTTTTAGAAATAATGTTTTATTAATTCATATCCCTACTCTCTTGAGATAGGAGGCATAAAATGAACAGTACAGCATGAAAAATAATTAGAAACAAAAGAAGAAAGACAACATAAAACAGAGCCAGGAATGTGACTACAAAAGCACACCATAATTATTAGTCATGACCCAAGTGCACATTTAACTTCAGGCTTACCAGCAACCAACTCAAAGTGGGAAGTATGACTGGTTATACAGTTCACATAATTGATAAGATAAAAAAAAAAACGCCAGTGTCTTCGAATAAGTAAATCATGCTTGGTACTAGGACCAGACAAATTCTTTGGAGAGTCTCCTGGAGTAGGATAGTGTGAAACGCTGAACAACGTGCTCACCCATATTCTTATAGGAGATCCAATGATAAGCTCTTTCAGTCCAGCAAATTGTACTGAGGGGAAGGGTGGGTGGTGGTGATGGTGGGTTCTTTGATATATCAGTATGTGTTCATAACTGTGAAAAGCCACAAACATATTGCCAGTTTAGAACATTTCAATGTCTCAGTGAGGAAAAATCATTAATAGTCCATTTTCTAGCAGAAGGAGAAAGTCCCTCCTTCAGAGCCCTAATATCACTGTTCTCTCTTCAACCTATGGCATGCAGCATACACACACACACGCACACGCACACGCACACACACCTCTAAATTCTCATTCCATGCCTTGGCTGAATGAGGGAAACATTATACTATAATTATTTTTATTTATTTTTTAATTTAGTTATTTATTTTTGGCTGCGTTGGGTCTTCATTGCTGTGTGTGGGCTTTCTCTAGTTGTGGCGAGCGGGGGCTACTCTTCTTTGTGGTGTGAGGGTTTCTCATTGTGGTGGCTTCTCTTGCTGCGGAGCACAGGCTCTAGGTGCGCAGGCTTCAGTGGTTGCAGCATGTGGGCTCAGTAGTTGTGGCTCGTGGGCTTCAGCAGTTGTGGCTCATGGGCTCTAGAGCACAGGCTCAGTAGTTGTGGTGCACAGGCTTAGTTGCTCCGCGGGATGTGGGATCTTCCCAGACCAGGGCTCGAACCCGTGTTCCCCTGCATTGGCAGGCGGATTCTTAACCACTGCGCCACCAGGGAAGTCCCTATAATTGTTTGTAAAATTAAAAAGGAGCCACTAATTAAGATTACTAGGGACTGACACTAGGCAATAAATTATAATTAAATATTACCCATTCTGTTACAATAGTAGAGCCAGATTTTGTAGGTCCTGAAGCTTATACAACTTTGGGCACTCTCTTTAAGGAAAATACGATAAAATTATGAAAAAAATGGGTATGAAAATAAACATACAGAAAGAGGAAAATAAATCACAACAAATTACTAGAGCTGTGGAGATTTGAGTTCTTTCCTTCTGAGATTAGGCAATTTACCAGAAATGCTTACATGGAACTGCTTCTTCCCTTTCCCACCAGCAGCTAACCCCCAGCACTCACAGGGGCCTCTGCAAGAAAGGGGCCCTGCAGCTTAACCTTCATTAATTCATGGCTTTATAGAAAATCTTGTCCTCAGTTCCCATCACTAAGTCCATCATCTTTTCCTGGAAGATTCAGCTTCTCCCTTCCTCTGATAATGCAAACTTTGAACTGTCACTGACAAGACCCCAAAGAAATCAATGCCTTTATTTGAAAATGACTTCATATCCGTCTGGAAAAAATGATAGCTCCCAGACTTGTTCTTTTAAAAGTGATCCTTTGCCCTCACTTACAGGTCATGCTCTAAATATGGGTATCTTTGGCTGTCACGCAAGAGAATTTCCAGAGAAGTGTTTTGGGGCCAAAGAGAAGGAATGTGAGATCTGCTCTGCTCTGCAGCAAACAGCAGGAAAGTCAGATATCTCTGAATGTATTTTCTGTACATCTTGTCCTCTCTTCAAATCAATTTTACTTTCATTTCTTGGATGAAGAGCTAAAATCAAGTTGCCACTGACTAGCTGTGAGAATTCTGACTTCAGTTTTGTAACAAATGAATTTGAAAGTAGAAAAGCCAGATGGAAAAACAATCTCCAATCTGAAAAGTAAAATTTACTTGTAGAAAAATACTGCCTATGACTTGGAGAAAAATTAGAATTATTTATAAAATGACGTTGGTTTTGCTGAGAGTATTTCCTCTCACTTCTTGTAATTTTACTCTGGGATTTAAGCAGTGTTAGCATATTTGCTACACAATAGATTTCCTGTAGTAAGAGGAAAGAGTCATAGGCTGAGTCTATCTGAAGGAAGGCAAGGCTCTCTGATGATTAATACAAAATGTAAAGTGGTCAGATTTTTTTAGACATCAGCAATCAGTTTAACACAGGAAGATTCCCCCTATGTGACCATGGCTCCTTGCCATAACTGAGCTCCTGGCGGCTGCTTCATGGCAGTGATCCCCCTCCAGGTCCCTGGAAGGTTGTGTGTGATGGGAAACTAGGTGAGTCTGAGTACACAGGGGAGGCAGGGCTCCGAGCCAAGGCTGGAAAGCAAAGCCTGGGATTCTCAGGGCTGATATTTAATCTTCTGGCCCATGGGTCTCTGCAGAAATTGGGAAACGCTTTTATAGAATTGACATCTTTGCTTAGAAGGCCACAGGGCTGCCAATGAGAACATACCAAGCTGAACCATCAATGTGTTTTACAGGAGAATCTGAGAGGAACGGAATGGGAAACAATGCATAAGAAGGCAAAAAAAAAAAAAAAAAAAAAAAAGAAGAGAAAGCAGAGATAAGTTCAAGCTCAAAGTATGGAGAAGAAACACAGACAGACTGTTCTGAAGCATAAAACTACAATGAGCTCTCAGTAACTCAGAATAGTGTCAAAGAGTTCTGATTTGGATAAAAACAAAAATAATACATTCATTTTTAAAGTAAACATAAATTTATTATTTTCAGGCCTATTCCCTAACAGTTAAATAGCTGAGAAAACAAGTAGAAATCCTGCTGGGATTGCTTAAATGCCTAAATGAAAAAAATTATGATGAGATTAATTAATTGTTCTGATCTAAATATATACTGCCAAAATACTTTAAGTACTTGAAAACTTCAGAAGGCTAAACATGATTTTGACATTTGTTCTGCAAATCTTATTTTTCAAAATATTGAGATTTTGACTGTATCTTGAAATTCTTCTGTACTCTTTCTCTTTAGCAGGATGAGAAAGAATGTCGTCCTATTCCACATGGAATACATATAGCAATAATAACAATTATTGTAGCAATAATAATAATGGTTCCCATTTTTTGTTTGTATTTACTATGTACTGGGCTCTGCCCTGATCTCCTTTTCTTTTTTAAAAAAAATTTATTTAATTTTTTATTTTTGGCTGTGTTGGGTCTTCGTTGCTGCGCATGGGCTTTCTTTAGTTGTGGTGAGCGGGGGCTACTCTTCATTGTGGTGCACAGGCTTCTCATTGTCGTGGCTTCTCTTGTTGCAGAGCACAGGCTCTAGGCATACAGGCTTCAGTAGTTGTAGCACGTGGGCTCAGCAGTTGTGGCTTGCAGGCTCTAGAGCTCAGGCTCAGTAGTTGTGGCGCACGGGCTTAGTTGCTCCGCGGCACGTGGGATCTTCCCGGGCCAGGGCTTGAACCCGTGTCCCTTGCATTGGCAGGCAGATTCTTAACCACTGTGCCACCACAGAAGCCCTGTACTGATCTCTTTTTGCATATGTTTTTGAGATTACATTTTTTTAAAAATTGGTAATCTCCACCCACTAAAAAATTTAAAAGAAATTGAAGAGCATAGACTAAGTAAGTCTGAGGTAAGTCTTCCTTCCATTCTTGTTCCCTAATCTTTCCCCCAGAGTCCACTGGCCTCACCAGTCTCTTTTGTTTGCCTTCCAAGTTATTGTGCTGAGCATTTAAAATATATTATTTTGTTTAATCCTGACTACAACTCTATGTGGTAACTACGGTTATTATGGTAACTACGATTATCATCATTATTAATAGATGAGGAAACTGAAGCACAGAGTGTAACGTTATCTTCACTCCAGATGGCCTCAAAGCCTGGACTCTACTCTCTCTTTCCTTCACCTGCCTGTCTAAATCCTACCCATCCTTCAGGGCCCCGCTCAGAATAATAATTATAACAGCAGAATTTATTGAATGCTTTCCGTGTGCCAGGCGCTTCCACACATGATCTTATTTAATCCTCATAGAGCCCTACGAGGCATGTGCTATTATTATCCTCGTTTAACAGAAGTGAAACTGAGACTTAGAAAGTCACACAGCTACTAAGTGGCAGAGGTCAGATTCAGTCACGATGGTCTGATTGAGGCCCTTGCCTCCCAGCTCAGGAAACCTCTCAACACTTCTCATCACAAAGCAAGATGAGAGCAGCTAGCAAATCGTCCTGTATTATTCTCTGGCAGTTCAGCCTTCTATTGATTCTTCTCTTTCAACTTTGCTGTTCACTCCTGGAGAGCTAAGACTCTATTTTTAATGCTTGGTCATAATGCTTAGCAAGTGCCTGATGAATGGTAATTTTTTTTATTATAAAGAAAAATGTTAGCTCCATGTGAGCAGTTGTAGAAATCCTAATGAGATCTTAAAAAATATAACAAGAAGATGGACTAATGAAAATTGAACTCTTTAAACTTCCGTCTGGAATTATGTCATCAGCATATTTAACTTCTGAAAAATCATATCACTGCACACTGGAAAAACTGAGAGGAAAAAAGTCAACTTAGAGAGGGCAGTGATTTAGAGAGGCCATAGGCACCAGGAGGCTGCGGGCTACCTTCCCTGGTTGGGTCTCCATTCCAAGGGCTTCTCAGAGTGTGATGTACCTTCTTTCTGAATGTGGTTCTTTTGCTTCTACTGTGTCTTGCTGGGTTTTGTTGTTTATTTTTTGTTTTTAAATAAAACACGGCCTCTGCAAGTTGACTGTTTTATCTGGTGTTCAACTGAGGACACTGAACTGGGTTCAAATGTTAGAAGATAATCCAACAATATATCCTACGTTTAAGGAAATTAAAGAGTTTTAATCTGAGCTTACACATTTTCTACTTTTGGAATCTAACTGCAGTTTCAGATGCTACAACACTGTACCTTGTATCTAAGGACAAAGTTGGTCCCTAGCCAGGAAAACTTCAGATCCCATTAGTTCACTTGCTAGTACTGGGCAAATAAATTTAAAAACTACTTTCCACAGTGAAAAAAGATCTGTGTGTGAAATGAGGTTTTTTTTTTTTTTTCGCGGTACGCGGGCCTCTCACTGCTGTGGCCTCTCCCGTTGCGGAGCACAGGCTCCGGACGCGCAGGCTCAGCGGCCATGGCTCACGGGCCCAGCTGCTCTGCGGCATGTGGGATCTTCCTAGACTGGGGCACGAACCCATGTTCCCTGCATCAACAGGCGGACTCTCAACCATTACGCCACCAGGGAAGCCCTGTTTTTGCTTTTTATTGGTTTGCCTTTTCTCTTTCCAGTGACATGACCTCAACTTGCAAATTAACCCTAATCACAGGTGAGGCCTTTGCTTAAGAAACTGACAGCAACACACTGTGGTAGGTCAACTTAGCATAAACTTCAAAAAGGGATCCCTGCTGGGTGGAACATCAGGTTAGACATTCTCCAAGTTTCCTCCCAAACCTCTCACTCTGTAATAATATTCCAACAGCCCTAGGTCTATTAGAAAAAAGGTCTGCTGAATAATTTATGGCCTCTTTCCTTTACCAGGCACAGCAGCTGCTCTCCAGACCCTTCTATTCCTTTGGAAGCAATTGGATGCTGGATCATCAGCCACTTTGGGCCACTTTGCTGGGCTGTGGGGACCACTGCTCAGGCCTGCAGGGACATATACAACCTGCCGATTTGGGGGTGCCCCCAGTTACTGCTCTTGTCTGCCTCCTGTTAGGTCAGGGTACCACAATGAGTGGATTAGTGAAATTTAAGGAGGATTAAGTGTTATTTGAGAATATTTGTCCCCTGGAAGCCAAGGCGGGGTAGAAGTCTACTCTGGAGCACTCTGAAAGCAGAACAGACTTCTGGAGCTTGAGCACAGGGCCTCCAGGGCAGAAAAGCAGAACACCAGGAAGGGTGATGAAAATTTGCTGGGGAAGGCTACCAGCACTTGCCTCAACCTCTGGGGCTGCCTGATAGTTTCTATGTCTCCTTAAAGCTGTCTTGCCTTGTTGTGACCCATTTCTGGCTTTTCTAAGAAATGGCTTTCTCGACACCCTACCCCCAAGACCCTCAGTTAAACTTTCTTTCCCCTTCTCAGGGGCATATCGCCAGAATGGGCTTAAAAGGCCATGTCCTCTGACAATTCCCTTCCCCATACCCCCCTTTCCACCCAGTCTCACAACCCCTGCCCCCCCAAATCTGAGAGTGCTTTCTTGCTAGAGCAGGAAGGCCAGTCCTGTAACTTCTCTGCCCCGTAAGCCTTCCCATTTATCAAGCCTCAGCCCAAGTGTCATTCCCTTTAGGAGGCTCCCGACCCCTCAAATACGAATTCCCAGTTCCCACCCCACCTGAGACCACACTCCTCCCTCGCTGCCACGGCACCTGACGCATTGATCTGTCTGGTCTGTCTACTTGTCTGCCTTTCACCCTGAGCCGTTACCGTAACAACTGGGTTTCATTCATCCTTACCCACAGTCCCTGCAAACAGTGTTTTGGGGAATAATTGACCTGCATGGGGAGCTTTTCCTCTTCTTATCTTCCTAAGCTCTTTCACATTTTTACACTTTCATACATCTTCACATGAACAGAAAAATGGTACGGTACATAGTGAATACTCATTTAGCCAGATTTACCTAGTTTTACTAATTGCTTACACCTTGCCATATTTACTTCACCTGCTCTTTTTTGCTCAACTATTTCAAAGTAAATTTCAGATTTAATAACATTTTACCCCTAAATACTTATGTATACACTTCTAAAAATAAAGACTTTTTGTTTTTGGCTGTGCTGCATGGCTTGTGGGATCTTAGTTCCCCAAACAGGGACTGAACCCAAGCCCTCGGCAGTGAAAGTGCAAAGTCCTAACCACTGGACCGCCAGGGAATTCCCAGGACATTTCCGGATGAATTATGATACCATTATCACACATATTCATATTATCACACCTAATAAAATAAATAATAGTTGACAAATATCACAACTGTCCCCAGAATTATTTTTACCACTGGTTTATTCAAACTAGAATCCACTCAGGGACTATACATTGTTAGGTCCCTAACCAACCAACTGGAGACAGTCAATTGTTATGTCCCTAAATTTCTTTAAACTTTCTACAGTCCCTTCCCCTCTTTCCCATGTTTATTGACTTGTTGAAGAAATCCAGCCAATTCAGTTGGAAGTCCCACTTTCATGGTGCTGTTTAACTTTACCAGACTTCCGAAGTGAGCTGACCTAAGGAAGAATCACAGCCACCGCTGCAGGAAACTTCTCCACGTCAGGGACCTTCCAGTCCCATTGTCTCCTTTGTTCTCATCACCTAAGCACAAATCCTTAGAGCAGTAAGACTCAAGACTTACCCTGTGCTCTCGCATCTTCTGCTTGGATGTCCCTTTCCTGTCCTTGCTGTCAGCTGGTGTGAGCCTTCCAATAAAGCAGGGACCTGCACAGCTTTCCCTTCAGCTGCCAGCAACCGCTTGAAAGCCTGGCTCCCATAAAACATGCTGGGGAGAAAGCCTTTGATCTTGGGACTCTGAGTCTTCATTATTGGTAGCAGCAACCGGCAGCCACCATTTCTGAGTGAAGTTAAACTCTATCCTCCAACTTCCGCGAAGTCAATAAACCACCTAAATTCATTCCAGAAAAAGAACCTGTTTTCTAGGTGATGTAAGGTCCAGCAGTGCCACCGCTACTCTCTTGCCCCAGATAGATGGTCTGCCTCCAGGCAGAAAATCTTTCACACTGGCTGCTCCCGCTGGCAACAGGTGTTTCCACTGATTTGAAGGAGAAGCGTGAGGGATTTAGTCTCTGCCATAAAGCCATTAGAGAGTTCTCTTGGCTGAGACGCTCCAGCAAATCACCCAGGAAGAGCAGGATCTATTTTCCATTTCAGAGGGCGGGGTGGAGGTGGGACGTGGTGGGCAAGCTTGGGCAGGGAGAGAATGGAGTCGGTGGGAGGCTGGGAACAGCTGTGTGTTTAAATTGGAGGCCCTAGGCCACGGGCACTCAGAGAACAGGAAAATTCAGGCACACAGAGGATTCCTGAAAGTGTTGATCCCTCTTTAGGTGAAGAGAGAAATGGAGGAGAGTCATGGCAGCACGGCGTGTGGGCTGGAAACCCCACAGGGACAATTCCTGCCAGCCTGATATGAATATCTAGCTGTTTTACTTTGGCTCATGGGATTTCTATAGTTGTGTTTGGTTTTCTTAATGAGGAAAAAACTCTCCAACAACTACATTTCTAGTGGTGGAGTAGGTCCCGTTTTATTCTTCCTGAATGTGGTAAAATCCTTGATAGGTAACAAAGGGGAGGAAAGAGAGAACTTTATAATTTTACACAAAATTCTCAATTTGGAGGTCAGTTAAACCTTTTCGTTTTCTGGCTCTTCCTCTTCATAATTCTGTTTCCTGGTTTCCCTTTCTGCTGTGATGCTCCCTTCCCTGTCCCACACCCCCCAACACACACACACACAGCCACATACACACACACACACACACACACACACACACACACACACACACACACACACTCTCCACTCTCTGGCAAAATCAGAACATTAAGTTTTGAAATAGTCATTGCAGAAGTTTATGAAATCTTTTTCTCTAGTGGTTTTACTAAAGCAGGTCTGAGCCTCTCTTTTTTGCAACAGCTTAGGGGGAGAGTGGGTTAGGGGGGAGGGTGTTGGTGAGAGATCAGGTCACCTCTCAAGGACTCCCCTCTTTGTGGTGCACAGAGAGCAGGGGTGGGAGAAACTTGTGTGTTCCCTCCTCAAGATCCAGTGGGAGGCCTGGCTTTTTTGGCAAATAACTTGCCCTCCACTTGGTTATGTGGTTGATTTGGAAAGCAGATTCCGAAGAACAGCAAGGAAAGCTGGAACCTTGAAAATTGCTTTCATGTGAGGGCCGTCGTAATGCACAATCGGGGACGGATCTGGATCACCTGTGTGTGCAGAGGGCCCTACAGCCTTCTGGTGTCCGCTGCGTGGGGTGGAAATTCCCCTTCCCGCGTGAAGCCGCAGTGGGAAGTGATGTCTGGGAGTCAGAAAGAGCTTCAGCTTTCTGGGAGTATATTATGAAGCCAACCAAGTAACAGGAAGTCATCACTTGGGCTTTACAGCAGATTAATGCTTTATATGAAGCCAATGAATACAGAAAATGGTCTAAAGATTTGTTAAACAAACGGGGCTGGGGGGAGAGGGAGAGAGCTGGGAGTTAGCATCTTCAAGTTCCCGATAACCTGCTGTGTGAGTGTCAGGAAGTTGATCTGGTTGTCTAAGTGAATTGCACTGGCCCTTTCTGGACCTCTATCTTTAGGGTTTGTTTTCCTTCTCTTTAGCCTTTGCTTTTCTGAGGTCAGCCCCCACTTCTTCAGTAATCATTTCCTGGGGCACCAATTCTTCTTGGGCTTCAGAAAACCCTCCCTTCTCTGTCCTTCCCCAATGGTCCAGTGATTGAAGGTTCACCAGGCACACAGGAATCATACCTATGAAGGAGGCGGTGCTCAGGAGTTGTCAATAGCTGGGCTGGTCCCCACTCTGTTCACTGGAGCTTGGCTAAGGCATCTCCTGGGCCTACAGTTGGAGGCTGGGAGTTAAGACCCAACTGTTAAAGGAAGAAAAGAGAACCATTTAATGAAAAGTTTTGTTTTGTGTTCATTTTTACTTACAAGTGAAACCACTATCAGAGAAAATTTTTGACTGTAAGGTTGGCATCTCTCTCTCCACGTATATATATTTTAAATCAGTCTTCTGTTGGGGAATCTTTCTTCTACTTTATAAGAGAAAATAAAAGCCACCAGGGAGAAACTCCGTCAAATTCTTGCCACACACCTACCTGCAGGGATGCCTATCTTTTCCTCCTTTCCTTCCATCATAGTTGAAGTGATTGCTCATTGCCAAGGTCAGTTGTAAGGCTCTGTATTTCTCTCACAGTCTGATAGACTCTGCTCCATGGCACGTCCCTTCTCTCTCCTGCTGCCTCACTTGCTACCAATTCATTTCATCAGCATTTAAACAAGTCCAAATATCTCCTATCCTAAAAATAATATTCTCCCCAGCTTCTACATTCCTTTCCAGTGTATTAACAATATTTTCATACTTCTGTATTCTCGACGCTCTGGCACTTGAAGCCTTGCTGGCCAGGGAAGGTCTTCCCTGTCCCCCCTGCACTCCCACAGGGTTAGCTAATTCCCAGAGATATAACACAACTCACCGGAGAGTGTATTTTTCCTATGCAAACTAACCAATTCGGGAGCCCACACCCCAACTACCTCCCTTATGGGTTCTCACAGGGTTCTCACACTTGGCCCACCATCCTCCTGCCCTAATCACCCCAGGGCCAGATACCAGAGGACTAGAAGTAGTTCCTATGCTGCAGAGTCTGCTAAAATTATTCCAACTATAGCCAATCCTAAGCCTACTTACCCTGCCTTGCCTTCCTGTGAAAACCATAATCAAATCTCCTGCCCGTGTTTCCCCGTCTCTTTCTTCCTCCTGGTGCTTCCCTGTGGGACCCTGCGTGGCCTGGCCCCCCTCCTCTTGAAGATAGTGAGTAACAAGCTATCCTTTCAATGGCAGTCATCCTCTGATCTGTTGGTCTCATATTACTGGAATAATAATGAAATCTACATTGTAAAACATCCACCTACTTCCTTGTCGGTTCCTTTTGTCTTCAGTCAAGTGTATTGAAACAGGTGCCTATACTCACCATCACCACTTCCTTACCCTCCACTCTGAAATTCTCCTTGAAATCTGGCCTCTGTCCCGACAGACATTCCTCTGCTACTGTTTCTGCCAAGATCACTAATAAACCTGTTGCTAAATTTTAAGACTGCTTTCCCAGCATTATCTGATTTGAGTTTTAAGCAGCATCTGATACTAGTGACCACTATCTCTTTGAAACTGTCTTCCCTTGGTTTTAGTGATATTCATCTTTTCCACCAGTTTCTTAGAATCCTTTGTGTGTTCCATTTCTGTTTATCTGTTCATTGTAGAATCCATAGAAAATTCAATGTTGTACTTGTCATCTCCACATGGATAGCCTACCAGCATTTTAAACTGGGAACTTCCTAAACTGAACTCATCATCTCCATCCCTTAGCCTGTTCCCCCTCTGTGCTCCCTTTCTCAGTGAACAGCAACATCATCCTGGAGTTGGCCCGGTCAGAATCCTGACGTCCGTCACCCTTGGCTCCTTCTGCCACATTCCCCACATCCATCAATCACCAAGGCCCATCAATTTTACATCTTGAATATTTAAAATCCATTTATTTCTTTCTATTCCCAATGTCTCTATGTTAATTTGAGTTATTGTATCTCTCACCTGGTTAATGCATCAGCCTCCTAACTAGTCTCCTGACTCCATTTTGCCCTCTTTCTTCCATTCTTCATATTGCAGCCAGAGCTCTTTCTACACATTCATATCAGGGCGCATGCAACCTCCTTTCCTTACTTTACACCACTTTGATGGTGCCTCATTATCCTTAGGACAGAGTCTAGATTGCTCCACATGACCTTCAAGGACCTTCATCTTGTGTTCTTTGTAATCCTCTCTGGTCTCTTGCCTCTAAACCCTAATTAAAGCCTTTTCTGATTCTCAGGTGCTCCCAGAGCCAATAGAATACCTCCACCAAAAATCTTACCACACTCTATTGTCAGTGCCTGTCTCCTTGCTTGTTTCGCTAATTGTTATAAGCACCTTGAGGGCAGCACCGTGTCTGGTTAACTGTACCATGTCCAACACCTTGCACAATGCTGGCACAAATAGCTGCTGAATAAATGACTGTGATTCCAGCCAATGCTTGTGGGCAAGAGTGTTTCAATGACATGGTCTGTCCCGAGAACACTAAGATGATTGTCCTCACGCTTCTTTCGTCAACAAGAATAACATTCGTTGAGCATTTACCGTGTGTCATGCAATTTTTCAGGGTTAGGGAAAGAAGCCAAACCACTTCCTTATTCTTCCACTGAAATGACATTTAAATAAGCTCACTTTCTTTTTTTCTTTTCTTTTATTCCATTGGTGATTAAAACTGAGATCATTCTTATAGGGACTAGCATATAAAACCCCCAAGGACTAATCGCTGACTTTAAGTAACAATGACCTCAGGGTGATAGATTATCCATGATATATTTTGACCATATGCATATAGTCATTCATTAGATGCCTGGAAATATTAATGCCAAACCATCACCGCTTAAAAATGTGCTCGTTTAGAGATTGTTTTTAAGCTTGTTGAGCTGGACCACATGTTTCCCATCTCCAATAATTAAATGAATAGTGAACTAATAAGCTATCTTTTGGTTTGCTTGTAGGAATGCAATTGTTAATATGTACTGGGAAAACGGAGGTCATTGTGGGGCACAATGAAGTCATTATTGATGAGTCAGTGGAATTTCTGTTGGTTTCCTGGAGCAAACAGATATTTACATATCTGAGCTTTTGAGCATATCTGGCAGGGGCTGAAAAATATAATGTATCTTACATATCAACTTGCAGTTGCCATCCCAGGAGTCTTTACCCTCATTGGTTATAGAAGAGTTTGCAAAGACCTAATGGGAGTAGCCAGGCATTCCTGGATTAAGTTATTCCATTTCATCTTCATGGAGAAGAAGTTGCATTATTTATTGCTCCCTCAAGCCACCATTCACACTGGGGAGAAAAAGTGTTGTCTTAGTCAACTTGAGCTGCTATAAAAAGTACCATAGACTGGGTGGCTTATAACAGTAGAAATTTATTTCTCATGGGTATGAGGCTGGGAAGTTCAAGATCAAGGTGCCAACAGTTTTGGCAAGGGCCAGCTTCCTGGATCATAGACAGCTGTCTTCTCCCTGTGTCCTCACATGGTGGATGGGGCAAGGGAGCTCTCTGGAGTCGCTTTTATAAGGGCACTGATCCCATTCATGAGGGCTCCACTCCCATGACCTAGTCAAGGGTGAAGGTATTAGTAAGTAGGGCCTTTGGGAGGTGATTAGTAATTAGGTCAGGAAAGTGAAGCCTCATGCATGGGATTTGAGCTCTTGTAAAAGAAATCCCACAGAGCTCCCTGCCTCCTTCCATCATGTGAGGACACAGTCAGAGGTCAGTAGGCTGCAATCCAGAAGAGGGCCCTCACCCAACCATGCTGGCACCTTGATCTCAGATTTCCAGCCTCCAAAACTGTGAGAAATAAATTTTTGTGTTTTCTAAGCCACCTAGTCTGTGGTATTTTGTTATAGCAGCCCACAAGGACCAAGACAAATGGATCTTGCCCAAGAAAACTTCCTAGCGTAGAGATAATACCCCAATAGAAAGGCAGGCAGTCAGAATCTTGGGGCAGATGGGGAGACACAGCGAGGGAGACTGAGTGAGATAAACGTTAAGAAATCCCACTGGGGGAAGAGGCAGCTATTCCATAGCTAGCACCCAGAGGGCAGAGGCCAGAGCGCAACCTATCAGCATTGAAAGACTGCATCTTTGTTCCCTCATCCACTCTCTCTCCCTGGGTCTGACCCTGGGGGTGTCTAAAACATTTGCTAGGGAGTTGGATAAAGGAGGAGAGAAGTAGTCAATGACAGCCAGTTCTCTGCTGCAGGCTTTCAAGCCTGAAGACAACTTGATCTAGAAATTTAGATTAAGAATTAGGTTGGAGTTTCAATAACAACTGTTCTGAACTTTTAAAATGACAGACTGTTCTTGGGACTTGAACACCTATGGGACCTGCTTGAGATTTTATCTGGGGCCTGAAAAAATGGTCCACGTTTACTATGGAGTGGTGGACAAGATTAAAACTGCTTTCATGATCACACTCTGTTGAAACTGTTTTCTTCAAAAAATGGGTCACATATACATTTTGGAATGTTTGCTAAAAAAAAATTCAGCTTGATACTTTATGACCTCTTTTTACGTGTATGTGTGTACATCCATACACACATATCATAGACTCATAATCATAGACTTGTACCGTTGGAAGGATATTTAGAGATGTTCTGGTCCAAAACACTCAGTTCATAATGAGGAAAATTGTTCCATTAGGATCTCTTTCAGTTTTAAAGTTCTCTATGACTTTATGGTATTGATATCCACTCATGGAAGATACTGCAGTAAAGCACACTTTTCTCTTAGGGATATGCATTAGATTATTGTAAAGCAGGATGAAGTAACCTCTGGTATTGGGGAGGAACTCAGGATACCAGTTGGCTCATTGCTTCTGAAGAGAACATAAGGTTGACCGCTTTTTAAAAAAAATTTGACTGGGGATCTGCCAGCTTAAATAACTGCAGTACTTGACCTAGAGCCAAGCCTGGGAGGCCAAAGACACAGAGTCCAAAGATTGCCCTTGTTTTAGACAAGATCATTCCAATTCACCTTCACAGAATGCTTGGTCCAGGGATTTAGGCTTGTAGGCTTCCAAGATGTCAATCTTTCCATAGAGCCTTGGCTCTGTATCCCTGGGTTTTTCTCCCTACCCCAATGGCAGAGACAAATCCAGAGGGATCTCTCAAGGAGCTTTAGGCAGGAAAATAGAGGAGTAGGCAATGGCCACAGTCCATTAATCTCATTTTCTTCTGTGTTCTCCATTTAACATCACCAAATTGCCTCTCCCTTACCACTCAGGAACCACTTATCCTGTGTAGAATATGATTGGCAGGAGGAGGGCACGTCTACTGCAGCTTGGCAAGCATTCCATGGTTGATAGAGCCCTAAAGATGCTAATACCACTCCCCTTCTCTTCTTAGGCCCCCAGTGGTTTTGAAGTAGCAGCAGTGACTGAGTGGTTGAAGTCTCAGAGCAGTGAGGCCATTGCCTGAAGCTGTGTGTGTGTCAGGGCCTTGCATATTCAGACAGACACTGAGAGCAGTGACAAGTGTATGGAACTTGCTTGGAGAAATCTCTTGGGCGATATGCATTGATAGAACCCAGGAGTTCAGCATCTCAATGGCCTGGGGATTGAAGGAGAAGCAGGCTTGAACACAAAGATCTCTGTTTCAGCTTCGGGGATCCCCCAGCACAGTTTCAGGTTGACTCTAGTAGGAGACTCAGCTTGTCCCAGCTCTGGGCTAGTAAGCCTCCCTGGCCTGCAAGAGCACACAGGTTCCCACTGCTTAGGTTGCTGGTCACCAAGAATTCTGAAGAAGCTTTAGCTCTGTGAGCAAAGCCAAGAACCACTCTGTGGTTTTGCTGACGTTTTCCTTTATAGTTATAGAGGATGAGGAACTTTTCCAGAAAAAAGAGGAGATCTTAACAGCAAAAAGCTTCCTGCCCTTAGAACGTGATACAATAAAATGACTGAATTAATTGAATGACTGCCCATCAGTTTATTCTCATTGGTATTTTAATTATCTCCTATTTTTTTCTCTTATGACTACCTGTTTGCTTTAAAGGAAACTAATAAAATCACCTTTTAATAGAATCACTACTGACCTGGGCCATTGTATTGTATTAATCAGGGTAGGTAATAACTACTGTTAAAACAACTCCTAAATCTCAGTAATTTGAGACTAGAAAGGTTATTTCTTGAAAACATTAAAGTGCAATTGGGTCTTTGGCAATTGGAGTCAGATCACTTCCAGCAAGTGGTTCCACCATCTTCTGGGCCTCAGAGCTCTCCACTGGGTCTTCTGCATCTTTCTCCGGGCGAGGGAATAGAGCCAGCGTGAGTGACCCTATGAGAGGTTTTAGGGAAGTCGGCACATCACAGCCACTCATGCTCAGGATCAGCCCCGGCCTCGCCCCACTGCAAGGGGCTGGGAGAGGTCGTCCGGCACGTGCCCAGGAAGAAGAGGAGGCTATGGTCCTGGTGCGCACGGCAGTCTCAGCAGCAGCCCACCGATCCTCCTGCAGAAAGCAGTGCGTGTTGGGACTGTGACCCCGGGTTCTAGAGTCTAGCCAGACTGTCTGCACTGGAATTCTGGCCCTGCCACTTGTAGCTGTGTGACCTTCTTTGTCAAATGGGCATCATAATGGTATTCACCTTTTAGGGCTGTGGTGAGGGTTAAACGAGATGACTCCTGTAAGTACATACTGAACTTAGAACAGTGGCTGCACATGGTAAATGCCTGAGGAATATTCAATGTTCATCATGAACAGGAAGCACTTAGACCAGGCCTGATAAGAGGATGCAAGAGGACATCAGCTGTAGTGTTTCTCCTTTCTCTTACTGTGACTTCAACTACAAATGTCATTTTCTAACACGTTCAAGGTCCTCTACTGACCTCCAACTGCTTCTCCTTTTCGTTTTTGTTCTCTTCTTTGCTGCAAGTTTGGGTGGCTATTTCTGTTCCTGATTTTTATTTCTTTCTCCTCCATCATGTACCCTCAAGCTGTAAAAGTCTTCTTTATTTATGCCCCACTCTGGCCTCCAGTCCCCTGCCTGCCATCAAACACCTCCTGAAAAGTTCCTCCTAATGAAACCTTGTCTTTATTGCTCATTTAAAGAATGGCTCTAAATTAAGTGGAGTGGTCCCCTCTGGTTTTCTATTCCCCCTGCTTTTATTGTATCAATTCTCATAGGAAATGAAACCCAGCAAAATCTGGGCTATTAGTAGCAGCCATGCCAGTAATTGGGAATCAGATTTTATGGAGTTGCTGGGATACTGATAGGACAAAGTCAGAAAATAGAACCTGAGATAATTAACAGATTTTGTAATTGCTTTACCTGCATGAAAGCAATCTGGAGAATTTTGGTTGGTATCTTCATAGACAATGAACTTTATGAGAGTAGGCGTTCTGTTTTACTTGTAGCTGTAGCTCCCTCACCTGGAACAGTGCACATAATGGGTGTTCACAACTTTTTTGCTTAACTAAGTGTTAGCAGCAGAAAGGAATGGGTAAATGGTAAATGAGAACAAGGGAACATTTATTTATTAAAGACTACTTTTTTTTTCTACCACTACTTTTTATGGATTTTTAATTAAAAGAGTAAAGTCATTATTAATAAGTATTTTTCTTTGCACCAAAAAGGACACTAGCAATGTTGGAAGGACTAGCATATTTTATAAAAGCATATGTCTTAGGTCCAAATGGCCAGTCTTCTTCATCATATTATTCATTTTCTTTTAAAAATTGTCAAGAAGACACATTCTTCAGATTTAGTTTAATTTAAAAAAGGCAATTACTCATATGTGCACATTGGTGAAAATTTTTTTTTCTTGTGGGGAAGATAAAATGATTCTTAAATTATTTAGAAGGAAAAAACTCATGAAATTTAGCACACACAAAAAAATAGAAAAATAATGATGGCTAATTTGCCCAACCTGTATGAAATACAATATAAAGGTTTACTAAGTGGAACCCAAGGCACTACAGCTGGAATAAGATAGTAGTATCCAGCATTTATTAGTTGTTTTCTTTGTTCCATGCACTGTTAAGTGCTTTACATGCATTAACTAATTTTATCTCATACATAACAATGCCCTGAGGTAGCTACTATTTTTATCTCCGCCCAAGAAGAAAGCAGAGCAGTGAGATTAAGTAACAACCATCCCCACTCACACAGCTGGTTAAGTGTGGGACTGTATCCAAATCTAGGCTTCCCCATCCTCAGAGCTTGTAAAAGATCTTTTAGAAGAACTTAACATACGAAAAAGTTTTAATCATGTACATAACTTAAAATTTCATATAATACCTCAAAGCTTCAAATGAAGCCCAATGTCACACTCTTACACACACACACTGAATTCTCACACCCCAAAGGCAGCCACTTTCAATTATTTTAGGTTTTGCTGTTACTGAAACCGGAGGGAAGGGGGCAGGGCACAACCTTTAAAAGAATGACATAGCCATAGGACATGACAAAAACTGATTAGAACCAACTAGGTCCAAGATTGCGGAAGGTTCCACTTCCAGTGGACCTTGAGCCTCATTTTATGCTCATTGTAACACATTAGCATGATAAATGACACCCCCACCAGCGCCATGACAGTTCTGAGGCCAACCATAAAAGGTCAAAAAATGGGCAGTGGCCGAATTCCTGGAAATCCCCACCCCTTCCCCAAAATAGTTGGAATAATGCCCCCACTGGTTAGCCTATGAAATTACCCAGCTCATAAAAACTAACCACCCCATATTTCAGGGCCTCTCGCCTTCTGAGATGGCCCACATTGTGTCTGTGGAGTGTGTTCCTCTCTAAATAAATCCATTTCTTACCTATCACTTTGTCTCTCACTGAATTCTTTCTGTAACGAGACATTAAGAACCTGAGCTTCATTAAGTCCTGAGACCAGGTGTGTGATCTCAATGAAAAGACCATGCGTTCAAGTCCCAACCTGAGTTGTACGGTTTCATTACTATTTAATGAATATTTAATGGTATTTCTAAATGTAAACCTCACATTGCTATTTCTTGATATTTTCAATTTTAGACCTTATCTATTGACTTCCGAGTCTGAAAGATGAGGATTTATCTCTTTTCTGCACAATAGTTTCCTATCCTCACCTTATGGTAATTAAACAATAGTTGGTTAAAATATTTACTGTTACATTATTTTTTTTTTTTTTAATTTTAATAGTATATTTTATTTAACCCAATATATCCAAAATATATCATTTCAACACGCAATCAACATAAAATTATTATTATTATTATTTTTTTTTTTTAACATCTTTATTGGGGTATAATTACTTTACAATGGTGTGTTAGTTTCTGCTTTATAACAAAGTGAATCAGTTATACATATACATATGTTCCCATATCTCTTCCCTCTTGCGTCTCCCTCCCTCCCACCCTACTGTTACATTATAATAATATAAATATTATTCACAAAGTCAGGCATAGACCATGATCACATTCTACTTCTTCTAACAACACCGCACCCCTTCTTGGAGTTAATTCTTGTCCCATTTTCTTAGTTGCTTTGTCTTCCATGTACCTATCACAGATTAAGTCCCCCAAATCTCCTCTACAATTATAAATGTCCTCTTGATATAAATCAAACACATCAATCCTATTAGTTGCATTTTGTTTTTCTTTGAAATATCTTGATGCTCGCCACCTTCCTGCTTTTTTTTAGATTAATTTTTATCGGACTACAGTTGATTTACAATGTTGTGTTAGTTTCTGCTGTACAGCAAAGTGAATCAGTTATACATATACATATATCTGTTCTTCTTTAGATTCTATTCGCATATAGGTCATTACAGAGTATTGAGTAGAGTTCCCTGTGCTATACAGTAGGTTCTTATTAGTTATCTATTTTATATATATACTAGTGTGTATATGTCAATCCCTATCTCCCCACACGTTGGTGAAATTTTAAAGCAACAACAACAAAAAATCAGAGCCAAACATTACATTCCATTAAATTATTATGGTTTGTAAAGTTAACTTTCAAATGTTAAAGATAAAACACACTTGAGAAGCTTCTTTATGTTTTAAGTTTCTTATAAGAACCAGCCTTTCACTGAAAACATAGCAAGAGGTGGATTATTTTTACCTGATGCTCCATGTCTGTGTGTGCACATATTTCGGTCTGGGCTACACGTAGCCAATTCTCTATTACTGGGAACTGCTTTGAAAGTTGAAAGATCCAGGTCTCTTTCCTTCCTTCTCCCCCTTCCAGAGTTCAAGAGCACAGCCACAGGATGGGAAAATGGTTAAGAGAAATGAGAACACAGAAATCAGTTTGTTTTGCTTCTTGTGAGCAGTTGTGTTAAAAGGTATGAGTGAGGAGAGAGAAAGTAATGGATAATTCATTAAAATGCTGTGCCTTAGGAGTACCATCAATGCCTCTCACTTTCTGCTAGTGTCATTCCCATAAAGGTAAATTGCTGGATCATGTTCCTCCTGCCCCTCCACCCTGAGAAACTGTAATCTTCACTCCTGACTGGCTGTGGGACTGGCTGGTGAACGGATCAGCTTCATCACGCCCCACCCCCATCCTTTTCTCCACTTCCTACAGAGTCTCAGAAGTTGGCTCTCCTTTCCTGAATAGGTCTACTGATGAAGAAATGAGGTCAAATTAGCATGAAGTATCATTTTGAGAAAGAAAAAGTTAGCGATGCTAACACTTTTGATACCGGGGCAGGTTTGTCAAATATGTTAAGATTTCCTTTTTGCCTAACCAGTAAGGTTACCATTTTATAAGAACCAGTGCAGATTTCCTCCTACTCTGACCTGTACTACCTACAAAAAGACTCTGGTTTTGAGTGTCAGGATCTTGAAGAGGTACAATGTTGATACTCTGGATTATCATTTCAATTTTTTTTTCCAATTTGTTCATGTCTAGAGTCTTTTTATTTATCTACTTTTAGGCTCTGAGAGAGTGACTCTGGGACTACAACTTAGAGTGGAGGAATAAAAGTAGAGAAATAATTTTGAGACTTAATATTTTGTTTTATTAAAAGATAATTTACTGGCTTTAAATCACAAAAAGATAAAGAGCCAAAAGAGACAGTATATAGCTTAAATAATGACTTTTTTTCTCTAAGAAATATAGGAAAATCCTTATCACTTAACCTCATATAAACCTGTTATATCCTTTATATGTTCTTTTTTCCTGCAACATCTACCCCAGTATAAGCATCAATGAATGTTTGTTGAAAGAATGAATGACTGCTGATCCACAACAAGCTAAGGCAAGGATGGAGAGAAGATGCCAGAAAAGGAGATAGTTTCCAGATCTCAACATTAGAACTGGATACTTAAGGGGCCTTCCTGCCTATCTGAGTGACGTCTGAGTTCTTGGGTCATGTGGTTTAAAGCAACCTTTCTCCTTACCAACCAATAGGGATTGGTTATGCAACTAGCCGAGTAATTCAAACCCATATCTATCCATTCCTGCACAAAAGATACATACTTTGCCTGGCTCGTGAATAAATAAAGGCTTGTTTATCCCCTTGACTCTGGGAGAGTTGGCCTAAGGAATGGCACTGTCACACCCGTTTTCTGCCTTTCATCCCTTACCATGGGTTCATGTTTATTGCTTAGCTAGGAGGGCAGTTAAGGAGGACACATGCATTTCCTGAGTGTTACAGGGTGTGGGGTGGTAACAAGATCAGACGTGAAGTCACAGAGAGTGCTGCCTACATTAAGACTGGGCCTGGGCTTCCCTGGTGGCACAGTGGTTGAGAGTCCGCCTGCCGATGCAGGGGATGCAGGTTTGTGCCCCGGTCCGGGAGGATCCCACATGCCGAGGAGCGGCTGGGCCCGTGAGCCATGGCTGCTGAGCCTGCGCGTCTGGAGCCTGTGCTCTGCAACGGGATAGGCCGCAGCAGTGAGAGGCCCGCGTACCGCAAAAAAAAAAAAAAAAAAAAAATGACTGGGCCATCTGAACAGAAAAACTGATCGAATTGAGCTGTGAACTGTTAATTAGGCTCACAAGGCAACAGGGAGAAACAGCATTCATCCAAGAGTACACATTCGGGTGTGATTTGGCTCAAGGTGAACTCTGAGGGGAATCCCATTCTGATTGCAGTGTTGAGTCATGCATGCATATATGACCTGGTTTCATTAACCCTTGGATTAAATTATATCTCATGAAAGGTTACAATTTAGTATAGTAAAACCTAGGCAAGTCATGGTTACTCTTGAGACAGGCATGAGTTCTGTTCCTCAGAATCAGTGTTAGCAAAGGGGTATCTTTTAAAAATATTACTGCAGTGCACCATGCAGCCCTGCGGCCTGCCTCCTGCTTCAGCAGTGTTTGGGATGTGCCTTGTTCCAGCCTCTGACCACCCTCCAACCTCTTTTCCAGTCACAACCTTCTGAACCATCTTCCCGGCCAGCCATCCTCTGCCTCCAAGGTCAACCAATGCTGTTTTTTGAGCTTAGTTTCTTATTGCATGTGAATCAACCATGAGTTCTCAGATGTGTGAGAATTATTCCACCGAGCTGGAGGCTGCCGTCAATGGCCTGGTCAACCTGCATCTGCAGGTCTCCTACACTTACCTCTCTCTGGGCATCTATTTTGACCGCAATTATGTGGCTCTCGAGACCACTTCTTCTGTGAGTTGGCTGAGGAAAAGCTGAGGCCTCCAAGTGTCTCCTGAGGATGCAAAACCAACACCACAGCCGCACCCTCTTCCAGGAGGTGCAGAAGCCATCCCCAGATGAGTAAAACCCTAGATGCCATGGAAGCTGCCATGGTCCTGGAGAAGAACATGAACCAGGCCCTTTTGGATCTGCTCCCATCTCTCTGACTCCCTGGAGAGCCGATTCCTAGATGAGGAGGGGAAACTCATCAAGAAGGTGGGCAACCACCTGACTAACCTCACAGGCTGGCCAGCCCCCAGGTTGGGCTGGATGAGTGTCTCTTGGAAAGGCTCACCTTCAAATACAACTAGGAGCCTCTGGAGCCCAGTGGCCTTCTTCTGGAGAGGCCCCTTTGTCATTCCTCTGGTGTCAAAGCTTCTGCCTGAGCCTTTCCCTGCAGTCAGTAGGCAGCTTTTAAACCATGCTGAAGCTCTCTCCCAAGTCGTGAACCAAACAGAAACAAGAAAGCATTTTGCAGAAAACAATTTTTTTAAGTGCTCTTAATCCTGAAAGCTTTCCTCCCAAATGTTACACCTATTGGTGTGCTGGTAAACTAGATCTCAAATAAAAGCAAGCACTGATTTGTAGTGTTTGCCAATTTTCATGGTGTAAATGTTCCCACCATGGCCAGTGCCAAGCCACCAATGTTCACAAAACTCCTGAATATTAGATTCAATAATCAAATCTTGCAAGCAGGTAAGACCTAGCTCCAGCACATCCATGAAAGCAAAATCTTATTCATTTTATAAGCCTTTGTTAGAATCATACAAAGGGCTTTATGGAAGCTTGCATCTTCATCCATAGGTGAAGACAGGATGTGGCAAAGGGAAGACGGTGATTGCTAAACTCCCTATGATGGAGATTTAATGGGCTAGCTCTCAGGGACTAGAGATTCAAGGGAGGGAAAAGACCCTAAATGTTTTCAATTCATTTTTTCTTTGTATTACCTGCCCCTTGCCCCCCACTTCCCCCTTGCCCCAAGTCATTTGTTCGGAGAACATGGGATAGATATCTTAGAGTAAACTACTTAGACATGCGAGAACGGTGCCTTGATTTTCAGCTTTTCTTGAATTCAAAGGCTTGCTTGGTTTCATCATATAGATCTGCAAAAACTCCTCTCATAGCTTCCTTCTAGCTGTAAACTATAATGTTGATTGGCTTCACCCTCTGTTTATTGTTCTTTTCTTACATACTTTCAGAAACTGCTCTTGTCATCTAGCTCAGCAGCTTGAATAAGTTATACTTTCAAATACAGTTAGTGTTTGGTTCAATACAATACAAATGGCAGAGCAGGGCTTAGTAATGAAGTCTCTCCAGTCCCATGGTCCACATACATAATTCCCCAACAACTGTATTCCTGCTCCAGAAATTTCATAGGTGTGGTATACCTTTGGCATAGCCTCTTTTCTGGATTTATTTATTCAGACTATCTGCCATCCAGGCAAAGTGGAGCTACAGTTAATATTTGTAGGAAGAGCCCACCAACCCAGTAATCTGTGCTAAACCAGAGTTTTTGGAAGGTACAGTTTTTTCCCCTCATTTTCCTTAGTTCCCTTCAGTAGTTTCTTCCGGTAAACACTTAACTCTAAGGCTCTCATCTTCCTAGAATTAAGCCGATATAAATAGACTCCTGTGAGTCCAGCTTATTATCCCTTCCAACTCTACTAGGTCACAGCTTGACATACAATATGATTTTAGAAACCCATGCCAAGTGACTGATTAGAAATATAGTGCCTCCCAGAAAGACAAACATAACCATTGATTTTGATTTTGCCCCTACTCTTTGAGTGTACTGAGGCATGTCTCTAAGCAAGTGTATCCTGGCATTTTAAAAGTGGTCTTTTGAAAACAACCCTTTGGAATCCACCATGGGCTTAAATGGGGTAATTAAGAAGGAACATATTTAACCTTAGCATGAAATACAACACTCAAGTCAAAAACTAAATTAAAGGAACATGATAGCAGCTCTCACATGCAGTAGCTAGACATTCTTATTGCTTTCAGGGGAAAATGATATTTTAAAATCAGGAAATTCTATCAGAACCACATATTTCCCAGACATTGAGATAGAAATACTAATACCGGTAGATGAAGACTGTCAACAAACTGTAGGTCGTTATCAAAACTACTGTTCTTCAAAGTGAATACCTTCCCATTCTGACCTCCATTTTAGTCCAACCTTGGTCTTTCGGGCAGCTGAATGAGTTCCAGGACATCTCCAGAGGCCAAATCTGGGAAGTCGATGAATAAATTGTATCAAAAGCCGAAGAGTTTCCAGTCAGCATGTTCGTCTGGCATAGCTGTCACCAGAAGGACAAAGGTAGCTATCACATTAATATGTAAAAAACAGGAAATGTCTTGTTAATAAAACCCTAGCAAAAATTTTATTAACAGTGAATGGTAAATCACCTTGCAACTGCTAGTGGTCCACAGACTAGGAAAAATGAGAGCAATATTCACTTTATTGTGGTGGTCTGGAGCTGGATCTGCAATATCACCAAGGTATGCCTGCATTAGCTGTGTTGCATTGGGCAAATTACTTATTACTCTCTGCGTTGGTTCCTTGTCTGTACTTGGGGGATATAGGTTGATGTAAAGATCCAAATGAAATAATGTATGCAAAGTTATGATCCTTAGCAATGAAGGGAAATATAAGTGGTAAAAGAACAACAACAAAAAATCATTTTAGAAGAAAAAGTTGCTTGATAATTTTTTAAAGTTGGGCACAACTTGGTGAATACCTCTGATTTGGTTAGTAAAATATTGGCCGAGGAAGACTCTACCCCAAACAAGCAACTTTACCTGGAGACAAAAGGATAGCTGCTCTATTTAAAGAGGTGGTAGTGGGCAGTACATTACTTTTTCATAGCTAAGCAAAGATTGTTATATCAACTTGGATGGAAAGGCCCAACATTAGAAGATTCTGTGTGCGTATATATAACTGCAAGTGTTGGGGGAATAGTGGGTTTTATACAGGGGTGTTTCGTTTTGTTTTGATTTATTGCTTTGACCTCTTAGCTATACACTTGGTGATCTCTTAGGGCCTGAGCTTTTGTTAGTGTGGTAATCTTTTGAATAATTCATAAATATTCTAATTCTCCCCTTTCCTGACACAAACGGAAGGACTGCATTTCTCTATCCCCTTTGAAGTTAGCCATGCCCATATGACTTAATTTGGCAAATAAAATGTGAGAGGAAGTAATGAGACTCACCTCTGATTTTCTCTATTTTGGTGATGAAGGAAGTACAAGTTGGAATGGAATCTACATCAGCCAACTCTGACAGTTGGAAATGGGACATGTATCGTGAATGAGAAAAAAAATTGTGTTAGCCAATGAGATTTTGGGGTTTATTACTAAAGCAGAGGCTACGCTATCCCAGCTAGTCTAGGTAGTGTAGGGCCAGGTATCTACTTGTGGATGGACATGGATTCAGAAGTAGCTAGGTGACACAGCTGAACAGCCTAACTGATACTTACAAAGAATGATTCTTCAAAGATAAAAATAGCCCACAAAAAAAAAAAAAAAAAAGGAAGAAAGAAAGAAAGAAAAAAGAAAAGAAACCCTTCAGAATCTATGTCCTGAGAGCTCTTCCATTTGCACCAGGATTTGCTCTGCCTCTAGCTACTGTCTAGCTTGGGAGGTTGATCCATAGGCTTTCCCTTTTATAATCCCCGATTCAGATAACTATCATTAGCAAAATGAGACTGTGGACTACTAACTTCTTCTATTATCACTTCTTACATCTCTCTACCTTGCCAACTCCCTATCTCCCTACTTCTTTCCCTTCCTTCTTTCCTAAAAAAAAAAATTAGCTGAATGAGTGGCTAAGCATGTTCTAGGTATTGTACACATTTCTAGAAGTGCAAAGCCAAATAACTGTGATTTGACCTCAGAGGAGCTCTATTTAGTTAATGGCACAGTCTGACCTCCCTAAATAAATAATACTAACATAAAATGGTAATGTTATACTTGAGATATTTGCTGAATAACATGCAGGCTTGGAAATAACATGGAGTGACTATGATCTTATATGGCTAAACCTTGAACTTTCAATCCAAACAATACACAAACATCTTAGTAGGGAGATCTGCAGTTAGTAGTAGTCTTTCAAAGTTTGCTATGTCATAAGTATGGGAATGTCTTGAGTAGGCAGAGACCTTTATTTTGAAACAGAAAAAAGAATGATTAAATATGTAGAGTATCTGAGGAATGTATGAGGAATGTCTATTTCATTCTGTTAGGGCAGGATGTAGACCTTTCCAACTCACATGATCTTCTCAGTATCAGAACAATCAATCATATCTGAAAGTGACAATAGGTGGAAATAATCAAATAACAAAGAAGATACATAAACATTGTTAAGTGATTTGGGCTCTAGCCAGGAGTTAACAATGTTAGAAAATACTTTGCAGATGATTATACACTTAAAAGCCATAAACACTGACTGATTAAAGAAATTTACTAATTTAATTTTAATTAAGTTTTGTTAGTCCAAAGTAGAATTGCAATAAATGTAAAAAACATGTATGGAATGTGCTTTCTTTTTTATTCAGCAAAGCATACATTTTTTAAAAACATAAAATCATTCAAAAAAACCAGCAAACATGCCACCAAACACAGCTAAGTTTCCCTGATGATAACATGTTGTGACTTTTTATTTTGGCATGTAGAGGTCATGGAAACTCACAATATATGCACAAAGATTCTAAGTGCTTATTTGGAACAAAGAATTTTGAGTTGTAAAACCATGAATGGCTTATAGAATGCAATTTACTAAATTAGTCTTTGTTCTTACAAAGTGATCTTATCCTTTGACAGTTGAAAATATATATAATCTATATTTTTACAATCAGTGACCCACAGTCACTGATTAATTTTCATCATTGGTGGAACTGGCAGAGTTTTCACTCTCTTCAGCTGGTGGGCTGTGTCCCCGCTGGCTTGGAATAGCAGGAAGCACTCGGTTTGTCCATAGAGGTTCTCCAGATAGAACTGGGAGGAAAGAATAGAATGAAAAACTTTCAAGGTTTGCATCTCTCAGAGACTCACAAGGAATGATGGCAGTAGAACTGTGTTATTTCTGAAGGAATGGAGGCCCTTCTAAGAAGCTTTTCTTGGGGAGCGCTAAACTGCAGGAGAAAGCCATATCTATCTATCTATCTATTCATATTCAGGCTTACCACATGTAGTCAAGGATACCAAATATGCACAGATACAAGGTGGGGCCAAGTTTGATCAAAACATGATCAGGCTGTTCGGGCCTAGCAGAGCCTTCTTTTCCTAGGGTGGTGTAGCCCTTGATGGCCAGGTCAGCACAAGGCTCTAAATAAGCCCCAAGACGTCTGTACTGTGCTTTTATGCAAAAGTCAAGAGGTTCTCAGGTTTCTTTTAGGAAAAGCACTGTACCTTTCCACTTCGTTTTCATAGAACTACAGTTGATCAAAGATCTTTATCTTCCCGTCTCCTTAAATTTAATTGTGAAAAGCAAAGCCCCTGGGTTCTGCCAAAGAAAATCCCATTACTTTGGCTTCCCCAAGCCACACCAGGATTCAAGGCTGAGTGTTAGATGTCTTTGTGACTACACTTAGATGAGTGTTAGAGGTTTTTGTGACTACGAAGACAATCAGATGTCTTTGTGACTACATTTCCGCTTAAAGACAAGGTCAGACTTGAATTTCATTCAATGATTGAATTCACACCATCCAAAACTCTCCCTTTAGACAAATTAGGAAGGGCAAAGGAAATAATCTGTCCAGGCAGAGATCTTGGTCTGTGCTACTAACTCTGTGTGTGACCTTGGACAAATCTCTACCTCTCCCTTCCCTTATCTGAAAGAAGACAGGGTTGTACCTAAAGGGTTCTAGAACTCTTGCTTTGTCCCATCTGAACTGTAGCCTGGGGCATAAAAAATATATTGGATATTTACTCTGTGCAAACAGCTGCAAAGGGTTTTATGTACATTATCTCATTTAATCCTCTCAACAGTCTTGAACTACTCTTATAAGCTAAGTGAAGAAACTGAAGTACAGAAAGGTTAAGGAACTTGTCTTAAATAGGGCAGCTTCTAAATCATCTAACCTCTGCAATTAAGAAGATGTGGGGAGAGAGAGAGAGAGAGAGAGAGAGAGAGAGAGAGAGAGAGAGTGAGTGTGTGTGTGTATGTGCACACAAGTGCTTGAGTACATGTTATAAAAGACTGGGTTGGGATAGGAAGAACAGGAAGGAAGGAAATTAAAATCCAGTGAGTAGGGGCTTTCCTGGTGGTGCAGTGGTTGAGAGTCCGTCTGCCAATGCAGGGGACATGGGTTCGAGCCTTGGTCTGGGAGGATCCCACATGCTGCGGAGCAACTGGGCCCGTGCACCACAGCTGCTGAGCCTGCGCTCTAGAGCCCGCGAGCCACAACTACTGAGCTCACGTGCCACAACTAGTGAAGCCCACATGCCTAGAGCCCATGCTCCGCAACAAGAGAAGCCACTGCAATGAGAAGCCCGTGCACCACAATGAAGAGTAGCCCCGGCTCGCTGCAACCAGAGAAAAAGCCCGAGCGCAGCAACGAAGACCCAACACAGCCAAAAAAAAAAAAATCCAATAAGTATCACCTGTTTCATGTGACAGCTGACTCGGTATCCTGTAATTCTGCTTCTGGCTCTGCTACTTACTACCTAAATAACGGGCAAGTTATGTGACCTCTCTGAACTCAGTTTTCTCATCTCTACTGCCTCAGAGTACAGATATAAGGATTTACAATCTCCAAATTTCTAGGCATGGGGCTCAGGAATCCCCTTTATAACAAGGACCCCAGATAATACTTAGGCACAGGCAAACTTGATCACTTGGTGAATAGAATATATTAACAGTTTATATTGTGAGAAGTTTTGCATAAAATAACGCTAACAGTAAAACTGATGAACAGCATCTACTTGATTATTCCTTTCTGCTTAGGAATGCATTAGCCTGTGAGTGCAGAGGTAAGACACATTTCTATCTGTCCAACATAGTAAGGAAAACAATGTCAGGAAGCCAGAGAAGAATTTTTAAAGAGAAGACTTTTAAAAGAATTTTTAAAGCCAGTCTTAAGAGAAGAATTTTTAAAATTTTTAAATTTAATTTTTAAATTTTTCCTGACAGGTAAATGTCAGGAAGCCAGTCTTAAGAGAAGAATTTTTAAAGCATTAAAGACATTAAATAGTACATAGCAAAATAAACGTCTGTTATTGTTTTTATAGTCCAAACACAAAAATTCCTCAAGGGAGGGAGTTTATTTTTAAACAAGCATTACCATGTTGGATGAAGCTTTGAAGACTGTCTCTATTTTATTTTCCTGTAATGTACAGGGTTGGGCGCCTGATGTTCTCTTGAAAAAAATGAAAGTAAACCAAAATAACATTTAGCCCTGTCTAGACGTGTTAACAGTGTTAACCTTTGCAAAGGAAGCCGAGGAAAATTCAAAATACTTACATTTTTGGTCTGGTAGGGGAGCCAGGTTGTTCCGGGTGAAAGGAAGATCCCAGATTTTAGGTCTGTTTGGGGAGAGATGCTGAAAATTTTGTCCTGGGGACAAACATATTTGCATCAATCATATGAGACTCAACCAAGGGCAAATTATAAAATCCAGTGGGTAAAAGAATCATAAAGGTTGTTATAGATCATGAAATTTATGATGTTAACAACAACAAAATACTAATAGCTCTACCATATTCAGTTTCTATCACATGCCAGTCACTGTTTAAATGAAAGGAAAAGGTATCAGAAATCATTTCTGGAGTAAACTATTTAAATACAATTTTATAAACAAGCACAGTTGGCCATGCACTCTACAAAACTTAAAAGTTTGAAAAATAACATAGGGTATTAGTGTGTCACATATTGGTCAATCTGGGTTGAATGAGTGGGTGATGAGTAGGATATATTCTTCTAGAGCTGTGTTTCTTACTCCTGGCTGCACAGAGAAATTATCTGAGGAGTTAAAAAAAGATGCTACTCTGGCTAAACACCACACCAAATAAATGAGTATCTCTGGGGCTGGGATAGGATGCCAGAGTTTTGTCAGCTCCCAGGTGATTCTGTTGTGAATCCAGGATTGAAACACACTGATCTAGAAGATGGGAGCTGAGTGAAAGCACTTGGGAGATCTGGATGATCTAATTTAGATGACCAGTAGAGTTATGCTGGAGCTATGCATAACAGCTCTTAAATTTTCAGGAATTTTGTGAGCTGGTTTACATCATACTTGGTGGCTTGACATCAGCCATGGTGGGAAAATTTACATCAGGGAAATTAGCAAGTACTGATTTTTCTCTGAAGAGCCACCTATTAAACATTTATTAGCACATGACTGATTACAAGAGATGGATGTTCCAAACACCTGAAAATAGAAGGGACTACACAAAAGTTAAGTCCATTTAACAAGCTGACCAAATGGTATAATAAATAGGAGTTTGGGCTCTGGGGTCAGACAGGATTAGGCTTAATTCCCAACTTGGGCAAGTGATGTTCTGTCTCTAAATCTTAATTTCCTCACATGTAAAATGCTGAAAATAATTTTATCTGTCTTTTTCAGTTGTCATAAAGATTAGGAGAACAAAGGTAAAGCATTTAGCTTATAGAGTAAACAATAAACATTAGCAATTATTACAGTGTTATTCTGTGGCATGTTTAACATGATCTCCTGGACAGTGGGGCACGTATTCATTTGATCTTTTTGTTTAGTAGTCTAGTAGGAACCAGAATCACTACAGCAACACTCATAGGGTTTAAGTCTTCCGTTTGGGTAAAGCAGTCCTTAGAACAGGGGAAAAAAAGCATTAGCCATGATCCACCTCCCATCTGCTTCGGTGAGTCCAGTGGTAGATTTGCAGGGGCAGTCATCTGAGCAGTGTCATTTGATGTCATTTGATGAATAGTAAGCAAAATTTCTAGTCTCCTTGGTGGACATTTTGCCATTATATTTTTATTCCTTTGAACTCTGAAGGTTAAATAACCTCACAAGCCATTATTTAAAAGAAAACATTCCTAAGTAGAATTACAATAAAACCCATATCAGCTCATACCTGATTATTCATCCATGAACACTTGAGCAGAAATTTGCAAAACCAAAAATGAGATAATGATAATTATGGATAATGCATATTGAGCACTTACTATTGTCAAGGGCTAGACTAACTGCTGTAGGCATAGTCTCATTTAATCCTAACAATCACCTTCCCTTGTGAGATAGAGACTATTATCATCCCCATTATACAAATGAGGACACTGTGGCTTAGAGAAGTTCTAAATTGTCTGCAAGATCACATGATGGGAAGTGTCAGCCAGGCTCTGGACCTAAAATCCACACTATCCTGCCTCCTTAGGGGCCAAAGCAATATTGATAGGATGGGAGAAGTGGCAGAGAAGGACTTCAGCAGTGATTTGGGAGGAGGTGGGAGGAGAGTTAAACTGTTTTCCACACTGGCATTTTGCTCAGTTTTGAAGGACAAGGCAGAATGTGCATAGTCCAAAGTTCTCTTATCTGTGCTGTAGGCACCTTCAGGGAGTGTCCAGCCTGTGGGGACAGGGTTGAGGACCACTGTCTTAGAATAAAAAGGCAGGAAACGTTTTCATCATTAAATGAGGAAACAGAAGTGAATGAAGATTAGTAATAATTCAGCACTCATCTATGGCAAACTCACTGTATTCCAGAGCCTAGAGTACAAACAGAAGGCAAGGTGCTCAGGAGGGGCTGATGGGAAGAGAGACAGGTAAAGTTGTACTTTCGAAGGCCATGAGTAGTGCTGTGAGGGTATCAGAGGTCAGTGTGTCTTGAATTCCATAGACCTCGCTTGACCATCTGCTCTGCTACTTCCTAGCAAGCTCTGTGACCTTAGGCCGGTGGGCTAACCACTCTACTCCTCGATTTCTTCATCTCTAAAATGGGGATAAAAATTCCTCTCCAGCAGTGCTGTTGAAGGGGAAGTATGTGGTTCACTGCCCCAGAGGAGGCTTAATAAGGCAGAGATATTCCTTTATGATGGATAGTAAAAATGGGTCACACCTCCTACAGCAGTCAGGGTAACTTCTACATAGGAGGCAAGTTTTAGACTGGTTCTTAAAAGATTGTAGGAATCTGTCAAGCACACAGTGGATAAAAATAACATGGGCAAAGATGTCATAGAGTAAAAAGGTATGTAGTTGTATAGGAACTGAGAGATATTCATGGAACTGTTCAAGGGGATGGGGGGTGGGAGGAAAGGATTTGAGACGGGAGGTGCAGAAGTTGAGAATGGGAAGTGAGGCCAGGCCATGTTGGGAGGACTTTGTTTGCCAGCTAAAGAATCTGGCCTTCGTCCTGTCAAGATGCAAAGCTTCTGATGGGTTTAAACAGAGGTGGTCACAGCATCAGACCTACCTACTATCAGACCTGAGGAGGACAGTGCATTGTTGGGGGGATACTCTAGAAAATTCTGGAGAAGAAAGTTCTCTCTTGAGGGAGAAAGGAAGCAAACACTTTGTTAGCTTCCTTGTGATAGCCTGCAAATAACCAGGCTGGTAGCAAACACCACAGAGCTTTCTGTTCAATTTTCTCTGAAAGCTGCTCTCAATGAATTAAGCTGCTGTGCTCCAAATTCCCTCATTAAGTTAAGTGCCTCATCCCGCATCTCTCTCCATCTAGCCCAGTGACAGGTCTCAATAAATGTTAAGCAATAATCATTAGAGCTAAATGTTCAGGGCTGCTGATGTAAGCAGAGGACATTAGCTGCCTGGAATTCAAACGGTAGCAATCACTGCTAGCCCATATTATTTCTACTAAACCCAGGGTGGGGAAAGAGAAAATCCAAAGTAAAGGGGCCATCCAAGTTCAAGCCCGTGGTGCTGTGGTATGATTTATAGTACCCAAATGCTTTGCTACTTTAGGTTTCAAATCAAGTATGGGAGCTCAGTGTAGAAATCTACTGAGTTTCAACCTGCCTAGACTAACAACTTGAAGCCCTTAAGTGAACCCTCCCAACTGTACTCTGGAAGCTTCAGCAGTTCTAAAAACAACACCTCAAATTGGGTTAAAAAATATTCACAAAAATAAAATCTATAAGGCAGAGAGAAATCTTTTTATTTTGGGGAGTACAGTGTAATTTCTAAGAAAATCACATTGTAGGTAATTTGGTAAGCATACTAACAAACTGGACTTTGAGACTTAAAGAGAGAAATATGTACATTGCCATGGGATAACTTCCTATTTAGGAGGTCTGGGTTCAAGTTCTGAATATGTCCTTAGTGACATATTCAGAACAATTAGTTGTAAGACTGAGCAGATTCTAGGCCATGTAAATTATAACTGGAAAGGGCCTCATGAAACAAAATGGTCCCAGACTCTGTATCCAGAGGGTAGGAAAACTGTAGCCGAGAGAGATGACATGTCTTGCCTTATCAATCAGGGCTCATTCAGGAAAATAGAGACTTCTTTAGGCCTTGAAACAGAGGGAATTTCATACAGAAAGGTGGTTATACTGGTTGGTAGAAAAGGTGAGAAGCCAGAGGACAGGGTAGAAGGACAATCCAGAGATTAACCACAGCAGGAAGATGCAACCACTTCTAGGCTGGAGTGATAAGGGGAAGAGTTGGTATCACCAAGGCTCAGAAGCTAGTGGGAGCCAGAACCACAGAGTGAGGGGCTTTGTGGAGGAAGTGGGAGGAATTGGAAGCCCTGTTGGAGAATCCATAGGAAGCAGAGGGACACTGTGTAGAACTACACTTGTTTTCCTCTTTCTCCTGCTCTTACTCTATTGCCAGCGCCTCTTGGTACTTGGCCAAAAGTACCTGGAAGCAGCTGCAAGGGAGCCTGGGAAGTGTAGTTTCCTGAGATACAAAGTAGAGCTGGAGGGAAGAGCCTAGATCTGAGAGCAAAAAGGCAGCTGACTAGCACATTTACTTAAATGTCATCATCTTTTAAACAAAGGTCATCTGTAGCTTGTCTCTAAGGCATAGCGCTTAGCATAGGGCCTGGCACATAGCTAAAAAAAAAAACCCCACAAATGTGTATGTGTGTATAGTACTATGCTCAATCATTGTTCTAAGTATTTTATATGCATCAATTTGTTTAATCTTAACAGCAACTCAAAGCCCTACATGTTAGGTATTTCCTCCCATTTTTGACATGAAGAAACAACGGCTCAGAGAGATTCAGTAACAGCAAGTAAATGAGAGTCAGAATTTGAACCCAGATAGTGTGACTTTAGAATCCCTCTCTTGGGGCAATTCCCTGGCAGTCCAGTGGTTAGAAGCTGGCTCTTTCACTGCCATGGTCCCATGTTTGATTCCTGGTCAGGGAACTAAATCCCATAAGCTGTGTGGTGCAGCCAAAAAAAAAAAAAGAAAAAAAAAAAGAATCCCTTTCTTAACCACTGGATGTGCTGCCTCTTCATAAATCAGGATAATAGACATTATCCTTTAAAGAATGAGTGAAAGAACTAAGGTCCTTTCCGTTTAAAACTTATGATTTTGTATCTAAACATGAGAAGAAAATCAATTTAAAGTGAGTTGTATAATCAGTTTAGCAAATCCATGTACCTTAAAGTTCATTTATAGGCTGAAGATTCTTGGGAGTTTATCTCGTCATGACTCAGTTACCTAGGATGGCTCCTAGTTATTATCAGCATTCAAAAACATTGGTTGTTGGGGCTTCCCTGGTGGCGCAGTGGTTGAGAGTCTGCCTGCTAATGCAGGGGACACGGGTTCGAGCCCTGGTCTGGGAGGATCCCACATGCCGCGGAGCAACTAGGCCCGTGAGCCACAACTACTGAGCCTGCGCGTCTGAAGCCAGTGCTCCGCAATAAGAGAGGCCGCAATAGTGAGAGGCCCGCGCACCGCAATGAAGAGTGGCCCCCGCTTGCCACAACTAGAGAAAGCCCTCGCACAGAAACAAAGACGCAACACAGCAAAAATAAATAAATTAATTAATAAACTCCTACCCCCAACATCTACAAAAAAAAAAATTGGTTGAAAAAATAAATGCTTTGGTACAGGCATGGCTAATTATTTGACATTCCCTTGGAGAATTCTGCTTCTCCTTTTCTGCCCCATAGGACTTTTCAAGTTACTTCATTGGAAAAGTGAAACAAATCCTCAAACCAATTTATTGAATTTCTTTTTATTTTAAATAATATAGAAGGTTTTAGATGGCACATGTGACAGAATCTACTAGCTCTCTATCCAATATCTATTCTCTTTTTCCTCCTAGAAACAAAAATCCAATTTTGGAGGGACGGTCATGTGCCCAGTTAAAAGGATCCGATTCCCAGTCTCCTGCGCAGATAGGCATGATCATGTGACTAAAGTTCTGGCCAACGAAACGGAAGCAGACTGTGGAATTTATGGGAGATAACTTATTAATGGGAGCTAATTCAGCTGGCGGACATCCATTTCCGCCCCACCCCCTTCCTTCCTCCTGCTCTGTCAGACATTATGAAATGTGCAATGATGCAAAGGATGAAAGGCATAGGTTAAGTTGTAGAGCATACAGATGGAAGGAGCCTGGGTCTCTGGTGATCATGGATTCCCCAAGCACCTGGGAACCATCACCTTCGACTACTTTCATATGAGAGCAATAAACTTCTATGCTGTTTAAGCCACTGTTACTTTGGATTTCTGTTACAGGCAGATGAACCCAATCCTAACTGATATAGAAAAGACAGCCCAAGGCTGTCCTGGGAACAGAAAAAGAACAAGACTTTCACAAATTTCAAAAAATTTTCAAAAAGAAGATATTAGCCAAGACAGGACTAACTCCAGAAAGTAGGCTGAGTCAAGGCCCTGGAGGCCACCAAAGTGTCAAAGATAGCAGATCAATATCTTTTCTTCCTCACCCTTCTGCAGAACACAAGGAAAAACCACCCACGCTTCAGTGCTTAGTGGAGGAAGTAAAATCTTGAGGGAAGTTTTTCTCAGGAAATAGCCTTCATGTGTTTATTCCTATCTATCCTGTGCTTAAAAACATATAAATATGTATGAGGGAAGCCATACTCTACCTCACAGGTTTCAGGCATCAGGCACATGAAGATGAGTGAGGAGAGCCAGACTCATACTGCATATTAAACGGGAAGGAATATTCCTTATTTCCAAAGATATACTGTGCTCCTCTACTTCTTAAAATATACATAGCCCCCTTGGGCTTTCATTTTTCTACTTCTGAAATAAACATGGTTCAAGCAATATATCATTTTTCCTCTTAACCCTACTATAAGCAAAACAACAACAGAAACTTGTTGATAAAGAACAACTGACACTCCACAGACAGATACAGGAGAGTGGTGCAGACTGGGTTGAACTGGGGACAGTGATGTCCAAGTGATGTTGATGGGGATAGTGGTTACTCAGATCCAGGCAGTTACTGCCAAGTGAAATTTGGGTTCAGTGTTGCCAGACTTTTCAACTTCTCAAGAGAAGCTGGAGTTTTAAATTTTTATGTCAAACTTCATGATTTTTAAAAACTAGTAATTAATTCACTTGATTACTGCATTAGTAATGAACTGATTTTGGAAGTTGTTTTGCAGCCTCTGCTTTAGAACGATAGTTCTTAGTCTCTGGTATACATCAGAATCACCTGGGGGCCGTTAACAGAGAAATAAAAATTTTAGTGTGATACATTTGTTTAACACAAATGTTAAATGGGAAAATAGGTATGTATATATTGCTTGCATGTGTATAAAAATATAGATTCTTTAGTGTGATACACTTATTTAAAATGTATATATACATATATATTTAAATATGTATAAAATATCTCTGGAAGGTAAACAAAAAATCAATAACATAGCTTTGGATGAGGGGTACTCGGTAGCTGGGGCAAGAGGCAGGAGGGAGAATTGCCACGTGACCATTTGGTGTGTATGGAGACCTGAGCCACACATGTGTGAATGTGTTCTCTTTCTACACGTATACATAGAAGGCATTGCCATTTTCCCTTTTGCCTCACCAAGATCTTGGTTCAGTAGTCCTGGAGTGGTCATCGAACACATGATTTAAAAACAAACAATCACACAAACAAATCAACCCCTCGTAGGTGATATTGCCAAGTATCCCTGCTTAAGAATACTTGCTAGTGGAAATAGTAATATTCCTGCTCTAATCTGCCAGTCACCACACATATCTGCTACGATGAGATAAGATGAGAAGGCACATACTTTTACTTGATGATTGCTCTCGAGGTGGAAAAGCAGACTGTTTCCATAGCCTGGAAATCCTGAAGCCAGTACACTCAAGGGAAAAAGGTAGCCTAATCACCCATTTCCATTCTGCCCCTGTTCTCTAGGCCACCTACTATCACTCCAGTTCCTAACCCAGGACTACACAACACATTTCTTGTATAGAATCTGTCAGAAATGAGAAAGAAGGAAGCAGGGACATTACCTGATGAAGGATTATGTAGATGAGGAAGATGTGGCGGCCCTGACACCTCCTGGTGACTGGATCTGCCGGTAAGCAACCTGTCTAGCAGCTTATCAGAAGAAGACACAGTCCAAGCTTTATAGAACACCTGGTTATCCAGCAATACCTGGCAGCCAGTTCTGTTGTTCAATAAATCCTGCTCACTTCGGCTTTTCTGAGATTGCTGGGCAGCATGATGAGTACCAGAGCTCAGGCCAGCATGGGAAGTGGCCCCCTGGGAGGCTGTCAGGAAGTTATGGCCTAGGGTGATGGGTGGGAGACTCTGCGTTCTGATTGGCGGAAGTCCTTTATGGGCCAGAGGCTTCTTTTCTGGCAAGTGATATTTTGAATTCTCTGAGGTCCTCTTCTTAAAGTCAACCATAGCCACCTGATCACCAGGCTGTTCTTGGCAGTTGGTATCCATGTTGCTGTCAAAGGTGGTGATGATGTCATCAACTTCCGAGGTGGGCTCCGCCCTGTGCCAGTCCCTGCAGTGATCTTTCTGATAGGCCCTCTGCTCTTCTTTTTTGTTCCTGCAGAAGATTTGATTGAGCATGCTGAATCGTCCCTCTTTCTTCTGGGGTCTACTCTTCTGGGAAGGAAGGGGTCGAGTAGGCTCTGTTCTATGGGAATATAAAATAACAAGGATGCTATGTGAGGGCAGGAAGTGGAGACACCAGCAGTAACCACACAACAGACCTCCCTCTATTCCATCCACCTGAGCAGGTTGTCTGAGATCATCCACAGACACTCGAAGCCCTCTCAAGTCAAAGGTGATGTGCAAGAGCTACTCACAACCTCCTTGGCCATCCCCTTCCTTGCCATGGTCAGTTCTCTGTCCAGTTAGAACATTTCTTAGTTAGATTTCACCTGCTCCCTCAGGAACTATCCTTTCAAAATTTGTCTTCTCCCAGGGATTAAGTAAGCTGAAAATACCTCAAAGTATTACTGTTCTCACTTCTTAAGGACAGTCAGTAGGAGTGCAAGCTTTAAGTCAAAGAGATGAAGGCCAAATGTGGAGTACATTTGGCCTTCAGGCTTCAACTAGCAGCAGCAGGGCGGAGGTTGCAGATGTCGGGGGAGTGTGATTTTAGGCTTTCTTTGAAAGGGATCCCAGGTGATCTGGGCAGAGCTCTGATAGGAAGCCTGCCCATTTTACGCTGTTTGTGTGTTGTTTCTTGTTGAGCTTTTACTAAATTTCCTATTGAAAAAGTGTACTAAAGGAAGCCGAGGAGAGAAGCTTTTGTCTGGGCTTCAGCTGCAGAAGAGGAAGTGTGTATTCCAGAGGTTGGGCGTGGCAGGAGAAGAAAATGAGCAATGCCCAATGAGCAGGCAATTTCTAAAGGAAAAAACGGTCAGCAGCTGTCCGGCTGGCTCTTCCTGTGTGGAGAGTTTCCCTGAGGCACTATTCTGTTTTTGTTCCTTGGAAAATTCTGTGTTGTTCTCTTCTGAGGCCACAATTGATTTAATGCTTTCTGTGGTATGAGTTAATGATGAAAACTGACTGTGTTCATGCCCTAAAAGCCAGATTGCAACATTATTCTTTGGAGTGAGATATTGTAATATGTAATTTGAAAAAATCACCCCTCATTTTGGCTGCATATAATGAATGGTTTTTGTTTTTTTTCTGCAGGTCACACAGTGTATAAATGAATCTTTATTCCTGTGATATATTTTTATCCTCCTTTCACCTTCCAATAGGCTTTCTGAAATATTAAACACAACTTCTGGACTCCTGATACTACCAGAGAGAACCCCAGGAGATCTCTAGCATTCTTTCAAGTTTCCCCATACAGAATATGCCCCTGTGCTAACTGATGCTACTTCAGCATCTTCTATAAACAATCTCCTCCTCCTCTTAAGGTTGTGATTTTGGTCAGTGGGTCTCAAAGTATGGTCCACTGAACCTGGAGGTGAGGGCCCTGATAGTCTTCAGAAGTTTCATGAGGTTTAACCTATATTCATAATAATATCACTTCTCACCAGTGTTTGGGTTTTTTTTTTTTTTTTTTTTTTTTTGCGGCGGAGCACAGGCTCCGGATGCGCAGGCTCAGAGGCCATGGCTCACGGGCCCAGCCGCTTCGCGGCACGTGGGATCCTCCCGGACCGGGGCACGAACCCGTGTCCTCTGCATCGGCAGGCGGACTCTCAACCACTGCGCCACCAGGGAAGCCCCTCACCAGTGTTTTTTCCACTGGTCTGCTTTTTACACCAAGGGTGCAAGAGAGCAAGTGGGTGAAACTGTGGGCTCCTTGGCACAAATCAAGGTGGTAACAACAATAGACTTTCATTAAGAAAATTGTCATTAAACTTAATAATGTCCAGTAAATGTTATTAATTTTACTAAATATTGATCCTTGAGATACATTTTTTCGATAAAATAGGAAGTACTCATAAACAATTCTATATACTGAAGTACAATGGTTGTTCTGAGGTAAAACATTTGTGCCGCTGTTTGAGTTGCTAGCTGAACTAGACACTTTTTTCATGAAACATGATTTTTATGGCTTATAGGCAAGCTGTGGTTATTTGGAGTTGGGCATTTGATTTCTCAAAAATGAACAAAGTGAGCCTGTCATTTCAAGGTAAACAATTGACGTTAATTGTTGCCAATGACAAAAATCTAGCTTTCAAGCAAAAATTAGAACTTTGGAAAATTTGTATGCACACTGTGAGCTTGACAGCTTCCTGATACATAGAGGCTTTTCTGATGAGATCAGTGGTGATATTAACAAATGTGATTTTTTTTCTGGTATTGTATAATGAAATGTACTATTTGGAAGATCTTCATAACTAAGTAAACCAATATTTTCCAAATGACCAATGCAAGATATTACAAAATCATGCATAGATGTAAGACACATTTAAAGTGCTAGAGAGATGAATGGATTTTAATGTAACAGAATTCAAAAACTTCACTGATATGGTGACAGAGTCCACATTGCCACTAAGCTTTAGGAAACTACTACTTGTCAAGTTTTGGCGTAGTATCAAAGGAAAAGTATCCACAGTTATCTGAAAAGGCTCTTGAAATACTCCTCCCTTTTTCACCTACATATCTATGTGAGGCCAGATTGTTTTCATACACTTCAGTCAAAACAACCATATTGCAATGGATTGAATGCAGAAGCAGATGTGGGAATGCAGCTGTATTCTATTAAGCTTCTATAAAGATATCAAAGAGATTCAAAGAGCAAAGTAGAACAAAACTGCTCTTCTCATTACATTTTTTTTGGTTTGTTTTGAAGAATGGGTTATTTTTTAACTAAAAATGTGGTATTAATATTAACTTGTAAATGTAATGGGTTATTACTTTAAATTAATAACAAAATATTTTTTCAAAAGTTTCTCAGTTTTAATTTCTAATGCCATAAATATTGATAGGTGTAACTCACATAAACAAAAGCTCTTTAGGGTCCTCCATAATTTTTGAAAGTGTAAAAGGGTCCTGAGAACAATAAGTTGGAGAAACGCTGATTTAGGCAAAAGAACAATTAAGGGTATATGGCATACTCTAGGGCCTGCGTGCCAGAACTACTGAGCCCGCGTGCTGCAACTACTGAAGCCCACACGCCTAGAACCCATGCTCCGCAACAAGAGAAGCCACCGCAGTGAGAAGCCCGCGCACCGCAACGAAGAGTTGTCCCCACTCGCTGCAACTACAGAAAGCCTACGCGCAGCAACGAAGACTCGGTGCAGCCAGAAATAAATAAATAAATAAATAAATAAATAGTATATGGCATAAAGGGACGAGGAAAGGGAGAAGAAGGAAAGAAGAGATTAGAGTTCAGTGAATATTAGGCTGATGGATTCAGGCTTACTACTATCATTTTGCTCCACAGCGTCAAGGACATGTCATTACACGTTAGATAATGGCAAACACGATTATTAAGTTATTGCTGATTTTCTGCTAGTTTTGGCAGTTTAAACAATTTCATCCAATTTTATAAATCTTTGAAAGAAAGAAAAAATGAGTGCCTCTTGGTGCGCTCACCTGCTCTCTTGGGAGAGGAGCTTGACACAGGCCGTGTGACCGCAGTACAGGGCATAGGCCAGGGGTGTGCTCTCACTGATGTCTCGCAGGTTGCTGTCTATGCCCAGCTCCAGCAGTGACTGCACACAGTCTGCCTTTCCTGCAGCTGCAGCCCAGTGCAGAGGTGTCCTGGGGGACCACAGGGGAACAGCATAAGTGTCTGAGCACATGAATGGTACAGGTTACTTAGCTGGCAACAGCTCCTGCTTGAAGTTGGGTCATGGCAGGAAAGACTTGTTGCTATTTACAGTGTGGAAATGGTATGTATTAAATGGGGCTTCAGGATGATGGTGTATGTGTGTAAGGGCCTCTCCTCTAATTCTGATATTCTGTGGCCTTCCACCTGCTTTGGTCTTTCTGAGAATTTCCTAGAAGAGGAAGTAGTGGGTCAAAGGGTATGAACAATCATAAGGCTCTTTATACATAGTGCCAAACTGCGCAGTTCCAAAAAAACTGGCTCAATCTCTCCTCCTACTAGCTGTGTCCCTACTCCTTCCCAATATTGTATTATCACCATCTTTAAAGACTTTTGCCAACTTGGTAGGCAACATGGTACTTCAGTGTTGTTTTCTTCTGTATTTCTTTAATTAATAGTGGGGAAGAACTTTTGAAATATATGTTTATTTGCCATTTGAGTTTCTTCACTGAAATGATTCTTAATGCCCTATGCCCATTTTTCTATTAGATTATTAGTTTTTCTTACTAATTTATACGGGTTTTTAAAATATTTAAGGTATCAATTTTTTTCTAGGTTATGATTATGAAAACATTTTCTCTAATTTGTTACTTAGCTTTTAATTTTTTTTTTTTTTTTTTTTTGCGGTACGCGGGCCTCTCACTGTTGTGGCCTCTCCCGTTGCGGAGCACAGGCTCTGGACGTGCAGGCTCAGCAGCCATGGCTCACGGGCCCAGCCGCTCCACGGCATGTGGGGTCTTCCCGGACCAGGGCACGAACCTGCGTCCCCTGCATCGGCAGGCAGACTCTCAACCACTGCGCCACCAGGGAAGCCCTTAGCTTTTAATTTTTTAGTGATTTTCCATAAAAAATTTTAAGGAATAATCACATTTATTTACCTCTTCATTTTTGGTTTGTTTCATGATTTTATGTTTTAGAAAGTCCTTCATCAGCCAGAAGGTGGATGAATATTCATCAGTATTTAAACCTTGTTAAATGGCAAAACTATTATTTTCTTAAGGAAGAAAAAAAAAAAGCCTGAGACTGGAAGAAAATATTTGCAAACTGCACATTCAACAAAGAATTTGTATTCAGAGTATGTAAAGTATTCCAAAACTGAATAAAAAAATACACATGCCAATTAAAATAAATTAGCAAAAGATCTGAACACTTTATCAAAGAAGATGCATAAATGGTAAATAAGCACATGAAAACGTGCTCAATAACATTTGTCATTAGAGAAATGCAAATTAAAACACAATGGGATACAACTACATATTTATTTAAATGGCTAAAATTAAGAAAAATAAAAAGAATGTATATATAGTATGTGTCTGTGTGTGTGTCTGTGTGTGTGTCTGTGTGTGTCTGTGTGTGTATAACTGAGTCACTGCTGTACAGCAGAGATTGGTACAACATTGTAAATCAACTATACTTCAATTAAAAAAAAAATTGGAAAAAAAAAAACCCCAAACCTGGCAATACCAAAGGCTGATGAAGATTCAGGGTAACCTGAACTTTTATACATTTTTGGTGGGAATACAAAATGGGAACAGTCACACCAGAAAATAGTTTGTCAGTTCCTTCTAAAGTTAAACATACTTACCATATGACCAAGCAATCTCACTTCTAGATATATAGCTAAAGAAATGAAAATTTATGTTCACACAAAAACTTATACACAAATGTTTATAGCAGCGTTATCCATAATTGCCTAAAACTGTAAACAACCCAATGTCCTTCAATGGGTGAATAGACAAACTATAGTTCATCCACAAAATTGAATCCTACTCAGCAATAAAAAGAACAGCCTACTGATATACAGAACATAGATGAATCTCAAGTCATTCTACCAAGTGAAATAAACCAATCTCAAAAGATTACATACTGTATATTTCCATTTATATAACATTCTGGAAAAGGCAAAACCCAAGAGACAGAACTAATCAGTGGTTGCCAGAGCTTAGAGATGGGGGAGGCCTTGACTACAAAAGGACAACCTGAGGTGATGCTGGAGGTGACAGAATTGTCTTGAATCTTGCTTGTGGTGGTTACATGAATCTATGCATGTGTTAAAATTCATAGAACTATACATCAAAAAAAAAAAGTAAATTTTACTGAATGTAAATAAAAAGGAAACCAATATTTTCTTCTAGATTTATTTGGATTAAAAAAAAAAACTGCACGTGTGTCTGTATGTGTATTTTGATAGGTGTGGTGAGGCCTGGAGCCAGTCTGACCATTTTTCCAGTTACGTAGCCAACTTTTCTCAATACCATTTATTAGTGCAGTGGGATCATATTTTGAGATCCTGACCTATATATGTACTTTTCTACCCTTCCTCTTTCCTCATTTAAGGATATGGTTGATTTTATGCTCAACCTCAGGGGAGGGATATAGCAGGGTGGATAAGAGAAATAGTCAGTGTCTTTCTGTTTCCAAAAGCCAAGCCCAGAACTGAGAGCAGATTTGGAGTAAATTAGCTCCCCAGCTGTAGAAAGAACTATCAAGGCAGATGGGACAAGAAGGTGATAAGAACATAAAGGACCACTGGACCCAAGAGCAAAGGGGACCCAAACCTTGCTTCCTTGGCAGAGATGCTGGGAAATGGGTGGTGGGGGATGTCTGTGTGGTGTGCCTAGGCAGTGGGACCCTGGGAGGCTAAGGAGGGGCACAGTGAAAGAGGACATGTCTGTGAATGGGGTTTCTCGTGAAGAGAGTGGCTACTCTTCCTGTCAGTCACTCTGGGAAAGGATCAGTCCTGAGGCAGGAAAGGAGGGCATGGAAGGCCTCTTCCTGGCTTTACTCTGGGGCTTGACCGCTGGCAGAAGGCCATCCCTGGGAGAGCCAAGAGGTCTCTCAGACATGGAGGCAGCCTGCGGGCCGGGCATCTGTGAAGGGGCTTGGGTCTTAGTATTCGGAGAGTAGCCATGTCCACAGTGCGACCACAGTCCCCATGGTAAATCGTGTCCTCTGTCAATCAAGCATCCTTTTCCTCATGTTATGATATGGGCAGAAATTTGAGAACCCTTAATAGGAGCGTATATTTTTTCAACACAGTTATCAATCACACTGCCTATTTGAACATGTAGCAGATATGATTCATTCCATTCTGTGTGAGTGAGGACTCCAAACAATATTTATTATGAAACAAGATGAGGCATCAGCCATATTATGCCTTCCTGCTTAGAGAATATATTGCCCATAAATTCAGTAGATGGAGGGCTGGATATCAATGGAGTCAGGTTTACCAACACGTGACAATTCTCTCTGGAGCATTGTGAAATACTCCTTCACAACAATTGCTAAGAGTGACTGTTTTAATTCTTCTGGCCATCAACATGGAAGAAGAAGTCCAGAAGGACACAGGGAAAAATATTATTTTGCAGAGAAACAGGAGAAGCATAGATAACTTCTAACTAATACACAGAGAGCCTTCGTGGGCAATATGTAGCATCCAATTTCAGGTTATCTAAGCTGTAGTTCCTTTCTTATCTCTAAGCTTCAGGATAGTCCTACAAACATAGCAGACTGGACTCAGCTATCACAGTGAGGAGCTGGAGAATCAGGGCCCATGATTCAGAAGAAATTCATCAGAGACAAGCAGTGGGCGATGAGGTGGTCTCTGAAGGGCAGGAGATGATGGGTACAAGAATGCAGTGTTGGCTGGAGTGTCAGAAGCCAAGGAACGATTTATGGAACATGCAAACATTCTCTAGATAATTCCCAGATATGTGTAAGTAGGAGAGTTTGATAAAAGACTCTCCCTCCTGAAAATAAATGACTTGGGTACTAAAGGAAAGTATGACCTCATAGACTGATGAAATTTGGGACATTTAAGCTACACAGGCTATTTATGAGTTATGTGTTCTGTGCCATCAATCTTAGGCTAGTACCACCGTGTTTTAAATGTCATAGATTTATGATGTGTTTTAATATCTAGGAGGACTAGTTTCCCCATATTTTCCCTCATCCTCGTTTTTGTTTTTTTTAAATCATTGCCTTATTTTTCTTCTCTTTCCTCAAAAACTGTCTCTCCACTGGGGGAAAAAAAAAAAGAAGGAAAGCAAAGTCACAATTATTGCAAATGCGTTAAGTACTTAAACCTATGAAAATTTTGAAAAATTCTATACTAATACAAGCTTACAGTTTCAATGTGAAGGCACAGCTACACAATGCAGGATGCAGAAACTGAAACAAAATGAAGAGCAGGATTTGATTAGTGCATGCAACACATGAACTGAACTTTGGAGCAGGAACTAGACCTTTCTTGAGATTTTACTTCACTTTGAACCCTTGTAGGACCCAATCTTTTGCCTTTTCTTTCTGCCCTTGGTTTTTCCTTCTTCCCTGAGGCTGGGGGAAATAAATTTTCTCTGCTAAGCATGTGATAATGCAAAGTGGGAAATACTCTATTCAGCGCTGGTTCTACAAGTATTTTGAAGTAGGCAAACTGTTTTCTAGCCCTCTTTTCCTAGATGTGTTCTTTTCTTCTCTTTTTGGATCATTCACCTTTTCTCCTCATGTAACTAAGTCCTATTACTTTCTTACCTGCTCAAGTTCAACATCTGCTCTTAGGAAAAGGTCTACTTTCAATGATTTATACCTTAATTTTAATTAAAGTCATCATGTTAACCATCTCCAGCTTCTGAGACTTACTGGAACCCAAGAATTTTTTCCCCCTGTGTTATAAGGATTTCAGGTATCAGGAAGTAGGAAGCGCTTCTTGGGGCATCTAAAATCATGATAAGTAGATGGCTAGATTTGCACTTCAATAGAAAAAGGTAAACAAAACTATACGTGGTGTACAAGCCTTATACTCATTTTCAATAGTCTTATTTGTTGTTATATTATTCTTATATTTCCATTGAGTCTATGCCTAACTGAAAGAAAGGTTAGATACACATAGTAATTGAAAAGTTCTAATAGTTGATTATGGATGAAGGGCATGTAGGTAAAAAGCTCTGTTTAGAAGTCAAGGGTACAAGTTTTCAGTTAGTTGCTAAATACCTCTGAGGCAAGTCTCTTTACCTTTCTGGACTCAGCTTCCTTTTCTATGCAAATACATCTTTAATTACTGAAGAAACCCAAAGCAGAACCCTGATAAGGTCACATCTAGTTCTGAACACAAAGCGTCTATTATGCTCTTCTCTGGATAACAAGAGCTTGTTGACTTTATGACATAATCCAGGAACAAAGGAAAAGAATTAAGACTTACTGTTAAAAACAAAAAGCGCCTATAGCAGGAAGCTGATATACAGAAGGCCTTCTGAGAACACTGAGAACGGTTAGCAAAAAGTGGAAAGTCTGACAGTACTGTACAGTCATGGTGTTTCTCTTCATAACAATGATTTTTCCTGCCCTGACTAAAATAGAGCAGCTTTTATTGTCACAAGCACATGTATAAATATTACTGGCAGTAAGGCTATAGTCATACAGGATAACTCCTTAAACATCTTCTTTGAGATTAAAATTTGGAAAAGATGACTGGTAGTTCCCCACATTTCTGAGTTGCCATGGATACCTGTCGTCCACATCCAGAGCCTGCAGGTTGCACTCAGGGAATCTTGCCAGCTCGTTGATGATGTCACTGAAACCTGCTGCTGCGGCGATGTGCACACACGTCTTCCCACTCTCATCGTCGTAGTTGATTATGGACGGACCCTGGTGATGGCTCAGAATGATGGAACACAGAATTCTATTTCCACTCTGGAAAACAGAGTCAAAGAAAGCTCATTAGGTACAATCCAGTGCTCTTCCCTCTCTATGCAAATTAAGATAAAAATTCAAAGCAAAAAAATTCAAAACAACAAAAAAATAAAATTCATTTTATCAAACCCACAAACAAATTTCCACTTGTCTCAAGTCACTGCAGGGATTTTTGTCTCCTGTAGGAGCTAAATTGTCTTCCATAATCAGTGAATTAAGGAGGACTTAAATACAGGTGTAATTGACTGACATCAGAGCTAGCACAATGGGTGGGCCACCTAGATGACTTCCTCATTAAATATATTCGTTTTGTTTCCCCCACTTGCTGTAGAGGTTAACCCCTGAGAAGCTGGCAGAGTTAATTTTAATGTTAACAAAATGACTATGATGAGTACTGACTGGTGACATAATGATGATCAGAATGATCTGGTAATGGTCAAATTGCTATAAATTGCATGTAATCTAATTGTCAAAAATCCTTTGTGAAAAGAAGTGGGTCATAATTTAGTAGCTAATCGATAAAAAGAAATAAAAACAAATAAGTATGAAAAGGAAAGAATTTTAGGCAACCATCTAAACGGGGTTCTTCTTTCTGTGTAGGTGTATAATAAGTTTTTATCTTATCTTTTTTTTTTTTTTTTTTGGCTCTGTGGGTCTTCATTGCCGTGCATGGGCTTTCTCTAGTTTCCGTGAGCGGGGGCTACTCTTCCTTGCAGTGCAGTACGCGGGCTTCTCATTGCGGTGGCTTCTCTTGTTGCAGAGCATGGTCTCTAGGGTGCACAGGCTTCAGTAGTTGTGGCGCACGGGCTTAGTTGCTCTGTGGCATGTGGGACCTCCCAGGGCCAGGGATCGAACCCATGTCCCCTGCATTGGCAGGCGGATTCTCAACCACTGCACCACCAGGGAAGCCCTTATCTTATCTTTGAAGGGAGGCTACTCTACACTCTTTTTAGTAACCTGTCCCAGCCTTAAAAGTCACCAGCTCTTTCTTGAGAGTGTCCTACATCTCTTCAGCTTGAACAAATAAGTAAGTAAATGCTGTGCATGTTACCTTTCATTGGACTGAAAAATACAAAAAACACTGCATAAGCATTTGCAATTTTAGATGACAATAAATCCTCAATGGCCAGTAAATTCTAGTTTTATCTCACACAGTGGAAAAGTCTTATCTTTCAGATTTCTCCTGATATCTGTGTAAAGATTATAAAACAGTCCAAATAATTCATCAGCATTTTAATTTTCTCAGTGAATCTATAGAGACACTGCATCTCCACGCAGCAGGTCTTACGGGAAGAATGGAGGTCTCTAGGAGGCGTGAGGAGCAGGTTACAGAAACGGCAGAGACACGCTCTAGTTCTGGGGGCCAGGAGCCAGGTCACGTGCCAGGCTCAGGGTCCTGGGCAGAAAGAGTGTTGAACATTTTTTTTTTTTTTTAGCATCTTTATTGGAGTATAATTGCTTTACAATGGTGTGTTAGTTTCTGCTTTATAACAAAGTGAATCAGCTGAGAGTGTTGAACTTTTTTAAAACTGCAATTCTAATACATTCCAAGTGCTATTCCACAGCCACCTCCTAATAAATTTTCCCATGTAACATTTCTTTTGGCATTCCTCCCACTTTATTATCCCAGTTTATTTGACCCCAGGGCTGTCTTTTAGAACCTCTGAGTCAGTTTGCACAATTCTGTGGAACAGCACCCTTTCATTTTTGCTTTTCCTCTTCCTTTCCCTCCCCTCTCCCTGTTTGCACTGAGGACTCTCTGGATATCCCGTTACTCAGCGTGGCTTCACAGGGAACCATTACACAGTGAACCCTCGAGTGTGCTCCCACTGTATCAGGGGACCGCAGCTGATACAAGTTCTGCAACCTCTTGCAGGACCAAAGGCTCAGGGCACTCAAAGCTCTCAACTTTGAGCCCCAGCAAGAGTGCTGAGTGGGTTTTAAATGTTACAACCAGGGCCAGCTACATAATTTATGGGGCCCAGGGGAAATGTGGAGGCCCCTGCTCACATGGCAGAGGAATAATGTATTCCCTTCTTCTATGGTGTCTCTCTGGACCTGTCATTGCGATTTTTATTTGCTATTTAGTGTCACACTCCCTTGGGCTGGACATTCTCACGGTGATTGCAAACCCTCACAGGTGCCTAGGGCCCCATCTTGCAACTCAGCACATGCTCAATCCTGACACTCCCTGAGTCTGTGCCCAGACCCCTGCCAGGGGACTAAGGAGCTGGGGCCTGAGCATCTGTCCCAGGGCAGCAGGGAGGTGGGACTGTGTGAGCTGAGGCTCCAGTGTCCTATTAGACTTAACATACAAAACACAGATTCAACGACAGAATTACTGAGAATTTTCAGATGGCCACAGAGCATTATACCCGGAGCACAGAGCTCCCTGCTGAGTGTGGGGCATCTGTGGCTTTACTGGTCACACACCCATAAAGTGGGCCCTGCCTGCAACCTTTTTCCTTTTTTCCTTCTCACCTTCCCCCTTACATCCTCTTTCTCCCTCCATTCTTCCTTTGTCTCACAATGACTTTTAAATAATTCAGATCAATGACTTTAGTTCTATGGCATGCCTGTCATCAAAAGGTGGCTACAGTGAACACATCTAAGCTTTCATGCCTGCTTTATCAGCTTTTCTAAGGTTCTTTCACCTGATGTTACGTAAACATATTTTGAGGGGTCTGAAATACGGTATATTTAAAACAATCAAGAGACCCCTCTCCCCTTTTAAGAAGCACTAGCCATTGGAGAAGGAAAACAGAAGCAAAAAAGAGTGTCCACTCAATGAATTGATTTTGTTTATGGTTTCCTGGAAGAGCAAAGGAATTCAGGTTGCCACAGTGATTCAAACAGCAAAACATTCTGTCACGGTTCTCCTTCTGTGTGGGATGGAGTGTCAAGCACAGATGGAAAAAACAAAACTTACTTCTTACACACTGTCTTCCCCTCTCCTTGCCTGACCCACAGAGGAGCCATTCTGGAAGCAGCCAGCTGAGATAGAGGCTGCGGCCCAGCACATCTCAGTGGGCCTCTTCTGAGTTCCTGACCAGACAGTCCCAGACAGCATTTCCCTTGCAAGCTGGAGTCTTACATGGTTTTTCTGGATAAGAGAAATTCCACCCCCTTACACTTTTCCTCCAAAATGCCTTTTGTCCTGAATCTTCCAGACAATTCCTTTGTCTCTAAACCTGGCCCTTACTTACAGCATTGTCATTGCCTTTTTTTTTTTTCTTTGTAAGAATATCCTCCCAGGAGTAATGGTGATAGCAATGTTTACTGAGTGAACGTTCTGTGCCCAGCACTGCATTTCCACGTTCTAACTCATTTAATCCTGACAACAACTTCATGAGGTCGGTACTCTTATCATCCCCATATCGTAGAGGAGAAATTGGAGGCACAGAGGGATTAAGTTGCCACTGTCACAGCCAAGAGGTGGCAAAGCCAGGACTGACTGTCTGCAGAGCCCTTGTATTTCACCACTACACCATTTTCTCTCCAGTTAAAAGTACGGTCTATTTATTTGATCCTGCATGTTCATATGGGAGGAATTTAAGCGAAAACTGCTGTTGGGATCAGCAACATCAGTAGCAATGAAGTGCGTCTTGCCAACTGAGACCTTCTTCCAACATTAGGTGCTTTCAAAACCTTTCCTAGGAGGGTTGCCACGGTGCACCCTCACAAGAATTTGAGAGAGCCCTGGAGAGTATTAGTTTGTGAGCTGAGTCCCTGGCTCAGTGGTCTCCTGGTAACAGCATTCCCTTCTTGGCAAAATGGGCTGAGTGTCAGTCAAAGGGAGTCTCCAGGCCTGGGAAGCCTTGGTCACAGACACCAGGAAGCACCAGGAGAGAAGAAATGGGATGCTGCCCAGAAGGGCCCTTAGGAAGAATGGAGAGTGGGTTTCTGTTTGGTGGGAATATCATTCAGCAGGGGAAGCATATTGTATAGATATTATGGAGCTCTAGAAATCTACATTGGGTGGCCAAATGAGATTGTGGATTTACTTATTTTTGCTGCATTTTTGTTCTTTTCGTCCATGGGTAATCCATAAAGTGCCTTCATGTACTCTGAAAACTGCTGGGAACTACCGAGTCCTAGTCATTTTCTCTTTATACCTCATGAGGGAGGGGAATTCGCAAGAAGCCTTGCCAAGAAGGAAGTTGAATTAACGTACAGGAATTTTGCTACAGGAGACTGAGAAAAAACAAGATTCCAGTCTCTTGATCGTAGACTCTTATTCATTTATTTATTTATTTTTGGCTGCGTTGGGTCTTCGTTGCTGCACACGGGCTTTCTCTAGTTGCGGCGAGCGGGGTCTACTCTTTGTTGCGGTGAGCGGGCTTCTCACTGCGGTGGAGCACGGACTCTTATTCATTTATTTATTTATTTTTGGCTGCGTTGGGTCTTCGTTGCTGCACACGGGCTTTCTCTAGTTGCGGCGAGCGGGGTCTACTCTTTGTTGCGGTGAGCGGGCTTCTCACTGCGGTGGAGCACGGGCTCTAGGCTGCGGGCTTCAGTACTTGTGGCACGCGGGCTCAGTAGTTGTGGCTTGCAGGCTGCAGAGCTCAGGCTCAGTAGTTGTGGCGCACGGGCTTAGTTGCTCTGAGGCAGGTGGTATCTTCCCGGACCAGGGCTCGAACCTGTGTCCCCTGCATTGGTAGGCGGATTCTTAACCACTGCGCCACCAGGGAAGTCCCGACTGTAGACTCTTTTTATTCTAGGTGATCTCCCAAGAAGTCTTAACGCAAGATTCAGGACTAGTTGTTTATTTGTTAACGTGTTGGCAGCATTAATTCTATGGTGGGTTCTTCAGGGAGGGAACTCCAATCTCCATCCTTCTCTTGGAGGTAGGGGTCTGTTTGTCACATGACAGTGACTGTACAAAGCAGACGTAAGGGTTTTAGGTCACATGGCCCTTTTAAAGGGCTGGGTGGTTTTGTGCTATGAGAACACTGGCCCGTAAGTTCAGCTGGAGCCAGATGTGTTAGACTGGAATGGAGCTGGAGGGGAAGTTTTACTAGTTTGTATAGCGTGAACACTTGAGAGTTGAGGGTTTGGGGCTAACTAGAGGACAAAGGGGCCCAATATCCTGGCATGGAGTCAGGACCATCTTCATGGTTAGCCCCTTTGGACCCAGGCTTTCTGCTTGGCCTGACTCCAGAGGCTGCTGTATCCCAAAGCCTGGGGCTGACTCTCCTGGAGAGCTAGTGGAAGTTAGAAATGGGGGGGTGGGGCAGTGAGGCATGGTGACCCTCAGCTGCTGAACTACTTCATTTCACAGGTGCTCTAATGATTAATATGGAAAAGCCCCCCATGAAACCTCCTTCCCTGCTGTGTTAGTGTGTAGACAGCGTCTAGCTTCTGCTTCTAGCTGTCTGGCAAGGTGACAGTCTCTAGGACATCTCTGCATTGCCCTTGCCACACCTATGACTGGGAATCTTTCTGCTGAAATGGAGTCTAGCAAAGAGTAACTCATAATAAATATTTGCTGAACAATGCATAAATAAATAAAAACAAGCCTTACCAACTATGGGCAAAGCCAAACGAAATAGAACGTTACTCATCCTTTTCTTAGCTTCCCTTTCTTTTTCTCACTATCTCCCGCCTTTCACTCTCTTTTCGCTTCTTTCCTCACTTATGTTTACTCCTAGGTGAGTTCCTGTCTCTTCTCTGTCTACCTCATCCCCTTCTTCTCTGCAACCAAGCACTGGGGAGCTGACACATGCAGGCCACTTTAACTTAGGCTACCCTTCAAGACAGCTCAGTCTTTGCTCCCAGGGTAATGGGGTTGATTTCATAAATTTGACTTTCTCTTTGTTTACTCTGGGCTTTCTGTGGGCGTGGGGTGTGTTTGGGTAATGATAACCTCCCTGTGCACTAGTTTCACCACCTGTGAACTGAGGGGTTGGACTAAATGACTTGTGTGGTCCTTTCCAGTTCTGAGGCTCTTCCATCTATGAACCGGATCCACTGGTCTATGACATTTGTAATTATCCTTTGGCACTCTGAATATATTTAAAGTATACTTACAGGATTTTGATACAGTTCAAACAGTTGACCACAGATCTTGGCCACCACGGGAAGGAGGAGGATTCCATGCTGGACCAAATCAGTCTCAGGCACTGGGGTTGATGGTTATATTCAAGAGCTCCAAGGGTATGTGTATGTGTATAATTTCCTTAACCACATAACCACATACTGAATGAACAAACATGAAATAGTTTTATATTACTGCAGTTCTTTTCTTTCTAACCTCCCTTGAAAAATGCACTGAAAGAAGAGTACTGCTGAGGAAGATTCCAGATAAACACATTTTCTAGGTTTAGCAGGAAGGAGCTAGAGGTGAGATTTGAGGGGCAGTAGATACTTGCCCTTCTCACTGACCTGCCATCATATCTATCCTAGAATTCCAATCATTAGAAAAAACTCCTTGATACTAAGCCACATGGACTAAGGCACGTGGACTTCCCTGGTGGTGCACTGGTTAAGGCAGCTGCCAATGCAGGGGACACAGGTTCGATCCCTGGTCTGGGAAGATTCCACACGCGGCAGAACAACTAAGCCCATGCGCCACAACTACTGAGCCTGTGCTCTAGAGCCCGCGAGCCACAACTCCCGAGCCTGTGCACCACAACTACTGAAGCCCATGTGCCTAGATCCCGTGCTCTGCAGCAAGAGAAGTCACCACAACGAGAAGCCTGTGCACCGTAACGAAGAGTATCCCCCGCTTGCCACAACTAGAGAAAGCCCACACGCAGCAACAAAGACCCAATGCAGCCAAAAAAAAAAAAAAAAAAAAAAAAAAAATACTAAGGTATTGCATTCCTAGAAGTTTTGATTAAGCTGAAAATGGTATTTCACAAAAAGAATCCAATAAGCCACTATTCCCACTGGTTTGGGATGGATAAGCTTATTGAACTGAATTCAGTGAACACCTTTTTGGTGTTCACAAAGATCTGTTCTGGATCTTGAAAGACATCTGGATGAGTAAGGCACACTGCCCTTAAGCACGTAGTCTAGAAGAGGAGACATAGGCACCCCACTGATTGTAACACCAGTAATAGAAGTAAGGAAGTGCTAGACGGAGGGAAAAATTCTGAAAGGGAGCTCAACGAAGAGGGTGAACTTAGTTGGGCCTTGAGAAATAAGGAAGAACAAGTATAAATTCTGCAGTTAGAAGGGATGATGCAGGGATTGCAAGAAGAAAGAAGTATTTCACCAAAAGGGAAGCGCATGACCAAGGGGAAGACAGGATGAATCTTTACGATGTACTGAGGAGATTACTATTATTCTAGTATGGTTGGAGTAGAGCCTATATGGCTTGAAGAGGAAAGGGCAGGGAGTGGGGTGGGTTGCAGAGAGCTTGTTCATGGCAGTAAGTGCAAGTCAAGGAGTTTGTTCTTTACCAGAAAATGGCACTTGGTGAAGGTTTTTGAGCCAAGAACCAGCAGTGACCATAATTGTTTTGTTGTAGTAACAGTTACATTAGTACATTCCTTTGTGATTTGTAGAAAGAGCACTTGGTGCAATGTGAGAATAGATTGGAGAAGGAAAGGGCTGAAAGTAGGAATACAGATACTGAAACTGTTCAGGTGCGAGACAGGGGAAGCTTGATCTAAGACACTGATGGTAGGTGTACTAAATTGTCTCCATTTGTTCTTCCCGGTTAACTCTCCATCTTTTTTCATCCTGCTTTTCATCCTTTAGCATGTATGAACTGCATCAAATGGGCCCTTTGCCCTTTGGCTTCTGGTTGGGATTGGCCAGTGAGTGGTACTGACGGAAGATGGATGTAGGAGGAAAGAGCGATTGGGGCATTTATCCTCCAGTTCCCTCCCTGCTAGGCCACAGTTTGACCGTTCCATCAAAGTCTACAGTTTCAGTCCTAGGCCCTTTCCTACAGCTACAGCTTTTGCTGTGTCTTAGTAACTGCTTCCTCCCATGCCCTCCCAGATGCCCTAATGGCAACCTGCTGTTGTGTGTAAATAGCCTCTTTATGAATCTATGCTCAAATAATCCCATCCGAGTGGGTTGTTTCCTGCTGGGGCCCCGATCTATACAGTGGGGATAGAAAGGAGTACACAGAGATGTGAGGCCTGAGGAGGTGGAATCCAGAGGTCTTGATAACCAATTACACATGAAGGATGATAAGGAAGCAGTGTCCATGGGCCACATGATGGCCTTTGGCTTGGGCTACGGGTGGATGGGAATGTGACGGGAAGGAGAGATCACAGATTCAGTTTGAACATGCTGAGTTTGACGTGTCCATGGGAAATTATGGGAAGATGCCTGGTAGAGCTGGAAATGTGAGTTTAACGTTCAAGAGAGAGGTCAGGGCTGGATTTTGATCTGAGGAAATTCTGAGTAGAATGATAGTCGAAGCCTTAGGAACCGATGGGCTTTCTGAGGAAAGGAGAATGAGAAAAAGATTAACGACTAAATTTCTGCAGTGTTGAGGAGTGAGAGGAAGATGAGTCCGAGAGATACCTGTGTAGAGTCCTGATAAGCTAGTGTCATCACAGATAGGCAAGAACATGCCCCGAAGGGCTGAGATTCCATCAAGGGAGACTGGATGCAGATAGGGACAGAGTTCTGCTCAGTGTTAGCCCAGAGAGAGCCATGCAATCTGGTCTCCTGGGCAGATGGGGGAGGTGAACAAGGGCAATGGGCCCACAGGAGGGCACCACCAGCTACCAAGGGACCCAAGAAATGGGGGCAGAAGTGAAACTTAGTTTACTTTTTGGGCCCAATGTTTCAAATCTTTACTGCTTTGGTTGCCTGGGTCAAATACAGAAGCTTTATTAGTTCAAAGTGCTATAGCTTTAAATATGGTCTCATATAGTTGAAGAGAAAAGCAGGAAGTTCAGTGAAAGGAATTAATGACAATGGGAAATAGACTCATTTATGTGGAAAAACTTTATGAGGAACACAGTGCTGGCCCTGAGTTATAAATGAAGAAGAAGGCTAACGGTGGCAAGTATAATCCCGGTTGCAGCTGACATTTGGAATTACCCTCAGTCTTCTTCGCATAGTTAAGGGCAGAACACACCACTTCTGAATTTTACTGCTAACCGCAGGGAGGAAGACGGTGTACAGTTCCTCCAGAGTGTGATTCTTAACCTTTTGGCGAGGGTGGGGGGTAGTTACAGATCCTCATTGAAGAGTTGAAGAAACTGTGAACACCTTCCTCAGAAAATTGTATGCTAACATCCTCACACATAAGCACATGCAATATTACCTAAAATTGTAGGGGTCCTAGAAGGAACCTGTCTTCTAAATCTTTCTCCCCACAATGCCAGATGCAGAATAGGTGCTCATGAAATTTTTTTTTCTCATGAAATATTTATTAAGCTATTGAGTCCATAAATGTGTGAGGCATTAAGCTTATTATATAAAATCATGGTCAAAATGTAAATATCTTAGGTAGGAGTAGCTAAGGTTTTAGAACCCATTAATACGAATTCATTTATCACAGTGGTTTTCAACCCCAGGTGGACATTACAATCTCCTGGAGGAAGGGAAAACTTTAAAAATTACTGACACCCAGGCTCCACCCCAGACAAACTGACTGAAAAACTAAGGGTGTGAGGCTTGGGTATCAGTTTTGCCTAAAAGCTCTTCAGATGATTCTAATGTGCAGACAGGACTGAAATCAACGTAGCAGGTTAAAAGCTATAACATTTAGTAAAGAGAAAGAACGCAGTATGTAGGTGTGGGTATGATAACTAAGCTTTCATGGAGGAAATTGGGAGCCATCATAAAAACGATAATCTCTTCCAGTTACAAAGAATATTACACATCACTGTCATGCGCATGGTCTCATTCATGCCCCAGAGATACACCTACAGTTAAGCCAAGCAGATTTAGGTGACTCTTCAGAACAAAGCCAGGTCTGTTAATGCAAACTCAGATCTTCTGAGTTGGGCACATTTTTCTTTGGATTTTGCCAAATTGCCTCTTGGAGGATCAAAACAAGGGTTCCCACCCATGGAGAGCCCAACCCAGAAGGGGTCTGGAGTGGGGTCTGGGAACCTGTTGTTTTACAAGCACTGCTGATGATTCGATTGCAAAGCCATCTCCCAAGCAGCAGCTCTAAACTGGGCTGTGGTAGAGGAAGGTGGAGCAGAGGAGGCATATCAGTCAGAATTACCCGGGGAGATTTTTAAAATGCACATGCATGAGCCCCATCCCAGATCTGTGAAATCAGAGAACAGGGGCGATGGGAGTGAATATACAGAAAATGCTTGATTCTGATACCACTCTCACCTTAGCTGAGAGCCAACACATGTGGGATACATCTTGGCTGCCCAGCCAGGCTGCCCTGGGGCCACTGCTCCAATGGTGACCCCTGACCAGCCAGAGGACTGGGCTCTGGGCAGGGACTGGCACGAGCGCAGCTGATTAGATACTGAAGGTATGGAGGAGGGTGCTAAGGGCAGGTGAGGATGACAAAAACATGCTTTGTTCACTTCACAGCTTTGCAGGGCTGGCCCTGCTACAGGGTAACTGAAGCCAAATTTGTAGGAACAAAAACAGAGTAGTTTCCAAATCACTTCTGTTTTGCCCTTATCTCAGGCACACATGCCAACCCTGAAAGTGCCAGGTGCCCTTCTCTGCTGTGTGTGGCATGTGAAAACACCTGAGTGAAACCACCATCAGGGCGTGCAGAATCACAGGGATCCTGGCAGCAGTTCCGCAAGGGTGCCCTTATTGGGCTGATAGAAATAAACAGTGGGGATGTCTAGGTTAGGCATGAAAAGACAGAATGGGCTAGCAAGTTTGTTGAAAGGATGCATAGTATCGCTCTCCTCTCAAGGACAGAATAGATAACTCTTAGTTAATCATTCCCTTTGAATGATTTCCTTAGAAGACACTTCAATAAATGTTAGCTATGGTCATTCTTTCACCTTAGTCTCAGTTTTCCCCTCTTTGGGTTTTGTGTTTTTTTTAAATTTTTGGCTGCACTGCACCGCACAGCATGTGGAACCCCAGACCAGGGATCAAACCTGTACCCCCTGCATTAGAAGGTGGAGTCTCAACCACTGGACCACCGGGAAGTCCCAGTTTTCCCCACCTTGGACTGTAGATTTCTGATTTCTCTGGCCATGTGTACTGATACAGACTCCCTTTTGGGATAGTGAGGTAGGATTATGAGCCACAATTTTCACTGGTCAGAGTACCACTGTTCAGGGTCACCTGGAATTACTCTGCTTCAGAGGATTTGGAAGGAAGAAGACAGTCATGGTCCAAAGACTTTGAAGGGACTTTCCTAATAATTCTTTGAAGGGTTATCCTGGTACACTGTGAGCCAGCAGCAATCATTGAGATGGAGAAAGAGAGAGTGGGGGGTGTGTGTGTGTGTGTGTGTGTGTGTGTGTGTGTATGTGTGTGTGTGTGTGTGTGTGTGTGTGTGTGTGTGTGTGTGTGTGTAACAGCCGAGGTGGGTGATATTCTGTAACTCCTCCCCCTCTTTACCTTGGCAGGATTTCTTCTCAGCAACTGATGCACCCAAATCCTCCAAAGTGACAGGTTTGCTGTAGCTGCTCTGGATATGAATGAAGGGAAGAGGGCAGCATGTATCTTACTTGCTCTGTTGTACATATAAAGTCCATATCAATGCTGGGACTGTACCTTTGAAAATTCCATCTTTCAGGTCTGACATACTCAGAATTGTTAACATTGCTTTACATCATTTATACTTGAGACAAGCCCACTGGCTAACTTCTCACCTGCACAGCCCAGTGGAGAGCCGTTTTAAAGTCTTTATCCACAAGGGTGGGGTCTGCCCCCTTCTTCAGCAGCATTTGGGTGTGTTGAGGCCGGTTGTGGAAAGTTGCCCAGTGGAGTGGTGTCATTCCCTACAAAACCACAATCAGAGGGACACAGATGAGCACAGGATATCAGGAAGGAAAACGGAGCACACTTTCTCCTCAGACCTGAGGGCATCACCAGATGTGCTGGTTGCTGCCTGTCAGTTCATTCGTTCCTTGAGCCATTCATTCAACAGATACTTACTTGGCTTCTACTTGGTGCCAGGGAAACAGGTGTTAAGGACACTACAGTGAATAAGATAAATAAGATCCTGTCCTCGTGGGAATTACACTGTGGTAGAGGAAGATAGATAATAAATAAATGCATGCAAACAATCAAAAGGATTTTCCAGATTGTTGAATGCTATAAAGTGGTTGAGAGTTCGTGCCCCAGTCCGGGAAGATCCCACATGCCGCGGAGTGGCTGGGCCCGTGAACCTGTCTATTTTACTACGGTATCCCCAGGGACTGAACCAAGGCTAAATAAACAGCTGTTGAATGAATGAATGAAAGAATGAATGAATAGGGAGAGGAGTAGAAAGATGTGAGATGAGGTTGGAGAGAGGCAGGGCTGATCCTGGGGGCGTGGGATGGGGAATACCCTGCATAAGGCCTTTGGATTTTATTCTAAACTCAATAGAAAGACAGTGGGGGATTTTAAGCAGATGTTGACATGATCTGATTTACATTGTTTAGAAGAAATCACTCTGTGGCAGCTTGGAGAACAGATCTGGATGAGTCAATCTGGTGATCCCACCTTCTTTCAGAGCTTAAGGTCACACACTATAGGCATCATTTAATAATAAGATAAGCTTTTCTGGGAAACATTTGCCAAAAAGAACCAGTATTATTTGGGAGTGTACTACGAAAAGATGGCCTCTTCTCCTTGACGATGGCTCTCAATAATATGAAATGTATCTAAAATGGTTCTAGATTAAGATGCCTGGTAAAGGGAGCAGAGGACGTAGGTAGCTTTCTCTTTTTGGAGCTGTCTCTGCAGGTAACATAAAGATAATGTCACCGCCTTGCCCTTCTCTGCTCATCCAAGATGAGCTGAGTGGAGAAGATGGGCCTCAGCCTAGCTAGGAGTGCAGAACTAATATTATTCCAGAATTAATATGTATTGATCTAGAGATCTTTATGAGTTCTTATGTATATCATCTCACTTAATCCTCCAAACAGCTTTTTGGATTTAGCATTGTGGTGAAGTCCACTATGTGCTCACCAAACTCTACTTCCTCTCCCTCCAGGGCGCATAGTCAGTCTACACTCCCCAGCCTCCCAGCAGATACATGTAGCCACGAGACTGAGTCCTGAACATTGCAGTGTGGACAGAAAGGATGGAAGGATGGAAGCCCCTACCCCTCCAAGGTCTGTCTAGAAAACAAAACCTATGTTGTCTTTGACATAGTTTCTTCTCCTCACCTGACAACGAAATGTGGAGGAGGACAAGGCTCAAGAATGTGCTGGAATCATGTGATTAATCAACTCAGGACCCTGACTGATGAGGTAGGACAGGGTCACCTCATCAACCAGCACTGGGCTATGAAGCAAGCAGGAATATTAAGCTTTTATTATGTCAGGCCACTGAGATTTTGAATTGTTTGCTATAGCAGTTGGCCAACTCTGACAGGTGCCACTGTGCTTCCCATTTTGTGGAAGAGGAAGCTAAGCCCTAGGGAAGTTTACAAGTCTATGATCGAGCTGAATCTAGGGTGTGATGTTTGTGGGGCTGTGAGATTAGAATGTTAACCCCCCTTGACCAGTTCCATATTCTAAACCATTACATTATGGTCTGCTTTCAAGTTTCAAGTGTCACATAACACTGAGCCTCCAGATACTCTTAAGGATATTTCAAGAAATTGGTTCCATATGGAAAAGAATGCTGGTCTAAAAACAGTGGAATGTCTTGTTCTTATTCCAACAGCTGAATGTTACTTTGGGTTCAGAATAGCTCAAAGCATTTCAATGGGTCCTCTTCATTTTTTAATTTGACCCACTGGAATTAGACATCTGGACTCCAAGGAATCAGATTCTTTTTACTGTGCAAGGATTATTCCCAGTGCTGAGTCCCATGTGCTTCAGAATCATTGGCTTCCTTATGAAGTGCCACCTGTATCCAGGGTTAAAGACATTGGAGACAATTTTGAAGTCACTGGGGTGTTAAGCTCCAAGAAGGCAGGGCCCTTGTCTGCCTGTCTGAATCCCTGGAGCCTAGAACAGTGCCAGGCACATTGTGGATGCTAAGCAAAGGCTTATTAAATGACTGAGTGACTTCTTACTGTTCTTGATTGAATTTTTTGCTTTTGTAAAATTTGGCTTTGCTTTCTAAAATCATTCACAGAAGAAAGACAGAACATGACTTCTTTATAGAAAATGAACTTGTCTGATACGATCATTGTTACCAACTGTTCAATTGAAACCTGTTAGAATTCTTGATGAGCGCTCCAAATGAGGTAGATGGCAATCACTATATGCAGAGATATAGATTTAGCAATATGAGAATTCAGTGTGAAATTGTGAATTAAACTGTCATTATGCACTGTTAATCCTTGTCTCCTAAATATAGCTTCTAGGCTTTAAGAGTTATTCTCTTAAAACAACAACCACCCCTCCCCAACCCACTGCTAGAAAAAACAAAACAAAACAAAACAAGAACAACCCTCCCCACCTCCTGCATGCTATGGTAAATGGTGGGGAGGGGCACTACCATTTTTCATATACCTACTTGGTGCCAAGAACTTTATTCACTTCACTGAATCTTTACAACAATCCTAAGAGATAGATATTTTTAGACCCATTTTACAGGTGAGGAAACTGAAACACAGGTTAAATAGTGGGTTGGCCAAAAAGTTCGTTTGGGCTACAGACAAACCCAAATGAACTTTTTGGCCAGCCCAATAATTTCTCTAAGGCCACTGACTGGGTACAAGGCAAAGGTGGGATTCAAATCCAGGTCTCTCCAACTCTGGAGGAAAATGCTCGTTCCACACATCAAGCTAGTAGACTTTCAATTTTGGAAATGAGCTCAGCTGCTGGACAATTTTTTTCTTTGTGCTTTTAGCTAGATTCAGGGTCTTCTCACTGTCTAGAATGGTGATTCTCAGTAGCATAAGGGTTGCCACCCTTTACTATTATTTGTTTCGTTTGGCATCACCTCTAGTTTTCTTCTAAAAGTGCAGCTGGCAAATATTTATTTTTGTAAGGTATTGAAATATACATATTCTCCCCCCACTCCTCCCCTACCCTGGAATTTGGGATCAGTGTTAATAATAACTGTTGATCCTCTGAGTGGCCCCAAATCAAGACGTGAAACACTCCATTACTTCTCTAAATAATAATATGTTATATAATATAAATTTGTATATTTATATTACAATACAAACAGGTTTCAAACATTCACTCAAGTCAAGGGAAACTTCCTGTTGCTATTTTTTTCAATTGGGCTAATGAGAAATACAAATACATTCTCTTAGTAATATGAAAACCAAAACTTTTAGAATCAGCTCAAGCACAGCCCTTTGTATTGCACAACACACTTTGTTTAGGAACTTTTTCCTACAACTGCCTCCTCCTTCCTTCAGCTTCTATAACACAGCTAACACATCTTAGTTGTGTTATGTTAGGACTCTGGTGGCCATTTAAGGGTCAGACTTCAGGCTTGGCAATTGGCATTTGCACTGAGCTGTGATAGGGACTAAGATTAGCTGTGATGCACTTAAAGGCAGAGGCTGTGGCTCATTCACTGTGATATGCCCAAGTACACATTAGGTGTTCAAGAAGTGTTCATAGGAAGAATTAATTAGTGAATTGCAGGTTATCCAGGATTCCTTGAATTCATGGGGAGTGTAAGATACTAGAGTCTGTCGAACGCAAGCCAGCCACCTGCGTCCAAACTGTGAGGCTCCTCATTGCGTCAACTGGGCCTTCAAAGAATCTAAGGGCTGAAAATCTAGGAGCTACCTGAAGATATATTACAACAAACACCCAGATGACTCTTGTGACAGTAGAATTCCACTTTCTTGAAAAAGAAGGAGTATTGGCTCAAACAGTGAAGAGTAACTTACATTCATTTAAGAACACAGCTCTCTAGAATGTTTTGGAGGGAAATGTTAAGTTTTGGTTGACTTAGGCTCCATCTTGAGATAGCTGATAGGACTGTGTGTGGTGACTGCTGGGTGCATAGCGGGGCTGTTTTGGAACACACTCTTGTACAGATGAGTAATTCTGTGCCTTGAGCCTGTGCCACCAACATTTCAGTTAAGGGCTTTCAAGTCCTATTAGCTTCTCAGACCTTTTTTCTTTTTTTCCAAAACCACTGTAACTTTTATGTTTTATGAAGCAGAAATCTGATGAAGTGCTTAGCAGTTTTCACGTTTCAGAACTGCACTTTTAGACCAGCTCTTGCAGACGCCGAAAGACACAGAGAGAGAATATGTGATGTGGCTGGGTGCTTGGTTCACCCCTCGCCTTGGTGCACTGGGGGCAGAATTTTAGCAGGTGTTTGAAAGATCAGCAAAACAATTCTAGATCATCTGAAAGATCTAGAATTTCACAGAAGTCCAGTTTGGCTCTGTTTGACATTTTAATATCCACACATTAGTAATGTTGTGATTACCTCTCACAAAAGTTATAGAGGGTCTTCTGTGTACAAAAGATTGGAATAAATGATGTACTTTAAAAGATTCTTAAAAAACCTAGATGGTTAGCAGTGCTGTAATGAAAGCCATTTTCTTCAAATTTATTTGGGAAAAAACTTACAATTACAGATCACAAAGATTAGTAGTGCATTAGCAAAAAAGCCTTGCATATTAATATTGCAAATTTGTTCTTTAAAATAGTTTGATATCTGTTATTCAGTATAATATTTTTAAATTCTATGTATTTTATTTTATGTAATTTCAAACATTTTTCTGAGACGGGATCCATAGGCTTCCCCAACATACCAGATGTGTCCATGTCATGAAAATGGACAAGGACCCCTGCCCTAGAATCTACAGTACATTTTTGAAGATCTAGAAAAATATAAAATCTTAATTTTTTGAGAGGAGATTTTGGAAATAATTAAAAGTCACCTGGAGTCAAGCCTGGTTAATAAAATGGGTCACTGAGTTGGGTCAACAAAACAAAGAGAGAAAAGGTCAATAAAATAAAATTATATGACTTTTTCTTGAATTTAATAATGTAATTATTTATCTAAACATGTATTTTTGGGGGGACTCTACTATGTGCAAGTTACTGAACTAGATTCTAGGGACACAAAGATAAAAAATACTGCCCCTAGAAAATTATGGGGAAAGGAGGGTTGGGGGAGAGAGGAAAGTGAGGGCTCCTAAGTAGTAGTGACTCTACTCCATTTGTTAAGGTGTTCATTTTTAGGATAAAAATTCTGGTTCATTAAAATTTTTTTGCTTTATTATTTTACCTTTTGCCAACTGTAAAATAAAAAGATTTCTAGGGTCCGGGACTATTTCTACTGATTTTGCCTTTATAGTGCACAGTCTCTGCTTATGCTTGTATCTTAGGAATGTTGTAAGTGGATTTTAGTGCTAAGAACTATATCCAAAGATTCACATCTGTTTTTGCAACTTGGATTTATTTTCTGAGAGCGCTGTTGTAATGGAAGTTTGGATTGTCAAGCCACTCACAAAAATCTACTTATATCAGAATGCGCATTTAATATAGGATCAACAATCTATCCTAAATACCATGCATAACAGGGCTTTTCTGGATAAATGCATTCAAAGTTCTAACCCAGATGCCAACATTTCATAGCCACTCTTGATGAGGTGCTCTTCCTGTCAAAGCTAAAATGAAAGCAGGAGAGGTTAGGTTGAGGAATTTAGCAACTTAACGCTCTGTAGCTGCAACAGACAAGCCTCTCTCTTTGTCAGTGATTCCCCTGAGGACCAGAAGAACAAAGGCACAAAGGACAATCTGACCCATCTGACCCATCTTGCCTTTCCCACAGTGTTAAACTTTACAGTGTGAATAGCTTCTAAATAAGTCACTTTATAACTAAGCAGTGTGGTTAATGAAACAGGAAAAACAAACATCACTGGAATGAGAACAAAGAGTTCAGAAATGGAACCATATATTAAAAAAAAATCTTATAACAAAGTAAAAGAAAATTTAGCATAGTGTAGTTATGTCCCTAGGGGTAGGGAAGGCCTTCTTTAAAAAGATACCAAAAGCAAAAGCAACAATGGACAAGAATGATCATTTTGATTCTATCCTGTTTTAAATTTTCTGTACATGAAAAGACATCATAAACAGTTCTAAAATAAGGAACAGACTATGAAAAAATATTTGCAATCCAACAGCAAAGGATTAATGCTCAGAATATAAAATAAACTCCTATGAATCTGTAAGAAAATTACAAGTAACACAACAGATGAATGGACAAAGGACCTAAACAGGCAAGTCACAGGAGATCTAAAAATGACCATTGCACCTATGAAATTATGCTCGATCTCACTGGCTATAAGGGAAATGCAAATTAAAACAATAACAAGAAAATCCAACAATAGGAAAACAGTGATAAACACCTTTTTACACTATGGGTGGAGCTATAAATTGATGCAGTTGTTTTGAAGAACAACCAGGCATGCATATTAAAAATAAAAATAGGGACCCATCATGCAATGTTGGTGGGAATGTAAACTGGTGCAGCTACTGTGGAAAACAGTATGGAGGTCCCTTAAAAAACTAAAAATAGAACTACCATATGATCCAGCAGTTCCATTCCTGGGTATATATACATAAAAAATGAAAACACTTATTTGAAATGACACATGCACCCCAATGTTCATAGCAGCACTATTTACAACAGCCAAGATATGGAAGCTACCCAAGTTCCCATCAATAGATGATGGGATTAAGATGATGTGGTGTGTGTGTGTGTGTGTGTGTGTGTGTGTGTGTGTGTGTATATATATACACACACACACAATGGAATATTACTCAGCCATAAAAAGAATGAAATATTGCCATTTGCAGCAATGTGGATGAACCTACAGAATATTATACTTAGTGAAATAAGTCAGACAAAGAAAGACAAATACTATGTGATATCACTTGTATGTGGAATCTAAAAAATAATGGAAAAGAATGTATATACAAAACAGAAACAGATTCACAGATATAGAAAACAAATCTTTGGTTACCAGTGGGTGGGGGGAGAGGGACAAATCAGGGGTACAGGATTAACAGATACAAACTACTATATATAAAATAGATACGTGGGAGAGAGGGGGAAGATGGCGGAAGAGTAAGATGCGGAAATCACCTTCCTTCCCACAGATACACAAGAAATACATCTACACATGGAACAACTCCTACAGAACACCTACTGAACGCTGGCAGAAGACCTCAGACCTCCCAAAAGGCAAGAAACTCCCCACGTACCTGGGTAGGGCAAAAGAAAAAAGAATAAACAGAGACAAAAGAATAGGGATGGGACCTGCACCAGAGGGAGGGAGCTGTGAAGGAGGAAAGGTTTCCACACATTAGGAAGCCCCTTTGCGGGCGGAGGATGCGGGTGGCGGAGGGGGGAAGCTTCGGAGCCGCGGAAGAGAGCACAGCAATAGGGGTGCGGAGGGCAAAGCGGGGAGATTCCCGCACAGAGGATGGGTGCCGACCGGCACTCACCAGCCCGAGAGGCTTGTCTGCTCACCCGCCGGGGCAGGCGGGGGCTGGGAGCTGAGGCTCAGGCTTCGGTTGGAGCACAGGGAGAGGACTGGGGTTGGCGGCGTGAACACAGCCTGCAGGGCGTTAGTGCACCACGGCTAGCCGGGAGGGAGTCCGGGGAAAAGTCTGGACCTGCCAAACAGGCAAAAGACGTTTTCTTCCCTCTTTGTTTCCTGGTGCGCGAGGAGAGGGGATTAAGAGCGCTGCTTAAAGGAGCTCCAGAGACGGGCGCGAGCCGCGGCTACCAGCGCGGACCCCAGAGACGGGCATGAGACGCTAAGGCTGCTGCTGCCGCCACCAAGAAGCCTGTGTGCGAGCACAAGTCACTATCCACACCTCCCTTCCGGGGAGCCTGTGCAGCCCACCACTGCCAGGGTCCTGGGGTCCAGGGACAACTTCCCCGGGAGAACGCACGGCGCCCCTCAGGCTGGTGCAACATCACACCAGCCTCTGCCGCCTCAGGCTCGCCTCGCATCTGCACCCCTCCCTCCCCTGGCCTGAGTGAGCCAGAGCCCCCGAGTCAGCTGCTCCTTTAACCCCGTCCTGTCTGAGCGGAGAACAGACGCCCTCCGGTGACCTACACGCAGAGGCAGGGCCAAATCCAAAGCTGAGCCCCGGGAGCTGTGCGAACAAAGAAGAGAAAGGGAAATCTCTCCCAGCAGCCTCAGGAGCAGCGAATTAAATCTCCACAATCAACTTGATGTACCCTGCATCTGTGGAATAACTGAATAGGCAATGAATCATCCCAAATTGAGGAGGTGGACTTTGGGAGCAAAGATATATTATTTTTTCCCCTTTTTCTCTTTTTGTGACTGTGTATGTGTATGCTTCTGTATGAGATTTTGTCTGTATAGCTTTGCTTTCACCATTTGTCCTAGGGTTCTATCCGTCCGTTTTTTGTTTTTGTTTTTTTTACCTAAAAATTTTTGTTTCATAATAATTATTTTTTATTTTAATAACTGTTTTTTATTTTATCTTACTCTATTTTATTTTATTTTACCTTCTTTCTCTCTCTCTCTCCCTCCCTCCTCCCTCTCTCTCTCTCTCTCTCTCTCTCTCTCTACTTTTTCTCCCTTTTATTCTGAGCCGTGTGGATGAAAGGCTCTTGGTGCTGCAGCCAGGAGTCAATGCTGTGCCTCTGAGGTGGGAGAGCCAACTTCAGGACACTGGTCCACAAGAGACCTCCCAGCTCCACGTAATATCAAACGGTGAAAATCTCCCAGAGATCTCCATCTCAACACCAGCACCCAGCTTCACTCAACGACCAGCAAGCTACAGTGCTGGACACCCTATGCCAAACAACTAGCAAGACAGGAACACAACCCCACCCATTAGCAGAGAGGCTGCCTAAAATCATAATAAGTCCACAGACACCCCAAAACACGCCACCAGACGTGAACCTGCCCATCAGAGAGACAAGATCCAGCCTCATCCACCAGAACACAGGCACTAGTCCCCTCCACCAGGAAGCCTACACAACCCACTGAACCAACCTTAGCCACTGGAGACAGACACCAAAAACAACGGGAACTACGAACCTGCAGCCTGCAAAAAGGAGACCCCAAACACAGTAAGATAAGCAAAATGAGAAGACAGAAAAACACACAGCAGATGAAGGAGCAGGATAAAAACCCACCAGACCTAACAAATGAACAGGAAATAGGCAGTCTACCTGAAAAAGAATTCAGAATAATGATAGTAAAGATGATCCAAAATCTTGGAAATAGAATAGACAAAATGCAAGAAACATTTAACAAGGACCTAGAAGAACTAAAGATGAAACAAGCAACGATGAACAACACAATAAATGAAATGAAAATTACTCTAGATGGGATCAATAGCAGCGTAACTGAGGCAGAAGAATGGATAAGTGACCTGGAAGATAAAATAGTGGAAATAACTACTGCAGAGCAGAATAAAGAAAAAAGAATGAAAAGAATTGAGGACAGTCTCAGAGACCTCTGGGACAACATTAAACACACCAACATTCGAATTATAGGGGTTCCAGAAGAAGAAAAGAAAAAGAAATGGACTGAGAAAATATTTAAAGAGATTATAGTTGAAAACTTCCCTAATATGGGAAAGGAAATAGTTAATGAGGTCCAGGAAGCACAGAGAGTCCCATACAGGATAAATCCACGAAGAAACACGCCAAGACACATATTAATCAAACTGTCAAAAATTAAATACAAAGAAAACATATTAAAAGCAGCAAGGGAAAAACAACAAATAACACACAAGGGAATCCCCATAAGGTTAACAGCTGATCTTTCAGCAGAAACTCTGCAAGCCAGAAGGGAGTGGCAGGACATATTTAAAGTGATGAAGGAGAAAAACCTACAGCCAAGATTACTCTACCCAGCAAGGATCTCATTCAGATTTGAGGGAGAAATTTAAACCTTTACAGATAAGCAAAAGCTGAGAGAGTTCAGCACCACCAAACCAGCTTTACAACAAATGCTAAAGGAACTTCTCTAGGCAAGAAACACAAGAGAAGGAAAAGACCTACAATAACAAACCCAAAACAATTAAGAAAATGGGAATAGGAACATACATATCGATAATTACCTTAAATGTAAATGGATTAAATGCTCCCACCAAAAGACACAGACTGGCTGAATGGATGCAAAAACAAGATCCATATATTTGCTGTCTACAAGAGACCTACTTCAGACCTAGGGACACATACAGACTGAAAGTAAGGGGATGGAAAAATACATTCCATGCAAATGGAAAGCAAAAGAAAGCTGGAGTAGCAATTCTCATATCAGACAAAATAGACTTTAAAATAAAGACTATTAGAAGAGACAAAGAAGGACACTACATAATGATCAAGGGATTGATCCAAGAAGAAGATATAACAATTGTAAATATTTATGCACCCGACATCGGAGCACCTCAATACATAAGGCAAATACTAACAGCCATAAAAGGGGAAATCGACAGTACCACATTCATAGTAGGGTACTTTAACACCCCACTTTCACCAATGGACAGATCATCCAAAATGAAAATAAATAAGGAAACACAAGCTTTAAATGATACATTAAACAAGATGGACTTAATTGATATTTATAGGACATTCCATCCAAAAACAACAGAATACACATTTTTCTCAAGTGCTCATGGAACATTCTCCAGGATAGATCATATCTTGGGTTACAAATCAAGCCTTGGTAAATTTAAGAAAATTGAAATTGTATCAACTATCTTTTCCTACCACAACGCTATGAGACTAGATATCAATTACAGGAAAAGATCTGTAAAAAATACAAACACATGAAGGCTAAACAATACACTACTTAATAACGAAGTGATCACTGAAGAAATCAAAGAGGAAATCAAAAAATACCTAGAAACAAATAACAATGGCGACATGACGACCCAAAACCTATGGGATGCAGCAAAAGCAGTTCTAAGAGGGAAGTTTACAGCAATACAATCCTACCTTAAGAAACAGGAAACATCTCGAATAAACAACCTAACCTTGCACCTAAAGCAATTAGAGAAAGAAGAACAAAAAAACCCTCAAAGTTAGCAGAAGGAAAGAAATCATAAAGATCAGATCAGAAATAAATGAAGGAAACGATAGCAAAGATCAATAAAACAAAAAGCTGGTTCTTTGAGAAGATAAACAAAATTGATAAACCATTAGCCATACTCATCAAGAAAGAAAGGGAGAAGACTCAAATCAATAGAATTAGAAATGAAAAAGGAGAAGTAACAACTGACACTGCAGAAATACAAAAGATCACGAGAGGTTACTACAAGCAATTCTATGCCAATAAAATGGGCAACCCGGAAGAAATGGACAAATTCTTAGAAATGCACAACCTGCCATGACTGAATCAGGAAGAAATAGAAAATATGAACAGACCAATCACAAGCACTGAAATTGAAACTGTGATTAAAAATCTTCCAGCAAACAAAAGCCCGGGACCAGATGGCTTCACAGGCAAATTCTATAAACCATCTAGAGAAGAGCTAACACCTATTCTTCTCAAACTCTTCCAAAATATAGCAGAGGGAGGAACATTCCCAAACTCATTCTATGAGGCCACCCTTAAACCAAAACCAGACAAGGATGTCACAAAGAAAGAAAACTACAGGCCAATATCACTGATGAACATAGATGCAAAAATCCTCAACAAAATACTAGCAAACAGAATCCAACAGCACATTAAAAGGATCACACACCATGATCAACTGGGGTTTATTCCAGGAATGCAAGGATTCTTCAATATACGCAAATCAATCAACGTGATACACCATATTAACAAATTGAAGGAGGAAAACCATATGATCATCTCAATAGATGCAGAGAAAGCTTTCAACAAAATTCAACACCCATTTATGATAAAAAGCCTGCAGAAAGTAGGCATAGAGGGAACTTTCCTCAAAATAATAAAGGCCATATATGACAAACCCACAGCCAACATCGTCCCCAATGGTTAAAAACTGAAAGCATTTCCACTAAGATCAGGAACAAGACAAGGTTGCCCACTCTCACCACTATTATTCAACACAGTTTTGGAAGTTTTAGCCACAGCAATCAGAGAAGAAAAGGAAATAAAAGGAATCCAAATCGGAAAAGAAGTAAAGCTGTCACTGTTTGCAGATGACATGATACTATACATAGAGAATCCTAAAGATGCTACCAGAAAACTACTAGAGCTAATCAATGAATTTGGTAAAGTAGCAGGAAACAAAATTAATGCACAGAAGTCTGTGGCATTCCTATACACTAATGATGAAAAATCTGAAAGTGAAATCAAGAAAACACTTCCATTTACCATTGCAACAAAAAGAATAAAATACCTAGGAATAAACCTACCTAAGGAGACAAAAGATCTGTATGCAGAAAATTATAAGACACTGATGAAAGAAATTAAAGATGATACAAATAGATGGAGAGATATACCATGTTCTTGGATTGGAAGAATCAACATTGTGAAAATGACTATACTATGCAAAGCAATCTACAGGTTCAATGCGATCCCTATCAAACTACCACTGGCATTTTTCACAGAAGTAGAACAAAAAATTTCACAATTTGTATGGAAACACAAAAGACCCCGAATAGCCAAAGCAATCTTGAGAACGAAAAATGGAGCTGGAGGATTCAGGCTCCCTGACTTCAGACTATACTACAAAGTTACAGTAATCAAGACAGTATGGTACTGGCACAAAAACAGAAATGTAGATCAATTTAACAGGATAGAAAGTCCAGAGATAAACCCACGCACATATGGTCACCTTATCTTTGATAAAGGTGGTAGGAATGTACAGTGGAGAAAGGACAGCCTCTTCAATAAGTAGTGCTGGGAAAACTGGACAGGTACATGTAGAAGTATGAGATTTGAACACTCCCTAACACCATGCACAAAAATAAGCTCAAAATGGATTAAAGACCTAAATGTAAGGCCAGAAACTATCAAACTCTTAGAGGAAAACATAGACATAAATCACAGCAAGATCCTTTTTGACCCACCTCCTAGGGAAATGGAAATAAAAACAAAAATAAACAAATGGGACCTAATGAAACTTAAAAGCTTTTGCACAGCAAAGGAAACCATAAAGAAGACCAAAAGACAACCCTCAGAATGGGAGAAAATATTTGTAAATGAAGCAACTGATAAAGGATTAATCTCCTAAATTTACAAGCAGCTCATGCAGTTCAATATCAAAAAAACAAACAACCCAATCCAAAAATGGGCAGAAGACCTAAACAGACATTTCTCCAAAGAAGATATACAGATTGCCAACAAACACATGTAAGAATGCTCAACATCATTAATCATTAGAGAAATGCAAATCGAAACTACAATGATATATCATCTCACACCGGTCAGAATGGCCATCATCAAAAAGTCTAGAAACAATAAATGCTGGAGAGGGTGTGGAGAAAAGGGAACACTCTTGCACTGCTGGTGGGAATGTGAATTGGTACAGCCACTATGGAGAACAGTATGGAGTTTCCTTAAAGAACTACAAATAGAACTACCATATGACCCAGCAATCCCACTACTGGGCATATACCCTGAGAAATCCATAATTCAAAAAGAGTAATGTACCAAAATGTTCATTTCAGCTCTATTTACAATAGCCAGGAGATGGAAACAACCTAAGTGTCCATCATCGGATGAATGGATAAAGATGTGGCACATATATACAATGGAATATTACTCAGCCATAAAAAGAAACGAAATTGAGTTATTTGTAGTGAGGTGGATGGACCTAGGGTCTGTCATACAGAGTGAAGTAAGTCAGAAAGAGAAAGACAAATACCGTATGCTAACACATATATATGGAATCTAAGGAAAAAAAATGTCATGAAGAACCTAGGGGTACGACGGGAATAAAGACACAGACCTACTAGAGAATGGACTTGGGGAGGGGGAAGGGTAAGGTGTGACAAAGTAAGAGAGTGGCATGTACATATATACACTACCAAACGTAAGATAGCTAGTGGGAAGCAGCCGCATATCACAGGGAGATCAGCTCGGTGCTTTGTGACCACCTAGATGGGTGGGATAGGCAGGGTGGGAGGGAGGGAGACGCAAGAGGGAAGAGATATGGGAACATATGTATATGTATAAGTGATTCACTTTGTTATAAAGCAGAAACTAACACACCATTGTAAAGCAATTATACTCCAATAAAGATGTAAAAAAAAAATAGATACACAACAAGGATATACTACATAGCGTAGGGGATTATACTCTTGTAGTAACCTATAATGGAATATAATCTGCAAAAGTACTGAATCACTATGCTATATACCCAAAACTAACACAATATGGTTAATCAACTATATTTCAATTAAAAAAAATAGAACCCCTCCCACACACACACATGTACACTCTCTACTGCCCAACAATTTTTCTTCTAGAGAAATGCTCATATAAAATACTCAAGGAGGCTTATACAAACACCCTTCAGAGTAGTGTTTGTGACAGTGAGAAATTGGAGACAACCTAAATATTCATATGGGAACAGAAAATATAAGGACGTATTTTCATAGTGTGAATCATGAAGCCATTAAAAGGAACGAGCCAGATTTATATGCATCAACATATCCAAGACACTCTAAGACATCCTCTTGAGTGAAAATCAAAGTTGCAGAACAACATATAACATGAGATATCTTTCATGTTATACTCCATAGTGCCTATGTGTCTATATATATATACATACATAGTGTAAAAAGACAAAAGACTGGGAAAGAGATACATCAAATAGCAATTGGGGGCTAAGGTGGTGGGGTAGAAGTAATCATGGACTTATAGTATTACTTGTAATATTTAAATTTTTAAAGAAGCAAATGTGTTCATGTATTGCTTATACAAGTAAAAACTAACAACACAAGAAATGTTTTAAGTCACTGAGCTCAGATCAGGACAGCCTCTAGAGTGATATTCATCTCTCTGATATAAAGTGGCAGACATGGTTTTTTTATGTAAGCAGTTAGAGGACGGCTTCAGAAACAGATTTTTTTCCTTCCTCTCTCCCTCTCTCCATTCTTTAGTTTCAGTTAACAATCTAATATGTCTCTTAATGAAGTTAGATTTCTATTAATTGATCATTTAACCTTTAACCATTATTGTGATAAGCTTGGGAGTCCTTCAGTTATTGGAAAATAATTTTATTCACACTATATAGGGGTTGTGTCTTGCTCTTTCCTCTTGTCGTTAGGAAACCATAATGTTCTGCCAGCAATAGCTTACCTTTTCCCTGATTTCTTTTGCCTTTGCTGTTTTTTGCTTCCTGTTATTTAGCAGAGGTAGTGTTAACTGTTAACTGTTACCCCCTCATATATGATGGAGACTACATTGTGCTTGGAAGTCACTGGAAAAGTGATTGTGGGAGGGGCGGGGTTCAGTAAGCGACTGCTTATTCAGAACACCGAGAAGCCAAATGCAGGAACTCCTCCAAGGTAACAAATGACAAAGCCTGGGCGTGTTCTTTCCATTTCAGAACTGTCCTTTGTCCAATGGCAAAGAGCAAATTAGCCCTTGCAAATTTATGTGGATTGGCTCACACCAGCATTATACATTGTTAATGAAACACACAGGGAAGACTTAGTAGTTGGCTTCAGATGGATTTCAAACATGCTGTGACATGGTGCGAAGAGGAAGCTGCGACATTAGGGGGAAGTGTCCTGTTTGAAGCTCCTGCTCAAAAATGCCAACAGGTCAGAATGCTGGTGTAAGAGCAGGAGGAATGTTCTCTGAGAGGTTGCTTTGCATGAGAAGGAACTACAGACTTTTCCAATATTTACCACATATTATTTGAGAAGTGTTACAATTACCACCATTAGAAAGATTTTGTCTACATTCATTGTCTCCACCAGTCAAGGGCCTCCCAGGGTGGGAAAAAATAGGGAACTGTCACTTTGCTAGGGGATGTTCAGCTCCACTGAGGAGAGGACAGAGTTGGATGTCTGTAAGAGGAATTTAGCTTTAGGGTGTGAATGACTGAATTTGCCCCCTTTCTAATAAGTCCCAGTTAGTGGAGGGAGTGAAGGTAGGAGTTGGAGGTGGAAGAAGTGGTTGGCAAGTTGCCCAAAATCTAGAAGTTCTTCATCAGCTGACATAAACTGCAAGCCCCCAAGCTCCCTGATTTCACACCATGGGCAGAGTGATCAGAGTGTACTTGCTCATCTCTGGTTCTCGTTTTTAAAGCAGAAGTTTAAAACAGTGCAATGTTCTCTCATCTGAGGTTTTGCTTTAAACCACTGAAGACATGGGTGGGTGAAAGCAGCATGTGCCCACTGAGTCAGGGAGGTGTCCAACCTCAGACCCAGGCTGTGATGTAGGGGCTTTTTGGTGTGGTCATTACTGCCAAGCCCGTTGGAAGGAGGCCTTTGCTCAGAAGGCTCAAGAAAGATGGGGAGCCCAGCCCAGGAGAAATATGGGGTGGGGGGCCCGCCCCTGTTAGAGGGCTTCCTCCCATCCTGTCGTCTATGGCCAGGTCGTCTTGAAAACAGTGTTACTTGGCATCTTGAGGCATATGCACTTTCAGTGCTATCAGACTTTCTTCAAGTTATCAGACATTCTTAGTGCAGTCAAACCAAGCTTACTTTAAAAAAAATTCCTTGAAAAATCGGGTATTTAAATCAGTTTTAAGAAACTATTAAAGACATCAGGTTGGCTAATAAAAATCAGACCTGGTTTTTAGAAGAGTTAAGTAGATAAAAGACCCTCAGCTGCTTTGGGGCAGCTCTGCCTGGTCTGACCCATCCTCCCTCAGGAACTTAGTTGGGAGTGCTGTGCTGTCTTGTTGGAAGCCTTGTACAGGATTGCCTTGCAACGTAAAGCAAACAGCAGTTGTGATCATTGGCATTAATAATGTGGCTTCTGGGCTTCCCTGGTGGCGCAGTGGTTGAGAATCTGCCTACTAATGCAGGAGACACGGGTTCGAGCCCTGGTCTGGGAGGATCCCACATGCCGCGGAGCAACTGGGCCCGTGAGCCACAACTACTGAGCCTGCGCGTCTGGAGCCTGTGCTCCGCAACAAGAGAGGCCGTGATAGTGAGAGGCCCGCGCACCGCGATGAAGAGCGGCCCCCGCTTGACACAACTAGAGAAAGCCCTCGTACAGAAACTAAGACCCAACACAGCAAAAATAAATTAAAAAAAAAAAAACAATGTGGCTTCTGGAGCAGGGAGCCTAGAATTATCATCTATCTGTCATCTTTCACTCAAAGAGAGAGTGTCGGCAGCCATCGAAGTTTCTGATACTTGAGAAGACAGGAAAGAGCAATATTTATTTCTCAATGTCCAAAGGGAAATTATAAAATTTCAGTGGTATGATAAATGCTTAAATACTTAATGCAATAAATCCTTCCCTATTAAAAGCTACCCACACCCACAGAGGGATACATTTCTTCCTGAATTAATAGCAGAGACACAGGCTTCCCTCTCAGGGTAGGAACACAGAACTGCTCCACCCCCTCCTTGCACCTTTAAGAGAGGAAGCACTGTGGTTCAGAAAGGCCCTTATTCCCACCCTAACACGCACAATGCCAACTGTTCCTTGAGAGGGCAGGCTCACCTCACTGTCCTGCTGATTAATCTCGTTGAGGCTTGACTGTTGTAGCAGGACTGTTAGGAGCCTGTAAAGAAAAACAGGAGAAGTGGCTTAAAAGAGCAGAGTCTGAATGCGAACATGACATTAGAAATACAGTCTGCTGAAGGCCTCCAAATGACCATATGCCCTCTGCATTTACTAGGGGGAAAGATCCACGGAAAAAAAGCCAGTGTGATAGGTAAGAAGGCACAAGAAGGCAGGTAGGAGGAAGACTTCTATCTCTTCTCCCACCTCCTCTCTGTCTTAGTGCTTCTGGAGCAGCCAGAGAACGGAGGAAGCGAATCCTCACACTCATTACTCACCAGAACGGTATCCCTTTGCGTTCACTCTAAGAAGCAAAGTCCTCCAGTGCTTACTTTTTATGCATTTTCCATAAACTTACAGAGTGCTTTCAAATTGCTTCACCACTAGGTACACGTGTCATGCCTTCTAAATGTACTGGAGGCAGTCAGCATTTACAACTTCCCCTTATTCTTTCTAAAACGCACAAATACCTAAGCATGCAATGGCAGTTAACAGTGTGAAACAACTGCCAATGATTCTCAAGTTCAAGTTCTTATCCCACTTGGGCCCAATACTTGGTTGACTGAGGTCAGTACTCCATATGTGGGAGAGAAGCAGTTGAGTACAGTGGTTAGGAGCCCAGACTCTGGAGCCAGACTACCTGGGTTCACATCCCAGTCCTGTCACTGACCAGCTCTGTGACCAAGTTACTTGAAGGCAAGTAACTTCACTTCCCTGTGCCTATGCATTCTCATCTATAAAATGGGGGTAACAAAAAGTGCCTACCTTATAGATCAGTGTGAGGATTAAATGAGTTAACATGCATACAGCATTTAAAGCATGCCTAGAACACAGTAAGTGTTATTTCTAGAATACTTAACCTTAGAAGTTTTAACCCTGGCTCCATCTCAGAATTCCCTGGGGAGATTTTTTTTTACCTGGGCTGTATATTCAAGGTTTCTGATGCAGGAGGTCTGGAGAGAAGCATAGCTTCTACCATTTAAATAAGCTGTTCAGAAAATTCTGGTAAACAATCAGATTTGGAAACCACTGAGAAAGGTGCTGAATGAATAAATCAATGGATACTCATTGTTATAGAAGGAATTGTGTCCCTCCCAAATCTATATGTTGAAGCTCTAACCCCCCAGTGCCTTAGAATGTGACTATATTTGGAGATAGAGCCTTTAAAGAGGTAATTAAGTTAAAATGAAGGATTACACCGGGCCTTAATCCCATTTGACTGGTGTTCTCATAAAAAGAGGAGATTAGGACACACAGAGTGACGCCAGAGGCACACCCTTACAGTGGAAAGACCATGTGAAGAGGCAGCAAGAGGATGGCAATCTGCAAGCCAAGGAGAGAGTCTCAGAGGAAACCAACCCTGCTGGCACCTTGATGTTGGCCTTCCAGCAGCCGCCTTCAGAACTGTGAAAAAATAAATTTCTGCTGTTTAAGCCATCCAGCCTGTGGTATTTTGTTACAGCAACCCCAACAAACTAATATACTCACCAAGATGATAAAGGATTGTTTATGGGCAGACAATGAAAACATTCGGCAATTATTTTGGAACAGTTATTTGAAAAATAAGATGGCTTAGCCTCCTCCTGAATCAGATTTTCACTCTCTCTCAGCTGAGATGACATCTAAAGTCTTAGTAGTAAATTGCTTAATATTAATCAGAGGGATTGATCATACTGTGTTACAAAGAGAACTTAAATGGGGGTGGACTTCTTCAGTGGGGGGAATATAACCAAGAAGCCTAGGTTTTAAATCTAGTCTTATCACTGTTTTTTGGGGAGCCAGGGTACTGCTGTGATTTAATTCTGGCCTCACCACTGCATGACCTTGCTGAGCTTCTGTATCCTCACTTCTCTAACAAGGATAATAACAGCGGTGGTGGTGGTGAGGGTTAAATAACATAACAGGTGTAAAACTCCTAGTATACAGATTTTAAAGGAACAGTGTCTATGACTGTAAACAGCACATCTCTTTATCCTTTCTGAATTCTAGAATTTCTCCGTCAGGTGGGAAGATGCTACAAAAATAACTGTATTTTGGTTAATGCTATTTTTTATATTTTCCCTTATAGCTGCTTTATGGGGGGGAGGGTAACAGGTGACTATCTTTCTTCTTTCTTTCTTTCCTTCTCTCTCTCTCTCTCTCCTCTCCTTTCTCCTCTCCTCCCCTACCCTGCCCTCTATTCTTCTCTTCCCTTCCCTTTCCTTTCTCTCTCTTTCTCTTTCCCCTCTCTCTCTCATTAGTGGCCATTGTCTAATCTCTCGGGCACATGTGGTCCAAAGTGCTGGGGGAGGGAGAGTGAGAGTGAGCAGAGGTCAGTGGTGGTCCAATCTGGTTATCCTCGGCTAACCCTGAGCAGACTGAGATCAGCTGTAGTCGGACAGGATCTTCTGGGGCTCCTCTAGAGCAGCGTGATCACATTGGGGGAAGTTGGCTCTAACCAGATGAGAATGGGGGTGGGGAGATCAAGACCTCTTCTCACATCCTGGGTGAGCCTCCAAGGGTCACAGGGTGAGCCTGTGCTGGATAGTCCTCTGTTTGTCTCTCAGACCCAGTCTCTGCCCTGCAGTGTCCTACTCTGAGGCTGACCTCCAATAATTCATCATCCAGGTCCCCTGCCCTCTGACCTCCCACTGGGTTTGGTTAGTGGGAGAACCAGCAGGAGGAAGGAGAGAAGCCACTTTCCTTTCTGACAATGATTTTTTATCTCTACTAAAGGTCTTGGCTCCTGCCAGGTGGCCCCTCTCCTACACTACAACTACCGCCCAGCTCTCAGCAGGTTTCCAGTAACAGCTTCCTTCCTCACCTCTTGTGGCCTAGGGGAGGAACATTTTCCTGCTTTTGGAGGGGCGTGGGGGTGGCAGACTGTCACCATCTCTTGCCGGTTAATTTCAAATAGTCTTTCATTAAACTTTCTTAGTCATCTCGCTTACTATTTCATGTCTTCCCTGTCACGACCCTGAGTGACATATGCCAATCTACACTGCTTTCCTCCATTTGACTCCTAGGTCACCGAGACTCATCGATCTTTAAAGCTGGTACAAATTTACAGATGAGTATTCTCTCTCTCTCTTTCTCTCATTTTATGAGAGCAAATGACCTGATGCACTACACTACTTGCCAAGGCCATCACACGTTGCCCTGGTTGTCCAGCCTGGACTAGAAACCAGGTGTCTGCTTTCCAGCCTTGTGCTTCTATCCTGTTCCGTGGTTCAGAGGTCATCTGCAAGATACTTGTCCCACATCTGTCTTAATTAACAGCGGACTTGCAGACCTCTTAGTTTTGTTTTCTCAGAGCTCCTGTTTTGTGCTAAGGTGACCCAGGAGTATTTCTCCCATGACCCCCCAGCCCAATTTCCTATTAGCACCAGCTAAAACTCTGCTCTCAGATCTCCAGGCCACAGCATAAGGCTCACCTCATCCCAGCTGCCAGGACAGCAGGCACAGGTCCCCAGCAGGAGCTTTCCCAGACAGGCAGAGTGGTGAGTGATAAGAGCACGGAGGCTGGAGCCAGACTGCCTCTATTAGAAGCCCTGCTCCCTCACCAATCAGTCAGACCTTGGACAAGGTATAAAACTCTCAGTGCCTACATTTTCTTATCTGTAAAATAAACATAACAACCCTACTTCTTAAAGATTTGTTGTAACTTTAAATGGGTCAAAGCATATAAAGCACTTAACATGGACTTTACATACTATAATAAATTCTATATAATGATTAATTTCTTAAAAGGCTCCTACGCTTTATATTCTGGGGTCCTGTGATTGCCATTAGGTGACTGGTAGGCCAGAGAGAGCTCAGCTAGATGTATCCAGGAAAGGGGGGAGGGTTGTCTCCTTGAGCTTCTCTGTTTTGCTGGCCCCTTGGGCTCACAGTCCTGGAGGGGGCTCAGCCCAGGGATGGCTGGGAAAAAGGGTCCCCAAGCCAGTCATCTGCTCTCCTGTCCCTGAAGCTGCCTGAAACATCCACTGCAGGTTAGAATGCATCACCTGGAAACTAGAGAATAGGACCCCAAAGAAATGATTTCCTTCCTCCCTCTGGCAGTAGTCAAGAGCAATGAAAAGAGGCAGAGCTGCTGGCACTCTGGCAGGAAAAAAAAAAAAAAAAAAAAATCTGCTGGTAACCATGGAGACCATAAAAAAGACTTTCAGAGAGCTCTGTGGCTGCTTTCAGAGGAAAGCGCTGCTCGCCTTGCAACTCTAGCATGCGCAGTGTTGTACAAACACAACTGCGTGCTCTTTGGAGCTCTGTCTTAATGATCATGCCCCCTCTTTCACATGGACGCCCTCTGAATGTCCCAGCCAAGGAAGCAAGAAAAGCAATGGGGAGCTGAAAGGGAGAAAACTCGGACCTGCCGAGAAGCAGAGCATTCAAAGCAGGAAGGGGACTCGTGAGAGGAAACCTGTGCTCCTTTGCTTTTGTACATCCAGCTTGCCTTCGTGTTCTTAATTATAGGTCCTTCATCCCGGCAGCAGCTTAGATTTCCCACAGAGATGCAGCTTAGCTAAGGCTGTATATTGCCACTGGTTGGTTTGCTAGTGAGTTGTTTCCATCAGAGAACCAAAATTTCTCTGGAGGCAAAGGGCTAACTGAAGTGTCCCCTTGGCTTGTTTATAAGCAGCTTCAGTTTGAGACTTCACTCTAAATAGTCTCCAGCAAGCACCGAGTGGAAGGAGTGTGCTGTTTGGAAATATAGGAGTTAGTGGATTTTAAAAGGAGTATGAATACCTGAGTACAAGGCCACAAAGTGGCTGGTACATATGCTTATGATTAGAGGAAAAATATAGATGCATGTACACTGAATGGTTCAGTCTAATGTTCATTGGGTTCTAAAATCTTGCAATGCTCTACAATGTCCCAAGGTTAATACAAATGGGAGCGCTGTTCATACCCTGATGACCTTCGCAGTAAACGTGTGCTCATGTCAGTGGGTGCAGGACTGTGTGGGCACGCACCTGTGTGTGCAGATATATTTTTTGTGGACCTGTGTGTGCTAAGGTGAAGAAGGCCAGTGTGAGAGCTGGTGGGTGGCCAGCAGGGTTTCAGGGTAGCAGGGTTTCAGGGTAGCAGGGTTTCATTCTTTAGTGCTGATCTACGGTACTTTATTTCTATCTTCCATCATCATCGATAACATCACCCTCATCATCACCACTAACACTTACTGAACATGGGCAATTGACAGTGTTCAGTGCTTTCCACATATTTTCTCATTTACTTTTGCCTACTTACCTATGAGGTAAGTACTGTATTATTCCTACTTTCTAGAAAAGAAAGCTAGCTGAACCTTGACATGTTAACTTGCCCAAGATAATGTGGTCTATAAGATACGGAGCCAGATTCATACTCAGTCAGTCTGACTCCTGAGCTGGCACTCCTGGCCACCCTTTACCTCAATCCAAAAACAGGAATTTAGGTGGTTTTCAGATACATATAGTAAAACAAAATCACAGGCGAAAACACTAGGCAAAGAGAAAATGAGGGCAGGATAAAGAACACATAATTATGGTCCTATGTGCATGCCAGAGGTGAGACACAAATTGGGCTTTGAGTTTTCTAAATATGTAAAGAGAGAAACATGATCATAAGTCACAGTGTCCACATAGTAAAAATAAAAAATAATTTATCAGGAGAAGCACAGGAATTCCTCCTTTAGTAGAAATTTTTCTTGTGGTTTTTCAGAAAAGATTTTTTTGGACACTGTAACAAAAAAAAAAATGTCCTGACAATCAGACAATAAGGAGTTTTGTATGGCTGTTTCTTATAAGGCCTCTCAGTGTAGACTGAGGGCTTAATGATAAAATGTGGCCATTAAAGTAAATTCAACAAGTCCACAGCAGTGGACTCCAGGAGCACAGCAGACCCATTGGACAGGTTACTTATCTTCACACATGCAGTATGCAATTAGTTTTCTTCTTGATGCCTTAGTTTTCTCATCTATAAAATGGGGATAGAAATATTACCTATCACATAGAGGTGTGGTAAAGATTAGATGAGATAGCACGTGGAAAGCACTAAGAACTTTGCTCAGAACATGATAAACAATGAGTGCTGTTTGTCATCGTCATCCTTTTTGTAACTACAGACCTATATGCTTTAATGGTCAGACAAGCTGGCCTAAAGTTGTATTCACTTAGGAAAATTAAATAGTCAAACAGGTATGCATGGCCTAATGGAAGGTCACTCCCTTCTGCGTTATGATTTTAGGATTAGAAAGTGCCCATAAGACAGACCAAGAACTTTTTTTCTCAGAAAACGATTCTGAGTTCATGCAGACACACAAACAAATGGGCAACTGAAGTCCAACTTCTCTGGTGCGGTTAGTTTCGGCTTGAAGGATTTAATGCCGATGTTATCAAACTCTGCCACGGCCATAAAATTTCTCAGTAAAACAATGATAAAATATCTAATTTTAAGCAATGTGATTCCATAAGGAATCCTTTCAAACAAGCTAGTTTTGAAATGTTCTCTAGGTAACAAAGCCAGTTGATTTGCTACATGGGTTGTGTCAAACTAAAGGTTGGCACTTGCCATCTATCCCTACAAGGATGAAATCACAAGCTGCTGAGACTGCTGACCTTCAACACCCCCTGAAAGGAGTTCAGGGTGGAGATCAGGAATGAGGCACTCTGTGCTGTGGGAAAAACTGGTAGAACGGGCCTTCAGATAGTTAGATGTTTTCAGGAGAAGATTTTATGAGCCCAATTCTTGCATCTCCTCATATCTAGAAAAGCACTAAAATCTTTCATGGTGACGTCTGCTCCTCGTGACCAGCAGCAACCTTCTGCAAAACCGTGTGCTGGACTGCACGTACTCCCCCTTCACTAAAATCACATATATACTGACCTTCCCCCCTACCCCTTTGCAGCAGTTGCTCAGAGCTATCTGAAATGCTCTCTTCTGGGCTATAAGTCCTCATTTTGCCCCAAATAAAACTTAACTCACAACTCTCACGTTGTGCCTTTTTTTTTTTTTTTTTTTCAGTCGACAGTTGTTAAGGTTTAACCCAATTCATTTTCGGAGAACATTTAACAGGTATGATAATTTTGGTTTTGGAATATTTAATCTTAACCTTTGGGTTTTACTAGTTACAGCAGCTAGCATTACCATAACAAAAGCAGATTTTATCTTCCAGAATCAGCTAACTGTCCATTTAGGACAATAAAACTATATAATCAGCACACAGAGGATGTTTATTTTTCTGGCTTCAGCTCTTCCTAAGGTGGTGACTGGGTCATTTGGGACAATTTCATGAGAAGGGGAAGCCACAGCTCTGTGTTATCTCAGTTATAGTGATGTAATGTAAATCCTAGAGTCTAGGGGCACTGCTGGGCATAATAAGAAATAGTCTAATAAGTCCACAAAAGAGGAAGTACACTTAGTTTTCAATATATTATTGTAGTGATTTCAGATGATGACCCAAATCTATTGACCAAATTGATCCTGAGTGCGATTCTGACTGCCGAGGCTTAGTTCACCCCTCAGGTGCAATGGTTTAACGGCAGAGCCAGGTTTTCACCAAAATTCTTGTCCCCCTTTCTTGGATTGGAATCATCACCAGAAGGTGGATTCTTGGTCAGGGACTATATTCCCCACCGCTCTTTATGGCCAAATGACTCATCCTTATTAATGGAATGTGAGCAGAAGTGAACTGTGTCATTCACAGGCTGAGATTTTAAAGAAATAAGTAAGGCTTATCTAAGCTCCTCTTACCCTATCTGCAGGCCAAACAAAAAGGATTCTGTGATGCTAGGAGATGATGAAGCCACAAGCTTGCATCCCTGAATTACCTGTGGAGGGGAGGCTCCCTGCCCCCATCCAGGAAACATATATTGGACTAAACTTTTATTATGTTAAAACGCTGAAGCTTTGGGTTTTATTTGTTACAACAGCTATGATTACCATAACTAAAGCAGGTGTTCATTTTCCAGAATCAGGCAGATTTTGAAATGACTACTCTGAGTGAGGCAGGTAAAAATCATCTAAGTGGAGTAAATTGGGGCAGAAGAGTCTTAAAAGGTACGTTTAAAATGTATTTTCTAAAGATTACTCTTGGGAAGACAGTATGATTTTGTGACTAAATATTTTTGTGGGTTGTCTAGAAAAGTCACTCTTTTTTCATCAAAAGGTAGTCATCTTTTTATGATGTCTACTGATTGTTAGCTCTGGGATTGCTGTTTCTTCTCTAAACTTCCTTGTTTTGTTGGGCTTTGAGTAAATCCTAGTTTTCTATTATTCCTGGATATGATCCAATGATAATAAGAGGCAAGGCTTGGTTGGGAATAGTCCTGGAATTTCCCAAGTCCTTTAACTTTAGTGTAAACAGACTGAAATGAAGAAATCCTATTACCTCTCAACCTGGAAGGGGCCTTGGTCTCCTCAACCCCCGCATGGCTTCAGTTTACTTCTGAACACAGGGTCTGAAGGAGGCAGCAGAATGCACCCACCGTGCTGCTGGCCTGCAGCCTAGCTCTGGGGAGTGTGAAGTTCCTGTCAGAGGCCTGCTCTGTCAGCAGAGGTTCAGGAAGTGCCTGGAACGGAACCTTGCTGATTCCACAGTGCGAAGTGTGCTGTCATCAAGCTGCCAGGAGGGGCTTTCGAAAGACTGGGGACCCAGGCCACTTGGATACAGAGGCCTGGGGTAGCTACACTTGGTCTGGGCAAAGCTTTTTCCTTTGTTGCTCAATCGTCTTACAAAAAGGTGACCTCAATCATCCAACTACTTGAGGGCTTTCTTTGCATGGTCTCCAGCAGCTCACACTTCTGGTTTGCCTTCTCACCCACTGGTCCCCCTGTCTCAGTCTCCTTTGCTGGGTCTTTGCCTCCTTCCAGCCCATAAATGTTGGCATGACTCTGGGTTCATACATTAACCTTCCCTTACCCTGTTTTGTTTCCATCACAACACTCATCACTATTTGAAATTATCCTATTGATTTGTTTACTAGTGTGCCACTTAACTCCTGCACTAGAAAGTAAGCTCTGTGAGGTCAGAGACACTGGCTTGCCCACTGGGGAACTCTAGGGCCTAGAGCGGTGGTTGGTCCATAATAAGCACTCAATAAATAGTTATTGAGTTAATAATTGACTGATTAACTGAATGAATGAATATAAGAAATTCAGATGATGACAAACAGCATTTCTTCTTAAATCAGAGACTAGGAGACAAGGGTTTTATCGAAATAAAATTGGGATTGAGACTAGAGTTGAGATTGTTCCAGGATATTTTGATTCACTGAGATGGGGTCCTGTCTGCTGCAAACACCAAAAAAATGGATGGATTTTGTTTTTATTTGCCACATGGATTGGATTAGGTGACCTTCTAATCCAAGTTGGGTGCCTCCCAACTTGAGCGTCGTGTGAACCTGGCTACGTACCTCACATCGGGCTCAGCGGTGGCAGCGTGCAGTGGCAGACGGCCATTTTTATCAGGGATATTGTGCTTGGCACCATTTCTTAGTAGACTCACACAGCCTTCCAGCCAACCCTGGAAAAGCAAGAGCATCGTTATATAACACAATCTCGCATAACATAGTAACAGAGTCCAACAAACTTTCTCCAGTTTTCTTTCCCTTTCTTCTTTGGTTTGGCTAAAAACATGTTCTACTGGACCTGAAGTGGTTGGTTAAGGACCATAACTCCCATTTAGACAACAGAGGGCTGAAGGTCTTGAGGTGTGGATTCCTGAGTCTTCTGAGACCTTTACCCTGTAAGATGCAGACTGATTCCTAGACTCTTCTGCGTCTGCCTCCCCATTTCTAGGGCCACTTGCTGGCATTCCACTTTTATAGCCAGTTCCTAGAGCCAAATGTGGCAATGTGATGGGGGTGATTAATCAGCTCTAGACCCTGATTCTATGGGCTTAGCTCCAAATCATGCTCGTCAATGGTCTGACCTGGATGTCACTGTCCAATTCCAAAACTGGGCTCCTATGTCATTCTTGAGTCACAGCCTCCACTCGATGCCTCAATTCATCTATATCTGATAAATGGTCCTTCGTCCTCTTTTCCAAGTTCTTTTTCTAGTAACCACAAAGATAATATCTTGCTTATTCTAGTCAGTCCCCTTCCTGATGCCTGGAATTCTAAACTAAGCCCTACTCCAATGGCTGGGACCCTGCCACCCTGTTGACTGATCTTCCTGCTGCTGAATATGGGGCTGTCACCAGCACCCTCTAAGGGCTCGCCATTGTTGTGTTTTATCCCCCTATGAATTCCCCAAGAAACTTCCTTTGAACTCCCTGTTGTCTACTAATTCACCAGATTGAGACCTGATATTGCCACATCTGATGCTTGTCCCTCCTTGGTTAGCACTTACAGCTGGGTCATTTCTCCACTGTCTCTCCTGTTTCAAAGGGAAAATATAACTGCAGGCTAGTCCTCCCTTTCTGTTTGTTAATACTTTAAGTAAATGACCCAACCCTGCTGATAACTGAGTTTGGCTCACATGCCAAGGAGAACACCTCCTACATTCATCCAGAATCATTTGGGTTACTCACCTAATTAAAAGTAAACTTATAAGTAAATGAAGTATATAAGTATACTTATATGAAGTATATGAGTATAATAATAACTTATGAGTAACTGAAGTTATTATTTTGAAGAATAACATAATAAAGCTCTATTTTTTCCTGCCTTCTTCCATTCTTGTGTAGTTAAGCCTCAAGATTACCCAGTAACAAGAGAAGGATTACTGAAGATTTTCCCATGCAGTACTGGAAGCAATAAAAATGTTACTAAATGCATGGAGAAAAAAAGATAATCATCAGAAAAGACCTTTTGGTTCTGCAAAGTCTGCAAAAAAAATCTTTCTACAAAAGCACATTAAAATTCATAGGTTCTAAAATTGAATGTGGCTTTGTAGAACTGACCAATAATATCTGTCTTAAGTAGAAGCAAATAATTTTCATATTTTACTAATGTATTAAATCTGGTTTTAGTTCCTAATGCCCGTCATCAAGTTTTCTGATTAAAAGGGAAAAATATGGCCAGGAGATCCAAAAGAAAGGCATGCTGGACAAATTTCAGAGTTGCCAAATTTTTGAGTGGCCAAAGTTTTAGTTTTTGAAAAACAAATCTTCTGATGTGGAAGGGTTTGAAACATTTTTATCATTTTGCAACATTTCCTGGAACTATGGGTGTATGTGGTTTTCTTTCTTTTCTTCAGAAAAGAAATCAGAAAACCATTGACTTCATCTGAAACCCATGGTCACTATTCAGAACCAACAAATATGTTTTGGACCTACTATGTTCTGGGTGATTCTGCATGTGGTTCTCCTTCAACAGTGATAAACTTAGGGTATTATTTTTACTACATTTTACAAATGAGGAAGAGGCATAAGGAGGTGAAGAAATTTGCCTAGGATCACACATCTATGGTAAGTTTATTTGTATACTGAGCTTGAAGCTGTGACTGAGACAGTTTCTGAGTGCTCCCTTTGCCTAGTTCCTCTTTAATACTTGAATACAAACATTGCCAGAGGGAGTGGCGGGCTTCACTGTGTAATCACTAAGATACCACCTACTCTCACCTTCCCAGGGATCCTCAGGAGAGCCAGTGAGGGGCCCTGCTTTGGGCTGCCAGACAGAGGTGGGGTCAACAGTAAGAGGGTAATGCCCATGCTGTCATGCCGGCATACTTCCCTATGCAGCTCCTTAGAATGCGCTCCTAGAAAGAGTTGTATGCAACGGTGGCACCTCGCTAGGCTCACTATTCACTGTGATCTAGAGGAGAACTTCTTCCCAGTCCCTTAAGTGCTACCTAGCCCAAGAAATTTGAAATTTTGAATTTTAGAATTTTGAAAGAAGTGTAGCTTGGTTTCACTCTATTCTGTATGCTATTGGCAGTTAAATTTAGAAACCATCTCTATTCCCTTCCTCCATCCCCTGATCCTCATCTCAGACACCAAAAATCCCTACAGCAAGACCAGTTATTAGGGCATGTGCCAGAAGGGAGGAGGACTGGAAAGGCCATCATAAGTCTGTCTGAGACACTGGACTTCACCTAGTACTCACAGATCAGTGTGTTTCAAACTTGAATGGGCATAAAAATTGTTGGGGAGATTTGTTTAACGTGCAGGCACTTCTCTCTCCACCCATAACCCCTGTCCTGCTCCCAGAGTGTCTGACTCAGGAGGTCTAGGGTGTAATCCAGGAACCCACATTTGAAACAAGCACCCCAACACTTTGAAAAATTCTTCCCAGTTTCATGTGTGAGTCCTAGAGAAAGAGGGCATGCAAATAAGAAATGAAAGAGTAGTGTCTAAAGAAAATCTCTGTGAGGACTGGGCAATGCTTTATTGCAAGCAGGAAGGTGTAGTGTTTGGGGAAGGGAAGTGTTCTACTTGTCCAGGGCAGCTTCAGGACACTGTGGGTGAATCCACCACTGTCAATGGGCAGCAATAGCAAATGCAAGAAGCTGCATCGGCAGCAACAGTGGTTATGATGAAGATCTGCAGGAGCCACGTTGGAGAGGAGGGAGAATGATGACCTTCGTGTGGCAACAAGGAGGACTTGTTTGACTTGGACTCAAGATAGCTTTGGAGTCTCCCGAAAGGATTACAGGGAAGATTTGAGAGGAGAGAGGTTTGAAGATTTTCAGTAAGGCTTTACCAAGCTTGTGCTAATATTGGGAAATGCCAGACTGAAATCTCGTGTTGAGGACTGGCTCTATGTAATTTTTAGGTTAGGCGCTGATTGTGGGTTGAATCCTATGCTTGGTGTTGTCCTTAAGAGACTGGTATTTCTCCCCTACTCCCTACCCACCACTCTTCCCAGTTCTCATTGTTCTCTACTTTGCTCATCCTTCAGCTTCCACTCAACTAATCCTACCCCAAAGAGGTTAACTGCAGCTTCAAGTGTTACCACCCACTGAGGGTATTAACAGAGGGCATTCGTAGAAGGAGTACCAACTGTGCTGAGAAATGCCCCAAGGGAAATTCTGATGCAATTAAGATGGAAAAGAATATTTCTCTCATGGCAATATCACCTCTAACTTAGAGGATTGTTAGGAAGATCCAAAATGACTTCAATCCATGAAACCAACTCTAAGTCATTATATAAATGTTGGACATTATTAAAGCAAAACTTTTAAGTTCTATTTCTGTTGGCCAGCTGCACAAATCTAAGAACACTCTTCTGCAAGTGGGGCCCCATAACAACACATTTAGTCCACCCCACTCTTTGACAGACACCACAGACACAGTTGGTACCAGATAGGTTGCCAGGCATAGACTTGTGCGGCCATAAGCGTCCTGCATGTTAATATTGGCTCCCATCTTCAACAGCAGCTTCACTGTGTCCACTTGACGTCCAGAAACCGCGTGCATTAAGGGTGTACATCCTAGAACGAGACATTTCAAAAGCTTTTAAGAATGTTTGACTTGTGACTTCAGACTATACTACAAAGCTACAGTAATCAAGACAGCATGGTACTGGCACAAAAACAGAAACATAGATCAATGGAACAGGATAAAAAGTCCAGAGATAAACCCACGCACATATGGTCACCTTATCTTTGATAAAAGAGGCAAGAATATACAATGGAGAAAAGACAGCCTCTTCAATAAGTGGTGCTGGGAAAACTGGACAGCTACATGTAAAAGAATGAAATTAGAACACTTCCTAACACCATACACAAAAATAAACTCAAAATGGATTAAAGACCTAAATGTAAGGCCAGGCACTATCAAACTCTTAGAGGAAAACACAGGAAGAACACTCTTTGACATAAATCACAGCAAGATCCTTTTTGACCCAACTCCTAGAGTAATGGAAATAAAAACAAAAATAAACAAATGGGACCTAATGAAACTTAAAAGCTTTTGCACAGCAAAGGAAACCATAAACAAGATGAAAAGACAACCCTCAGAATGGGAGAAAATATTTGCAAACAAAGCAACTGACAAAAGATTTATCTCCAAAATACACAAGCAGTTCATGCAGCTCAGTATCAAAAAAACAAACAACCCAATCCAAAATTGGGCAGAAGACCTAAATAGACATTTCTCCAAAGAAGAGATACAGACTGCCAACAAACACATGAAAAGATGCTCAACATCACTAATCATTAGAGAAATGCAAATCAAAACTACAATGAGGTATCACCTCATACCAGTCAGAATGGCCATCATCAAAAAATTTACAAACAATAACTGCTGGAGAGGGTGTGGAGAAAAGGGAACCCTTTTGCACTGTTGGTGGGAATGTAAATTGATACAGCCACTATGGAGAACAGCATGGAGGTTCTTAAAAAACTACAAATAGAACTACCATATGACCCAGCAATCCCACTACTGGGCATATACCCTGAGAAAACCAAAATTCAAAAAGAGTCATGTACCACAATGTTCATTGCAGCTCTATTTACAATAGCCAGGTCATGGAAGCAACCTAAGTGTCCATCGACAGTTGAATGGATAAAGAAGATGTGGCACATATATACAATGGAATATTACTCAGCCATGAAAAGAAATGAAATTGAGTTATTTGTAGTGAGGTGGATGGACCTAGAGTCTGTCATACAGAGTGAAGTAAGTCAGAAAGAGAAAAACAAATACCATATGCTAACACATATATATGGAAACTAAAAAAAAAAGGGTCTGATGAACCTAGGGGCAGGACAGGAATAAAGACACAGACATAGAGAATGGACTTGAGGACACGGGGAGGGGGAAGGGTAAGCTGGGACGAAGTGAGACAGTGGCATGGACATATATACACTACCAAATGTAAAATAGATAGCTAGTGGGAAGCAGCCGCATAGCACAGGGAGATCAGCTCGGTGCTTTGTGACCACCTAAAGGGGTGGAATAGGGAGGGTGGGAGGGAGACGGAAGAGGGAGGGGATATGGGGATATATGCATATGTATAGCTGATTCACTTTGTTATACAGCAGAAAGTAACACACCATTGTAAAGCAATTATACTCCAATAAAGATGTTAAAAAAATAAAATAAATATAACATGTTATGAAAAAAATGTTTGATTTGTAAAATTTATGAGTAGACTTTATTTTCCTGTTCATTTATTATGCTCTTTGCAGATGAACTACCCTCAACACAAACTCAGCTGTTGAGCTGAAGAGAGATGATGATTGTTGCTACATTTATATAAACTATGTATTTTTCACACCCTATTAAATCTTCTGTAATTTTGCTGTAATTGGTTGATTAAAACATTTTGTGCAGATCATAAAATTTGCTTATTACTACCTTAGGAATCACCATAATTTGGGACATAACAGGCAGGTTTATCCTGACTTGGTTTGAACAATGCAGAATCTGGAAGTACCTTTGGAAAGCAATGCCAGCCAGGCAGACAGGTGCAGCACACATTTATTGGAGGTGGTAAGTGATATAGGGCAGTGATGGTAGCCTAGCCTTGGGTTGTACAAATCCTTGCTAAAAGTGGCCACTTTTACTGAAATACTTTTCTGTTTTTGGAGTCAATATAGGCCACATTTGGTTTTTGTGTGTTTTCTTCCTGAGTAAAAACAGAGATGAAATTACACATTCTGATTAACTTCGCAGGGCTGTTGGAACAAGCCATACTGCTGAGGCAGAATCCAGGTAGGTGCTTCACACTCCTTCAGATGAAGAAACCAATGTAAGACATATCCCTTTCCCAGCTGAGACTTGTTTAGATGTCTTTTGATTGGAGATTCATGTAGAGGTTATAATTCTTCTCCAGGTGAACTGCGAACTATGACCTCAGTGATCCCTGAGAATGGATAAATTCCAGGACTACTGTTCTTATTGAAAGATTGCAGCCAGCAAACCAGTTTCTCTCCAAATTTCTCCCTTCTAATATTCTTCCAGGCGTCTGTACTGGGTAAAAGCATCAATGAAGTGCTCTGTCTTAAATAGTGGCAAAATTTTTTTCTCTCTCTCCCCTTCTCTTTCTTCTCTTCTCTCTTTCCCTCTCCCTCTTTTCCCTTATTTCCCTCCCTCCCTCCCCCTTCCTTCCTCCCTCCCTCTCTCCCTCCCTCCCTTCTTTCCTTCCTTCCTTTCCTTCCTTCCCTCCTTCTTCCCTCCCTCCCTCCTTCCCTCCCTTCCTCTTTATTTATTTATATTTTGCTTACGGGTGTTGAATTGCTCCAGCACCATTTGTTGAAGAGGCTTTCTTCCACTAAATTACATTTGCACCTTTGTCAAATATCAGTTGAGCATATTTGTGTGAGTCTGAGTTCTCTGTTCTTTCCCACCGATCTATGTGTCTATCCGTCAGCCCATACTACATAGTCTTGATTTCTGTAGCTATATAGTAAGCCTTGAAATTGGGTAGACTGATTCTCTCCCACTTTATTCTTTTTTTTTTTTTTTTTTGGTACGCGGGCCTCTCACTGTTGTGGCCTCTCCCGTTGCTGAGCACAGGCTCCGGACGCGCAGGCTCAGCGGCCATGGCTCACGGGCCTAGCCACTCCGCGGCATGTGGGATCTTCCCGGACCGGGGCACGAACCTGTGTCCCCTGCATCAGCAGGCAGACTCTCAACCACTGCGCCACCAGGGAAGCCCCCACTTTATTCTTCTTTTTCAAAATTGTTTTAACTATCTTAGTTTCTTTGCTTTCTATATAAATTTTAGATAATCTTGTCTATATCCACAAAAAAAAAAAATCTTGCTGGAGTCTGATAGAAATTGCATTAAACCTGTATAAGAATTTGGGGAGCACTGCATGTTTACTATATTGAATATTCTAATCCGTGAACATGGTATGTCTCTCCATTTATTTAGATCTTTGATTTCTTTCATCAGCATTTTATAGTTTACAGTATAGAAGTCTTGCATGTATTTTGTTTTATTCACACCTAAATATTCTTTATCGAGTGATTTTACTTGGTATTGTGGTTTTAATTTTGGTGTCCATGTGTTCATTTCTAATATATAGAAATAAATTTGTTTTTGTGTATTGATCTTGTGTCCTGTGACCTTGCTCAACTCACTAGTTGCAGGAGTTTTTGGTAGGTTCCTTAGGATATTCTATGTAGACAATTAAGCTGTGCAAAAAACGAACCGTTTTCTTTTTCTTTTTCAATATGTATGCTTTTCATTTTTTATTTCCTTTTCTTGCCTTTTTGCACTGGCTAAGTACTACGCTGAATATGAGGGAGAGAGGGCCTTTTTGCTTTGTTGCCCATCTTAGGGGCAAAGCATTCAGTCTTTCACCAGTAAGTAAAATGTTAGCTCTAGAGTTTTTTTGTAGATACGCTTTATCAAATTGAGGAAGTTCCCCTCTATCCCTATTTTCTGAGAGTTTTTAATCATGAATGTGTGCTAAGTTTTGTCAAATGCTTTTTCTGCATCCACTGATAAGATCATGTGATTTTTCTTCTGTAGCTGGTTAATATGATGGATTACACAGATTGAGTTTCAAGTACTGAAATAGACTTACGTTCCTAGAACAAATCACACTTGGTCATGGTATATAATTAGTTTTATATATTACTGAATTCTATTTGCTGATATTTGCTAAGGATGTCTGTATCCGTATTCATGTGGAGTATTGGTCTGTAGGTTCAGTTTTTGTATCATCTTTGTCACATTTTGATATCAGAGTAATACTAGCTTCATAATCATAACCAGGAAAAGTTTCCTCCTCGTATCTTTTCTGGAAGAGATTATGCAGAGTTGATATGAATTTTATTTAAAAGTTTGTAGAAGTTTCCAGTGGAATCATCTAGGCCTGATGATGTCTGTTTCTGGGAATTTTAAAATTATGAATTTAAGTTCCTTAATAGTTATAGGACTATTCAAATAATGTTTCCTATTGGATGAACTGTGGTAGTTTATCTTTTTTGAGGAATTGATCCATTTCATCTAAATACTCAAATTATGTGTGCAGAGTGGCTTGTTGTATTTTCTTATTATCTGCAGGGTCATTCCTGATAGTGATAATTTGTGTCTTCTTACATTTTCTTTTTGTCATTATTGCTAGAGGTTTGTCAATTTTATTGATCTTTTCAAAGAATTAGTTTCTTGTTTCATTGGTATTCTCTATTTTCTGTTTTCAATTTCATTGATTTCTATTCTTCTCTTTATTACTTCTTTCCTTCTGTTTGCTTTGGGTTTATTTTACTCTACTTTTTCTAGGTTCTTGAGGTGAGAACTTAGATTATTGACCAATACTTTTCCTCTTTTCTAATGAATGTATTTAGTGCCATAAATTTCCCTCTTAGCATCGCTTTAGATATGTGCCACAAATTTTGATATGTTGTATCTTTGTTTCCATTCATAATCAGTTAGTACAAGCCAGGATTGAATGCAATCAGTCTGACTCTTGTATTTATCACACAAGTGGTGTTTAACCTTTGACTCTTCTCATTCCCAACTTCTAACCCCAAGGCAGATGTACAGATAATTCTGCTTTAAAAAACAAACGAACAAAAAACTACCATGGATAAATTAGGGAGCACCCACACACTTTACAAAACATTTTATTGTCATGATAAGGGAATCCCAAGCTCCTCTTGGGACAGGTCAACTGGTTAAAAATCATTAATGACTTCCTAGAAATACTAGGATAGGGAAACCGATGCTAAATCCTTTGTTATAGTTCCATAGGTCCTTGAGGCTGCCACTTCTTCCTCTTCTCCTCCTCCCCCTTTTTCTTCTCCTTGTTCTTCTTTGTCTTCATCTTCTTTGTCTTCATCTTCATTCAGTCTGTTTTCTTTCAGTTGTTCAGATTTGTTTCATTTCTATTGTTCTATTTTCGAGTTAATTGATCCTTTCCTCTGCTTCCTCATTCTGCTACTGAGCTTAGCCATAGAGTTTTTAATTGTAATTACTGTATTTTTCAGTTTTAAAATTTTCCATTTGGTTCTTCTTTATATCTGTATTTCTTTGCTGAGCCTTTCTATTTTTTCATTTGTTTTGAGCATATTTGTAATTGCTCATTGAAGCATTTTTTCATGGCTACTTGAAGATCTTTGCCAGATAATTCTAACATCTGTCATCTCAGTGTTGGCATCTATTGTCTTTTTCCATTCAGTTTGAGGTCTTACTGATACTTGGTATGTCAAGTGATTTTCTACCGAAACTTGGATATTTGGGGTATTGCATTATAAGTTGTCTAAATCTTACTTAAATCCTCCATTTTAGCTGGTTTTCTCTGATACTGCTCCAAAGGGTAAGTGAAGGGGGGCGGGTGCCACTTCATTATTGCCAGGTGGGATTAGAAGTCTAAGTCCCCTACTTAGTCTTCATTGACATCTAAGGGAGAAGACTCTTCATTACTGTGTGGTGGTGAGAGTCCTAATTCTCAAGAAGGATTCCTCTGACACTGCCTCAGCAGTGGGGATATGGAGACTTCATTACCATGTGAAGGTGGAGGCCCAGGATCCACACTTGGTCTTTGCTGGAATGAGTGGGGTTGGGGTCATAGTTTTTTGGTTTTTTTGGTGGTAGTGTTTGATGGAGTAGACTCATTATTGTCTAAAAGTTTTCTGTCTTGCTATGCAGTCCCTTTCTTGCTCTTTGGCTAGAGAGCAGGCTTCTGTTGGGGGCTTTTTTGACCTCTGTCCACTGGCATTCCTATGTTGTCAGCTTCTTCAGCTCCAAGTCTGGGAAGTATGAGGCAAAAAGGAAGCCCAGGAAACTCACCACTATGTCATTCCTTGGGTCCCATGGTACTAGCTAGTCTGTCATTGCCTCTCCACCTTCCAAAATGTTCTTATGTTTATGCTATATACCATGTCCAGGAGTTTTAGTTGTATTTCGCAGAAGGAATAAAGCAAAAAGTACTCCTTCTACTCCATCTTCCCAGAAGCAGAAGTCCTTGCTCTCTGGCTTTAATAGCCGTACTTTCCCAACATCCACTGCTACCAAAAATAGCCTCCTCTTTTCATACCCGTTTTCTAACTTCAACTAATTGGCCTATCTACTTTAGTCACTCATACAAATAAGTTGAAGACAAACTCAAACCAAATAACTTCATGAGAAGAGGTGATGTAAAAGAATTTGAAGATTTGTGTCCATGACTCTCATTAAATAAAATACTGAGGAACCTGCACACGGCTACAGGTAGGATATTCCTTGACCCTCCAGTATCAAAGTAGCTTGTCAAATATAATTTTATTAACATTGTTCACCTCTGGAGGCCATCTCTAAAAGGATAGATCAGAACATTCTGCAGGATTCAAAATGCATAAATAGCTCACCTTCACTGTCACAGCATTCTAGGATGGAAGGGTCTTCCCGAATCACGGCAGTCAAAGCATTGACATCTCCGTTAGATGCTGCCTGATAAACCATGGTCAGGTCAACTTCTTCAGATGAATCACCTTCATGAATCAAACAGAGACAAACTTACTGTGTGGAGAGAATTCACTGAAAGAATAACAACACCCAAAGCGTCACCCACACAAGTGATTCATGAAAATCTCTCTGGTGAATCCAGGCAGAAGGCTGAGTCATCCTGATCACATGCACCTTACCACTTCTGAAGAAAGGTGGGCCACTGTGGGCTGTAACATCACCATGTATTGGGAAGGAGCCTGAGGGATTAGGTGTCCTCTGAGATTTAATGATTCTCTCCAAGTATTTGAAATCAGTGAGACCAGATTGGGAAGTGGAGCCCTTATCTTGGTTCTGGGTTTCTTTTTTGATCTGAAATATGTTACTTTCCCTTTCAATGACTCAGTTTACCCACTTTTTTTTTTTTTTTTTGCGGTATGTGGGCCTCTCACTGTTGTGGCCTCTCCCATTGCAGAGCACAGGCTCCGGACGCACAGGCTCAGCGGTCATGGCTCGCGGGCCCAGCCGCTCCACGGCATGTGGGATCTTCCCGGACCGGGGCACGAACCCATGTCCCCTGCATCAGCAGGCGGAGTCTCAACCACTGCGCCACCAGGGAAGCCCAGTTTACTCACCTTTGAAGGAGATATTGTGCTCCTTATTCTCTGTTCTCTAGTTGGACTCTCTACCCTTTCCCTCTTGCTCTGAACCCTGAAGGCTAACCTTGATGACCACATCACCCAGGCCCCCTGGCCCTCAGTGTCCATGGGAGGCACTGGTAGGAGAGTGGTGAGGAGAAGAGAGATGGGGCATTTCCTCCTGCTTTCCCCTAGTTCAGGGTCTAGCAGTAGCTGCTTCTCTCCCACCAGGCGGGTCCTCCTCCCCAGAACCAGCCCTCACTGGGCTCCCTGTGGTAACAAACATTGTCCTTTCAACCCTGCTCATCTCTGTATGTAGTCCCTTCACAGAAGCCCTTCATTTGAACCATCTGAGGTTTCATGACACGGTGTTCCCAGAAGAAACAGCTGTATGCAGGTCCTTTGAATTTGGTCGCCACCTGTATCATACCTTTGTGCATGATTGAACCAACTAATAGTATTACCAAAGGTGACAAGAGAACTGTGGGTCAAGTGACCCCAGGGGAGCAATGGAAGGGCTGGGAGATAAGCTTTGTTTACAGGAACACCCCTTGTGAGGTGCTGGGCCAAGCCCCTCTACTTAATTTCTCCCACACATGGCCATGGTTCAGGGAAAATATATGTGTACGAGAAAAGTTTTTAAAATTGCGTTTTTCTACTAGTGTAGGCATTATGCTAGAGATATTTTACAGTTCTAATTGATCTTTAGTTGGCAGTGGTCCTAACCCTTTGGTTGGGAAGGGTTGGGCTTTGTTTCTCAGTCCCAGTATTTCTGGGAAGTCACCAATGACTTTTTAACCAGTTGACCTGTCCCAGGAGAAGCCTGTCGTTAAAAATGATTCACTTACAACAACAAACTCCATTGTAAAGTGAGTAGCTGCTCGCTAATTTATCCATGATAGGTTTGTTACTGTAGCTGTTGCTTTTAAAGCCTTCTCACCTTTACATTTGTCTGAGGGCTGGAGGTGAGCAGTGAGGGATGTGAAAGGCAAATGCCACTTCTGTGTGAGTGTAAGGACCCTGGAGCCACACCACTAGGGTTCAATTCCTAGTTTGTACTAATTAGCTGTGTAAATTTGGGCCAGTTACCCTCTCTGGGCCTTAGTTTCCTTGTCTTTAAAATGGAGATGATGATGATGACCACCATGCATCTCATAAGGTTGCTGTGAGGAGTAAATGAATTAATACTTAATCCTATGCGCTCTTAGGACAGGGCATAGTGTGTAGTTAATGCTGTATATACTTTGGTACTACTGCTGTTACCATTTTTTTTTTCTGATAGTGTGCAAATTTAGAGAGCATTTGAAATCTGGGACATGTAGAGGAAAAGGTCTCTTTAATGATGGCTAGCTAAAAGATCCATAGATTGTATAGAACGTTCACTCTCTATTAGAAACTCCCCCAGGAGTCTAGACATTTTGTGAATATTGCTCACAATATCTTTGGACACAAGAAATAGGGCCCAGACCCAGGCACAAAGGTGGGCCTGGTATCTGGTTGTATGACCACATCCATAGATGCTGGTGATGTCACTTCAGAAGTACTGAAGTGAGGTACTGAGGTATGCTGTGGTACAAGGTATGCTGAGGTATGAGGTATGCTGGGGTTCAAGGTATGCTGTGTTTATAGCCTGTTTATATCTTATACAACGTCTTCATATAACATATATAAACGTTTTTATAACCTGTTCATTACTGAGTGCAATAAAATCTGTAAGGCACATTCATCAGACTGTAGAGTACATACAGCTGAGAGAAACAAGGAATGTATTGCCTGACAGAATCAGAATTCCAAACAACTTGCCAGAAGGATTCTAATAACATTGTATTTAATAGGGATAAACATTTAGTCTGTGAAATATCCAGTTGAACTAAGTGAAGGGTGGTTGAACCTGTAGTTTTCGTTCCTCAATATCCCCTCATCCTGCTGGTGACCTTAACCTGATTATTCTCTAGGGACCACTTCCTCTCCACTTTCAGCACAGGCGGTTGACGACATTCCTGCTCAGGGCCAGAACATGTGACCTAGAACTAGCCATTCAGCACCAGCATTATCCTGGCCACAGATATTGGTTCAGGGATGTGCCTCAATCAGAGCCCATAAAAGGCAATGATATTTTGGATATTTGGGGAGTGCTGGGAACAAGTTTTGTTCTACCACCCATGAAACTGGGAGTTATGGGGGGGACATCTTATGGGTGGAGAGCTTATGAATGAAGACAACACAAGAAGAGCAGAGCTGTGCTAAGAGAAAGAAATAATTGAGACCTGATGACATCATTTGAATTCCTGAATCAAGCCATACCTTAAGCCAGCACCATTTCTGGAACATTTACATGTCCCAATAAATTTCTTTTTTTGCTTGAGTCAGTTTGCATAGATTTTATGTGTTTGTTTTTCTTTTTAATCACTGCAAGAGTTCTAACTAACAGAAGGTTTTAGTGGTGGCACATTAAAAAGCATTTAGGGATTTAGTTGGGCAATTAACACTATAGGAATTAACAGTGTGACAGTGAACTAGTAGATCTCTGGCTGCAGTAATAATAGTCTAGTAATGAGACTAATAGAGATAATAGGCTTTTTCCATTCTTTTTTTTTTTTAACACTAAAGAGGCTTTTAATTATGTAGTATTATCTCTAAGTACAAAGACTTTCCCAATCACGTCACTTAGAGATCATTTTATCCACTGCTCTGTTTGGCTGCCAGTCTCTCGTCTCTCTCCTCAGCAATGGTAAGGCGGACACCCTTTCCACGAGGAAGAGAGATCCATGCTTTGTTGCCTTTGCCAATAACAAAAATGTTGGAGAGCCGGGTGGCAAAGCTATTGCCGTTGGCATCTTTCACATGAACTACATCAAAAGAACCAGGATGTCTCTCCCGGTTAGTGATCCCATCAATTCTTCCCAGGTTAGCACCTCCAGTCACTACGCACAGGTTACCAGTGTCAAATTAGATGAAATCAGTAATCTTGCCAGTCTCCAAATCAATTTGAATGGTATCATTCACCTTGATGAGGGGATCAGGGTAGCGGATGGTGCGAGCATCATGGGTCACCAGATGAGGGATTCCTTTTGTCCCCACAAAGATCTTTCTCACTTCGCATAACTTATACTTGGCCTCCTCAGGTGTAATATGATGAACAGCAAAGTGACCCTTGGTGTCATAGATCAGATGAAAATTCTCTCCAGTCTTGTCAATGCTGATGACATCCATAAAACCAGCAGGGTAGGTTATATCAGTGCGGACCTTGCCATCAATCTTAATGAAACGCTGCATGCAGATCTTCTTTACTTTATCTCCTATTAGGGCATATTTAAGTCTGTTCCTTAGGAAAATAATTAGGGGGAGACATTCCCTCAGCTTGTGGGGACCGGTAGATGGATGAGGAGCAAACACACCAGTCAGTTTATCCAGCATCCAATGCTTTGGAGCTGCTACGCGCCTCAGGTGCTTCTTAGGACCACGAGCCATGGCTGTGCTAGGCACGGAAAGAGTTTTTTTTTCCATTCTTAACTGGTCAGTGTTATGTTGAGGTCTATGGACCATGGATTAAATGGGCTATAGGTAGCTGGAGAACATTCCGAGGAGAGTGACCAGAGTATGACTGGACTTCATGTCACCTGATGAACAGTGGAAGGAAACAGATCTGTTCACTCTGAAGATTACTCTGTGTGGTCATGATGGTTGCCTTCAGATATTTGAAGAGGTTTTTTTTGTTTTGTTTTGTTTTTTAAATTTATAAAACCGTGGTAAATATACATAACATATGCCATTTTAACCACTTTTAAGTGTAGAGTTCAGTGCCTTGATGTACCTTCACACTGTTGTGCAACCATCACCACTATTCATCTCCAGAACCCTTTTCAGCTTCTAAAACTCAAACTCTGTTTCCATTAGACAAAAACTCCCCATTCCTCCCTCCCCTCCATCTCCTGGAAACCACCATTCCATTTTCTGTCTCTATGAATCTGACCACTCTAGATATCTCATTTAAGTGGAATCAATAGTATTTGTCCTTTTGTTACTGGCTTATTTCACTTAGCATAATGTCCTCGAGATTCATCCACATTGTAGCATGTGTCAGAATTTCCTTCTTTTTAAAGGTTGAATGATAATCTGTTGTATGTATGTACCACATTTTGTTTATTCATTCATCTACTGATGGACACTTGGGTTGTTGCCACCTTTTGGCTATTGTGAATAATGCTGCTGCAAACATCGGTATACAAATAACTCTTGCAGACTCTTTCGAGTATATACTTAGAAGTGAAATTGCTGGATCACATGATAATTCTATTTTTAATTTTTTAAGGAACCACTGTACTGTTTTCCAATGTGGCTGCAACATTTTATATTCTTACCAACAATGCACAAGGGTTCCAATTTCCCCATGTCCTTACCAACACTTTTATTTCCTGTTTTTGCTTCTTGTGTGTGTTTGTTGTAATAATAGCTAGCCTAATGGGTGTGAAGTGATATCTTGTGGTTTTGATTTGCATTTCCCTATGATTAGTGATGCTGAGCATCTTTTTGTGTGCTTTTTGGCCATCCGTATATCTTCTTTGGAGAAATGTCTAAGTCCTTTGCCCATTTTTTTTTTTTTTTTTTAGATGTTGTGGGGGTAGGAGTTAATTAATTAATTAATTAATTTTTGCTGTGTTGTGTCTTCGTTTCTGTGTGAAGGCTTTCTCTAGTTGTGGCAAGCAGGGGTCACTCTTCATCGCGGTGCACGGGCCTCTCACTATGGCGGCCTCTCTTGTTGCGGAGCACAGGCTCCAGATGCACAGGCTCAGTAGTTGTGGCTCACGGGCCCAGTTGCTCCGTGGCATGTGGGATCCTCCCAGACCAGAGCTCGAACCCATGTCCCCTGCATTAGCAGGCAGATTCTCAACCACTGCGCCACCAGGGAAGCTCCCTTTGCCCATTGTTTGTTTTTCTGTTAAGTTGTAGAAATTCTTTATATATTCTAGATATTAACTCTATATTAGATATATAATTTGTATACATTTTCTCCCATTCTGTGGGTTACCTTATCGCTCTGTTGATAGTATCGATGTACAAAAGCATTTAACTTTGATGTAGTTCAATTTGTCTACCTTTTGCTGTCTGTGCTTTTGACATCACATCTAAGAAATTATAGTAAGCCCACTACATATGAACAAGTTCTGTTCTGAGAGTGTGTTTGTAAGTGCAATTTGTTTGTAAGTCCAACAAAACTAACCTAGGTACCCAACAAACACAATTGGCTATACGGTACTGTACTGTAATAGGTTTACAGTACTTTTCACACAAATAATACATAAAAAACAAACAAAAAATAATGAAGACATTTTTAATCTTACAGTATAGTACCTTGAAAAGTACAGTAGTACCAGCTACATCACCACTGCTTTTACGCTTGCTTCCAGACATCCTGGGCTTGCAATAAGGATGCTGTACTACTGAACTTTATACAGTACTGTATGGTACACAAAAGCACAACCACTTGTAGAGGATGCACACATGTGACAATGTGAGCCAGACATGTGAACTAACTTACATGATTGGACATGCAAACTCACATGTGCATTTTTGAAAGTTTGTAACTTGAAGGTCGTATGTAGGGGACTTACTCTATCGCCAAATTCAATGTCATGAAGCTTTCCTCCTATGGTTTTTTTTTTTTTTTTTGCAGTATGCGGGCCTCTCACTGTTGTGGCCTCTCTCGTTGCGGAGCACAGGTTCTGGACGCGCAGGCTCAGCGGCCATGGCTCACGGGCCCAGCCGCTTCGCGGCATGTGGGATCTTCTCGGACCAGGACGAACCTGTGTCCCCTGCATCGGCAGGCAGACTCTCAACCACCACACCACCAGGGAAGCCCCCCACTATGTTTTCTTCTAAGAGTTTTATAGTTTTAGGTCTTATGACTAGATCGTTGATCCATTTTGAGTCATTTTGCATGTGGCTGTCCAGTTGTTTCTGCACTATTGTTGAAAAGACAATTCTTCCCCCATTGAATGGTCTTGGCGCCCTTGTTGACTCCTCAGTTGACCCCTACGTTGACCATAGATATATGAGATTATTTCTAGACTCCCAGTTCTATTCCATGGATCTATATGTTTGTCTTTATGCCAGTACTACACTGTTTTGATTGCTGTAGCTTTGTAGTATGGTTTGAAATCAGGAAGTGTGAGACCTCCAACTTTGTTCTTCTTTTGTAAGATTTTTTTTTGGCTATCTGGGTCCCTTGAAATTCCATATGAATTTTAGGATGGATTTTTATATTTCTGCAAAAACATCACTGGGATTTTGTTAGGGGTTGCATCAAATCTGTAAATCTCTTTGGGTAGTACTGACATCTTAACAATATTGTCTTTCAATCCATGAAACACAAGACATCTTTCCATTTATTGGTGTCTTCTTTAATTTCTTTCAAAAATGTTTTGTAGTTTTCAGTGTATAAGTCTTTTGCCTTCTTGGTTAATTTTATTCCTAAGTATTTTATTCTTTTTGATGCTACTGTAAACAGGATTATTTTTCAAAGAGCTTTTAGCCAAGTTTATGGTTAAACTTTTATGTGAAATTCCAGCAGTTAGAAATAGCAGTGGGTGAGAATGACAGAAGAGTATTTTAATGGTCAGAGAACTGTAAAAATGTCCTAGGTCTCCTCAAGAGGTAGTGAACTTCCTGTAATTAAATATGTCAATCTTGGGACTTCCCTGGTGGTCCAGTGGTTAAGACTTCACCTTCCAATTCAGGGGTTGTGGGTTCGATCCCTAGTCAGGGAGCCAAGATCCCACATGCCTCACGGCCAAAAAAACAAAACATGAAACAGAAGCACTATTTTAACAAATTCAATAAAGACTTTAAAAATAGTCCACCTCAAAAAGAAAAGAAAAATCTTAAAAAAAAATAAGATGTCAGTCTTGGCTAGGTGGTCACCAAGGGAGAAGGAATTCAGACACAGAGTGAAACGCAAGGTATGGGGAAAGGAAGATGTGTGAGGCAAAACAGGATGTATTTCAGGGTCTCTTCTAACCCTAAGATAACATACTAAACTACAGAGTGATTAGGAAATAGGAAATGAAGGAGCTTCCATAGAAGTTGTATAGAAACAGTCAATTTAAATTGTAGTCAATGCAAATAATTAGGCCTAAACTTAAGATAGTACAAAGAATTTCTGTAGAAATGATGAAGGATGAGGTAGAAGTAATAAGAATGAGGAGAAGGATAACTGATGGTCCTGGTGGAATCCAAAATAGAGGCAAGAAAAATTTTTTTCTATCAAAGGTCATAAAATCATTTAAGATACGCAGAAGATCTACATAAACAAACAATACATAAATTCTTCCTTCTCTCCTTCCTTCTTATCCATCTCACTATCTATTATCTGTCTATTTTTTTTTATCTATCTACCCATCTATCTGGTATCATCTATCTACCATCTATTTATCATCTATTTATCTTTCTTTCCATTCAGCTTTCAGAGGAGGAGCATCGTTTGAATGGCTTTTGCCTCTCTAACTGTGTGAAAGTTAAACAGATAGACTTATATATGGATGCAGAAAGAAAAATTCTAAAATTCACCAAGGGAGAGAGACTGAAAGTAGAGAGAATGGAAAACAGACATAAAGGAAATAGGAAGAAAGAAGCATGTGAACAGATACAGATTATATTTTATAAAAAGTTATCTATGTATATGTATACATGAAAAATATAAAAGACAAGAAGACGATGCAACAAACATCAATAGAGATAAGTTTTTAGATATTATTCAGTACTTTCTATATTTTCCCAATTCTCTACAATGAATTTATATACTTTTTATAATCATCAAGATAAATCAAGTTTTAAGTGGTGAGAGAGGAGTGTGTCTTACTAGCTTTACATTAATGTGTTACTACTAGAAGGGTAGACAGAGTCTTGTGTGTCTGTAATAGAGAAAACAAGTCCTTGATATTTGACAAAGTGCTGAAAAAGTTAAAACATACATGTATTTAAAAAATTCTGACCCTTATAAATACCCTAGTAGATTTTTTTTAAAACAGGTACATGTTTTAAATTTTTATTAATTTTTACCTAAAAATTGGAAGGATAGGCTTTTTGGAAATCATCTGTTTTCCTCATTTTTCATGGTTAAAAACCTTGTAAACAGTTTTCTGGATGTGTCATAAATTATCAACTTAATTCCAAGGGCCCAACTTTTTAATAGTAGGATTGCAGAAATATGACAGGCTGCTAGAAATGTTTTAGATTAGAGGACCTTCTTCAAAGCTTCTCACATTTTACACAAATTTGGGTTCCTTCACATAGTGGTTCTGTCTCTGGGTTACTGCAGAGTTCCTTGGGAAAGCCCTTGACTGCATCAATTACGGGGCCTACTTTGTTGAAATTACCCAGAGGTCAGCTTGGCATTTGTTCTGCTTAAGTTGAGACCGTTTTGTGGAACAGCCAGGTCAATGTAAGGATAGATTGGGTACTGCAGTTTCAAGAGTCCAGACCAGAGGGTCTTGGGAGGATTTCTTTGGTTCATTCTATTCTGAGAATCCTTGGGTGGCTGAATGCAGCCTAGACTCACTAGTGAAGTCTGGATTCATTTTTGGGCAACTACAGAAGATTCCACAGATATTTCTTAGATTGTTTTTTGGAGTGGAATTGATTGCATCTGAAGAACTGAAATTTATTCATTCATCCATTTACTTAACATCTACCATGGGCTAGTGAAATTGCAGGTACAAACGTTGTAGAGTCTCTCTGTTCCTAAGAAAAACATGCCCTAATGGGAAAAGAAGTATGTAATTTATGATTGAGATATACCAGGGATGTTATGGCAGGACAGGAGGAAGAATGATTTAAACGAATAGTTTCCTGGGCATCCTCCTAATCCAGATCACTCTATCCTCCCTCAGGATTATCTTGGGTGCTTTGGGGACAGTAGAGAAATTGTGTTTTGGGAGCTGCCTGGAATGATCTATCCACAAGGTGGTGAGGTCTTTCCACTTTTAGGGAAGATGCCAGGCCTTCACTGCACCCTGATGGCTCCATGTAACAATATTGCCACCCACTGGTGATAAAGAGTCTCTCTGGGCCTTGACCCGGGCCCTGAGCCAGGATGGTGCCAGTTCTGCTGGACAGAATTAAAAGCCAGTTTGGAACACTCTGGCCATGTAGGAACAAGTTTAAGGTCACTGATACAGTTGGCTGCCATTGAAAGCAAATTAGTGTCATGTGACTCATCATATACATCATATGATACACAGCATGCACACATGCAGGCAATATAGAAAAACAGTAAGAGCCCAGCCTCCAGAGTTTGAAGCCTAGCACTGCCAATTTCCTGAGAGCTGTGTGATCTTGGGCAAGTTACTTAACCTCTCTGTTCTCATTCCCCTCTTGTCAAATGGGTAAGAATAGTATTTACCTCACAGGGTTGTGCTGAGAGCTAAATGAGTTCATCCACATAAAGTACAATGCCTGGCACAAAGTATTCAAGGTATGTCAACAATAATATATTACCACCATTACTACTCTGACATAGATAGGAACCTCTGTCTTCTTTCCCCTTAAAGAGACCCTTTGCCTTGCTCAACAGGCTGTAGCGATTTGGTGAGCTGAAACATTTTGCTATTTCTCGCGTTTTCTCTTACAGTCCCTCCGGGTGTACTGGCTGAGGCTTTAAGAGTGTTTTATAAAGTGCCAGTCACATGGGAGGAGGAAAAGGAGTTTCTTTCTAACATTTTAAAGAGAAAAATAGCTCCAAGCTTTCTGCATGTGCCAGCTGAGGACAAATACTCAAAGCAACCTTCATGCCCTGAGGGTGGAAAAGAAGGGATTTCATTCTCTGGGGAGGAAGTCTTGCAACAATATGATCTCAAGGGTAAGTATCTGGCCACAATCAGACCTTTCTTCATAACCAAACTTGTGATGCAACACATGCTGTATTTCTTTGAATCTCAGCATCACTGTGTTCCTCGGGGTGACTCTTCTGACCGGTGAATGCCATTCCATGGCTCGCATCTCTGCTGGACATGGGGTGGGGGATAGTGCTGGGAAATGGAATTTGCTGTTCTAAGAAACATGTCTGTGTTAAACTTCAGTGATGATGCCTCCCTAGAGTGCATTTTCATAAAATGAACTTTCATTTTAATGCTACTAATTCTTAAAAAGAACTCAGTCTTCAATGCATAGGACCTTTAGTATGTGTGCAATAAATGGACTGATTGATGTAGTATTCATGTTCAATAGCTTTCTCACCCATTGGAGTTTTGTGGAAATCTCCTTGATGCTAAAAATATTGTGTCAAGAAGTTCTTTGGTAAGTAGGCAAGTATAAATCTTAAATGATTTTACGAAGGACTATGCTAGCCTAGCCAGTCTTTGGAAATTAAAAAGTAAGACAAGTGTTATTTTGAACACTGTTCCTTTGATCTTCCTTACTTTCTGCTTAATCAAATGTATGACACCACCCACCTCTTTCACTTTTAAGAAATGGGAAGTGTTCGTGTCAGGAATTTGCCATTTTAACTGGGGACTCTGGAAGGAGAGGAATAGGTGAAGAAGCGGGGTTTGTTTAGTTAGCAGAATAGTAGACTTAGTTGGACATGACAGCTGTTGGAAAAGCTGGAAGAGAGTTTGTTTTCTGTAGATCCAGAGGGAAGAACTAGTGTTGGTGGGTAGAAATGAGAATAATTAAGATTTTTAACAACTAGAGCTGTTCAGAACTAGAAGGGATTATATTGTGAGCTGTGTACTCCTCATCACTACTCATCTCTAAGCAGGTTTTGACCAAGCATATCTTGGGATGCTCTTGAGGAGATATCTGTATTGAGTAGAAGGTTGACCTCTAAGGTTCCTTCTGTGATTAATATTCTATGTGTCTTTCTCATATTTGTGTAGAACCAAATAATGAATCACCTAATGTTGATGAACAATGACTGTTGTGCTGAAAAGGATTTGGAGAAGTGGGTTTTCCTTGAGTCCTTTAAAAGGTATCCTTCCTAGTGGCCCTCCACTGTGGCCACTTGTAAAACTGCCCCAAGTGCCTTGATCACCTAAAAATAGTTTAAGAAAACAAATGCAATTTGGGTGGCTTGTCCAAGTGTCAGAGATTGAACCAATCTATCTCTCTGTAGTCCTTTAGATTTGCATCTCTCCTTTTGTAGTCATCCTGTCAGCTGGGCTTCCATGGCTGTCTTCATTGTCTTGACTGTGTTTTCTCCCTCTTCATGACTGTCTCATGGGTTCCTTAAGGTAATTGAAATGGAATCCCTTCTTACTATATTGAAGTTGTTGCTTTATAAAAGGTACAGAATAAAACCCAACCTGGTGAATAATCACCCTTCATATGACCCCACTAGAATTTTGGCAGTATGGCTTTGCTTTTTTTGCAGAAAAAAAAAATCTTGAACATTAGATAAGGAGAAGTTAGAGTAGTGTTGGATACATTGTAGATACTTGATAAATATGTTTATTGATTTAATTAGCATATTCTTTTCCAACTGGCAAATTGTAGAGTACATATACGAAATGAAGTCTCATTCTTTCCAATCCTTGGGAACAGAATTAGGAAAAGTGATAGAAGAAGGAGTCTTCTGTTCCTTTAAATAATTTCATAAGGCATATCACTAGCATTTCAAGTAGAGTTGAAGTAAATGACTAGCTTCCCTCGACTCTCATAGATTATGGATATATGGTTAAGTAAGGCTGATTTAAACTGTATCATCAGAGCTGTGAGTATGTAATATTGTGAGGTCTAAAACAGTGACAACACAGCAAAGGAAACCATAAACAAAATGAGAAGACAACCTACGGAATGGGAGAACATATTTGCGAACAGTGCAACTGACGAGGGCTTAATTTCCAAAATATACAAACAGCTCACACAACTCAACAACAAAAAAACAAACAACCCAACCAAAAAGTGGGCTGAAGACCTAAATAGACATTTCTCTGAAGAAGACATACAGATGGCCAATAGGCACATGAAAAGATGCTCAATATCGCTAATTATTAGAGAAATGCAAATCAAAACTACAATGAAGTATCACCTCACACTGATCAGAATGGCCATCATTAAAAAGTCTACAAATAACAATTGTGGGAGAGGGTGTGGAGAAAAGGAAAACCTCCTACACTGTTGGTGGGAATGTAAATTGGTGGAGCCACTATGGAAAACAGTATGGAGGTTCCTCAGAAAACTAAACATAGAATTACCATAGGATCCAACAATCCCACTCCTGGGCATATATCTGGACAAAACTATAATTCAAAAAGATACATGCACCCCTATGTTCACAGCAGCACTCTTCACAATAGCCAAGACATGGAAACAACCTAAATGTCCATGGACAGATGAATGGATAAAGATACCATTTGCAGCAACACAGATGCAACTAGAGATTATCATACTAAGTGAAGTAAGTCAGAAAGAGAAAGACAAATACCATATGATATTACTTATATGTGGAATCTAAAATATGACACAAATGAACTTACCTACAAAACAGAAACAGACTCACAGACATAGAGAACACACTTGTGGTTGCCAAGGGGAGTGGAGGAGAGGGGCAGGGATGGACTGGGAGTTTGGGGTTAGTGATGCAACCTATTACATATAGAATGGATAACAACAAGGTCCTACTGTATAGCACAGGGAACTATATTCAATATCCTGAGATAAACCATAATGGAAAAGAATATAAAAAAGAATGTATATGTATGTATAACTGAGTCTCTTTGCTGTACAGCAGAAATGAACACAACATTGTAAATCAACTATACTGCAATTTAAAAAATGCAAAGAAAACAGGTGACAACAGAAATGACTTCTCAATTAAATCTGAATCTCATAAAGAACTTTATTTTTGAACAACAGAAATATTAGCCAAGTGTATTACTATGAACCACCCTGGGTTCAGTTCTCTATTTTGTAAAATAAGGGTGACTACATCCCTGGGTCTCAACACTGGCTAAACATTAGAACCATCTGGGGAGATAAAAAACAAAAACCAAAAAAAAAAACAACCCGATACCTAAGTGCTAACCCCAGATATTTTGATTTAATTGATCCGTCATTTCATATGTTATTTCATTTTGGATTACAAAAATTATGAAGATACAGATAAGAAGAAAATATATACTTAAAGATAATCACTATTAAGATGTTGGTATGTTGTATACACTTGATTTATAGGCTTGTTTCCCACCCATCCTGGAGCCCTCATTCCTCCACCTGCCTGTGGAGGCCAGTTCCTAAGGAGCAAGCATAATGGTTAAAAGGTGCAAAAAGCTGTGAGGTCAGGAGGCATAGAACAGGAGGGAGAGAGTTCTGGAAGGTGCTGTAGCTTGGGGTGGGTAGCGCCCTAGGACAGTGGACTCCTGCCTGTGGCTGAAGCTTGGGGGCAGTGGCTGCTGGTGGGGCAGGATTCATTGACCAAGGTGGCAACGCAAATCTCAAATCTCCCACACTGCGATCTTCTGTGGATGAGAATACAATCATAAAACTTGAAGAAAATGACTGAAATTTTCTGAGATCTAATGTGAGTTTGGCTAACACTAAGGCCATTTTGCTACTCATTTATTAAGTGAATCTCCGTTTCTCCTCCCACTCCAAATTCCCCTCCCACAATAAAGGACCAGATGAAGGGTAATATTAAAAGGATCTAATGACTGGCTTGACAGGTCCCCCATCAGACTGGAGGCAGGCCTAACAGCTGGAGCAGGGTTGATAACTTTTTAGCTGCTGGACTGTGGGCTGTGTATGTTCCTGGGGAATGGCTGGAATAATCTCTATTGATCTGAGGATACAGAGGTATTTTAATATTGTAACAACCAGTGACTAATAGTTCTTAGCATGGTGCTGGAGTTACATTTTACAAAAAAAAGATCATGCTGTACATATAATTTTGATTGTTGCTCTTTTTCAAACACTTAATATTGGATCACAAATATTTTCCTATGCCATAGGTAAGATTTGAAAATGTTGTTTACAAAATGTGGCATAAAATCCCATTGACTGGAATTAGCACAACTGATTTAATCATTCTCTTACTATTGAACATTTAAATTGCTTCTCTTTTGGGAGGAATTATTAATTCTGTAGCTATTCCAAATAATGCTATAACATTCTTGCATATATGCGTTTCTGTGCATCTTTATTTCCTTTGGACACATTCCTAGAAATGAACTTGGGAATCAATAGATTTGACTCTTTGTCAAATTGCCCTCCAGAAAGGTTGACCCAATACACCCTTCCCAAGCAGGGCTTGAGAGCATACATTTACCTCATTCTTAATGACACTGTGATTTATTGTTTTTTAAAAAATAATGTTGATGTGAAAGAAGGAAAAGAGTATATCATTTCCAATGGTCATTTCTTTTATTATTCCTAAGAGAGAAGTTTTTTCACATGTTTATGGCCATTTCATGAATTACTTGTTGGTATCCTTTACATATTATTTCAAGGCATTTGTCGTTATCTAATTGATTTGAAAGAGCTCTATATACATTAAGGACACCAACTCTTCATCTGCTATCTATGCTGCAGTTATTTTTTCCTGTTTGCCACTTAAGTTCTCAGTTTGTCTTGTTGGTTTTTGAAAAATAAACCAACAAAATCTATGGATATTGCACTTATGATTCATTGCCCGTGAAACCTTATACTTATGTGTTGACATTTAGCTGTAATTAATACGGAAATTTTAAACTTTATATTTGCATGCCACAATTACTTTTCTTCCCCCAAATCTTGTATAATTCTCCTCTCTTCACTAATTTGTAAGGGCAACCTTATCATATAGTACTAACTCAATAACACCTTGGAGGAGGCTCCTCCTACAGCCCATTCACTGGAACTGTGGCTTGGAAAGCATGGATCCCAGAACTAACTTCTCTGCAGCGGTATACGCATGAATGTGGGAATGTGGCCAAAGTGCATCTCAATCACATTCTCGAAGAGTCTTGTGGTCTGTCTATAGTCAACGTTCTTAGCTTTTTTGTGTTTCCTGCACAGTTTTGAATTCTAGAATTTTTGGTAGCATATTTGAAGGAATTAAACTCAGAACAATCCTAAAGTTAGCAAAAAGTTCAATACAACCATTTTGACGGCACAACAATGTCTCCCAGTAGCTATGAAAGCATCCACTGTTCCAGGGGGTCTCTGTCACTGTCTGAATAACAATCATAATTATGGTCAACAATATGCCACGCTTATTATGCACCAGGTACTGTGCTAAACCTTTTCTAGAAATCAACTCATTTAATTCTCACCTTATGAGAATTATTCCCACTGTATGGATGGGGCAACTGAGGCATAGGGCAGGAAAGCGACTTACTCAAAGTCACACAGTTAGTAAGCAGTGAAATTCAGATAAGGCTGCAGGCTGTCAGGCCTCAGCTTCAACTCTCTTGACCAATGTGCACTACTGTCTATCGCTGCCCATTCACTCAGGTGGCGAAGCCCTCATATATTCCAGTGAACCTGTGACCTTTCTTGGTGCTGGACAGTATTCCACATTCCATTCTCTCTTACTCACAGCAGCCTATATCCTACACTCCACAAGCTGTGCAGCTCATTATTCTGCTGGAGAGACATCATTGTGCTAGAGTTTATACTCACTTGTAGAAAAAATAAAATCTACACATTAACTGAAAATTGGGAATGCATCTATGAGAAGCTGTTTGTACACCAAGGAGAGAATTAAAGTTAGTGGTAATAGCATAAGGATTCTAATATGAGGTTGAGCGAATTCTTTTAAAATATTAAGATAAATGTCAAATAACCAAGGAACAAATGGTTCTCATACTGAAGCACAGAAAGAGAATGAAATTTTTCTAATTTATTTTCTAAGGCTAGCATAAACTGCCAAAGACATGTGCATACAGGCACCTATAGATGGACCCAATTTGTAAACTCAGTTTTAAGTTTTAAATTAAATTCTGCGAGAGCAGATTAAGTTGGATGTTGAAAGAATAATACACCATGACTGAACAGAGTTTATTCTAGAATACAGATGTTTTGATTTTCCCGTGTCTATTAATAAAATATATCACATCAGTAGAACAAAGGGGAAATATATGATTATACGAATAAAGAATAGAAAGGCATTTAATAAAATTTGATATCTGTTCCTTAAAAAAGCTTAACAACTAGGAATAAAAGATTTCATTATCAATATGATTAACTACATTTGTTTCTAATCAATTTCAAACACCACACCTAATAGTGAAAAAATAGGGAAAGAAAGAAGACAAATTTTATCTAATGCAGTAATATATGAAGCAAAAAGAAATGAGATAATAATCATAAAGAGCAAAATTATCAAAGTTTAATCAAAGCTAACTTTTACTCATGTTCTTTGCACTGTCCTAACAGTTTCCTTTGAATTAACCTATTTATTTATTCCAACAATTTTATGAAGTAGGTAGTATCTTTACCCTATTTACAGATGAGGGGATTGAAGCACAGAGAGCTTTAATAATTTCCCCTAAGTTGTACAGCTATTAAATGGCAGAGCAGGATCTTAAACCAGTGCATCTGGTTTCATCCTGTGCACCAGGATGGCACAAGAGAATTAACCAGAGAACCATTAGGATTAATAAGTTAGCCAGATTTAAAAATAAATATGAAACTAAATAGTTCTTCTATATTAAATAATATGAGGAAAACTAACTCCTCCTTACATTGAAAATAACGCACTAAAATGAAAATATAAAATACCCAGTAATAAATATTCAGAATCTAAATAAGGAACTAAGAAAAGAGTTGGATTCATGAAGATACATGCCATGTTTCCAGATAGGAGAACTAAATAGTATAACTAATTTTAATTATTATACAGATTCATTTTTAAGTTTAATGTCATTTCAGTGAAAGTTCCAAAAGTTTTTTTGGGGGGCGGGCTCAGAAAAATGATACTGACTTTCATTTGTAAAAATAAATGGATAAATTTATGCTTTGAAGAAGAAAAAAAGAATATACTTAAGTATTTGCTTATCTATACATAGAATCTCTTTGTAAGGACATATAAGAAACTGCTTACATTGTTTTGCTTCCAGGAGGGGATTTGGATGGCTGGAGGGGTTGGTGCGAAGGGAGATTTTTCACTGTACATTGTTTTATACCTTGAAATTGTGTGAATGTATTACTACACCAAAAGCAAAAACAAACAAAAAGAGGAAAACAAAAAAAAAAATTGAAAAAAAAACAAAATAAATTGAAAAAAGTGTCAAAGGAGGATTTCTCTATCAAATCGTAAAACATTATGAAACTATAATAATTTTAAAAGTAAGATTGTGCTTCAAGACTAGATCGATTCCTAGAACAGCATAGAAAGTCTAGAAACCTGCCTGGCACCAGCATGGAAAGTGGAAGCTAACAGGTAGGCTGGCTTTTAAGCAATGGGATGAGTTATATCTAGAAGGCAAGTCTTAGACTGAGAGGATAGAACTCCAGAAAAAGAGGAAAGGGAAAGTAGAAGTACTCCAAGACCTGTGAGCTTTTCTGGGAATTATTTTCTTTCTGATGTGGTTTTCTTGCTAGGCAAATTCTGCCCCTTCCAATTTCCAAACAAAAAGTAGTGCTATCAAAAACAGACACCTAGATCAATGGAAAAGAATATAGAGCCCAGATGGGACTTCCCTGGTGGCGCAGTGGTTAAGAATCCACCTGCCAATGCAGGGGACACGGGTTCGAGCCCTGGTCCGGGAAGATCCCACATGCCGCGAAGCAACTAAGCCCATGAACCACAACTACTGAGCCTGTGTTCTAGAGCCCGTGAGCCACAACTACTGAGCCCGCATGCCACAACTACTGAAGCCCGCACACCTAGAGCCCATACTCCGCAACAAGAGAAGCCACGGCAATGAGAAGCCTGTGCACAGCAACCAAGAGTAGCCCCCGGTCACTGCAACTAGAGAAAGCCTGCATGCAGCCAAAAAAAGAAGAATATAGAGCTCAGAAATAAACCCAGACACTTATGGTCAATTAATCTATGACAAAGGAGGCAAGAATATACAATGGAGAAAAGACAGTCTCTTCAGTAAGTGGTGCTGGGAAAACTGGACAGCTACATGTAAAAGAATGAAATCAGAACATTCTCTAACACCATATACAAAACTAAACTCAAAATGGATTAAAGACCTAAATGTGAGACCGGATACTATAAAACTCCTAGAGGAAAACATAGGCAGAACACCCTTTGACATAAATCACAGCAATATTTTTTTGGATCTGTCTCTTAAAGTAAAGGAAATAAAAGCAAAAATAAACAAATGGGACCTAATTAAACTCCAAAGCTTTGCACAGCAAAGGAAACCATCGACAAAGACAATCTACTGAATGGGACAAAATATTTGCAAATGATATGACTGATAAAGGATTAATATCCAACATATATAAATAGTTCACATAACTCAACTTTAAAAAAAAAACTGATTAAAAACTGGGCAGAAGGGACTTCCTTGGTGGCGCACCGGTTAAGAATCCGCCTGCCAATGCAGGGGACACGGGTTCGAGCCCTGGTCCGGGAAGATTCCGCATACTGCGGAGCAACTAAGCCCATGTGCCACAACTACTGAAGCCCAAGTGCCTAGAGCCTGTGCTCTGCAATGAGAGAAGCCACTGCAATGAGAAGCACGTGTACCGCAATGAAGAGTAGCCCCCGCTCACTACAACTAGAGAAAGGCCACACGCAGCAACAAAGACCCAGCGCAGCCAAAAAAAAAAAAAAAAAGAGCAGAAGAACTGAATAGACATTTTTCCAAAAAGGAAATGCAGATGGCCAACAGGTACATGAAAAGATACTCAAGGTTTCTAGGCTTTTGGGGCCAGGACTAGGGAGGTATGCCATGCCAGAATGTTTTTACAGGGCAACTTTGGCCTGTACTGGTCCATCTCTGGTCCTCACCATCATCCTGCTTTGCTTCTTCGGCCAATTCTGCCAGGGCCACTTTGGCCCGTACTAATGTATTCTCTGTCCTAAATATGAATGTACACCCAATTACCGACATGCTGTTGGAATTAGAAACACAGTCACTGAACAATAAGCAGAAAAGAAGAAGGAATGATAATAAAGAGGACAATCACCATTCTCCCCAGTCCAAAAGGAGTAAGAGAAACCCTGTTTTTCAGGAGTCTCAGGATGCAACGAAACACAATAAGGAAGGAACCACTAAGAGGAACCAAAGTGTGTGCATGTTCAAGCAATGATAATGACAGGAGCAGCAGTGTTAATTCCCCAGAAACAGAATTGTATCAGAAAGCAGCTTAAACCAGATCATTGCTGAACTCAACAAGAGTACCCCTCAGTCCTTATATGAGGAGAATGCGGTATGCCAAGGTCCTTATTCCCACATCAACCAGATCATAAGGGAGGCACACTTCAACAGCCTATAGCAGCAAGGACAATCTCCAACATGATGAACTAGGAGCTCCTTATTCCAGCCTAAAATCTGTTTATAAAAGCAATTGTACATACACACACAAAAGAAAAGATTCTCAACATCGCTAATCATCAGGGAATGCAAGTCAAAACCACAATGAGACATCACCTCACACCTGCCAGAATGGCCATTGTCAAAAAGAACACAAGTAACAAATGTTGTCAAGGATGTAGAGAAAAGGAAACCCATCTACACTGTTGGTGGGAATGTAAATTGGTGCAGCCACTGTGGAAAACAGTATGGAGGTTTCTCAAAAAACTAAAAACAGGGTTACCATACGACCGAGCAATTCCACTCCTGGGTTTATATCCGAATATAACAAAAACACTAATTCAAAAAGCATTATTTACAATTGCCAAGATACAGAAGCAACCTAAGTGTCTGTCAACAGATGAATGATAAAGAAGATGTGGTGTATATATACAATGGAATACTACTCAGCCATAAAAAGGAATGAAATGTTGACATTTGCAGCAACATGGATGAGTTGGAGGGCCTTATGCTAAGTGAAATAAGTCAGACAGAGAAAGACTGTATATCACTTATATGTGGAATCTAAAAAAGACAACAAACTAGTGAATACAACAAAAAAGAAGCAGACTCACAGATATAGAGAACAAACTAGTGATTAACAGTGGGTGGTGGTAGGGAGGAAGGGGGCAGTAGGAGGTACAAACTATTGTATATAAGATAGGCTCAAGGATATACTGTACCCATGGGGAATATAGACAATATTTTGTAATAACTGTAAATGGAAATTAACCTTTAAAAATTATATAAAAAATTAAAAAATAAAATTTAAAAAAGGAGTGCTATGCTATGAATTCATTACCGGGGGGGGGGGGCGGTAACTTGAGGGTTGGATGTTCTCTTCACCAGGGAAGACCGGTTGTCCATATGACCTTAGGTAAGTCATCTATAAGAATCACTAGCACTTGCTAAGTGGTTACCCTGGGCCAGGCATGGTTCCAAGTGCTTTGTATGTATTATGTCATTGAATCTTTCTAACAATCCTCTGAAGACTGTTATAACCACCTTTATAACAAACCCATAACACCCTCTCGCAGTCACTGAGTGATTACTATGGGCCAGCAGTGGTTGCAGGTACTTTGCATGTATTCGTTAATTCAATCTTTATAAAGAATCCTTTGTAATAGCACCATCTTAATTTACAAGGTAGGAAAGTGAGGTATAGAGATGTTAAACAGCTGGGTCACACAGTAAGTGTCACCAGCATAGCCCACTAACAATTCATGGAAAAATAGAATCTGGGTATTAAAATACAGTCTAACCTTTTTTCTTGTTCCTTTGTGATTAGTCTGGTTTCACTTGCTCACAGGGAGCCGCGAGCAGAGGCCTCGTACTGGTACTTGGCTCTTCAGACCACAGTTCCTCCTCGGGTGAAGCGCCCGTGCGAGACGCCTCAGCTCTGGGGGTGGGCAGAAGCGCTGCTGCACACACCACCTCAATTCAAGATGGCCGCCGGCCGCGGGCAGAGACGCTGCTCCGGGCCTGCGCCCTGGAGCCTGAGCGGTACGGCTGTGCCCGCCCTGGGAGAGCTCCGCCCCCTCCGCTGAGGAGATCCTATAAAGCAGCCCCGCCCACAGCCTGTAGGGACAGCGGGTCCTCTAGAGAGTGAGCTCGTGTTTCTCCATTCTTTGAGCAAAGAAGAAAACTCGCCTTTACTTCTGAACCAAACTCAGGCTCATTCTGTTGGCTCCAATGACACCAGCAGAAGGACCCTTGCTGGGGCCTGACTGGAAAGGGTCGGTAAAAAGAGTGGCAGCACTGGGACTTGAATTGTTTGGTGTGACTCCAGTGGCCATTACAGTCCAGTACACTGTACCACTGCTAACCCCTCTGTTTCAGCGTTCACATGTAAAAAGTGAGGGAGCTGGATTACACATTCGCTGAGTTCCTTTCAATTCTACAAGTTACTACTATTCTAAGACAAAACACTTCCAGGATCTGGACCGGCTTCTGCAGTGACCACCTGAAAGCAGACAGCTGCGAGCCCATCCCCAGACCTCTGCGGTGGTCATGCTGAGTCAGCTGACTTGAATAGCACTAAGTAAGAAGGATAAAAATGTCATTTCAGATGAATTTCAGGTGTTCCTCTCATGATTCTTAAAAGTAAGGTGTTTTTGTTGTTGTTGTTGTTTTTTGAACACCAAACTGTGTTCTGATTTACTGTTGTGAGTTAGAGAACAGAGGAATGATCTTGGGGTCACCCAGGATCAAAGCTTAGGATGTCAAGGTTAAAATAATTCTCTTTCCTCTTTATCAATTGCTATTTATTTGTGACCTTGATTACAGGGTCGGGGCCCTCTGAAATGTCTCTTGGAGAAATGTTAACCCGTTGCTGCACAGAACAAATAGGTTGAGTAGGAAAATGATAAAGAACCTGGCTTCAGAAGCTTCTGGGGTGGAAGCCAAGACCTGACCTTACAAATTCCCAATTCCCATCACATCAGTTCCACAGGTCAAATTCCAGTGAATTCTACCCTTTTAGCCACCTCCTCCTCCTCCTAGGATTCTGGTGTCTTTCTTTGCTCTAAAGGCAGGTTGCTATAAGACTGGATCCACTCCTACCATGGAAGAGGTCGGCCTGTCACTAAGCTGAGCCTACTGGGCAGAACTCATTGCAAATGGAAGCTCAGCCCTGGGGAGACTTGAGCAAACCTAGCTGCCATCACCTTTATTTTCTTTTGTGCTAGGAGTCCTGAAGGAAGGGATTGATGAGGTGGGTTATAAGAATCCAAAAAGTATAACTTCATGGTGAACAAGAGTGTGAGGAAGGCTTGGGGGTCAGAAACCAGAGTTAAAAATGGGAGCTTTGCCTTTGTCCTGTGTGGCCTTGGATAAGTCATGTAACCTCAGATGGACTAGAAATGGAATCTATCTCACAGGCTGTGTTGAGGATCCAGTGAGATGATAGGAGTGAAAGTTTTGCACAGTGTCTGGTTTAATAAATGGGAGCTGCTTAATAAACCAGAGTTATCGCTCTTCTTCTGATTATTACTACTGGTTAATATTCTTGGCCTGATCTCTGTCTCCATTTGGAAGCTACTCCCCATCCCCGCATGGAGGTTGAGTTGCTAGGGTTTATCTTGGCAACCGAGAAGCTGGGAACAGGCTGGGGCTAAGAGACTCTGAAGAACAGAGCCCTTTGCTAGTTAAGAGAATACAACACTTCCTATACTGAATTCTTTTTTGTATTGCTTGAATATTTTGAAGAAGGTGATGCTAATTTTACATTTAGAAAGAAACCCCAGTACTTAAAAAACTCTGTAAGAACCAGTTGATATCTAATAGTGCAACACCTGTAACATCAAATTACCATCTAAAAGAATTTAAACCATATTGTGATAACCTGAGATGGACACATCGCCCATGTGGTGTTCTGGCTGGGAATGCATAATCTAAATCTAGCTGTGAGGGAGCGTCAGACAAACCCATAAAGAGGAACTTGGTATTAAAAAAAGAGAGAGACTATAAGTTCAAAAATGTCAATGTCATAAAAGACAGAGAAAGTCTAAAGAAATGTTCCAGGTTAAAGGAGACTAAAGAGGCCTGATAACTAAATGTAGTACCTAATCCTAGACTGGATCCTGTACTGGGGGTAAAATGCTATAAAAGACATTATTGGATCAATAGACAAAATTGGAATGCAGGCAGATGAGATAAAAGTACATACACATGTATACACACACACACAAACACAAATAAGCATATACATACATACATATAGAGAAAGAGGCAGAGAGACAGATAGAGAAACAGAGAGATACAAAGAGATGTAGAGATGGACACAGAGAAAGAGCTAACAATAAAGCAAATGGGGTAAAATGTTAACAGGTGAATCTGGGTAAAAGACAGTGTTCTTTATACTGATCTTACAATGTTTCCTTAAGTTTGAAATTATTTTCAAACAAAAAGTTAAAAAAGCATTAGAATGCTATTAAATGTTATATGTGTATATTTTTTAAATTCTGAGGATACTTTTAGGAATGGAAATAGTTCCCATGTAGATTGGAACATTGTCCCTTCACTTCTTCCCCCAATGGACCCAATAAAACAAGAGTGGCCTCATCAATAAGCAACTGACATTTTAAAATTTTACATTGAGAAAACAAAGTTAGGGCCCTTATTAAGCACACGGACCTATTTATTAGGCTTACAAGTGTGCTAAACATGACTCCTGGGTGGATGTGGTCTTTCTGCAACACGGTGTCCAGCCCATACCCATCTTTTACACCAACCTTGGGCCTCAGTGCATCTAGACCCTTACCTCCTCACCTTGTCCTATATTTGCGGATGGGTGAGAGGTTTGTTTTTCTACTTGTTTGGGAATAAAAATAGCTACAAGTTTAGTGGTTCTTCCTTTAGGCTCCATTAAAATATCCTTGATTCCAAATGGTTGCCTCAAAGGGAAAATCTATGGATATCAGTTCATCAACACAGTTGTTTAATAATTACTGAAGAAATATGGAGTTAATGAATAGAGATGGTAGGAAAAGCTCAGTGTGGTGACCCAGCTGACTTCCAGACAAGGGGCTAAGCTGAGGATTTGCCTTCTGAAGTTGATCTAGCCAAGTTGTGGGACATAACATCAGGGTTGATTCAGGAGATCTGGCTCACCAGGTGGGCCTTCATTCCCTCTGAGTACCACTCCCAGATTCTCCTTCTTGCGAAGCATAGTCAGGGAAGAGGCCCCATTCCCGAGTACACTGTAGTTGTCCTATGGTGGAGAATGCTGACAACGACACCACCCCCCTCAACCCCAATCCACTGAATCACTTTCGGTTTCATGGTTCTCTAAGCCAGTGAATGGTAATTGGATAAGATCAGTCAGGGGCTTCCCTCTAGCTAGGTCCAGAAGAGGGGCTGGGAGTGGATTGATGTGTCACAACCTTTCTCAGGAGCTGGCTGATGGAAGGGAAGGTCCTGTGTGCTGGAAAGAGGACAAAGAAGGAGGCAGAGGAGGGGGAGGGGCAGGCTTCCAGGCAACGGGTTTGCCCGGGTTAGGTCTTGAGTGGGCAAGAAAATTGCAAAAAGAATTCTTCTCCTGTTACTTCTTCCCTCTGTTCCTCTTTCTTGGCCAAGAGAGGGAGAAGGCTGAGCACTTTCCCACAGGCAGCAGATAATCTGCTTCTGAACCTCTGGAATGGTCACCTGCCAGCTAATCTTCCTGTATCTGGACCAACCAATCTGAAAATCAATCACAGAATTCTCAGTGTTCCTGGGTTTCATCCCATTCAAGGTCTGTGCCCCAAATCAACTGAGCCCAAGTCATCCCCTCTCTTTCCTGTCTCCTTTGCCTGCCTTTTCTCTACTTTCTTCCCAAACCCCTTTGAAAATTTGCTTATTCTTCCTTTGGAGGCATTCTTCCTTTGTCACATCAGAATTTTAACTTTTGCTTTTTCAGCAAAGTGCATATCTGTGCACTCTAAATTCTTTTTGTTTGGTGTTCTCAGTTTGGATGAAAAGTTGGAAATTAAAACCAGCACATATGCATGTGGGAGTTTTAAAAATCCACAATACAAGGGATAACAGCTTGATTGTAAAAATATATGCTTCATTAATTTAAATTTTTGTTAATGGCTTATTTCTTCATTAAAATGTATAGTTGATCAAGGAAGAGTATTGCAGTAGAAAAAAGATGGGTTTTGAAGTCAGACAGGTTTAGGCTTGAACCTCAGTTTTGCCATTTTATCTTATGCCCTTTCCATCCCACCCCCCAAATGCCAACCTTTCTTCTGACTTAAATGAGAATAGATTTTACCAAAAACCCAGCCATGAGACTGTATACCTCTGAGAAGGAACTTGAGATCTGACCTTTTTTCATGCCAAGTAGCAGGCTGAATGGTGGCCTTGAAGGTATATCCATGTCCTAGTCCCTGGGACCTGTGACTAGGACCTCATATGGCAAAAGAGTGCATGTCACCTCACATGTTGAAAGACTGAGTTAAGGATTTTGAGAGTAGAAGCTTATCCTGGCGTATCTGGGTGGGCCCTAAATGCAAGCACATGTACTGTTATAAGAGAGAGGCAGAGGGAGTTCTCAGACACACATGCAGAGGAAAAGGCCATGTGAAGATGGAGGCGGATTGGGGTGATGAAGCCACGGCAGTCAGAAGCTGGAGGAGACAAGGAAGGACTCTTCCCTAGAGCCTTCGGAAGGAGCACACGCCCTGCTGACATTTTGATTTCATACTGCTGGCTTCCAGAGCTGTGAGAGATTGCATTTCTCTTGTCTGAAGCCACTCAGTTTATGGTAATTTGTTAGAGCAGCCCTAGGACACGATGCTCTGTATAAATCTGGGCTGGAGGGCCGAGCCCCTCCTCGCATTCTCACAACAGCTCTACCAGAGAAAAACCTGTAAGGGTGGGCCACACCCCCCAGAGGTGCCTGCAGACACACCGCTCAGCTTCCTCAAACCCTTCTTACAGAGCTGGGGCAGGGCTGGGCTGGGTGAGGCCCTTGGGACCTCCCTTGTCGTTTCTATTTTCTCTCTGAGGCCTGGGTTCCTCCTCATGCAGGGATCTTTGGTTACATAACTGAAGTCTCAACTTCAGTAGGAACCTCTGTGTTCTGTAGTAAATGATTTTACTACAGGTCCTTTTCTGCGTGTGGGCTTTGAGAGGGAAGACAGCCAGGGAGAACACGTGGGACCAGAGAGATGTTGCCGTGGTGAAAGTAAGAAGCACAAAGCCGGAGTGGAGAGCTCTGAAGACCCAGGCTTCCTCCCTCACAGCTTCACAGGGCAAGCCAGAGACACAGCCGAATCCTCTTGGCCAGGAAGATAACACAATCTTTAAGCCTCCTAGCAACCCTGTGAATGTATAATATTATCCACATTTCACAGATGAGAAGATCAACCAGTCTGTCCAAGTCCGTGCAACTGGGATGAGGACTGAGACTGGACTAGAGCAAATGTCCATCTGTCCCCAAGCCCCTGGCATGGGGTTGTCTTATTACCTCTGCTAAAGAGAAAAATAGAAAAATGCAATTGGAGGGACTCAGACTTACCAAATCCACCTGGTTTTGGTTTGAGCCAAACTGAAGGTCATTATTCATCATAGTTTCCAAGTGCACATTGCTGACCATTCTCTGGGCAACCATAAGCCAGAGCTGCCTGAGCCCTACCTCCACCTCAAAGTAGCTGTTAAGACCAGAGATTGCCTTTGGAAAGGAACTTCTTAGTCTGCTGTCTGGATAGCGAACCCTGGGTCTCAGTCCCCTCTGTTACTCATTAGCTGTGTGTTATGATCATAAACTGGCCCCCATTTTAACCTCTCAGTGCTTCACTTTTCCCATCTGAGATCTTAGGGGGATGGATGGAATGAGCGGTTCTCAATCTTTGCTGTACATTAGAACTTCCTGGGGAGCTTTGTCTGGCCATGCCCCTCACCAAATAAACTGGAATATCCAGTGGTGGAATCCAGGCATCAGGATTTTCAAAAACTGCCTAGGTGATTTTTATATGTGGCCAAGTTTTTCTTTTCAATGTTACATTTCAGGTAGATCTGTAATCTCACCGTGATGAAAGGAGAAAGCCAAGTCTTTAATAATTCTAATTAAAAAATAATAAAAAAGCTTACGGACAGCAATGCAACATTTCCTTCCCCCCCACCCCATGATGAATTAACAGCTGGTAGAGGATGCAATGGCTCAGAATCAAAAATAAAAATCAAGCCAACTTCGGGAACAATCCACCGTCAATGACTTTCCATACATAATTCAAACAAGTCAAATGCCAACCCGTTGTGGAGAACACCATGGACTTCCTTGGTTTTTGATAGTGTTTTTCTTTTGAAGGCAAAATAAAATAGGACACAAAGTCATACCTAAATGCTGATGTCTACATTCCATAAAGGCGATGCCGTCGCAGCGGTCTTACAAGACTTCTAAGATCTTTCCAGATGTAATGTCTTTCGTCAACATCTGCATGTAAAGCTAGTGGACACTAGAGCTTTGATTCCCCGGATATTAGGAATTCAAGGAAAATCCTCTACTAAAGCCCTACCCATACTCAACTTTTCAGGAGAAAGTCACTTCACCATGGTTTTGCCCAACAATATGGTATTTAGAATCTATGCAATCGTCTAAACCTATTATGGCCTTTCATGCTTTTAAGAAGGTGGAAGGGTTAATGTGATAATAGAACTATTCAGGTATCATTTAGTTAACTGTTGTTCTAGGGGTTGCTCTAAATGGTACTCTGGAGTTCTAAAGAAAATAATTAATGTAGTATAGTCAACTGGCCTTAACTAAACCCTCATTTGTTCTGAGGACTGCTAAATTCAAGCTAGAGATAGAGAGATGAATAGTCTTTCACATTTGAGGAACTCACAGTCGAGGGTGGTAATAATTATAACAGCAACGATAATAACAAAAGCAGCCACAGTTTGAAAGTAGTTAATGCATATCAGGCAATGTGACAGGTGCTTTTTGTACATTATTTTAGATTCTCACAACAACCTTGCTAGGTTAGCATTGTTTCCTTTATTTTACTGCTGAGGCAATTAAGGCCCAGAGAGGTCAGGTAACTTGCTAAGATCACACAGCTAAGAGGTAGTTATTCTGCCATTCTAACCTACGTCGCCCATGCTATTTCTACCATACCACAGCACCTCTGGAGAGAAATGATTGAAAAATAGAGATGGAGGTGTCAGGGAGAGGGTTAACTTACAAGGGGAAGAATCAGGTCTAGGGTGGAGAAATAGCTGTGAATTGCTCACATGAAAGGTGTTTTAAGAAAATAAATATTATAAATTAATATTTTAACAATGTTTTGGGCTCAATCCTGTTAGGAGACACAACACTGGAACAGATGGTTTCATTACGAGGGGCTAGTGCTCTGCAGTCAGTTCTAGCTCCCTCAAATTAGTCTTAAAAAATAAACCCATTGTGTTTCTCTTTGAATTGCACAGCTCAGAAATGTCATTTTTTAGCCAGTATGAGGTCTTTGGATCTAAGCATATTTTCACTTTTGCTGATTGCCGTCAGTGATACAAACTGTACAAAGGATATGGTGGGCACAACTGTAACAATCATTTTCTCTATGGTGTTCCTAGCCCAATGCTGTGTAAACTGGCACATCCTGAAGATACACACACACACACACACACACACACACACACACACACAGTAGTTACTCAGAAATCTAAATGTAAGTCTGTAACCTGACAAAGCACTGAACTAATTCACCCATGAAACCAGATGTAGCTTGAAGGGTAGGTAGTAAACACACTATGGCCTAGAGCAGGAAAAGGGAAAAGGAAAGAAGCAATGATTTTTCTTAATGAGGCTTTCACAGACCACCATTTTCACGGTGTAGCTAAAACAGGTAAATGACCAAAGGATCTTAGGATTCTGAGGAATACTCAGAGGGTATTGAAAGTGGTTTAGATATCAGATATGTTTTTAAAAAATCTCCTAAAATATTACTTACATTTAAAGAATGGAAATTTTCTGTACTTACAGAGAAAAGATGCATAATTACACATAGGTATATATATAATATACATATATATGCACACACGCACACACTTCATATGCAAAATGTACAGGCACAGACTGAATGGCTGAATACATGTTTTTTATAAGGATGGATCAATTTCACAGCAATCGTTTTGTGTGGAAAATTACTTCCACACTGGGAATTATGAGTAAGAAAGATATATCCTTTCACTGCAAATAATAACATAGTGATAAGTCATTACACAACCTCGGATGAGATAATATATCAACTACAGCATAAATCTGGGCAACATATATTCCTGAAGGGAATCGAGATATTTATGAAACTATAGCAATGAGATATTGGGTTTATGTTACTTATTATAATGTATGTATTTTAAAGATTTGAACAAAAAGCTAATGAGAATAAAGATGATACTATCTGAAATAGCTGGTGTGCTTGAAACCCAATTTTTAAAATTTGTAGGTAGGAGCACTTTAGCAAGACTAATAGACCATAAGCTTATTTTTCCCTTCTAAATGCTTATCAAATGAGAAGTGAACATTTAGAACAGGTTTGTTTCCTATGTGAAATCCTCTTCCCACATCACACCCACACACCCACACCCACACACAGACACACACACACATTACTCTCTCTCCCTGTACAAGTGCAAATCCCTACCGTTGGACTAAAGATGCAAAGAACCAAGGGTGAGTTAAAGCAGCGTTTTTACCTTTTTGCTGATCAAACACAGATGGAGTGCTGAAATCCATGGTTGCCTGTCTCATCATTTACCACCAGAATGGCAAAAAGCATCCAGGTCTCTAGAGAGGAGAAAACACCATCTTACACATTACAGTCAACACAACAGTCAGTTACAGCATCCCGTGCCAAGACCTCTGTTTGAGAATTAAGTGTGCATTAGAGCTGCCGGTCTTTGTCAAGGCAAATGATGGAAATAGGTAAATGTTATTCCTGTAATACCTGACAGGAAAAAGAGTTACTTCCTATGGTCTCACTCATCAGCTATACCCACGTGTAAATATTATACACACTCTATCCCCCAACAAATATAGAAAAAAAAAGCTCAAACCTTGAAAAATGGTTTTCATAGAGGGCCACCTGCCTTGGATCTGGGCCAGAAAAATACTGGAGGTAACGGAGCCTCAGCAGCTGGTGTGTTGTTTTAAACCAAAAGAAATCTCAATGGGTGAGTGAGGATTCACAGGGCCAGACGGAGCATGTGCAAAGCTGCCAATGCAGTTTGGATTCAGCTGTGTTCTTGGTGGAGTGAGAACTGCATTTGGGTCATGTGAGCAGAGTGCCATCTCAACGGAATAGCACGTAAATATTGTAGCAGGAGGCTGCTGGCCATGTGCTGTATGGAGTAATTACTGGCTTTCACAGCTCATCTTTAGTCTCCCTTCAGCTCTTTTCTCCAAATGACAGGGAGGATGGGGGGAAGGAAGTAGCGTTTGAAAGGTTGGATTTCAGGGCTCAGATATCCATGGCGATAAAATTAAAACAGTGTGCAATCACAAGGGTGTTTAGTGCAGTATTATATGCTGTGGAAAAACCTCAAATCACCCAAATGTATATCACTTGAGGAGCAGTTGAATAAATGGTAGTAAATTCATACCCTAGATTTAAAACTCTGAAGTAAATCTATATGAATTTATCTGGTAGGATGACTCTAATCTATTATTAAATGAAAAAAGTTATATATTTCATTTGTTCACATCTTTATAAAACCAGCAACCACCCACTGTATATGTAAATATGTTCATGTATGTTCATAGGAACAGAGGAAGATGTATGAAGATATACTGTTAATATTGGTTACCTCAGGGGATTGCAATTCAAGTAGGAGATTTCTATCTTGTTCTTTATCTACCTCTGTATTTTTAGGCTTATTAAAACAAGGCTGTTGTTTTATAATTGTTATTAAAAATCTGGTATAATAAATTCAAAACAAAGCTCTACAATCAAGACAATCAGGTTTTTGGATAAGTCAAATAGTCATATAGAAGATGATCTTGTAAATGCTGTTGATAATGATAATAAATTTTTTTAACTTAATTAGTGTGTGACTATGGAAATAAAAGCAGAAACCATTTTTCTTCGTATATGGCCACATTTGTTTTGATCTACTGATATGGACTGTGTTTTTCCATAGACAGGCTTCTTTCTTATCTCTTGCCTCTCATATTTTCCCCATCAACAGACTGTCTGGGCTCAGTTCCCTTGTGACAATACTAGGACCCACTTACCTTCCTCACATCAGCCTTTCCCCTACAAACACCCTGTGTTCATTTTATTTAAAACACGGGCAGAACCTACTTCTTATAAATCATTACGCAAAATGTGCTCCGTAGATAAATTTCTTAAATTTCCCAGTGCTGGGTTTTTTTTTTTTTTTGCATTAACCATGAAAGCCAGACTTTGGAGGCCGAGAGTGAATTGGTGAAGACACTTTGGCTTACACTAGCAGATATTCAGTTAAGGAGAGATGGCTTAAGCTCACCCAACTGACTGAGGTAAGAGGAGCTGTGGTCACTTGGTCCCAAACACAAGCAAAATCAAGGATTCGAGCAAAATCAAGGATTTATTTGGTTGGTCAAAATGTTCGTTCGTTTCTTCCTGTAAGATGGCTCTAGCAGCACTTAGTTGTCTTTAACTTTATTTGAAACAATTTTGTTAGATTGTATTGTAACAGCTGTCATTATCAGCGTGCATTTAAAAAAAGACATCAAAGTTGGTGAATTTTTTTTAACATCTTTATTGGAGTATAATTGCTTTACAGTGGTGTGTTAGTTTCTGCTGTATAACAAAGTGAATCAGCTATACGTACACATAGATCCCCATATCCCCTCCCTCTTGCATCTCCCTCCCACCCTCCCTATCCCACCCCTCTAGGTGGTCACAAAGCACCGAGCTGATCCCCCTGTGCTATGCGGCTGCTTCCCACTAGCTATCTATTTTACATTTGGTACTGTATATATGTCCATGCTACTCTCTCAAAGTTGGTGAATTTTTGTGTAGGCATTTTAATATTGAAGATGGAAGAAAAAAAGCAACATTTTCGATATATTATGCTTTATTATTTCAAGAAAGGTAAAAACAGAGGGAAAAAAAGATTTGTGCAGTGTATGGAGAAGGTGCTGTGACTGATCAAACATGTCAAAAGTGGTTTGCGAAGTTTCATGCTGGAGATTTCTCGCTGGACGATGCTCCAGGGTTGGGTAGACCAATTGAAGTTTATAGCAATCAAGTTGAGACATTAATTGAGAACAATCAGCGTTATACCACACGGGAGATAGCCGACGTCCTCAAAATACCCAAATCAAGCGTTGAAAATCATTTGCCCCAGCTTGGTTATGTAAGTCGCTTTGATGTTTGGGTTCCACCTAAGTCAAGCGAAAAAAACCTTCTTGACCGTATTTCCGCATGCAATTCTCTACTGAAACGTAATGAAAACGTTCTGTTTTTGAAACAAATTGTCACGGGTGATGAAAAGTGGATACTGTACAATAATGTGGAGCAGAAGAGATCATGGGGCAAGCGAAATGAGCCACCACCAACCACACCAAAGGCCGGTCTTCATCCAAAGGTGATGTTGTGTCAATGGTGGGGTTGGAAGGGCGTCCTCTATTATGAGCTCCTTCTGGGAACCCAAACGGTTAATCCCAACAAGTGCTGCTCCCAATTAGACCAACTGAAAGCAGCACTCGAAGAAAAGCGTCCAGAATTAGTCAACAGAAAACGCATAATCTTCCATCAGGATAACGCAAGACCGCATGTTTCTTTGATGAGGCAAAAACTGTTACAGCTTGGCTGGGAAGTTCTGATTCATCCGCCATATTCACCAAACATTGCACCTTTGGATTTCCATTTATTTTGCTCTTTACAAAATTCTCTTAATGGAAAAATTTTCAATTCCCTGGAAGACTGTAAAAGGCACCTGGAACAGTTCTTTGCTCAAAAAAGATAAAAAGTTTTGGGAAGATGGAATTATGAAGTTGCCTGAAAAATGGCAGAAGGTAGTGGAACAAAAGGGTGAATACGTTGTTCAATGAAGTTCTTGGTGAAAATGAAAAATGTGTCTTTTATTTTTACTTAAAAACCAAAGGCACTTTTCCGCCAACTGAATAGATTAACCTCCTTTTAATTCATTTGTTCATTAATTCATCAGTTGCTATGGAAATATTACTATGCTCCAGTCATTTTGATAGGCACTGATGATGCAGCCATCAGTAAGACAGGAAAGGTCTTTATGCTCAATGAACTTCACTTTGGTGCAGCTTCTGCTTCTGGCTATGCTGGAGTAATAGGGACTGGATTTACCCTCCTGCTTAAACAGCTAGAAAACTAAGCAAAATATTTGAAATGATATTTTTCAGACAGCAGGCAGTGCAGGCCAGAGATCCCTGGGAGAAAAGAAACAAGAGAGCTGAGCCTGATGAGTCCCCAACTGACTGCTTGGGAAGAGTTTCCAGGCTGAAGCGCAGGGAGGGTGTGGTGGGTTCAGTGGTGCCCTTCCACCCCAAAGATGCATCCACATCTTAATTTTCAGAATCTGTGAATGTGACCTTATTTGGAAAAGGGGTCTTGGCCTATGTAATCAAATTAAGGATCTCAAGTTGAACTCACCCTAGATTATCTGAGTGGGCCCTAAATTCAATGACAAGTGTCCTTATAAGAGACACACATAGTGAAGTGGAGCTCATGTGACTGGAGATAGGAATGATGCAGCCACAAGCCAAGGTACACTTGGAGCCACTAGAAGCTGGAAGAGGCAAGGAACAGATTGCCCCTTGAGCCTTCAGAGATAGTATGGTGCTGCTGACACCTTGATTTTGAACTTCTGGTTTCCAGAATTGTGAGAAAATAAATTTCTGGGTTCTCAGCCACCAAGTCTGTGCTAATTTGTTACAGAAGCTTCAAGAAACTAACACAGAGGAGGACTTCTCAAAATAGATGCAGTCTCTATAACTGTTATATTTCTGTGCCCATTTATATCATTACCAAAACCAAATTAAAATGTAGACAATTTCACACTTGTAAAAGGGCTGTTTTGGACTCATTTTGAAAAAAGGTAGTCAAATAGAGTGGAGAGGACATGAGTTTGAGTCTATTTCTTGTTAACTGTGTGATTTGGGCAAATTATATAACTTTTTGAGCCTCAGTGTCTTAATCTGTGGTATGGGGACCCCACCCCCTAAATTCTTGTGAGAGTTATTATTGTTCAGTCCACTTCCCAGGCTGCAAACATAGAGATAATTCTTTCTATACAACCAAAGCCAAGTGTAAGATAACATTTGGTTGTTTTTTTCAAGTGCGTTTTGAATAAGGCCCTTATTCAGACATATTCACACACTTTTCACACATACCAGGTGCCTGTGGTTCATTAATTCTTATCTACAACGTAGGAGGGGAAGAGAGGAGAAGGTCTGTGTGACTGCAAAATCGGGCTCTGTGCTGCCTCTCCAGCTCATCTCTCACCACCCTCCCTCCGTTCTCACATCCGGCCACACTGGTCTGCTTTCTGTTCCTCGAACATGCCATGCCCTTTCCCAAACTCCCAAAACTTTGCTATTATATCCCACCACTTGGAATGTTCTTTCCCCAGTTCAAACGTCACCATTTCACAGAGGCTTTCTCTGACCACATTTTCTAAAATAGTCTTTCATTCCTTTACCCCATCTGTCGCTTCCTTCTCTAGAATGCCACTTTGTGGGTTAATAATGACGAATATCCCCATCAGGGAGACAGGAGACTTTGCCCATGTACAACATCTGTCTAGTTCAGGGCTTTTCAGACTACCTGTGGTGAAGGACCAGGTTTTTAAATTTCCAAAGCATCATGGAACTGATACATTAATAAAATATAATGAAAATTAATAATTGAAAAAGAAAAAAATAAGATTTACAGAATGCAACCCCCAATCTTTATTATTAGATTCAAACAAGCATAAAGTTACATCAAAAGATGTAATCAAAACATAGAATAATCAAAGAATTTTTAAAATGTACACGCTGTTCATTGAAAGTACATTTAGGCATTAATATGCTGTGCTGTCCAATATGGTCATCACTAGCTACATATTGCTATTTAAGTTAAAATTTAATAAAATAAAAAATTTATTTCCTCAATCACAGCAGCCACTGTGATTGTACTTTGTCATAATTAAAAACTTCTTGTTCTTTAAGAGATGCTGGTGAGAAAACAAAAAGACAAACCACAGACAGGAAGAAAATATTTGTAAAACGTATCTGATAAAGGATTGGTATCCAGAATACACAAAGAATTATCAAAACCTAGTAATAAAAAAACCCTAATTTTAAAAAGCACAAAGATTTGAACAGACATGTCACCAAAGAAAACATATAGATGGCAAATAAGTCTATGAAAAGATGCTCAGCATTATTACTCATTGGAAAGTATAAATTAAAATCACAATGAAATACCACTACACACCTATTGGAATGGCTTTAAAAAAGCTAAAAACACACTGTGTGCTGGTGATGATAGAACTCTGACACATTGCTGATGGGAAGGCAAAATAACCCAGCTATTTTGGAAAACAGTTTGGCTGTTTCTTATAAAGTAAACATAAATATGGCCCAGCAATCCAACTCCCTGGCATTTACTTAAGAGAAATGAAAACATATGTTTTCACAAATACCTATATGTGAATGTTTATAGCAATTCTATTATCACTCCAAATTGGAAACTACCCAAATGTTCATCAACCGGTAAATGAATGAACAAGCTGTGGTACATCTATATGATGAATACTACTCAGCAATGAAAAGGAATGAAGCACTGATACATGCAAGAAATGAGTGGATCTTAAATGCACTTGATTGAGTGAAAGAAGCCAGACACAAAAGACTACATACCGCAAGATTCTCTTTAGAAGGCATCCTGGCAAAAGATACAGAGATAGAAACCAGAGGAGTGCTTTCCAGCAGGGAGGGAATAAACTACAAAGAGGCCAGAGAGAACTTCTGGAGTGATGGAAATACTCTCTATCTTGACTGTGGTGATGGTTATACACTCTCTATTCACTTGACAAACTCAGAGAACTAAAACCCCTCCAAAAGGAGAAGATTACTAAATCATACCTCAATAAACCTGAAAGAACAAACAATATAAATTTTACTTCTATAATTTAACTAATAATATTATCCTAAAATATGTTTTAAAACACACTTGTTAAAAATTAAAATGGTTGAAAATAGCAAGTTTTAAAAATAAATAAGGGTGAAGAAAACATAGGTAGTACTCTCTTTGACAAAGGTTGTAGTATTGTTTTTTTGGCTATCTCTCCTCAGGCAAGGGAAACCAAAGCAAAAATAAACAGATGTGACTATATCAAACTAAAAAAATTTTTGCACAGTGAAAGAAACTATCTACAAAAGGAAAAGGTCACCTACTGTATGGGAGAAGATACTTGCAAATGATATATCTGATAAGTGGCTAATATCCAAAATATACAAAGAACTCGTACAACTCAATTAACATAAAAAAATCACACAACCTATTTAAAAAATGGCAGAGGATCTGAATAGGCATTTTCCCAAAGAAGATTTACAGATAGCCAACAGCCACATGAAAAGATGCACAACATAACTAATCATCACGGAAATGCAAATCAAAACCACAATGAGATATCACCTCACACCTGTCAGAGTGGCTATTATCCAAAAGACATCAGATAACAAGTGTTGGGAAGGATGTGGAGAAAAGGAAACCCTTGTACACTATTGGTGGGAATGTTAATTGGTACAGCTACTGTGGAAAACAGTAATGGAGACTCCTCAAAAAATTAAAAATAGAGCTACCATATGATCCAGCAATTCCATTCCTGGGTATTTATCTGAAGGAAAAAAAACCCCACTAATTCAAAAAGATACATGTACCCCTATGTTCATTGCTGCATTATTTACAATAGCCAAGATATGGAAACTACCTAAGTGCCCATCAACAGATGAATGGATAAAGAAGATGTGGTATATATAGAATGAAGTATTACCCAGCCATAAAAATGAACTCTTGTCATTTGAGGACTTCCCTGGTGGTGCGGTGGTTAAGAATCCTCCTGCCAATGCAGGGGACACAGGTTCGAGCCCTGGTCCAGGAAGATCCCACATGCTGCGGAGCAACTAACCTCGTGTGCCACAACTACTGAGCCTGCGCTCTAGAGCCCATGAGCCACAACTACTGAGCCCACGCACCTAGAGCCTGTGCACCGCAACAAAGAGTAGCCCCCATTCACCACAACTAGAGAAAGCCTAAGTGCAGCAATGAAGACCCAACGCAGTCAAAAATAAATTTAAAAAAACCAAAAAACTCTTGTCATTTGAGACAACAGGATGGGCCTGGAGGGTATTATGTTAAGTGAAATAAGTCATACAGAGAAAGACAAATACTGTATTGATTTCACTTATATGTGGAACCTAAAAAACAAATGAACAAACATAACAAAATAGAAAAAGACTCACAGATACAGAGAACAAACAGGTGGTTGCCAGAGGGAAGGGGATTGGGGAAGGAAAGAAGAAAGAAAAATAAATAAGTGCTTATTTTTCTGAGATCTGTATACACAATTAGATTATAGTGCATGAACTAACCTTAAAATATCATGTATTTAACACTATCCTACTGTGCCTGACTTTCCACACAAGTTTGACAGCACCCAAAGTGGTCTACACCACGTTCACAGAGACAAGTCCATTACCACAGGCTTGGAGGTGTGGCAATGTCTAATTGCTGTAACAATTTCTAAATGGTTACGTTTAGAAGTACTCTCAGTTTTTGAACATACCTTGTCTCGAACTGGTGACAAGCAGTTCCTGGACTGGCACCAGCTGTGGCCCACACCTTGCACAGGGCTGGTTTAAGTCCCTCTTCCTTTGACTCTTCCCATGGCGGGCTTCCTCCTACCATCCAGGTCTCGGCTCAGAGAGGCCTTACCCAACTTCTATATTCCATGTAAAGCAGCAGTTGCCTCCCTGCCCAACCCTAATTACAGTTAATAAAATGTCCTCATTTTTCCCTTCTTGTAACTGTCACTCTCTGTAATTAACTTGTACTTCATTATATCTTCATTATCTGTCTCCTTGTAGTCTATGCTGTTGTTCCCCAGACTTTTCAATGTGTTTCAGCTGACTTTCAAATATCTGTGTCTGTGTCTTGGTCTGAGGGCATTTTCCCAGAATACAGAAGGTCACTTTGCCAGCTCTGTGGGCTAGGCCAGAAGTGCCAGGGAGCTAATCACCCCCTTCCCCAACCCACAGCAACCCTCAACCAGTGACCCTTGGGAGCTGGCCTATAGACACCAGCTGCCTTGCCTTTAGATGTAATGATTCTGAGGTGTGCTGTTTTACTCCATTTCCCAATGTTACCCTTTAAGAAATAAGCTCCACTGCCACCTGTGATAACTGGTTTAATAACACACTTTTTATGGGCTGCCATTCCCTACCTGTATGACATCTCCCCACCCACCCTTCCTACCCCATGGTATTTCCTGCACTTCTCAATAAGCTACTTGCATTGGAATCATTGTTCCAGGATCTGCTTCTGGGAAAACTCAAATTAAGACACTTCTCCAGTAGAGGGTAAACTTCGTGAGGACAGGGCCCTTGTCTGCTTTGCCCACTCTGTGACTCCAGTCCAATTCAGAATGAAGCAGAGGAAGTGCTAATAAATATTTAGTGAAAGAAGGACTTCACTGGAGGACTTTCCTTGCCAAAGTTGATGATTTGTTCACTGACAATGTTGCATTAGGACCCAATTAACCATCACTTATTGGGGTAATTCCTTATTAAGAACTTTCTGGTGAGGACTTCTGATGACCTTGACATTTTCCCATGTAAACAAGAAACCATATATTTGAGAATTTCAGATGTGCTTCTATGTTTTAATGATATTCTGATAGTGTTGTAAACCTAGCGTACATTTACAGAGAGGTTTTACGTAGTCCTACATTTTATTCGGGTGAAACCAGAGGCTTCTCCGCAACGTGCTCAAGTTACGGAAGTGGGAACTATAATGGCGGCTATGTAGGCAGTGATGGGGGCTTGGACATGACACAGCCCTGAGTTTAAGTTCCAGTTCAGCACATTTCTAGCTTTGTGATACTGAGCAAATTACTTAACCACAGTTATAAACGAGAATAAAAAATACTAATCTCGTAGGGTTGTTGTCAGAGTTAAAACCCAGTAATATATGTAAAGTGCTATTGTGAAAAACTGAGATTATGCATTGGTTTTAAAGCAATCTGTTGAAGTCACTTAACTATTTTACTGAAAAATGCCTTTAGGTTTGTTTCTGATTTTAGAAGGATATGCATAGTCTTTCTTCCTGGTTAATTAAAAGGAGACCAAAGAAATCAGTTAGTAGGTTAATTATTCATAAGACTCACGAGAAAGATCAATCTCTTAAAACAAACATGGTTACAACTTTAAGTGAACAAATATAGTTCTCTACCACAAACTTTCTAAAATCTGTAAATTCTTATAACAAATAAAAGGTTGTAAAGTCAGAAGTTCTTGGATCTACCAAATAAAACTTTCAATATTCTATCGCTTTTCCCATTATTAAGCAGACTCTATAATGCTAAGGTGACAGGTAAGTGTAGATTAAATTTAAATTTTATGGTAACTGGCACATAATTTTTTTGAACCTTCTTATTTTAAAATTGACATAAAGGCCAATAACTAAACAGTACTTTGCATTCTCAAAGTAGTTTGGTCAATATCTTCTCTATTTAAAACTTTTCATTAAGATTCATGATATGTTAATTTCAATTATCATTTTAATCAATACCAACTTAAATAATTCAGGTTTTTTCATGTTTCCACAGTGCCTGCTATAGACTGAATGTTTGCGTTCCCCCAAAATTCATGTGTTGAAACCTAGTCCCCTGTATAATGGTATTTGGAGGTGTAGCCTTTGGGAGGTAATTAGGTCATGAGGGTGGAGCCCTCATAAATAGGATTAGTGCTCTTAAAAAGACTGGTTTTTTTTTTTGAGATTTTAATTGGATCCTTTTAAGTGGTCATTTCAGAGCTTCTAGAGCTGTACTGTTCAATAAGGTAGCTATCAGCTAATATATGTGGCTATTGAGCATTTAAAATGTGGCTACTCCAAATTAAGATGTGCTTTAAGTGTAAAATACGTACTGGATTTTGAAGACTTAGTATGAAAAAAAACAACACAAAATGTCCCCTTAATAAATTTTATGTTAATTTTATATGATGATGATAATATTTTAGATAAATTGTGTTAAATACAGTATATCACTAAAATTAATTTTACCTGTTTCTTTCTACTTATTTTTGAATATGATTACTAGAAAAATTAATACTACACACATGGACTGCATTTTATTTCTATTGGACTGTGCTATTTTATAAGATCTTGGAGTGATCTTTAGGAAAGGCTGTTTAGCTGACTGGCTGAGCCATATTCCTTACTTTCAGCAGGATTGATGGGGCACAGTTTGAAAGAGGGTAGAGGAGGAGGAAAGGAAGCATGGCCACACTGAAGAGCATGGAATACTGAAGCACCCAGAGAAGCCATTATCATTATTTTCATTGTTACCATCATTGTTATATAACCCAAGAGTCCATCACCAAGTTTTAGGTTCCCAGAAGGTATGATCTGAAAGATATGTCTTCTGTCTCTCACAGCGCCAAAACAGTGCTACTCATATAGTCAGTAGCCAGTAACAGATACTGGTTTGTTAAACACTAAATGTCAAGTGCCCAAATGGACAAATCCAACTTTTGGCAAAATGGTGAAGCAGGTGATGGAAGCCTTCTGACACCACAGTGAGTATTCCTTTCCTCCTCCCCTTCCCAGTCTGCACAATCCCATTCCTGGTTAGTGCATACACCCCCATTTCTTACTTTGTCCTATGTTTTCCTTTTATTTTTAGTTTTCAGGCTACTTTAAATTTTATTTTCATGCATATCATGATGGGAATTTGGTGAGTATCAGGCATTTCTAGCATGCTCAGGTTAATCTGTAGCAATGACTTTATTTATTCATCAGTCATATGATAACTAAAATAGAGATGTGATCCCCATTCATGAGAAGCTTTCATTTTAGGGATGATTTAGGAAGCCTTCTTCTGTGGTCTTCTGGCATCTCAGAGTCCTTGGATGCTATTCTTGGTCACCAGAAGCCTGAGGAAATATCTCTGAATGACCAACGTCTGTTAAGACCCTCCCCATAACTGTGCAGGGAGAATGCTCTTCCTTTTATCCCTCTTCCCTGCCTCTCTAAGAGGCAAGTTTTCTAGCCTACCTTGCCCAGATGAAAAATGTAAAGGCATTCCTCACCGTGTTATTCCAGTTGAATGTATTTAAGCTAGTATTAGCTGGTAGACATGGTCTTACCATAGGTGTCCACACATTAGAATAATTTTGGTCTTTACTTTTGAAATCTAGAGTTGATATTTTTGAAATTTTTTCGTTCTCTGAATTGCATTTGTTTTGTTTTTAGATTTCCACCTCAACTGGAAAGAGTGGAGGATTTACATTCAATTGCATCTGGATTGTGGCCACTCCCTCAGTAATGCAATGGATTTGGGAAAATACAGAAAAGAAAATCTGATACAAGCCCAACCCACAGTGCTTTTAAATATCTGTGGATGGTGAATTTGCTGAACATCTCAAAAGTATTTTTAAAAAGTTCTAACTTTGGCCACATACCCTTTCCTTCTATTTTCAACTCATGAATTATTGGCCAAGTTCAAGTGAAGCCCTGTGGTTTGAATTAAATTGGCACACGTCATAGAGGCCTGGCTCCAGCAATCTCACTGCTCTCCTCCTCCCCTTCCTGGCAGACTCTGGAGGGTTTAGAAGATAATTTTCATTGCATTAATTTTTCTGAGAGGAAATCCTTGTGAGAAATCTAGTTGAACTTGGCTCTCCAAAGTTTCTTGTACAGTTAGAAAAACAAAATTTGAGGTTACTAAGCAGGTTAATGGAAGAGAAACCTCTAGCTGTTTGCTTAGAAATGTTGCTAAGGAGGCCGAAGTCTCACTCGATAGAGTCACTCTGTTTTATGACCATAGACTGTACCCTTAACAGCCACAAAAGGGACAGGACAAGTTCGAGTGTATTGTTGTATCAGTGCCAGTCCCTGCCAACTGCAAGAAGAACAGCATACAATGTGAGACACTCTTGGTACATGAAAGCCCCAGTATGATCCTGTAGGCTAAAGTTTCTTAAATTTTAACAGGCACACATATCACCTGGGGATTGTCTTAAGATGCAAGTTCTGATTTAGTAGATCTAGGTAGGAACAAGAGACTCTGGATTTCTAGCAAGTACCCAGATGATGCAGGTAGGTGGTTCATCCTTTGTGTAGCAAGGGGCTAGAATATGTTTCTAATATTAAGTAAAATATACACTTATGGACTTTTACCCAGAGATTCTCTACTGAACAGTAAAAACCTAGAAATATAAACTCAGTCCCCAAGGGGTCTCAGAAAATCTACCTGTAACAGAAGTGAGCCAGAGGTGGAGATTGGTTAATGACTGGTGGCCATTACCACCTTGAATCTCCATGGCTATTTTTAGGGTAAAGAAGGGGTAGGCCTATGGCTAGATGTTATTAGAGTCACTCAGTCTGAGCTTCCCTCAGAGCTCTGCTTCGTTGTCGCTCTGTGCACCCGTGCAAATTATGAAACCTCTGAATATTTTTCCTAATATGTACACTGGAGATAATAATGGTACCCACCTTCACAGGTTGTTGTGAGGATGAAATGGGATAACAAAACGATGGTGTGCTGGAGTCAGCTCCTACCGGCTCCTACCGGCTGACTGAAAGACAGTCAGGAATTCTATGGCTTGAAATTGGCTGTGGTAGAAGTATTTACACCAGGGGAACTGGCAAATGCTACAAGTCGGGGCCTCTTTATTTATTTATTTATTTTTGAGCACTGATTTACCAGCATATCCCTCTGTGTAAAGTACCTAAAAGAGCTCAATAAATGTAAGTTACTACCATCTTAGCTACCTTTTCTGAATTACTCCAGCACTTGTCATTTGAAACACATCATTTAGCACTGGATATTCCATGCCAGCCTCCTTCTTTAAAAAATTCTGTAATTGAGTTCTTCTCAAGAGTTATAGAGTCTCTCAAAGGTGTGACCATATTCTGCCACATCTCATGACTGATCAATGCCTTGCTCTTTCACCTCTCCAAGGAAAACACTGAGCATACTTTCAGAATTTTTGGAATACACAGCTCTAACAGCTTTGACCCTCTCCACAGGAAACATCAGAGAACAAACTGAACAACCTCAGGGTAGATCCCAGGATATTAATGTCTTTCCAAAGTATGTCCAATGATAAGTATGCCTGAATCAGAACAGGTAGGAACAGAATATATATGAGCTCTATAGACTAGATTTGTGGCCCAGTCACAAGTTTTCACACATTTGTCTAAATAATTGTAGCTGGTAGATTAATTGGAAAATGAACCCTGTCATAGTAGGTGAGGAGGTGATTTTCTTCTGTGTGTTTGTGCTGACAGCCTGATTTTGAACATAAGGGACCTTAAGAATCAGCATAGCCACCTAATGTGAATGCCCTCAACTTTTCTCTCCTATGCTTCTAAATTTCTCTGTTCCTTCCCCTAGCCTCTCCTTATTTCCTTCTGCTAGGCTACCATTAGTTCACCTCAACCTACATAAAAACTTTCCCTAGAGAAGCAGATTTGCACAACCATTAAGAGTTTGGACTCTGGAGCCTGAATGCTAGGTTTAAACCCCAGTCTTGTAACTTGACACTGTTCAAGCTATGGCTTATTTTCCTATCTGTAAAATCAGAATACTACTAGCAAGTTTCTCATAAAATTTTGGAGTGAGTTAAATTGATTTAAATATGTCAAGCTCTGAGAGCAATGCTTTACCCATAGTAATTCTCTTGTACATTTACTATTATTTTTTCCATCCATTATTCCATCTCTTTTGCAACTTCATCGTTTTCTCTCGATTCTTTTTCCTAGCCTATATGTACGCTCATATCTTTCAATTCTTAAAAACAAACACAATATAAAACAAAACTGTGATGTTTCTTCAAACAGGTCTATTCTTCCTTTCCTGGTGTACTTTTAGGAAAAAAAAAAAAAGCCTACATTTGCTCTTTCCTTCCTGACTACCCTATCTCTCCTTGGTCCAATTTCAGCTCTATAGCTGCTGAGAGCAGGCACTGCTGCGCAGATAAGCACCGATAAGCACTTGTTCTGATGGACCTGTTAGGATTTACTTCACCAGTGACCACACTTAGGTTTCCAATGGCTGGGGGAGTTGATTGAGAACATCTGCTATGAAAAACATATAGGCTCAAATAATATTTTCCTTAAATCTCAGGGCTTTTACCACTTAAGCATCAGCATTATTTTAGGGGTAGAGGTGGGACCTTGGCAGTTTAGCCATGGCAATGTTGCATGGTGGAAATAATGGTGAATTTTGCTGTCACAAGACCTGGGCTCAAGTTCTCCTTCTTCTGTACACGTGGTAGATACTCTGTCAGTACTTAACTGAAATGAATTATTTGCTCAGCAAATCACTCAGGACTCTTGCCTTCTTATTTTTATCCTAATACACCAGCTGTCAGGTTGGGTCTGACTCTTGACAGAGCTTGAACGGAGGTTGGATGTCTGGACCTGTAACTCAGGCCTCTACGTGCTGGAATGAATAAACCCAGGGGCTTTAAAAGGATTTTCTCTCGGAAGGAGATTAAGGCAGGGAGATGAAGGGCTGATGAAGTTGGCCCCAGGACCCAGATTCCACCCTTAAATAGAGAAATGGGGTTCAGATGGAATCCTCTCCTGCTTGAAGCCAGTCTGGCATTTCTCAGGTATCATTTATATATCTCTTCTCTCTTGAGCTCTGCCTCTAATCTCCTTTTCCTCTCGGGAGAAATTTAACTCTTGAATTCTTCCTGTCATATGTCTTGAAAAAAAGAAATCCCACTGTCCAGAGAAGCATAAACCAGATTAGAACAAAAAGCTATCTTAACCATCCTTCTTTTACAAACAGAACAAGAGAGTTGATAACTAAACCAGTAATCATCAGAGAAAACATTTTTCTTTTATTTGTAGGAAGAAAAATAAGGAAGTTTGGATTATTGCCTGGCTGGTTGAGGCGACACTGTGGTGCATGAATACAGCATCAACAATTTAATGACATCAAGGGTTTGGCGGTTTCCTTTATATCCTGTCCAAAAGGATGTTTTCACATGAGGTTTTGCCAGATAAGTTTTGCAATGCTGTGTGTTAACAGCAATCCCTTTTTTGATTTCACAGTCTTTTTGTAAGATACAACTTTACAAAAATCTTGTTTTCTTCCCCCTGAAAACGGTGCTGGGGTGAACAGATTTATATTAAGCTTACAGAGCAGAAAATTAAAATTTTAGTCAGCCATTGTGTATTTTATTTGATCTACATTACGTTAAACAGCTTGTTTGATGACAGGCTTTGGGTCCCTAACATGACCATCTTTTTGGTATCATGCAGACCCAACTCATATGTTTCTGGGTGAAACAATGCCTGAATCCTTCCTTGGCCTAATTTGTCCTATTTGTCTGTGAGAAATTTGCTGAAGGAGTTATACATGCAGCAATAGATCAGTCTTTAGGCAAGTTTAGCTTGATGGAATATTTCACCTATCATCAGGATTTAAGCTTCCAGAGCTTATATTCTGACATTTCCCTCTCTTTCCCTCAGGGAAAGAAACTGTATTGAAACCAAAACTGAGATATGAGGAGGAAAGGAGAACTCAATTTACAGCATGAAGTTTTTGGCATGGCTAGGTTTAGGGAGACAAAACAATTGTTTTCAAGGGCTGCATCTGAATTCATCTCTGACTCTCCAGGTAACAGGCTCAAGTTTTCCTTCACCCAGTTAAATAAACAAACTGAAATTCTACGGGCATAGGAGTATCAGTGTCATATTCTCTCTGTTATAATTCAAGATACAAAAAACACACTGGGGAAGCCTTTAGCTATCTGCTTGATGGGCTATGAGAGAAGCGATTTTCATTATTAGCCTACTAATAATATTTGATGGGAACAAGACGTGGCTTTGGTGATTTCTGAATCCCCTTCTGGCAATGATAGAAGATTTCCACAAGAGGAAATCAGCCTCTATAAGTGCTGTTTACATAATTCTGTTTGCATGAGACAGACTCATGTGTATTAAATTCTATGCTTGCCATGTGCAAATAGAGATCCAAATCAGAATTCTTAAGTTCTTCTCTTAGTGAAAAACCAAATAGCTGACTTGGAGAAGATCATTCATTGACTACTGATCAATAAATGGGTATTGGGCACTCGTTGAGTGCTTGGCCTGATTCACTATCCCAACGTGCTTTGTAAATGAGCTGCTATTCTATGACCTACTACACCTCTAACCCCCCCAATAATCAGAAATGAGAAATATTTTTTCTTTTTAAAAATCCAGTTTTGTATGCATGGATAGGTATAAACTAAGTATACATTCTGTCTCTGGTCACCCCCTGTCCATCTTTCATCTTCTGATGTCCTATTTTCAATTTTATTCACCTCTTCTGCTGGCTCATGAGTCTCACACATTCTGACCTCCCTGGACCACTTTCCAGAACAAGTCCTATATGCTCAGAAGCCTTCCTGCCCCTTGGACAGGTATACTTACCCTTCAAGGCCAGCACCTGTGAGTCAGATGTCAGTGGTTAGGTATTCTAAGACCCACCTCTGTGGATACAATCATCCTCTCAAATAAACACAGATTCCTTCAGATGATTACAGAGGTTTAGAGTAGAAAGAACTTTAAGGGCAAACAGTCCCACATTCTGAGAAGGGAGAAAACCAAGACCACTGAGGTGTGTTGACCCAAGCCAGTGCTTTCTCCACTGTTCCCTATGGTCTCTTGCTCTGTGAGTGGAAATCAACATTAGTTTATTATCACAGGTGACTTCTGGGGATGATACCTTATACGAGGACCTGTGACTTTAAGAGCCGGGCACTATGAGGGGACACGAATCACTTATTACACTTTTGAACACACAGATCTTTTTACCACCAGGTGCGAGTCACCCCTATAAGCACTGATTGCTCTGCTTGGCCCCCTGAGTCTGAATAATCTCTGAAGGCGCCAACCCAAATCCTTGCCTCTCCCCTACCTTTCACCTCCCTTTAATGTCCATGATCCCCCCTTGCTATCTTGCTTTCATGATTTCAATCACAACTCCCATGGATAATAATATGTTTATAAAGAAAAGATAATTTGTATTAAGAGTTTATGATGGGACAGAGGCTATGCTAGGCTCTTTATGAGTATTGTTTCATTTAATTCTCACAAGAACCCAAGGAGATAGGTAGCATTAATAGCTCCATTTTCAGATGGGGATATTAAGGCTTGGAGGGGTTACGTCACTTGCCCAAAGTTCAGGAGTCAGAGTTTGAACAGAGGTAGCCTAACTCCAGACCTAAGCTCTGAATTGTACTATTAATAAATCAACAAAAACACTTTGAGCATTGACTATATGCAAGACATTCAGCCAGGCTCTATGAAGGATGGGGCTTCCAGTCTAGATGAGGTAGGTGTCTGGACATTTACATAACACATGTCAGTGACACATTGTATGATGAGCGTGACAAAACAATAAGTCAATAATAGGCTATGGTGAGAGTCTTAGTCTTTTCTTTCTTTCTTTTTTTTTTTTTTTTTTGGTGCCAGGGACCTCTTTGGCAATCTAGTAAAACCTATAGACTCCTTATTAGGATAAATGCATAAAAGAACAAGTGTACAATTGCAAAGAAAACCAATTATACAGCAATATAGTAAAAAAAAAAGTTTTAAAATGTTGTAATATGGCAGTATATAAGCGTCTGTATTAACACATTACATAGCATGATTTAGTGGTAGCTTTGATAACTACAGTAATTTTGAAGTAGGGCTGAGCATGAACAGTATTATGAGATATCTATAAGAAACATATGATATGAAAATATTTGTGATTTCTATTGGTGACAGTCACATTACATCTACTGCCACTGTGATTTGTGACTGAAGTAAATGCTACATTCAGTTAGAGGTTAGTGAAAATAGTTTTCCATTCAAGTTTCAAGCATCTCCTCAAAACACCTCAGGGTATCCTGAGCCCCAAGTTAAGAACTCAAGTGGTTTAAAGGAAGGAACAATCACTTGTGGTCTGGAGACCCCAGGGAGCAGATATTATATTTTTTATCACATTTTTCTTTTCTTTTTATTTATTTTTATTATTATTTTTTTTTTGCGGTACGCGGGCCTCTCACTGCTGTGGCCCCTCCCGCCGCGGAGCACAGGCTCCGGATGCGCAGGCCCAGTGGCCATGGCTCACCGGCCCAGCTGCTCCGCGGCATGAGGGATCCCCCTGGACCAGGGCACGAACCCGTGTCCCCTGCATCGGCAGGTGGACCCTCAACCACTGCGCCACCAGGGAAGTCCCATTTTTCTTTTATTTTTAATTGCAGTAAAAACATATAAAGTTTACTATCTTAACCATTTTTAAGCATAAAATTCAGTAGTGTTAAGCATACTCACGCTGCTGTGTAACAAATCTCCAGGACTTTTTCATCTTGCAAAACTTAAACTCTATATCCATTAAACATCAACTCCCACTTCCCCTTCCTCTCAGTCCTTGGCAATCACCGTTCTGCTTTCTTTTCCTATAAATTTAACCACTTTAAGTATGTTGTAAAAGTGGAATAATGCAATATTTGTCTTATTTCACTTAGCATAAGTTCCTCACAGTTCACCATGTTGTAGCACATGACAGGATGGAGCAGATATCGTTAAGCCATTTTACAGTTAGGCAGAGAGTAATGGCTTGCTAAATGATGCACAATGAATTAACCCATGCTTCTGCTGGCTCTTCAGTTTCTCAGTCCCATGCATGTTCCCTTATACAGTACTAATGAACTTGGAAAGTAGTCTCCAGCTATATGGTAATGGAAAAAGTCTCTTTTTGAAGTTATCAGGTCATAAGACATCATAGAGATCGCCACTTTGAGAACCAGTGACAATGGAGGAGAAGTGCAGTGGGCACAGAGGGGCCAGGGTTGTAGGAAACCAAGTGGATGTAAGTGCAAACTGCTTCTCATTTCCAGAGCTCTCCAAACCCAATGTCTCAGTCCCAGAGAGTGTAAATGTTACGTATTTACTTTTAATTGGAGTGTAATTGCTTTACAGTGTTGTGTTAGTTTCTGCTGTATAATGAAGTGAATCAGCTCTATGCATACATATGACCCCTCCCTCTTGGACATCCCTCCCAACACCCTCTGCCATCCCACCCATCTAGGTCACCACAGAGCACCAAGCTGAGCTCCCTGTGCTATTCAGCAGGTTCCCACTAGCTATCTATTTTACACATGGTAGTATATATGTCAATCCTAATCTTCCAATTCATCCCACCCTCCCCTTCCCCCCCATTTCCATATGTCCATTCTCTACGTCTGCGTCTCTATTCCTGCCCGGCAAATAGGTTCATCTGTACCATTTTTCTAGATTCCACATATATGCATTAATATACAATATTTGTTTTTCTGTTTCTGACTTACTTCACTTTGTATGACAGACTCTAGGTCCATCCACATCTCTACAAATGACCCAGTTTTGTTCCTTTTTATGGCTGAGTAATAGTCCATTGTATACATGTACCACATCTTCTTTATCCATTCCTCTGTTGATGGACATTTAGGTTGCTTCCATGTCCTGGCTATTGTAAACAGAGCTGCAATGAACATTGAGGTGCATGTGTCTTTTTGAATTATGGTTTTATCAGGGTATATGCCCAGTAGTGGGATTGCTGGGTCATATGGTAGTTCTATTTTTAGTTTTTTAAGGAACCTCCATATGTATTTTCATTGTGCTATGTATTTCCACATACTAGTTCTTCTTGTTGCTCTGTAATAAACAGACTTTCTCATTGCTCACTAAATAGACACATTCTTGCAATGTTATCACATCTAAGGGGACTAAATTCCTGCATCTGGGAGAGGTTATTTTGCAAGATCGTGTGGCCTTGTCTCTCTAATATTCCTTCATGAAAAAGCAATGGTAAAACCACAACTTTGAATATCAGAAAGTGAATTTGGACATATTTCAGTAATTGTGAACAGTAATGTTTAATTTCAAGAGTGAGGTTTCTGTTATAGCTTTTCACATTTTGTACTAGGCTGGCAAATGTAACTGACATAATGACAATGGGGAATTACAATTCATTACACTGCATGATGAAAATCTTTAACAGAAACCTCACTCTTCAAATTAAACTAGGCTGTTTATAATTATTGACACCTACTCTAACTCACTTTCTGGTATTCAGAGCTGTGGTTTTTGCAACTGCTTTCTCTAGGAGAAATACTGATGTTTCTGGACTACAAGCAACATATGGTACCAAGATGTGGTTTACTTTGCATTTCCCTGGTGAGTAATGTTGCCAAGAATCTTTTCAGTTGTATGCTGACCATTTTGGTATCCTCTTTTGTGAAGTACCTGGTCAGGATTCTTGCCCAATTTAAAAAATTGTGTAGAATTTCTAAAGAAGAGTATTTTCTAGATATAAATGCTCTGCCAGGTGTGTGTATGTATATGTGTGTGGGTGTGCACACGCGCATGCGCCAGTCTCAAGTTTTCTTTTTCTTTTCTCTGAATAGTGTCATTCATTGAATGGAATTTCTTAATTTATCAATTAAATCCAACTTATCGATATTTTGTTGTGTTCTGTTTAAGAAACTGTGGCCTACCCCAAAGTCCTGAAAATATTTCCTGTGTTTTCTTCTAGAATCTTTATTGTTTTACTTTATACTTTTAAGTATATGATCCATCTTGAGTTAATTTCTGTGTATGGTGTGAAAAAGGGTCAAGTTTCCTTTTTTTTTCCATATGGATATCCATTTGAGCCAGCACAATTTATTGAAAAGACCATCCTTCTTCCGCTGAATTTCTGTAATGTCTTCGTTGTAAATCAAGTGATTGATCATATACGTATGGATCTGTTTCTAAACTCTATTCTATTCCATGGTCTATTGTCTATTCTTGTACCAAGACCACACTTTAAAATTAGTCTAGCTTTGATATTTGGTTTGTTTTTCCTCTTCATGATTACCTTAGTTATAATAGGTCCTTTGTATTTCCATATAAATTTTACAAATAGCTTGTCAATTTCCACCAATTAAAGAAAACTGCTGAGATCTTTATTGGGATTGCTTTGAATTTATAGATGAATTGGAGAGAACTGATATCTTAAAAATCTTACACCTTTGAATTCCATGTTCATGGTATATTCCTTCATTTATTTAGGTTTTCTTTTACTTTCCTCAGCAATTTTCTGTATATTTCAGTGTAGAATTTCTGGTCATCTTTCATTTGATTTATTTGACATAATTGATGCTTTTGGTGCTTTCAAAATTTTACTATCTAGTTGCTCGCTTCTTTTTTAAAAAAAAATTTTTATTGGAGTATAGTTGATTTACAATGTTGTGTTAGGCCTGCTTTTTCAAAAATAGAGTTACTTCTCTGTTGAAATTCTTCAACTTTTCTTCTATTTTGACTAACATTTCCTACATTTTCTTGAACATAGTAATCATGGTTATTTTAAACTCCCTGTCAGTTCATGTCAATATCTAACTTGCCTATAAATCTTTCTCCATTAAATATATTTTTCATTTGGATTTCAGTAATTCAGTTTTTAAATTTTTTATTATATTTTTGCATGCATTGAAAATTTTGGTTAAATGCCAGATGTCATTAATGAAAAATTATAGAGACTTGAGATGATGTTTTCTTCCAAGGTTGTTTTCTTCTTGTAGGCAAATAGACAAGTCTTGTGAAAACCTGGTTTCATGCTTTTTTGGGCTAATTTATTTCGATTTTCCCCTATTTTTATAGATTGGTTTTTATTCCTAAGGAATGGCTCTTACTCTTAGGGCATGACCCTTCTGAGGTTTCAGTTCAAAGCCTGGGATATTTACCAAAATACTTCCCCCTTAGCAAGGCTTTAATTATGATTTCTGCTCCCCTGGTACTACTGAAATCTTGGATCAGCTCTTTAGCTATCCAGGTGCTTTCTTCTCTTCCCGTCCCCGCCCCCACCCCACCCCTGCCTTTTAGTTTCACCCTGTGCAAGCTCAGCTTAGGAATCCATCACTTTAGGGAAATGTGTATGCAGAATTTTAGGTTCCTTCTCTGATGTTCTCATTTTTCCGGGACTTTGCTCTCTAGTAGCAAACTCTAAACTACTCCAAACTCTGCCTTTTCAGCCCAGTAAGACTGTTGTTTTCTATACCCCCATTTATAAATGTCTTCAGGGAAATAGCTCAGATAAATGTGGCCTTTCCTTCAAGTCTTGTCTGTGTTTGTTGTCTGCAATGCCTCAGACAATTGTTTTATGTATTTTGTCTGACACTTAAAGTTGTTTTTTCAGTCAGGGTTAGTATGATGCCAGCTATTCCACCATGGCTGTGCATTGCAGGACTATTTTTGTGGAAAAATATAACAAAAATTGCCCTAAATCCCTTTTTCAGATGCATCAACTCATCTAAGATCTGAGGTTAGGGTGGGACGTAAGGGGAAAGAAGAAAAGATAAATTATTATTCATTCAGGATGAAGCTCAGGCAGTACATAAATGACTTTCTAACCTTTGAAAACATTATGAAAATTAAATTTAAAGGATTAACCCTGATAACAATGAATCAAACTCATGCTTCTTCATACTCATTTTCAAAGGGAAAAACGTGAAACCACATGTGGCTCCAGCACTTTCTGCTGAAAATTATTTTAAAACATAACTTGTCATGACTTTAGTTGGGCACATTCACAGGGCTCAATGGGAGTTAAAAGGAAAAGCACACATAACCATAACTGACCTAAAACTTTGAGGTAAAAGTTACTTAAAACAATGAACTCTTAAGAACTCAGAGGTATGGCAAGAACGTTTGTACAGGCAACGTAGGGAGGGTGAAGTGGAAAGGAAAAGAGTAGATAAATTCTTAAGGTGGTGGGTTTCTCAGATCTGCAAGAGCATTGATATAGGGAACAGGAGTGGCTATAAGAGTCATCCCGGGGATGATACAATCCAGCTTCCTGTGTCTCCTCCCCTTCTACTCAGTGACCCTCCCAAGGCACCTTGGGTCCTGATGCTACTCAGCGTTCCCAGTCCTGTGATCCCAGGCCTGTTGTTAGCAAGGGGACTTGGACAGAGGGTGTGGAATTTAAGAGCTAGATTTGCCATTTACTGGCTTGTGACCTTCACCAAGTTACTTAATGAATCTGTTAAGAACCTTTTGATTGCAAGTAAATGGAAACCAAGTCTCAAAGGCTTAAACAAGAAGAGTAACTTATTATCTTAAATAATAAGAAGTCCAAGTTACAACATCTTTAGAGTGGGTTAATTGTCTCGATAACATCATGAAGATGTTATCTTCTTTCCATCTTTCTACTCTGTCATCTTTATGTATCAGTATCATCTTTAGCTACTTTTCTTGGTTCCCTGAGTCACATCCAGACACAACATCCAATGGAAGAAAAAGAAAATTTTCTTCCTGCTTATCTCTTTTTATTAGCTAGTAATCCTTTCCCAGAAGCCCCCAGGAGACCTCATCTCATGAATTACTGAAAATAACTAGGTCACTTGTTCCCACCTAAGCCAAACCCCAGCAAGGAGAATGGGGTTCCTCTCAAATCTGTGTACAAGCCAGAGTCACCTGGGGAGGGATGGACATTTGAATTAAATTTAAACTCTGCCAACAAGGAAGGAGCTTATTGGGTAAACAACCACTGGTGTCCACTACACTTAAATTTGCTGAACCTCATTTTCTTTATCTGCAACATGTGGGAATAATAGCATCTGGTTTATAGGGTTGTTATAAGGATTAAATAGAATAATCCATAGATTATTTCTCCAAAAATTCCCCCAAGACTTGTTTTTAAAGTCTCTGAGTATCTCATAGACACACACTAATGGATGGCAAAGTCCTATCAAAGTGTATACAGTCAAGTGGGTAGAACAGTCTCTCTTCCTTGGTGTAAGGTCTACAGTATTGATAATATCTCAGGTGCTATATTATACAATAGGTGCTTTACATATATTTTTTTCTAATCCTGCCAACAAAAATGTAGTCATGCATGTTCTTCATTTATTCTCTCAGTCAACATATATTTGATTGCCAGTAATCTCATTTTACAGACAATGAAAATGAGGTTTAGAGAGGTTGAATAATGTTCAAAGTGACACAACTAGTAAGTGGAGAAATTAGATTTGTGCTTAGGTCTGTCTGACTCCACTCTTTGCAAATCTCTTATGACTTCCTTTCCTGAAAGCTTCCTGGTGTTCTCTTTCACCAAGCTTAGTCTATTGAAAAAAGGAGTGGCTGGGAGCCATTGCAAGGTGTCAATTCACACTCTAAGATCTGCAGGAAAGAGCTGTCTGTTGTTTGTTGGCCCACACCCGTCACCAAGCTGCCCTGGAACGTTGGGTTAGTTCTGCTCTGCTCCAGCAGGTGGCAGGTTGGTATCATTCAGCGCTTGCCTTCTTTACTTGTGAGGAAGCGATAAAGGGGTGAGAATGATTTTCCTGGAAAACTGTAGAAATCAGACTCATCACTTTTTGGTCCCACTCCGTAGGAAGAGCAGCTGACCCTTTTCAGCTGCTGTCATGTATGAAGTGAGGGATGAAATAAACTGCGTTTGAATTCACCTTTTTACTTTTGAAAGGTGCTCTCATATATTTCATACACATTCATCCCAGTTACAAATGTTAAGATGCGTAGGACAGATATTGTCAGCTATTGTTCTCAATTCTATCGTTTTATTCACTTAATCACCATGAGCTTCCTAAAGCAGAGGGTAGGAGTTACTTACCTTTGGGCACTCGACGCCAGGCACCGTGCTGGGTATTTGTAGAGTACATTTGTGAATTACTTGAAGTAAGATGATCTGGGTTTGAGCTTTGACTTGGTCATTTCCTATTTGGGAGGCTCTTAGTAAGTCATTTGCTTTCTGAGTCTCAGTTTCCTCATTGGCAGCACACTGAGGATAATGATGCTGGTGATGATGATGATAATTCTTAAGCTCACTGGTTGTGAGAATGAAAGGCATATGAAAAGGACTTGTAAAGCACCTGTTAGAGATAGGTGTTACTTTTAGGTGACCGGGCAAAGTTGTAAAATATATTAGTGGTTGATACTTTCTCACAGGGATTAGAATATAAAGTACCTGGAACCAGAATTTAGGCAGACCCCACTGGGGACATTTCACCTCTGGTTGTCATTTCCTGCCCACAGCTCAAGTACTTATCTTCATCACTGAACATGGAGAATCACTGAAGTGATCTATTGATACTTATTGTCTGTCCTGGCTCCAATTCTACCTTCCTCAATCCAAGTTTCTAAAGGTATTATTCCAGGAGGTCCTCCCATAACCTAGCTTCAGTCTGCTTTCCCCTCTGACCACCATTTCCCACCCGCTCATGTCCATGCACAGAGCATCTGCAGCAGGTTGACTCTGGGAACCCCAGCTTGTCTTGTGCATGTTCACATCTCTGCCTGTGCGTGCTCTCACTCTCTCTCCTTCTTCTCTTTCCCCCCGAACCACACTCATTCTTCACGATCTCTCCTCCAAGAAGGCTTCCTCTAGCCCACATTGATCTCCCCCCTTAGAACTCCCACTGCTCTTATGAGGCAGTATAGGTCACTGAATATTTAAAGACATGGTCTTTGGTGTCAAACATCCTGGAATCAAATCCTCCAAGTTATATAAACTTTGTGTGCCTCAGTTTCCTTACCCTTAAAATAAGAATAATAATAGTCCTACTTCATAAAGCTGTTTTGAGGATTTAACGAGATAATGTATATAAAGCGTTCGACACAATACCTGGAATAGAGTAAGGACTCAGTACACAGTAGCTATTACGATTACCATTATTATCATTAAACACATTACTTGATATTTCTTTACTGCCTTTTTGGATTATGCCTCCTCCTCCTAGGAAGACTGTCAGCTTCCTGTATTCAGAGACCATACTTTATGTTTCTCTGTGGCCCTGGCATTGCCCTGTGCATTCCCTAAACAAGAGAGGTGTACCACAACTTGTTATTGTTCAGTCAGTCTTACCTTATAGTAAGAAGTAAAACTGATCCTCAAGCTAACTTTTCGCAAAGCCATGTAGATACTGGTTGAAGATGCCATTGCCACATGCCAAGAATCTCTACAGAGTCTTCTGATCATTAGACACTGGCCATTCAAAATCCATACAGCAGTCTGTATAACTGTAATATACATTTAATTAAAACAAAGAGATTATTTTCTACACAATTTGGCATTATCTGTAGGATAGGAAAGAAGCGAAAAAGGAGAAAAATGTGACAAGTGACCAAATGATATTGATGAAGAAAAGGATATTTTTACAGTTTACCAAGAGAGGATAATGAGATTGAGTGGAATATCTTCTTTCCCCACACCCCAGCTCTGGGGTTTTGTGATGTCAGTGATGAATAATGGCCCAGGTCCAGGATTCTGCTGCTTTTCTCCTTTAGTTTCCAGGATTCTCAAAAGAAGCACTAAACTGCTTTTTCTTTCCCTGCCAGGGGTGGATATGGTTGCAAAGCTCTTCTCAGCCCCAAATGAAGATGATTGTACCTGTGGTCTCAGGAGATTCAGCTCTATTTCTCAAGCCTTTTGTATGTGTGCTGGGAAACCCTAGGGTGAAATGTCACTTCTCTAGAGAGTTAGGGGATCTTTCACCACAACAAAGTAGCTTGATCTCACACTGGGTCTGAGCCTTACCCTGGGGTCCCTCTGCTGGCTGTGAGAAACAAGAGCAGAAAGCAGTTCTTTGGGATAAGAAACTATGAATTTTGTCTTTGAAGGTAATACATAGAGACAAGAATGTTCCTGTTCGGTTGGGGCAGTCGTACTTGGGTTATGGTATAAAATGAGGAGAGAAGACCGAGCTAGCAATAGCAACACAAGTTTCCCTCCACAAAAAGGATTAACAACTGGATTCAGGTCTCAATCCAAAAATAAAAATTAATCTAATACAGAGTACTGAAAAAAAAAATCTCCTTTGAGGAATACCTGTAATGTACAGCTGTAGTTCGTTTTCAGTGCAAGATCAGAAATCAGCAGACATTGCTCAATCTGTTCGTGTAAACCCACTGGAAGGCGTGCTGCTCACCTACAAGCACTCTGCCTTTCCCCCAGCTTGCTTCAGTCTAGTCTAATTCATGAGTCAGATTACCAAGGTACCATGGTGAGAGGTACCATAGAAATACCAAAGTGAATGGATGGAATCGGACACTCCAGCGTGCTCAATAGATGCAATATCCTAATTATGGACTGGGCTTTGTGGTCCGCTGGCCCGGGGTTTTGTTAACCGCCCTAGCTTCCTACAGAGCTTTGGGGCTTGGCCTCTGCCTACTTTGTTGCTGTGGCTGGTGCTTTTGCTCTGTTAGAGAGACAACAAGAAAACATGGGCTCAGGTGCCAACCCAGGATAGGTGGCTGAAGGGCTTCTTATAAACAAAGGAGGAAGGCCTGGTGTTTGTCACCCAAAGGACCAGAACAATGGAAATCAAAACCAACCACCCAGGTAACAACCTTAAACCTTCTCTTGGTTCATTTTCTGATCAAACAAAATGAAATCCATATGCAATATAATGAGAATAGAAATATCTACCACTCCAGAGGAGAAACAGATGAAGAGTTTTAAAAATTTAAGGAACATCAATGAGAAATAGATGGCATCAGGTAGGAAATTCTGGCAATACAGCAAACATGGAATTAGGCAACCCCTGAGGAGGACTCCTGTGCAGTCAGGGAACGGGCAGTGCTCTGAAGGGGCCTTGGCCATCTCTGAGATGCAACACATCCTAGCAGCCAGTGGGGGTCAGAGGTGTTCTATGTTTTAGAGAGAGTTCAGGCTGCGTCTACTGTTTGACACCTTTAACCTCAAGACCTACAAATCCTGCTAATGGGAACCCAGCTGGAGCTCCCCTGGAGTTCAAACTTCTTTCCAGGAAGAGCAGGACCATGAAAACAGGAGGTGGCTGATCTCAGATGCTTCACCATAAAGTTTGGTTTTGACTTGGAAACAATTTGCTTGTTTTCTATCTTCTTGCACTTGCTCTCTTTCCATTCCACTTGCTTCCAACAAGAACCTGTTGGTCATGGATAAAGGCAGTCATGTCTCTTAAAGTCAAGTCTATGGACACTCGGAAGCATGGAGTCTAATCGAGTTCCCCAACCTGTATCTCTTTTAAGTCAGTGGCAGTCTGAAGACAATGCTTAAGTTGGTGGGTGATCTAACTAGTTTATGGGTGTATGTATCCAGGCTGGAAGTGCTCATACATACTCATGAGAGCTAATTGTGTACATTTCTTCCTACCACCAAGTTAAGTGATATCATGTTGGTAGCTTGACATTGGCCATGGTGGGAGTACTTACACCACAGAAAGAAGCAAATGCTGCAAATCAGGACTCTTTTTTTTCTGCCCTTGGTGTGATTCTCTTCACTTATTATTTTTTTTGAATTACTATTTTTTAAATTGAAGTATAGTTGATTTACTATATTTTGTTAGTTTCAGGTGTACAGCATAGTGATTCAGTTTTTTTCTGATTATATTCTATTACAGGTTATCACAAGATATTGAATATAATTCCCTATACTATACAGTAAATCCTTGTTGCTTATCTATTTTATGTGTAGTAGTTTGTATCTGTTAATCCCAAACTCCTAATTTATCCCTCTCTCCCTTTCCCCTTTGGTAACCATAAGTTTGTTTCTAAGTCTGTGAGTCTGTTTCTGTTTTGTATATAGATTCATTTGTATTATTTTTTAGATTCCACATTTATATTTTTAGATATCATTTAGTATTTGTATATATATACATATATATATTTGTGGATATACATATATATGAATCAATTTGCTGTACACCAGAAACTAATACAACATTGTAAATCAACTATATGTCAATAAAGAAAGAAAAAGCAGGGAACAAGGAAGATTGAGGAAACAAGTCAATATAATGGGGTAATGAGAGCCAGATTTCTCACTAAGAGAAGCAAGTATGAATATAGAAAGAGAGAAAGCTGGAATGAGCCATGTGGTATAGGATTAGAACCAGAAGTTTTGGTTTAAACTTAGAGATCTTAATATGGAGAGTTAGATGCAGAAATAAATACTGATGTACAGTTCTGTGTACGTATGCACATCTATATCTTCATACATATGCACATGCATACACATGTGCACACATACATAAGTACGTATATTTCCTAGCTCTGTCCCTGACTGAGCTTGGGAATAGTGAAACCCCAATAACCATGAGCCTGCCTAGAGCCCAGATCTTGGTTTCTAGATACCATTCTCCAATAAAAGGAAACAGGGTTCTTTGGAGAAACGGTTGACTCCAGGGATGAAGTAGGAAAAATATAAGGCAAGTTTAGAACATCTCATTATTCTAGGAGATAAGCAAGTAATCAAAAAGCGATGGAGGGACTTCCCTGGTGGTGGTTAAGAATCCGCCTGCCAATGCAAGGGACACGGGTTTGAGCCCTGGTCCGGGAAGATCCCACACGCCGCAGAGCAACTAAGCCTGTGCACCACAACTACTGAGCCTGCACTCTAGAGCCTGCAAGCCACAACTACTGAGCCTACATGCCACAACTACTGGAGCCCACGCACTCTAGAGCCCACATGCTGCAACTACTGAGGCCTGTGTGCCCAGAGCCCATGCTCCGCAACAAGACAAGCCACCACAATGAGAAACCCGTGCACCACAATGAAGAGTAGCCCCCGCTCGCCACTCAACAAAGACCCAACACAGCCAAAAAAAAAAAAAAAAAGCATTGGAGACATGTCCAAAGGACACAAAAGATAGCTCAAAGAGGTGCAACTGGTCCAGTATGGGATGATTTCAGTGTCAAAGAAATCATAATATCAGATTATATCCCACTGACTAAAATAGGCATCCATTAATTTATCCTCATGTAAATAAAGTATCACCTCACACTGGTCAGAATGGCCATCATCAAAAAATCTACAAACAATAAATGCTGGAGAGGGTGTGGAGAAAAGGGAAGCCTCCTGCAGTGTTGGTGGGAATGTAAACTGGTACAACCACTATGGAGAACAGTATGGAGGTTCCTTAAAAAACTAAATATAGAACTACCATATGACCCAGCAATACCACTCCTGGGCATATACCCAGAGAAAACCACAATTCAAAAAGCTACATGCACCCCAATGTTTATTGCAGCACTATTTACAATAGCCAAGTCATGGAAGCAACCTAAATGTCCATCAATAAAGGAATGGATAAAGAAAATGTGGTATATATATACAATGGAATGTTACTCAGCCATAAAAAGGAACGAAATAGTGCCATTTGCAGAGACATGGATGGATCTAGAGACTGTCATACAGAGTAAAGTAAGTCAGAAAGAGAAAAACAAATGTCATGTGATATCACTTGTACATGGAATCTAGAGAAATGGTACAGATGACCTTATTTGCAAAGCAGAAACAGAGACACAGATGTAGAGAACAATCTTATGGATACCGAGGAGGGGAGCAGGGGTGGGATGAATTGGGAAATTGGGATTGACATATATATATACTACTATATTATAAAACAGAAAACTAATGAGAACCTACTGTATAGCACAGGGAACTCTGCTCAATGCTCTGTGGTGACTTAAATGGGAAGGAAATCTAAAAAAGAAGGGATATGTGTATAACTGATTCACTTTGCTGTACAGCAGAAACTAATACAACATTGTAAAGCAACTATACTCCAATAAAATTAAAAAAAAATAAGTAAATGAACACATAATGGGAAAAGAATATTCCTCCCTACAGTATAATTCCAGCTAATAAATGTTGAAGGAATTATGGAATTAGAAAAGCATAATTTGAGACTTATAGTGAAATTATTTTAAGCAAAAAGTATCAATAGATACTAAAAGTAGTGGGTGAAAGTCAGATGAAGAATATCATATTTACATGGTCTCAGAATATCTTTCCACAAAACATTAACTGCAGGGGAAAAAAAGAATAACTCTATAGCAGAGAACACTGGTATATACCATACTACTCAAGAGATCAAAGTTGACATCACTAGTGATAAGTTAAACCAAGACCATGTGTCATATTATGGGATGCAGTGAAAAGATCCAGCATCACATCTGTGATCATCCTGCCAAAAGTGCATAAACACACCTGAATCAATCATGAGGAGGCAGAAAACAAATCCAAAGTGAGCCATGCCCTTGAAACAAATCCCTTTGTGTGTGTGTGTGTGTATACACACATATACATACACACATTTGTGTATGTGTATGTATACACACACACATATTCTATTGGTTCTGTTGCTCTGGAGAACCTTGACTGATACAGCACCAATTTCGGATTCAGAAGCTTTTGATCACTTAGCTTGCTAATTTTAAGTCTTTCTTCAAAGGTCACATTCTCAGAGAGGCTATTCTGATTACTCTATCAAAAATGAAAATTAATTATCTCTCCATTCCATATCCCTGGTCCTCTGACCCTATTCCACCTTTTCCCCATAGCAATGTTACTTTTCACACGTGTGTTACTGTTTATTGTGTTTATCTTCTGTCTCTCTCCTCCATTAGATAAACTTCATAATGGCAGGTGTTGTAGGACAAGTTCCCTGAGAAAAAAACTCTTGAGATGAGATTTGTGTGCAGGGGATGTTGATCTCAGGAACAGCAGCCACAAGGGACTGAGGCAGCAGGACTGGGCAGAGAGTGGAGTTGCAGTTGCAACAGAGGTCTCAGCTAATCCTGAGGGGAGCCGTGAAGCTGGGACAGTGCTTCAGCGATGTCCTGAATAGAGACAAAGGGGGCTGCGCCTTTGTAGCCACACAGCAACCAGTCATGGGATGCAGGCTGCACCAGGGAAGGGGCATTATGTTGGGTGACACAGCTGCCTTAGGCCAATGGCAATTCCTAGGAGGCCTCAGCTGTGGGTCCTCTTGCTGCAGCATGGTCCTGAATGGTGGATCTGGGCAGTGCATCCCGGCAGCAGTCACTGTAGCAGGATCTTTGTCTATTGCTGTATCCCCGGCTCTCAGAACAGGGTCAGAATTATTGACTGGATGGGTGGATGAATGAATAAATGAGTGTACGAATGAAGGAATGAGCTCCTTTCCAGAAAGGTCAGCATGCACAGACAGGATGCAGCCACCCTTCCCAGTTGGCAAGCAGAATGACTAGAGTGTAAAAATAGAAAATAGGCCAACGTAATCACAGAAACCTTGAAGACGGTTCAGAATTGTAAAAAAACAAAAAGTAGCAAATGGGAGAAGAGAGACACAGGGCTGTTGGAAGGAGTGGCAAGGCTGGAGAGACAGGTAATAAATTTATACTGCAGGGAGTTTCCATGTTTACATGCAGATCCTGAGCAGTTCATTGTAGGACCAGGGTGTGCTGTTACAGGCCTCAGTGGCGGGGGTTAAAGAAAGCATCCTGCTAACACAAGGAACAACTGGCTCCTGGGACAGAACTTGTAACAAGCCTTTTCTCATATCTGTTGACTTAACGCAGGCCAGGGAATTCTCTGAAAGGCAACAAGGCTATAAATCAGCAAGGCCTGTAACATGCATTCTAGGGTCTTGGAGGAAAAGGCAGCACACAAAGGCACCGAGTCTGTCTTTAAGAAAGCCATGGTGAGTGGCCCTGGTGGTCTTGGGGTTAGACTCTGGGGCTGAGAATAGAAAACATCCAGGAGAGGGGAGCAGGGAAGAGCCAGCGAGAGCAGCATGGTATGTTTGTAATGAAACACCTAGCATCCGGGCCTGGAATGGTACCTAGTGGATAATCAGCCCTCGGGGAATATCTGTTGAATGACTGACTAAATAATGGCCCTGGTTCTGTCACTCACCAGCTGCGTGAGCTTGAGGAAGTCCTTTTACTTCTCTGAAACTTGGCCGCCCTGTGTGTAAAATGTTGGGCTCAAACACAAATGGAATCTTTGGGAGGGAATGAACCATGAGAGTTTCTGAGTCTCAAAAAGCATTCAGAGAAGTTCCTGAAGCTCTGAAAAGAAGAGAAATTTAAAAAAAGTCTGCATGGCAGAAAGGATACTGCAGCTTCCTGAGCTAACACAGGCACCCAGGATTGTCAGAACCTGTCATGGCTGCCCTCCCTCCCCCACCTCCACCCCAGTGGGATCTGCAGGCGTAGCAGGTGGCTTTTGTGTCCAGCACTCCAGGGGAAATGCGTTTTCCATTGCTACCTAAAGCGCAACAGACCCCCCCCCCCCCCCGGGACAGCTTGACGCCAGGAGGAGAGGGAAGAGGCCAATGCTGTCTGATGCCCATTGCAACTCCCATTACATCTGGGGCAGATCTCCCAGATGCCCTGAGGCAGGCAGAAACAGGGCCCATTGCCTGCTCACTTCTGTCAGTGGCCTGATGCAGCACAAAGGACAACAGGCTCCCACTAAGAAAATGAGAGTTCAAATTCTAGCTTTTCTGCTGCTTGCAAACTTAGCAAGTGACTTGATTTCTCTGGATCTGTAAAATGGGAATGATCATCCAACAGCACAGGTATGATCAAGGGGTAGAAGATTCATGAAACCAGCACATTCATTTCCCCTCCTTTCCTCTCCCTCTTCCTGCCTCCTTCATTTTCTCCTTCCCTTTTATGCAAGCAGCCCAGCTAGGTGGAGCAGAGTCTAAGCAAGGCCAAGGACATGAGTTCAACGCCCACATAGGACCAGAGGCCTGCTCCTGTCCTGGCCATGTCAGTCCTAAACAGTCAACTTTTGTGCTCACACCTCCTTATCACAGAGCAAAGGCAGTTTGCCATTGGCCAGTATCACTGTGGACAAATACTATTTACTCAGCAAGGATGCCAAGCATTTTTAATCCCTGACTCATCAAGAGGAGGAATTTGGCACAAGGGGGAATGGGGGTGGGGAATGAAAGAGATGAAACCGAGTGAGGCAAGAATGTAATCATGAGGGTCAGATTCTGCCATTCTGGGACACAGAGGAAGAGGGAGGAGACGGTTTTTTCCCTTAGAAGAGCTGGCATGATGACCCCAATTCTCCCTTTTGTAAAACTGAGGAAGTGGGGTCTATAATGGATGGGTGGGATTTTCCTTCTCTGTCTTGCAATGGCACCTTATGCTGAACCAGGGTTTCTGAATCCATGGGCTGGGATCCCTGCAGAGTGCTGCCCTCATGTAAGGAGCCCTCACAATTACTACATTTGCACTAAGCAGTATTTGTGTGCCCTGTAACAATAAGTGCAAGTGCTCTCATGGAGAAGGCATGTCATTCTCACTTATATCTGGGTCCTTATATTCAAATCAGTTGGAATTTAGACCTGCATTACAGCCAGTCTTGATAGGTGGAATCTCCATTTCTTCAGATGCTCTCTTTTGTCCCATCTCCACCCTCAGGGTTCAACAGCCCAGCCATGGGAATAAACCTCAGAGCAGCTCTTTCCTCTCTACCTGGGGCCGGAGGACCCATGACTGCCTGGACCTTCTCCTGTAGTATTAACCTTCTTGTGAGCTGAGTCTGGGGGCAGGGGCTGAGGAGAGACACTTTGCTCTTCCTGGGTGCAGAGGGACGGTGACTCAGGTGGTGACAGTCCATTTGCTTTCTCCATTTTGGTTGATGGCCTCACTAGGCCTACTCCTTTTTTTCCTCCCAGCCCCCTTTTCTCCATCACTGTCTTAACATCGCCTCCCCTGCCCCTTTCCAGGATGCTAAAGATGGTCTTGTCACACCTCTCCACATCTCTTGCTTTCCTAAGATCCTGCCTGCTCTTCTAAGTCTTTCACTCTGTATTTGAGCCATAAAGATTCCTTCTCTGCAGTGCTGTAAGATGCTCTTATCACCAGATCGTATTCTAGCGGGCCCAGAAAATCACCTCAGGTTGAGCGGACCGAGTTGGTATTGAAAACTGAACAGGTTTAGAGGGGGGTAAAAAAGCATCAACTGAGCCCCAACGATGTGCCAGGGAATTTATGTGCAATATATACTTAGTCCTCACAGCATTTTTCTGAGATACTTTTATTCTTATTTTATGGATGAGCAAATTAAGGCTCAGAGAAGTTGAGTACCTGAGCTGAGGTCTCAGTTAGCAAATTACAGTTATAATTTACCCCAGGTCTGGGAATTTCCTGGCAGTCCAATGGTTAGGACTCTGCACTGTCACTGCTGGGGCCCAGGTTCAATCCCTGGTCAGGGAACTAAGATCCCGCAAGAGTGCAGCACAGCCAAAAAATGAAAAAAAAAAACCAAACAACTTATCACAGGTCTGTCTGAGTCTGGAGCTCACCCTTGTTTCTACACTTTAACCTCTCATTGACACCACAGTAATCTTCACATCCACCTCTGGCTGATGCAATTTCATCTTAACTCTCAGGAACATCTGATGTGTCAGGTTCAAATTTAATCATAGCACACTATAAGTTATAGTTGGAGAAGCAGAAATAAGTGTGTCAAGATGATTTATATGATGATAATGGACATAACCTCTGATAATTTGATCTGAGTTGAAAGATGCTAAGTGTGAGTGAGTGTGTGTGTATGTGTGTGTGTGAGAGAGAGAGAAAGAAAGAAAAAACACATCCAGGAAATTAATAAAAGCATCAGTGTCTGGCCACTCGTCCTGAATACTGAGGCACAATGAGAGAGCAGCTCAGGAAATGCTTTTAATGAACAGAGACTCTGACTTGGGAGGAATATATTATCCAAGATCAGGAAAACCTTAAACTCTTCTCAACTAGTGTTTTATTCTAAAGAAATACTGCATATAATTTATTATTCATAAAAACATATTATGTTGTTTTAAGCAGAAACACACATAAAACAAGACTATGTATTGATCAGTTGGTGAAAATGTGACCAGAGGCTTGCAGGAAACTGACCCTGAATTTCCTCTAGGAGCAATGGCTTAGTATTTGCTAATTCAGTGTTTGCAATGGCTTTATAGAACATAATGAGCATAAATCATGAGGACTGACTGTATATTGCCTGTTTTCATCATCTCTACCACTAGACAGTACACTCCTTGAGGAGAGACCTCATGTCTGTTTTCCTAATCACTAGATTCCTGCAATCCCCTGTTACGCAGTAGGAGTCAAATAAATCCTTTTCTAAATGAATGAATGAATGAACTAAAGTTAGGAAGAGAATCATGACAGTGCAGAATCACAGAAGTCAAGGGAGTTTTGAGAAGGAGTGAGTAATCATCAATGTAGCCAAAGCAGAGGCGTTGGTGGAGTAAGGAGGGGAAAGTGTCCATTAAGTTGGCGGACGGGAAGTCATTCATGGCCTAGGAGAGGAGGGCATTCAGCTCAGGGAGGAGGGCAGAAGGCAGACTGCAGTGGTCTGAGGAATGTTCAATGAGGAAGACGGAAAAATAAACAAAGGCCACCGTTTTGAGAAGTTTGGGTGAGAAGGCGAGGAAAGAGATTCGACAGGAGCTAGAGGAGCATCTGGCTGAGAGGTGGGTGTTTCAGGACTGGAGAAGCTCTCCCATAAGTATACGCTGAGGGAAAGTAGAGGTGGAAGAGAGAGGTGGAAAAACAGATGTGGTTCAGGGAAGACATTGGACTCTGAACAAGAAGAGGGAGATCTCAGTCTTACAAACTAGGGAAAAGGGAAAATAAAGGATGAGCATGGATGTGAGTATATTTAGGGTGAAGGAGGCAGGAAGTGGCAGGAGATCCTTCCCGATTGCCTCGCTTTTTCTTGGTGCAGTAGGGGCCAGGTGCAACGTTAAAGAAGGAGAAGGAAGGCTCCTGAAGGTTGAGCCGCAGGCTTGGAGACAGTGAGGGAGCTCACGGTGGACAAATGGAAGAACTGATGGGCAGAGCAACGCTGGAGACCATGATGCTGCAGTGGTCTCAGCAGCCAGGGTACAAAGAGCGGCCCAGGCAGGTTGCAGTGTTGCTCATCTGCTTTGGGGCTTTGCTGGGCAGGTGCAGTGGAAGAACTGCAGCACAAGGGGGCTGAGGCATCTATGAGAGATGAGAAGAGCTCAGACTGGAGCAGCCTGATGGGTAGGAAAAGACAGAGAATGAGGGACTCGTGGTCCCCATGGCTGGAAGAGCAGGTAGGGCTGGATGAGGATGTGAGTGGGGAGGGTCAGAGGTCATGAGGAGCTCTAGGTGGTGGGTGGGTGGTTGAAGGTCCGTGAGTTCCTGGCCTCCAGGAGATCCAGGGTTGCAAGACCAATGATCCAGCTAGTCTTGTATTAATTTAGTCCGTCGTTACTCGAATGAACCTCCTACTTGTGGCTTAAGGCCTTAAGGAGATGACAGTGCTGCAAAATATGGTGAGGTTTACTCAGCATCATGTATATGAGGAAAATGGAAATATTACTCTCACAAAGTCAGACAAATACAAGATAGCCATTCCTTCCTCCACACATACCACAAAGCATAATGGATTAATTTTTTTAAAGAAAGTTGAGAAAAGGTTTTACATACTTGGAAGTGCTGTGGTATGAAAGAAAAAAGTCCAGCCTCAGAGTTCATGTAGCTAAGTGTTTATCCTGGCTCTGTCAATAACTAGTGTCGTGATTCTGGGCAGGTTTACCATTCTGGGCCCCTGTTCCCCTAACTGCAAAATGAGGTGGGTTTTGATATCTAAAGTTATTTCTCATTCTAAAATTCATAGCATTTTATGATTCTCTAAAGAAGTAGTGGTTGAACCTGAATAGACATCTTTCCAAAGAACACATACAATGGCCAAATAGGAACAGATGCTCAACATCACTAATCATCAGAAAAATGTAATTCAAAACCACAGTGAGATATCACCTCATACCTGTTGGGATGGCTATTCTTAAAAAGAAAAGAGGGCTTCCCCGGTGGCGCAGTGGTTGAGAGTCCACCTGCCGATGCAGGGGACGCAGGTTCGTGCCCTGGTCCTGGAGGATCCCACATGCCGCGGAGCGGCTGGGCCCGTGAGCCATGGCCGCTGGGCCTGCGCGTCCGGAGCCTTGCTCCGCAACGGGAGAGGCCACGGCAGTGAGATGCCCATGTACCACAAAAAATAAATAAATAAAAAATAAAAAAGAAGTGATACTTGATGGAGGTCAGAAATAGAACCTGATGGGCTGTGGGGCCCCAAAAGCCCAGCCTGAGATACAGTGATTCAAGATGAATGAAGGCTGATATTTATGGGGCCTCCACTTTACGCCCTTGACTCTGGCCTCCCCATAACACTCTAGGATCTCCCTCTAGGATCTTATCCCCCCAGTCATCCCCTCCTCCTTGTGGCCATCTCCTTCCCTTCTATCCCTCCATTACTCTTCTTGACAGATACATCAGATTCCTAGAAAAAGAAACCCGTACACTTATTGCTTCCAGATCTGTTCTTCCCTGTCTTAGTTTGTAACCCTCCATGTTTAGGTATCCATCCTCAGCACACCGTACCTGCCCCTTGAGGATCACCAAATGGTCCAGTTCAGTGGCTTCTTTTTTTTTCTTCCAAACTCCCAATTTATCCCTCCCCCTCCTTTGGTAACCATAGTTTGTTTTCTATGTCTGTGAGCCTTTCTGTTTTGTAAATAAGTTCATTTGTATCATTTTTTTAGATTCCACATATGCTTCTTATCTGTTCTTAATTTTCTTGACTTCAGGAAGAATCACAGTGGGCTCTCCTCAACTTTGCCTTGGGAAACACCACCTTTGAGGTTCTCCAGCTTATCCTCTATGTGTCCTTCTATGGCTCCTCCTTTCCTCTTGCACCCACTTGTGGTTGATCCCTACTCTTAACTCTCTTCTCTTTCTCTTTCCATACTTGCTCCTCTGGCGCTCTCTTTCAGTTGTATAGTTTCAACCATTACCTTCTTGCAGGGAATTTAGTTCTTTATCTTCAGCTCTGAGTTTTGCCTCTTGCACTAGTCTAAATTTCCAAGTCCCTGGTGGACATCTCTGCCAACACGTCAAATTCATTATGTGCAAACCAGAATACAACATTTTTCCTTTTTCTCCCGCTGTGTTTCATGTTTCTGTCTGTTGGACCATCATACTCTTTGTCACTTAAGGTAGTTCCTCTTTCTCGCAAGTAAAAGAATCATAGGATTTTGGGGTGTTTGATCTGGAAAGGAGCCAGAGGTGGTATCTCACAGGGGGAGGCATTGTGGCTAATAGAAGGTGTGGTCTTTGGACTTGAGTTGGATCTGGATTTGAATTCTGACTTAGTGTCTTGCTTGCTGAGTGACCTTTAGAAAGTTACTTAACTTGTCTGTGCCTCAGTTCCAAAGTGGTAAAATAGAGATAATACATTAAAAGGTTCTTGTTGGGGCTTCCCTGGTGGAGCAGTGGTTGGGAGTCCGCCTGCCGATGAAGGGGACACGGGTTCGTGCCCCGGTCCGGGAGGATCCCGCAGGCCGCGGAGCGGCTGGGCCCGTGGGCCATGGCCGCTGAGCCTGTGCGTCTGGAGCCTGTGCTCCGCAACGGGAGAGGCCACAGCAGTGAGAGGCTCGCATACCGCCAAAAAAAAAAAAAAAAAGGTTCTTGTTGGCATCAGTTAGATGACGTATGTAAAATTCTTAGTAGTAGAGTGTCTAGCATTTATTAAATGCTCAGTGAATGATATTTATTATCAAGGATTCCACCCTTCGATTTTTCAGATGGTGAAACTAGGACTAGAGAAATAAAGTGATTAAGTAATAGTGAAAGAGTTGGGGCTAGAAACCAGCTGATGATTTAAGATCTGTGTGCCTTCCTAAGGCCCTTTGTGCCTGATGATTTTAAGACCTGTGTGCCTTCTTTTAAGGCCCTTTGTGCATAAGCTAAGGGAATGATGATTGGAAACAATAATAAAACTGTCTTTGGAGAAGCATATTTCCAGTTTGGAAGTTACTGGGAGAAGGGACTGTATCTCTTTAACTTGCTGCTGTCTTGAATATTTATGATAATTGGGACCAAGAAAACGTAGTTACGTGAAAGATACAGTCTCTAAATGCCATTTAAATAACAGCTTCAACCTTCTCCTTAATGACCGTTTATCAGTACATTTAATGTGGAAATAGAACATGAAAAACAGCAAAATGCTTGAATTACAGGTTCCTAGCTAGATTTCAAAAGTCATCATATGGTAAATAAGCTCATCTCAAAAAATATAGGACACGGGGAGGGGGAAGGGTAAGCTGAGACAAAGTGAGAGTGGCATGGACATATATACACTACCAAATGTAAAACAGATAGCTAGTGGGAAGCAGCCGCATAGCACAGGGAGATCAGCTCCGTGCTTTGTGACCGCCTGGAGGGGTGGGATAGGGAGGGTGGGAGGGAGGGAGACGCAAGAGGGAAGAGATATGGGAACATATGTATATGTATAACTGATTCACTTTGTTATAAAGCAGAAACTAACACACCATTGTAAAGCAATTATACTCCAATAAAGATGTTAAAAAAAAAGAGTAATTGTAAAATCCCAACATAAAGTACTTGGGGATCTGCTTTCTGTACCAACAAGTTCTAATGGAAAAGAAAACATTTGAAAGGGGGCGTATCCAAGAATGATTTAAATATAAAGCTAGTCAGTAACCTTAATCTTACTTTATGTATATCATTTTAATTACTGTGTGGAGGATTTTAATTACTCTTTGCCCTTGCCATTACTGATTATGTTTTTCATTTGGCTTCTTTTGGTACCAATTTAAGGAAATGTTTTCTAAGAAGTAAAGCACTTTTAGGATCCTGTGATTTTTAATTATACAAACAACAACTATTCAATCAGAGACTTATAGTCAGAGATTTCTTTTAATTTCTTAATTCCTTGCTATAAATGGGTACTTGCCTATATTTAATAAAAGTTCTATTTCCATTGCAAAAAAAATATCTTGAAGGACATTTTGAAAAATAGAAATGGAATGAGGGCATTGTGGTAAATAAAAATAGACAAATGGAAGTCCATATCTATTGTAATCAATGTCTGAAAGAGCTCCGTGTTTGGGAGGAAATTATGCCCTGCTTCCTAACGCTGTTTTTCATATTTACGTATCTTGTTAACTTTATTAAACCCAGCAGGAAATAATTTCGGCATCACAGCTAATACGTTTTGACGTGCCTCAAGAGAGCTATTTTTTTCTTTTAAATGGTGCCTGCTGCCTTCTATCAAACCATGCCCCAATTGAAGGGGCATCTGTTATTGGAATGCCTGTTCGAAAATAACAGTGGAGTCTGAACGTCTGGAAGGTTTACAATAAAATCTTCTATTTGGAGCCCACATTTGTGATGGGATGCTTGGATAGATTTTATTTTATTTTTTAAGTCTTTTGAGAAAATCATGTGTGATCATGTTTCTTCAGCGGAACTTCATTGATTAAATCTGGCTCCCTGAGGGCTGAATAAGGGGCATCTCCCCAGGAGGTGTGGAGTAAGGTCTGTTCTGGATGAGTCTAAAACCCGCAAGGCAGGGGTACAAGTTGAGTTCCATGGTTTTTAAAGGAAACTCCTCACTTCTACTTAGAGTCAATTTCTAGTAGCATCTATTTTGAATGGATTTAAGCCAATTTGGTCATCTAGCAACTATCTAATATTCTTTTTTAAAAAAATTTATGTATTTATTTGGCTGCGCCATGTCTTAGTTGTGGCATGTGGGGCCTTTAGTTGCGGCATGTGGGATCTAGTTCCCTAACCAGGGATTGAACCCGGGCCCCCTGCATTGGGAGCAGGGAGTCTTAACTGGACCACCAGGGAAGTTCTTCTAATGTTTTTTTTGTGTGTGTGTGGTACGCGGGCCTCTCACTGCTGTGGCCTCTTCCGTTGCCAAAGCACAGGCTCTGGACGTGCAGGCTCAGCGGCCATGGCTCACGGGCCCAGCCGCTCCACGGCATGTGGGATCTTCCCGGACCGGGGCATGAACCCGTGTCCCCTGCATCGGCAGGCGGACTCTCAACCACTGCGCCACCAGGGAAGCCCCCTCTAATGTTCTTTTGATATACATTAATACTATAATAGCATCCAGTGGCAAGTGGTAGATGTGGGGAACATTGTAATAAGATACCTTATTCACAACCTCACTACCAGAGAGCATGTTAAAATGAATGGTATAGGGACTTCCCTGGTGGCGCAGTGGTTGGGAGTCCGCCTGCCGATGCAGGGGACGCAGGTTCGTGCCCCGGTCCGGGAGGATCCCACATGCCGCGGAGCGGCTGGGCCCGTGAGCCATGGCCGCTGAGCATGCGCGTTCAGAGCCTGTGCTCCGCAACTGGAGAGGCCACAACAGTGAGAGCCCCGCGTAACGCAAAAAAAAAAAAAAAAAAAAAAAAAAATGAATGGTATAGTAAAATGAAAGTATGTTATAAGAAAGTGAGTCTTAGATCAAATTTTGGCAGATGTATTAATATTTATTCATAGGCATGAAAAACAAATGCAAAGATATTTAAAAGGCAGAATGGGCCAGCTTTAGAAGATCAGATTCTTCATGAAGTTAAAAGATTCAGGACGGAGATCTGAAGCTGAAGCTGGGCTTGCCAGATTCTTACTCCTAACTTATCACCTATCCCTTAAGCTAAGTAACAAACCCGCTGGGATAGATTTAGACACACTCAAGTGCTAAGTAACCACTTCTGAAAGGTATTGATTCCTGACTGGAATTCCCAACTGCTAACTAACTACCCTTCAGGGGTAGATTCCTAATGTTAACTAACTGCTGCTGAATTATTAGACTGGAGTTAACTTCTATCAATACATCATATTGTTTATAGCTACATACATAGCATCATTATTCTCCCAAACTCCCAAGCTACACACTGCAGAGGTATGCTTGTCATGGCCAACTGCCTTGTCCATCAACAGATTGTGGCAAACCTAACTGAGTAATCATCTCTCCAATTTACCTTCTCTCATCTCCAGAGCCACTGGCTTAGTTTCCGTCCTTATCAGGAACTCTCTTTGAATGACTATAACAGCCTCTTCACTGCTCATTTTAACCTCTTCCTATGGTTCACTTTCTTTCATGCTAAAAAAGTCTGACCCTGCCATTTCTAGGCATAAGATCTTCTGAGGACCCCGCCATGGCCTTTTGTATAACATCCAGTCTCCTTAGCTGACCTCAAGCCACTTATCCATATGGATATCTATGCTCTAGCTATCCTACACTTCTCACAATTTCCCAAACATTGTGACCTGGTTTATCCTTCAGGCCACTGGTAGATACAGGTCCTTCCTGGTCTCCTTACCTGGAAGACATTTTTTCTTATCTTAAGGCCTCATTTATGTTGCCTCCTCTGTGAAGCGCACAGGTATTGTTTGTTCAGGCCTTTGTGCTCCCACAGTCCTTTCTGTTTATATTCATTGATAGCAGCTATTCTGTTGTGTAAAATAGGATTGTCAGATATAATACAGGATGCCCAGTCACTTCGGAACGTCAGATAAATAATGAATAATTTTAGTTATTTGTAGGTCCCATGCAATATTGGGAACATATTTATACCAAGCATTATTGGTTATGCACCTGAATTTCAAATTTAACTGAGCATTCTGATTTTTATTTGCTGAGTCTGGTAAGCCTAGCTGCACTGTAATTCAACTGTTTACATGTCTGTCACTTTAAGGCACTTGTATCCGAGTGAGCAACTAGACTCTAGGCCTGGCACCAGGCTCCTAGTCAGTAAATGTTTCTTGACTAGAAGAAAGAAGAAAAAAGTTCAAAAGAGAAATGAATTTCACTGCTTGTCTTTTCCCACTTGGGAAAATTAAAAATAAAAACTCTGGGTTTCTCAAAAAAAAAAAAAAAAAGACTTCCCTGGTGGTCCAGCAGTTGAGACTCTGTGCTCCCAATGCAGGCGGCGCATGTTCAATCCCTGGTCAGGGAACTAGATCCCACATGCCGCAACTAAAGATTCTGCATGCTGCAACTAAAGATCCCGCATGCTGCAACTAAGATCCTGTGTGCTGCAACTAAGACCCAGTGCAGCCAAATAAATAAATATTAAAAACAAAACACCCCCAAACCTCTGGGTTTCTCGACAGGTAACGGTGAGAATGCTCCCTATACTAGCAGTATTTTAGAAGTCAAAAAACTGTTCCAAAATGAGCGATGGCAAAATGGGGGCAGATTGGATGGATATTTTCTAGATGGACTCTTTCTAGCAAAGAGTCATGTCTAAGATATGGAAGCAATAATAATAATGACACTGAATGTTAGTTATGTGGAATCCACGTCAATACACTTTCAGGGCATCCCCATCGAATCCTCACAAACCCTATGAGGAGGTGCTCACTGCAAGGTGCTGGACTCTTCCACTCCCCATTTTTGTACCATGTCGGCTCTGGTTCCACTTCCTTCCCAAAGAGCCCCCCAGGGAAGCTGACTTGGTAGGAGAACTGTTCAAAGCCCCACCTTGCAAATGGAAGAGAATGCATGAAGTTGCCAGATTTCTGTGAGGGATTTGGACTCAGTCCCATTCCTTCTTTGGGAAGCTTCCTTTGCCAATAAGGTATTCTTAGACTTCCACCTTTGTCTCAGTCTTATGGTCATAAAACTGCCTTGACAAAAGTTTAAGGGCTTATGACTCTAGAACATAAAGAAATGTTCCAAGATGGGAAAGGGGATAACAACATGCGAGATTCTGTATGGAGTGGACTGTACAGTGTCCCCCCCGTCCACTGCCTTTTCCTGAGCCCATGGTGGGAGACCATTCAAAAAGCCAACAACTTGGGTAACAGCCCTTAAATTGACATTCTTTGGGTATGAATGGATCCAATTGGCTTTAAATGTTTTGCTCCCCACATAATTCCTGTTTTAGGCAGATTGGTTATTATAGAGACTAGAGCCACCTTCATTATGGATGGTCAAGAGAGGACATGGGTAGAGCAGAGGTCTAGGGTTCAAGGTCCTAGTCTCAGCCCAGCCACAGACTCACTGTGAGACTGTCCATAACTTATCCCTGTGCTGCAATCCTGCCTTAACCAAACAGGAGTGAAAAATATGTGTGCTGGACCCCTTTGGTGAGTGATATTCATATATTTTGTCTTGGGGAGTGGGTAAGATGGAAGGAATGGGAATGAGGGAGAGAGAGGGATTCTAACGTAAAGTGAATTTAAGAAAATATTGAACTTGGAAGGCTGTTGTTGATCTACTGAGTAATCAACTGTCAAAAGGGAAGTGACTACTTATCATTGCATCACCTCTGGGGCTGGGATGTGGGCAATAGTGTCCTGGGGTATTTTTTCAGAGAGTGTGTGTGTGTGTGTGTGTGTGTGTGTGTGTGTGTGTGTGCACGCGCACACACCATATAGGCCCAAACTCAAACTCCTAAAGGTAAGATATAATGGCTACAATCTACAAATCTATGTAAATGATTTATCCCTGTCTTTTAAAAAGAATGATTTCCTTCTGTAGCACTCTACTGCATGTATTTTGATTTTTTAAACAACTTTTTATTATGAAGATTTTTGGACATAAAGTTGAGATGCTAATAGTGTAAAGAACTTCCATGTATCCATTACCCAGCTTCAACAATTACCCACATTCTGTCATTTTTGTTTCATCTCACTTATTTGTATTTATTTTTCTTTTCTGGACTATGTTAGAGCAAATCCCAGACAACATATCATTTCGATTGTAAAATGTGATAGGTTTACTTTCTTTAACAATAAAGGCTTTCTTTACATAACCACAATACACTATTATCACACACAGAGGGATTGACAATTCCTTGATATTATCTAATATTTAATTCATGTTCAATCCCAAATAGTCTCAAAAATACCCTTTTTATAGTTGGTTTGTTACATATAGAATTCATATGTGGCCCAGGCATTGCGTTTGTTCATGTCTTGCAAGTATCTTTTAATCTGGAATTCCTTTCTCTCTCTCTCTCTCTTTTGCATGCGTAAGCGTGTGTGTTTAGGGCTGAGGGTGGTTTACCATTGTTAGTACTTTGCTGAACCATTTGAAAGTTAGTGACATTTTACGCTTAAATATTTCAACCCATTTCCCCTAAGAACAAGGACATTCTCCTACAAAGTCACATTATAAATATCACACCGAGGATATTTAACACCAACACAATACTATTACTTATTATTCTTTCTGTATTCAAATTTCCTCACTTGTCCTAATAATTCCCTTTGTAGCTTTCTTTTCAAAAATCTAGGAGTGAATACAGGATCAAATGTTGTATTTAGTAGCCATGTCTCTTTAGTTTCTTTTAATCGAGAATACTCCTCAGCTGCTTTTGTCTTTCATGATGTTGAAATTTTTACGTGTCTAGGCCAATTGTTGGGCAGAATGACCCTCAGTTTGATTTGTTTCTGCTTTTAGTTCTTAGAAGAACTAATGAAACTATTCTACGACTAGCATACCTTGCTATAATTTAGAGCAAAGTTTCCACACGTTGAGGCTGTTTTGTTCCTTCTCTTACTGGCTTGCCTTCCCTATTCGACTTTGGGGATGTTTGTCCTCAGAGCAGCACTTCCGTCTTGTATTTTTTATGTCCTAATGTGGAATAAGACTAAAGTTTATTTTCAGGGGTTTTTGCATATGGTCTTAAGGATGCATCTGGAGCACTTATTCTTGGTCTTGCTCTTGAGATTCTTCCTTGTTTCAATTCAAAGAACAGCAGTGTGGAAGGGACAGGAGGTGGGTGTCCAACATTACTATCTCCTTGAAAAACAGCCTAGCATCTCCCACCTAGAAATGTGGAGCTTCCCATCCATCTCACATAGTGGGAACAGAAGGCACATTGATCCTACGTGGACTTGCAGTCAGCAGAGCTGTCTGTGTCCACATGTGTCCTCCGGTCCCTGGTGTAAACCCTGCCGTAGCCAAGAGAACTGGCTTGTGTTGGTCCCTGGTAGCTACATATGGCTGGTGCGGATGAACCACGGGAGAACTTATTGTGCGTCTTCTGACCAGATGTCCTCGGGCCGCTTAGCAGATACTCAATTAGGATTCCCTAAAGGAGTGTTGGAGGTTGGCAGGAAGGCACACTCTGGTAAGGTCTGCCATCTCCACGAGGGTCTTTGTGTCCATGCCAGCAGGCTCTTTCCTTTCTTTGCCATGGGTATGTATTCTGTTGGACCCTCTCTCCCATCACCAAGGAGACTGTTGGGCCTGGGTTGGGGGCGTGCAGATGGTGCCTCAAATTTAGTCCCTACTGCAAGTCCACTTGTTTCTTGCCCACAGAGCTGTACTTTACCTAGCAGGCCATTTAGTGGAAGATCCGGGAAGAAGGAGGATGGGATAGGAAAAATGCTCTCTGGTAGCACAAACAGTGAATGGTTTTGAATCACTAGGAAATCCTACCTTCCCATCCAGTTTACCTCAGGTATCATCCTGTGCCAGATTCTGACAGACAACTATGCTCCCCCAAAGGAAAATTGGGTACTTGCCATGGGAACTAGGAGCAAATCTGCACTGTTAATGCTTTCCAGAGTTTTATAGGGGAAATGGAAAAGAACAGGTGCGCGACAATAGTGACCTACTGCCCCATGCCTGGTCACCAGGCATGAAATAGTCATCATTATAATAATGATCATAGCTGCCATACAAAAAATGGTTATTTTATTTAATTCTCCCAACAAAGTGTTAAGTAGAGATTGCAGTGCCCATTTAAAAGGTGAGGGTACTAAAGCTCAGAGAGGTCCACAGCCATTCAGATGGTCAGTGGAGGGCTCGGACTGTGACCCAGTTTTCTTCCACTTAAAAGTACCTGCTTCTGCTATTCCTCCCCACCACTTCCTCAGGGGGCTTTTCTCTGACTTGATAAGTGTCACAAGGCGTTTTCTATAATTTCTCCCCACAACCTCCAATCTTATCATATCAAATTAGACTTAACAGCCAGAGGGCTTCTTCAGAGGGTAGAGCACTCACTTGGCCTAGGATTGTAGATACAGATATAAATACAAGGAAATATATATCTTCATATAAAATTGGATTGTGTGTGTGTGTGTGTGTGTGTGTAACACAGGTACATATCTTGTGCTACGGAGTCTAGATGATAAGATGGGGGTATAGAAAGGTGAAACACAGCAATAATTGTTCTTAGCGTCAATGCTTTTCCCAAACAACTCATTTTCAGAGCCAGGCCTGATGCATAGCTCAGCCTGCTGCTGACTTGAAGGTTATACCCACGTAGAGTCAGAAGATGTATTCGAAAGGGAGGTAATGTAAGAAGAGAGAGGGATGCTCCCAGTTACGTGGCTCCCAGAAAAGCCAAGGCTGCCTCTGTGCCTGGCTTTGTGGCTCCCAGCCCGTCAGAGCTCTGGCGCTTCGCCTGTGTATGGGAGGAGGGAGCTTGAAGCTGGACCAGAGGTCTGGCCAGATCAGAGACTGAAACCCTTAACTGCTAAGGGAAAAGGATTCTTAGAGTTTGGAGCCTGGGAATTTCATTTAGGACTTCAGTATAGGAAAGGAATCTCCAGGGCTATCTTCATTCATCTTGGGCCTGTGTCTTCATGAATATTATATTCCTATGCTCCAATCTTTGCAGCCAAAGGATTAAAAATGCCGTATCTTGGCTTTCCACAGCATGTTGGGACAGTGGTTTTACTCCAGTGGTCACCATCTGTATGTTATTGCTGGAGACATTGAGATAATTTGGAATCTATAGCAGAAGGAGGAGGACAGAGTCTCTCTATTTTCCACGCCTTTTCCAAAACAGTGTCCTAGGTGTTGAAAACATCAAACTGTTATGGAAAGAGGCTATGGACTCAGAGACACTATTCAAATCCCAGATTTTCCATTTATAAGCTGTGTGACCTTGCCAATTTTCTTAGCCTCTCTGAGCCTCAATATCTCCATCTGCAAAATATGAAAAATAATACTTACTTCCCGGGCTTGTGAGGATGGAAAGACATAACATATACCAAAATGCCTAGGCCTGTTCTCAGCACATAGTGAGAATTGGTTTCCTTCCTCTCTCCACACACTTATCACTTATACCCATCTTTCCCTTTTTCCTTTTGCCATAACTCAGCACTTTAGAAAAGACCTTATCTTTTTTTTTTTTTTTTTTTTTTTTTTTTTTGCGGTACGCGGGCCTCTCACTGCTGTGGCCTCTCCCACTGCAGAGCACAGGCTCCGGATGCGCAGGCTCAGCGGCCATGGCTCACGGGCCCAGCCGCTCCGCGGCATGTGGGATCTTCCCGGACCGGGGCACGAACCCGCGTCCCCTGCATCGGCGGGCGGACTCCCAACCACTGCGCCACCAGGGAAGCCCAGACCTTATCTATTTTCTATTTCTCCTGAAAAGGCTGTGCAAATCTAGCATGTCGACTTGATGTTGTGTATGAGTGTTTATGAGAACTGTGCCAAGGAATGGGACATTCTCATCCTATCCAAATACTTGCTGTAGCTCAGAAAAGGGGACAGACAGCCCAGCCCAGGTATATGCAGGCTGAGGAAGACCAACGGCACTAACAGAAGCCAAGTAATTTCCCCACCAGGCAGAATCAAGGAGCCCGAAGTTAAAAGAATAGGATATGTTTCCCAGACATCTATTTCTGTTGGGGGTCCTAGCACTGATCCTTGCCTCAAGGGTCTGAATGCCTAATTGCTAGAGGCATCTCAAAAGAAATTTAATCAATGGAGGCAGAAACAAATCAGTAGACAAGCTGGCCCAAATGAGATGCCCTCCACTAGAATCCTGTAATTGCCTGAGCTGGATTCCCATCAGAAAATATACCCAATGAAATAGTGGAAAGCTTTTTGTATCTGGAGTGAATAGAGATCTAATGTAGGAAAATTACTAGAAAATTGAAGAAGGCAAACACAATGCTGAACATTTTAATGTAGCCCTAGAGTGAATTTTTGTTCCTGTTCTAAAGTTTTCTCAATAAGCCTGTAATCATCTTGAAAGAGGCGGATGATAACAATGACTGGTGGAGCAGGGGCAGGGGTAAAGGGGAAAAGCAAGATGTGTTCCAAGTTAGAGCTGTATGTTTGATAATGTAGATCTGGAACTTCATGGCTTTGAGATATAACTGCCTTAAAGTAACACAGCCCTCTCTCTCTCTCTCTCTCTCTCTCTCTGTATGTGTGTGCGTGTGTGTGTGTGCACATGCACATATGTATGTGGCCAGTAAGTGGGTTCAAAGGCAATTCCAAAGGAGGGGGTGTAAAGACTTTTTCAGTAAAGCAGAGCCCTTTGAACAAGTGTATAAAACTCACAAGATGACTGCTCTGAGCAAATCCCTCGCCTGAATGTATAAGTACTGGTGTGAGGATACAGAGAATTGGAATCAGAGAGCTCACTGGAATCCCAAATCTTCCAGTTAGAAAATACGTGGCTTTGGGCAAGTTTTTTTTTCTGAGCTCTAATCTGTAAGATGTAGAAAATAATCCTTACCTCACAGGATTATTTTGAGGTTTAAATAAGATAAAGTTTTTTATTAGAAGCTTTGTTTTATTCAAAGAGCTAGACCCATTACTTCTGAACATCTTTTTTCATGTCTCTCTCTTCACACCTCAAATCACTCTTTTAACATTCCTGTTTTGATCAATCAGCAAATATTAACCAAGCATCCACCATACATTCTGTCTCCAACACAGCCTTTTGAACTCGAAGTAAAGGTCAAACCAGTATTCCTGCTCTAAAGAGAAGTAGTCCTGGGGAGATATAGGAGGTGTGTGGTAGGGCTGGACCCAGCTCAGATTGAGGCACTGGTGAGATTGGGCTTTGGTGTTCTACTGCCTCCCTTACGAGTACGAACTGGTTTCTTCCCTGGGCAAGCACTGTTAATAGTGCTATTTGCCCCACATTTCACTCTCTGATTTTGTAATAGGTGGATTTGCTTTGTTATTGGGAAGGGTAGGCCCCTCTCCTAACCTCAGGGGAGTGTGTCTTACTCTAAGCCCAGGGTAATCCCATTCCCCTTTGCCAGTGATTGCTTTAAAGGAAGGCTTGAAGCTTCTGCTAAGAATTTTGCCTTCCTAGTAAAAGTCAGAGATGTGGCTTCCAAAGCTCTTTTCCTTTCCTTCCATTTTCAAAGTAATGCCTGAAACTGCAGCAGCCATTCTGGGGTCATGAGGCAATAAACACAAGAATTAAAAGTCGATAACCAAAGATGAGAAACTGGGTGTTAGAAGACAGAAGGAATATGGATTCTTGATGATATGATAGAGCCCTGAACTGCTAAACTTTTTATTAGGTGAGATGAGTAAATGTCTGTATTCCTTAAATCACCCTTAATTGGGTTTTCTGTTACTTGCTACTAAAAGCATTCCTATCTGATATTCCTTCCCTTTGAATAGCATCCCTTTCTGAAGAGCTACAAGGTCATACTGCAACCTTCCTCATGGCCCGACTGCTATCTTTGTTTCCAGCTGGCTGCAGGGGATCCCTGCTAACGTATTAGCTGGATTTAAGGTATGTTTTCATCAAAGAGAATTTACATTTTAACATAGGATTCCTGGGACCAGAAAAATCTCGTAGGGACAAAGGCATAAAACCATGATGGTAGAATGACAGGTTGTGGGATGGATACTTTGCAGAGGACTGAGAATCTTAATTTATGCCCCTTCAATCCCAGTGTGTAAGTGACCACCTGGTCTACCTATGTTTGTTCCCCAGAGCCTTGCTTTAAGCCATGCACTCAAAATGTGCTTCACCAGCAGTACTAGCATCACTTGAGGACTTTTAAAAATGCAAAATCTCATGCGCCAGCCCAAACCTGCTGAATCAGAACCTGAATTTTAACAAAGATCTCCAAGTGACTCATATGCACATTAAAGTTTGAGAAGCAATCCCTAGAAGACACAGAATTGCTAGAGTTAGAAAAAGATCAATTTTCTAGTACCAGGCGAATAGTTGGCCAGGCACAGTATTACAAGGAAAAACTCTCATATTGTCTTTTTATCCAGCTGTAGAGATCTGGGGTAAACCAGATTTGTTGAATAAATAAGTACAATTCTTTCAGCGTCATCTGAATGTGGAGACCAGAACCACGAAGCACAACTCACTTGTTTCAAGATTACATCTTATTTCTGAAAGAGAAATGAGTTATACAGAAATTGAGAGACATAACAGAGACGGGAATAGCAGTGCTGTAGTCTAAGGAAGGGCCCACTGGAGCCAGACATGTCCTCACATTACAGGCCCTCAATTAGGTGGCTTCATGTGAGGGTCCACCCCTCCCTCAAGGACTCAGAATCTCATTATTGGCAGTGCCTGGTGATCAGGTGATTAGAGTTATCCACATCAATAAAAATAAACATTAGTTTGCATGAGACTCAAGAATGTAAAAAAATTAATTAAATAAAATATATAGCCATCATATGGTCAGGAAAACTTTCTTTGGCCTGTTCCAGAGAATTTTCTCCCTGTGACAAGCTTTACGGTAACCCAAGTCATAATCAGAAGTCATCTTACTGATTTATCAGGAGACATCCCTAAATCAGGGACCAGACTTCTTGAAAGTCCCTAAAATCAGTTCATTTTTTTTTTTTTTTTTTACAGACAGACCTACAAGGGAGGCAAAATGAAAATAAGAAGGACGCTTTGTGTTCATGGAATCATTAGGGGATGAAAAGATAGAAAGACATAGTCTCTCCCCTCACAAAGTACAACCCATGTGTTAGGACTTGCTGGTGGGTTGTAACCAGTTGTGAAGTAGTCACTAGCAATTTATATGTTAAAGTTTTGAAGACTGTGAATGATGTGTTGTACTGGAGATGCCCAAGACTACCCTCAGATGCTCACAGTTATGGTTTATTAAAGTGAAAGGATACAGATTAAAATCAGCATAGAGAAAGGTTCATGGGAAGAAGTCCAGGAGAAACCACGTACAAGCTTCCAGTTCTCCCCTCCCAGTGGAGTTGCATGCGGATGCACTTCATTTCCCAGCAATTATGTATGACAACACATGTGAAAGGTTGCCAACCAGGGAAGCTCCCCTGAGTCTTGGTGTCAAGGGTTTTTTAACTTGAACAGCATTTGAAGTAGGATCGCCACTAGTAGGCTACTGTGAGACAAACATAGTGAGAGCTTGAATTATAGTTGTGGATATGGAAAGGAAAAGAGTCTTATTAGAAACAATTCAGATACAGAATCTATAGGACTGAACTCTAAGAATTTGGTAAATAGTGACATGTCAGAGAAAGGAATGGAAGAGAGGTTGGGAGTCACACATGTTCCAGGGTTTAGACTACAAGGTGACTGGGATGACTGTGGTGCTACTATAGGAAATAGAGAAAGTGGAAAATATGCACTGGAGACTATTTGAAGAGGGGCAGGTGGGTGGGAGTGGATCAGAGATAATCCATTCGATTTGGAAATGGTCAGTGTGAAATACCAATAGAATGTCCAAATGATGTCCATCAGGGCATTCAAAAAATGAGCCTGGGGCTTCCCTGGTGGCGCAGTGGTTGAGAGTCCGCCTGCCGATGCAGGGGACACGGGTTCGTGCCCCGGTCCGGGAAGATCCCACGTGCCGCGGAGCGGCTGGGCCCGTGAGCCATGGCCGCTGAGCCGGCGCGTCTGGAGCCTATGCTCCGCGGCGGGAGGGGCCCCATGGGTGAGAGGCCCGCGTACCAAAAAAAAAACAAACAACAACAACAACAAAAAACCTGTAGCTTGGGAGAGGGTTGAGGTTTGAGAACCCTTAGCATCGAGGTTCTGTGAAAATAAATGACATTATCTTGAATAGATATTTTATCTAAAGAAGACATACAAATGGCTAACAGGCACATGAAAAATGTTCAACATCGCCAATTATTAGAGAAATGCAAATCAAACTCACAGTGAGGTATCACCTCACACCTGTTAGAATCATCATCATCAGAAAAATGTACAAACAACAAATATTGGAGGTGTTTGGGGAAAAGGGAACCCTCCTACACCATTGGTGGGAATGCAAATTGGTGCATGGAAAACAGCATAGAGATTCCTTAAAATACTAAAAATTGAACTACCATATGACCCAGCAATAACTCTTATTCAAAAAGATACATGCGCCCCAATGTTCAGAGCAGCACTATTTACAATAGCCAAAACATGGAAACAACCTAAGTGCCCATCAACAGATGATTCCATTAAGAAGATGTGACACACACGCGTGCGTGTGCATGCACACACACACACACACACACACACGAAATACTGCTCAGCCATAAAAAGGAATGAAATATTGCCATTTGCAGCAAAGTGAATGGACCTAGAGGGCATTATGCTTAGTGAAATAAGTCAGACAGGGAAAGACAAATACTTGTATGTTATCACTTATATGTGGAATCTAAAAAACAATACAAATGAATGTATATACAGAACAGAAACAGACTCACAGATACAGAAAACAAACTTGTGGTTACCAAAGGGGGGAGAGAAGGCTGGAGGGACAAATCAGGGGTATGGGATTAACAGATACAAACTACTATATATGAAATAGATAAGCAACAAGGATATACTATACAGCACAGGGAATTATACCCATTATCTTGTAGTAACCTTAATGGACTATAATCTGCAAAAATACTGAATAACTATGCTGTACACCTGAAACTAACACAATATTGTAAATCAACTATATTTCTATTAAAAAAAAAAAAAAGAAGGAGAATGTAAGGGAGAAAAGAGGCTGACCTGAGAAAGAAGTGTGGGGATGCCAATATTTAAGGGACAGGCAAGAAAGAGGCATCGGAGAAAGTTAGAGAAGAGAAGCAGAGGCGATTCAGGTCGGAAGCCAAGGCAGCAAAGGGAGTCCAGAAGTCTGCCATGCCCTCGAGAAGTCAAGCAGGATGTCAGAAAGAGACTGCTGAGCCTGGTTGGCAGCAAAGAAAGCCAATGCTTCGTGACCTTGAGGGGGACGCGGGCCAGATTTCAGGGATTAGGGAACAAGTGAGTACTAGGAAAGCGGAGGACAGAGCCTCTCTCCCCCATGCCTCGGGGAAAAGCAGGAACTTGTGGATGGGGCTGCTGGGGTGGGAGGGGCACGGATATGACAGAGGGGTAGGCAACCCCAAGCAAAATGCTGACCCAGTGGGCATCCCAAAGCTTAGAAGCAAGCTTAGGAAAGCAAGTCCCCCAAAGGCCTTAGATGATGACAAGCTTTTCTTTCTCACGAAGCTGGGGCAGTTACTTTGACAAAGCACCTTTAAAATCTGGTGATACTGTGAACGTTCCTCAGAGACCACAAGGGAAAGGATCCCACAATCAATTATCATCTGGGCACTCCTCACTCCCACGGAATTTGGCGGGTCCTTGGGTGCTGCGTTCCAGCTCAGGATCTCTACTCTTCAGATTAAAGAGTCATTACGACTCTGTTTATTTTAGAAAAGATTTATGGTTCCCCCTCCTCATTTCTCAAGAACAAACTTTCGTCTGTATAGAGTGAGTCATTAAATATATCGGCTCAACCGCTCTGGCTGCAAGATTACAGATATAAAAATCATCTGATTTTGACAAAAAACAGCTGCGCTTTTCTTATTACTTTGAGTCCACAATCACGTGTGGATAGAGACAGGGAATGTGACTGGTCAAGTTTTCACGACAGCCAGAGAGACACAGGACCTCCACCCTAACCAGCAATCTTCCCAAGACCCTCCAACAAGTCACCTTCACTAAGATGTCTCTCAATGCATTCATGTCAATTTAACTCAATTCAACCTACTCTCATGAGCTATTCCCATGAATAATATGGAATATGAGGAATGAACAGGAAGGGATATTTATGCTCAGGAAGTTTACAGTCCACCAGTGGTACGTTAAACAAAACCCACTGAGAACTAAGACTGATTGTGGTAGAGGTGTTTGAGGAATGAGCACAGGAAGGCAAGCTTAGCCCGCAGGCAAGAATTTTTGGAGGGGGTGGTGTTGGACTTCATCCTGAGGGACCTTAATTGTGTGTGAGTGTGTGTGTGTGTGTGTGTGTGTGTGTACGTATATGTACACACAGGTGTACTGGGGTTAATTAGAGGGAAAGTGAAACATTTCAGGAAAAGGTACTTTATTAAGCAAACACACAGAGGCAGAGAATTGCAGTGCATGGTTAATGCATGCGAAAATCAGAGTGGAGGAGGTTTTAGGTCCAGATGTTCACAAACTTTTTTTTTTTTTTGGCGGTACGCGGGTCTCTCACTGTTGTGGCCTCTCCCGTTGGCGGAACACAGGCTCCGGATGCGCAGGCTCAGAGGCCATGGCTCACGGGCCCAGCCGCTCCACGGCACGTGGGATCCTCCCGGACCCGTGTCCCCTGCATCGGCAGGCGGACTCTCAACCCCTGCGCCACCAGGGAAGCCCAGATGTTCACAAACTTTGATGTGTGTTAGATCCACTTGGGCAACTTGTGACAAATTCATCAGCCCAGGCCTTGTCCCCGGATTTTACAACCTAGGCTGCTGGGATTTGGAGATGTTAATGATTAGCCAGGGTCATACTGCTCATTAATTAGCAGCTGAACTAGCTGGAGAGCCTGTTTTCAGGGAAGGACAAGTTCTTTTGTCTATTTATTTTTTGTTTTTGAAGGAACCTGAGGTGTAAGATTTGTGAGGTGAGCTAAAAGAAGACTAGAGAAGCAGGTTGGACTCAAATTAAGGAAAGATTGGATAAAAGGCTAAGGAAATTGGAATATTTCTATCAGCATACAGAGTCACTGAAGATTTCAGAGGGAGAAGTGACACTGTCAAAGTAATCAGAGATGTGATCTGAGAACAAAACTTGTGGTTCACCCTGTTGACTGGAGATAGAATCACAACTGGCTTAAAGATCCTGTATCTTCCCAGACAGCTAGGCCCTCCCACCGTCGTTTGAAGCATGTTCCTCTTGAAGCCCACAGAGGCCAGTTTTTTTTCTCCTTATATAAATAGTAAAATATCTATGTGAAAATATCACTTCATCAAGCATCTTTCAAAACAGCTCATTAAATCCTTGGAATGCAGAGTCAGTGAGAGGAATGCAAATTTTCATCTAGATTTTGACCCAAGGGCAATATATGCCCATCCTCCCTGCCCTACCTCATGTGGACCACCTCCATGGTAGGAGTAGCAGCCACAAGTCTATGCCTGAGGATACAGGGGGAGTGAAGGTGAGCAAATCAGGAGTCTCGTCTATAAATGTTAGGCCTCTCAATAACACCAGGGGCAGATGGAGAGCCAGGGGATGAGAACTGTGTTGCTCCTGGGCGTCTGGGAGTCTGGGCCCTATTTATGTCTACCTTGCTTATCAAAAACTGAGGGAGAGGGATGGGAAAGGTACTTGAAATCTGTACTTCCTTTAGCTCAACAGTTATTTATACTGGGTTATACTGACATTGGAAAGACAACTATTTTGGCTGTCAAGCAGGGCTGGAGTTGTTGGTCATGGGGTTTGAAGGTGATGGCCCTGACTGAAGGCCTCGAGGCAGCATCTCCCGCTGTTCCTGCAATCGATACCTGGGCCTCGGTCCACTCAATGTCATGAGAGGAGACAGAGCCCTGAAGCAAAGAAATCTGGATCACAGAAAAGTATTCAAGGGTCATGCAAGCCAACGGTTGCCAACTGCACAGTCCTTCAGGAGCTGCAGGCAGTGAGGATGCCTTAGCCTCCCATGTGTCCAAACAAGATTGATAGGAGAAGCCTCCTGTTTTGATTCTGGAGATGTTCATATCCAGATGAACTCCATACCTAAAGAATGTGCTGAAAACCCAAGTTCCAGAAATATAAGGTCAGGTGTCCAGAGCTGTACCCAGGAAAGTGTACATAGTCGCTACAGAGTCACCTCCACCATGAAGCAAGGCAGCCTGATGATACTGACACGGAGTCTGGAGATCATGGTAGTAGCTCCTTCTCACAATTCCGATATCTCTTCAAGGGGTTGCAAACTTCAAGGGGTTCTATTTATTTTGATTCTGGGTGTCAAACTTGTTATACAGCATACAACAGGAGTTGCCCTTGGAATTGGGCTACTTACAACTTTTATACATGCAACCAAAAGCATTTTAAATCAGGTTTTTCTAAGGGAAAGGTGCTCAGAGATTCAGTGTGCTTGGTTACTGGTATTCATAGCAGGATCTTCCATTCTTTCATATTACACCTTTTATTCTCAGTCACTTTATTATAGCTTAACTTTTAAAAAGTCTGCTCTAGACCCCATTCGAGCTTCTGGGAAGTACTTCGATTGCTGGAATTACAGACTTCATTCTGAAATTCCTCTTCATGGGCTTAAAATGCCTATTTTACTGGTGTCTTCTTTCATCATGCCTTTTCTTTTCTTTTATATTTTTAATTTTTAAAATTTAAGTATAGTTGATTTACAATGTTGTGCCCATCTCTGCTGTACAGCAAAGAGACTCAGTTATACACATATAGACATTCTTTTTTAATATTCTTTTCCGTGTATAGCACAGGGAACTATATTCAATATCCTGTGATAAATCATGCCTTTTAAATCCAAGGGTTACTGGCATATGATTTTAGAAGAATTATGTCACTATTACCAAACTTTTGTTCCCATACCAGTTTGCTTTCATTACCTTATAAGCTATGGGGAGTTTGGTAATGTAACCAGATGGATTCTTGGGATATTGCTGGCTTTACTCTACCTCACACTAAAAGTTCTAGAATTTTTTGCACACCTAAAACTTTCAGACAGGGTTTTGCCAGTATTTTTTTTTTAACTTTTGAATTTTATTTTATTATTTTATACAGCAGGTTCTTATTAGTTATCTATTTTATACACATCAGTGTATACATGTCAATCCCAATCCCTCAATTCATCACACCACCACCACCACCACCCCGCCACTTTCCCCCCTTGGTGTCCATACGTTTGTTCTCTACATCTGTGCCTCTATTTCTGCCCTGCAAACTGGTTCATCTGTATTATTTTTCTAGGTTCCACATATATGTGTTAGTATAAGATATTTGTTTATCTCTTTCTGACTTATTTCACTCTGTATGACAGTCTTTAGATCCATCCACGTCTCTACAAATAACCCAATTTCATTTTTTTATGGCTAATATTCCATTGTATATATGTGCCACATCTTCTTTATCCATTCATCTGTCCATGGACACCTAGGTTGCTTACATGACCTAACTATTGTAAATAGTGCTGCAATGAACATTGGGGTGCATGTGTCTTTTTTTTTTTTTTTTTTTTTTTGCGGTACAGGGGCCTCTTACTGTTGTGGCCTCTCCCGTTGTGGAGCACAGGCTCCGGAAGCGCAGGTTCAGTGGCCATGGCTCACGGACCCAGCCGCTCTGCGGCATGTGGGATCCTCCCAGACCGGGGCACGAACCCACGTCCCCTTGCATCGGCAGGCCCCACTGCGCCACCAGGGAAGCCCTTGTGTCTTTCTGAATTACGGTTTTCTCTGGGTATATGCCCAGGAGTGGGATTGCTGGATCATATGGTAATTCTACTTTTAGTTTTTTAAGGAACCTCCATACTGTTCTCCATAGTGGCTGTATCAATTTACATTCCCACCAACAGTGCAAGAGGGTTCCCTTTTCTCCACACTCTCTCCAGCATTTGTTGTTTGTAGATTTTCTGATGATGCCCATTCTAACTGGTGTGAGGTGATACCTCATTGTAGTTTTGATTTGCATTTCTCTAATAATTAGTGATGTTGAGCAGCTTTTCATGTGCTTCTTGCCCATCTGTATGTCTTCTTTGGAGAAATGTCTATTTAGGTCTACTGCCCATTTTTTGATTGGGTTGTTTTTTTTGATATTGAGCTGCATGAGCTGCTTGTAAATTTTGGAGATTAACCCTTTGTCAGTTGCTTCATTTGCAAATATTTTCTCCCATTCTGAGGGTTGTCTTTTTGTCTTGTTTATGGATTCCTTTGCTGTGCAAAAGCTTTGAAGTTTCATTAGGTCCCATTTGTTTATTTTTGTTTTTACTTCCATATCTCTAGGAGGTGGGTCAAAAAGGATCTTGCTGTGATTTATGTCATAGAGTTCTGCCTATGTTTTCCTCTAAGAGTTTTATAGTGTCTGGCCTTACATTTAGATCTTTAATCCATTTTGAGTTTACTTTTGTGTAAGGTGTTAGGGAGTGTTCTAATTTCGTTCTTTTCCTTGTAGCTGTCCAGTTTTCCCAACACCACTTATTGAAGAGGCTGTCTTTTCTCCATTGTGTATTCTTGCCTCCTTTATCAAAGATAAGGTGACCATATGTGTGTGGGTTTACCTCTGGGCTTTCTATCCTGTTCCATTGATCTCTATTTCTGTTTTTGTGCCACTACCATACTGTCTTGATTACTGTAGCTTTGTAGTATAGTCTGAAGTCAGGGATCCTGAATCTTCCAGCTCCATTTTCCTTTCTCAAGATTGCTTTGGCTATTTGGGGTCTCTTGTGTTTCCATACAAATTGTGAGATTTTTTTGTTCTAGTTCTGTGAAAAATGTCATTGGTAATTTGACAGGGATTGCATTGAATCTGTAGATTGCTCTGTAGTATAGTCATTTTCACAGTGTTGATTCTTCCAATCCAAGAACATGGTATATCTCTCCATCTATTTGTATCATCTTTAATTTCTTTCATCAGTGTCTTATAATTTTCTGCCGAAAGATCTTTTGTCTCCTTAGGTAGGTTTATTCCTAGGTATTTTATTCTTTTTGTTGCAGTGGTAAATAGGAGTGTTTTCTTAATTTCACTTTTAGATTTTTCATCATTAGTGTATGGGAATGCAAGGGAATTCTGTGCATTAATTTTGTATCCTGCTACTTTACCAAATTCATTGATTAGCTCTAGTGGTTTTCTGGTAGCATCTTCAGGATTCTCTGTGTATAGTATCATGTCATCTGCAAACAGTGACAGCTTTACTTCTTCTTTTCCAATTTGGATTCCTTTTATTTCTCTTTCTTTTCTGATTGCTGTGGCTAAAACTTCCAAAATTATGTTGAATAAGAGTGGTGAGAGTGGGCAGCCTTGTCTTGTTCCTGATCTTAGTGGAAATGTTTTCAGTTTTTCACCATTGAGGACGATGTTGGCTGTGGGTTTGTCACATATGGCCTTTATTATGTTGAGGTTAGTTCCGTCTATGCCTACTTTCTGGAGGGTTTTTATCATAAAAGGGTGCTGAATTTTGTCAAAAGCTTTCTCTGCATCTATTGAGATGATCATATGGTTTTTCTCCTTCGATTTGTTAATAATTGCCAATATTTTTTACACTACCAAGTTACGAAGTGGCTGCCAGTAAGAGACAATGTTCAGATGTGGACGATATTTGTTCAATATGTCAAGCTGAATTTCAAAAGCCAATTCTTATCTGTCAACATGTATTTTTTGAAGAGAGAAAACTGTCCACTGTGCAGAACTGTGATTTCAGACCATATAAACAAATGGAAAGATGGTGTCACTTCATCACACCTTCAAATATATTAAGTTTTGAACTTCATATTAAGGCCAAAAAATACTAATTTCATTTGCTTACAGTGACTATTGATAAAGGCATTAGAATGGATTTCAGGGCCAGAAGTTAAGAAAAATGTTTCCAAATAGTTATAGAGTATTATAATAAGACTTAAGTGTGTAGTCCAAATTAACAAAAGATTAAATGAAAGAACCCTATATTTTAAAATATACATAAGTAATGTTAGGGCTTCCCTGGTGGCGCAGTGGTTGAGAGTCCACCTGCCGATGCAGGGGGCACAGGTTCGTGCCCCGGTCTGGGAAGATCCCACATGCCGCGGAGTGGTTGGGCCCGTGAGCCACTGTCGCTGAGCCTGAGCGTCCGGAGCCTGTGCTCAGCAACGGGAGAGGCCACAACAGTAAGAGGCCCGCGTACCACAAAAAATAAATAAATAAATAAAAATAAAATAAATAAAATATACATAAGTAATGTTCAACCTAATGCATATGCAACATTTATACTATCCTATTTGACAGATGACTGCAGTTAAATTGTAAATGTGTTTTCTTGTTAATACTACCAAAATGGCAACTGGATAACTAGAACTAGCGGTTTTAGAGAAATTCAGGTATTCTTTCCTTTCATTATTTTCACAACAAAGAATATTTTTCATAAAACTGACACACTTTACCTGAAAGTAGAATTTTCTTTATCATTCCTATTTGACTTTTATAATTCCCCTTCGAAAAATTCTAAAAATTTTTATAAAATTTGAATTTTTTTTTTTTTTGCAGTATGCGGGCCTCTCACTGCTGTGGCCTCTCCCATCGTGGAGCACAGGCTCTGGACGCGCAGGCTCAGCGGCCATGGCTCACGGGCCCAGCCGCTCCGCGGCATGTGGGATCTTCCTGGACCGGGGCACGAACCCGTGTACCCTGCATCGGCAGGCGGACTCTCAACCACTGTGCCACCAGAGAAGCCCTCGTGATCTTTTTTGTATAGTGCTATGGACTACCCTGACTATTACACACACAAAAAAAGACAACTACTTGGCATCAGTAGCTGATCAATGCATGCATCACCCGCTTCTTTGTACATTCACCATGTGGGAAATTCCCCTGTCTTCTATTCCATAATTTTTCCTCCTTCTCTTTGTCTTCTGGAGGGTATAATATAGTTTAAACTGAAAGATTAAACAAAGACATCTTAAGTGGAAGCACTCCCTATAGAAGAAAGCTCAAGATTGTAATTAAAACGTTGGCGGTATCATTGGATACCAGAGAAACTATCACCTTAGAACAGAGATTGGGCTAAAATAACCCAGAATGAGGAAAATCTTTTTAAAGAATCATCTGCACTATGTATCGATCCATCTGCATTTTGTGTGAAAGGCAGAAGTTCAGCGGTCACATACTTTTCCTTCACACTGTGCTCAGATGCAGTGTTTCTCCATGGGCATGCTATGGTAATGCAGTAGTTCTGTGTTATATAGAATCACCCCACAATGCAGGATACCCAGTATCCCTAAATGCCAGCAGCACTCCTCAGTCTGGAAAAGCTGAAAATGTTCTGGGCACCACTGCTCTAATGTTTCAGAGTACGTTGCATAAACTATTTCCTCGGATCAGCATAATGATTTGAAACATTAGTAACATCTTCATTCGTCAGATGATGAGCTGAGGCTTGAAATGGATTGCTGGCTTTTCCACATGGCTAGTGAGGGGTGCTGCTGGCTCTAACACCAAGGAGCAGACTCTAAATTCGGCTCCTTTTCTAAAACATTGTGCTGCCTTTCGGTGGAGGCAGAGACTCAGACTTGATCTCAATCCACTAGTAAATACATGCAGGTGAATTGGTGTTGCTCTTGCTGTTATTTGTATTTCTAGCTTTCTTCTAAGGAGCCTGGGTCTTGTTAAATAGAGGACACTTTGTTCTGTGGGTCTTTGTTGGAAGGGTAGAGGTAGGAGCTAAGAGGACCTGGGTTAGTTTGGCTAACAGAGGGAGTAGATCATGGAGCTTCCAGGGATAATGAGGGATGAGGGGAAATAGGAAAGAGAGCCACTAGGACCTAGTGAGGCCTTGAGTAATGCAACATGACCTACCTTCCCATGCACTCTCACCCATGAGTCCCAAAACTTCAGTACAATGTTACTCATGAAATGCTTAGAGAGTGAATTTTTTGGTGTAAAATGGCAAGGGGCTGAGTATTACTCCTGGGTTGAGAGAGGCTAATGCAGAGACAGCACACCTGGACCCAGAAGCCAGAGGCAGGAGGTACCGTGAGGGTGTCAGTGACTCTGAGAATCAGCAGAAATCAAAGCAAGGCCTGGAGTTTTCACAGATGTGGAACTGGTGAATTTACCCAGACATCTGAGACTGGGGGAGCACCAGTTCACATCTGAATCGTAGGCGATTAAAGTGAGGGCCCAAACATTGCTCGGTTCTAGAATACTTTCAGGTGTTAGAGGGAGGAGAACCAATCTGTGTCAGAGATTATACAGCCTGAAACTTTCCGCAAGGCAGTCTAAAGATTTGTCTCCTTATTTAAGCAAATTCACACAGTATTTGAAGTGGCTGATCGTTTACTTTTCACACTGGTCAGGACCATAAGTGGAATTCTCTGAATAGAGTTAAAATTGGTGAATGTGGGATGTGATGAAGAAATGAATGCCCTGACATCTATTCAGCTAGTGTCGTCAGACCTGTCACTTCCATAAGCAGGGAGAAGACAACCATTCCAGGTCATTCTCTGTAATAAACACAGGATGCTTATGTAACTTTCATGAACAGATTTCATGAAAACGACAAAATGACAGAGAATGACTGAATTCACATATGGAATAAGGAGCAAATGTTAAATGTAATTATTATCCATTTATGATTATTATACACTAGGATTCTCATAAAAGCATCCAGTTTGTTCTCAATAAAAACTTGGTGAAATCTGGCTTGTATTCCTTTGGACACACCAGTCTGGTCTCATTTTCTTGCTGGAATGCTCTGGTTTGCTGCTTTTTTGTATTCAAGACCTTATTACTGCTTGGAAAATGTTCCTTATCTTTGCATGTGCACTAATCTTTATGTGAGAAGCAGGAGATGGTGCCCCTAGGTGCCTGCCCTGCAGCTGAGAGTCTCACTGAGATCTGGGCCTGAGTGTTGCCCCCTAGGGGTTCTCTGATGCACTGCCCTGCAGCCCTGGGGAGGATGCTCATTCACTCTAGGCCAGTGGTCACCTTCAAGGCCCCCAGTGTTCCAAGTGGTTCAGGGAGAAGAATAAGAGAAAAACCACTACTGATGCCAAATTTTGTGTTACCTTCTTCTACCCTGATGCTTCCCAAGAGGTCTCTCAATTCCCAATTCCCCCTCATGGTCCCCATCATCTTTCCAACCTCTTGCCCCCAGGCAGGCTTTGGCCTGACGTGTCCCAGACACAATTAGTCAGTGGTTGACTCTCATTCAAATAATAATAAAATATCAGAATAGCACTGCATTCTTTGAAGATGAACTTGACAGGCCTGAAATCTCAGAAGAAATCTTGCAGGGATGAAGCCCAGGGTCCCCAGTGGGCCTCTCCCTGAACCCTGGGCAGAGCTTCCCATCACAGCCAGCACAGTGGGGGAACATTCTACCCAGCTTACACTCTTTCCTCAGTGGCTCTAGATTTCTACTGCAACCTGTTTCGAATTCAATGTTTTATAAGGAAATGGCACAGAAAAGGAGCACAGCTACTGCTTAAGCAGGCAACTCTCAGGGTCCCAGAATTTAAAAGGGTTTAGAAAATATCCTAGAAATCACAGTAAAAGGGTGTTCAGAGACAAGTGTAAGACCCACCAAACAGTTCTATCAATTGAGTGAGGGATATTTACAGAAGGCGATCAGAGACCCAAAATTCCAAGGGAAAGAAACACAACCATAAACTAAACATCTTTATCTAAATGAACTCTCTATGTTTGCAAGTGAGTCCTCTCTGGACTTTGAAGCATGGATTTGAAATTTGCATGGCATGGCAATCCACTGAAGCCAATTTGACCTTTTGGTAAATATGAAGTTTATCTGGTAAATGTCAATAGCCTCCAAGCATTAGAAGTGGGGGCTATGGGGGAGCCTGTATGTTCCTTTCCCCACAACTGTGCTACCAGAAGGCATACTACAATGAAACCTAGTTTTAGAAAATATTCTGACAACACCTAAATATTTATTCACATTAAGGGTCAAAGATAGTCTTAAGCCTGCTCTGTAGCTGGGGAGGTCCCACTCTTTACCCTTGGACCCTCTGTTCAGCATTTCCCAGAAAAGGCTTAACTGAATTCAGGGCAAGCATATTCTGATGGCAGGTGTGGCCAACTTTGTGCTGGGTCAGGCATAGCATGTCTTGTGATGGGGAGGAATGCAGAACCAATTCAGAGGTCTAGACCGCAAGCTTGAACTATCTGTATTCAGCAAGCTGGGCTTGCCAGGTGCTAATACTTCATTCAGGAAAGGGCAGTCATTCCGGTATGACACTACTAACCAGCCACCTATTTGAATACTGCTCATTTCACCAATTAAAAACTATTTTAAACATCCCCTATGCTAATCAATAACCTTCCTGGTATAGATTTAGCTAATTTTATGTAAGATACTAAGTGACCCAGCAAAGGAAACTATAAACAAAATGAAAAGACAACCTATGGAATGAGAGAAAATATTTGCAAACGATGTGACTGACAAGGGATTAATTTCCGAAAAATACAAAGAGCTCATACAACAAAAAAATAACCCAATCGAAAAATGGGCAGAAGACCTAAATAGACATTTCTCCAAAAAAGACATACAAATGGCCAACAGGCATATGAAAAGATGCTCAACATCACTAATTATTAGAGAAATGCAAATCACAACTACAGTGAGGTAGCACCTCACATTAGTCAGAATGGTCATCATTGAAATGTCTACAAACAACAAATGTGGAGAAAAGGGAGCCCTCCTACACCATTGGTAGGAATGTAAGTTGGTACAGTCACCATGGAAAACAGTATGGAAGTTCCTCAAAAAACTAAAAATAGAGTTGCCATATGATCCAGAAATCCCACTCCTGGGTATATATCCAGACAAAACTATAATTCAAAAAGATACATGCACCCCTATGTTCATGGCAGCACTATTCACAATAGCCAAGACATGGAAACAACCTAAATGTCCATCAACAGATGAATGGATAAAGAAGATGTGGTACATATATACAATGGAATATTACTCAGCCATAAAAAGGAATGAAATGAGGTCATTTGTAGAGATGTGCATTCACATCTCATGTGAAATAAGTCAGAAAGAGAAAAATGAATATCATATATTAATGCATACATGTGGAATCTAGAAAAATGGTATAGATGAACCTGTTTGCAAGGCAGAAATAGAGACACAAACGTAGGGAACAAATGTATGGGCACCAAGGTGGGGAAAAGGGGAGTGGGATGAATTGGAGATTGGGATTGACATATACACACTACTATGTATAAAACAGATAACTAATGAGAACCTGCTGTATAGCACAGGGAACTCTACTTAATGCTCTGTGGTGACCTAAATAGGAAGGAAATCCAAAAAAGAGGGGATATATGTATACATATAGCTGATTCACTTCGCTGTACAACAGAAACTAACACAACATTGTAAAGCAACTATACCCCAATGAAGAAAAAAGATGTGGTACATACATACAATGGAATATTACTCAGCCATAAAAAAGAATGAAATAACGCCATATGCAGCAACATGGATGGACCTAGAGATTATCATAGTAAGTGAAGTAAGTCAGAAAGAGAAAGAAAAATACCATATGATATCACTTACATGGAACCTAAAATATGACACAAATGAAATTAACTACAAAACAGAAACAGACTCACATGGCATGGCATGTGAGATAGAGAAGAGACTTGACGTTGCCAAGGGGTGGGGGGTGGGGGACGGATGGACTGGGAGTTTGGGGTTAGCAGATGCAAACTATTATGTATAGAATGGATAAACAACAAGGTCCTATGGTATAGCACAGGGAATTATATTCAATATCCTGTGGTAAACCATAATGGAAAAGAATATAAAAGAAGAATGTGTATATATGTATAACTGAATCACTTTGCTGTACAGAAAAAATTAATACAACATTGCAAATCAACTATACTTCAATAAATAAATAAGATACAGGGACTTCCCTGGTGGTCCAGTGGTAAAGAATCTGCCTTACAATGCAGGAGATGCAGGTTCAGTCCCTGGTCAGGGAACTAAGATCCCATATGCCGTGGGGCAACTAAGTCCAAGGGCCACAACCACTTAGCTCATGCGCCTCAACTAGAGAGCCTGCGTGCCACAAACTACAGAGCCCATGCGCTCTGGACTCCACGCGCCACAACTAGAGAAGCGAAAACAACCCACACACCACAACTAGAGAGAAGCCCTTGTGCCACAATGAAAAGCCCACGCGCCGCAAAGTAAAGATCCCGCATGCCTCAACGAAGATCCCACATGCCGCCAGTAAGATCTGACGCAGCCAAAAATAAATAAATAAACAATAAATAAATCTTTAAAAAAAAATAAGATACTAAGTGACCATCTTAGAAGATCTTGATTCTGGCGAGGGTTCTTCGTCTGTTGGTTAACCACCTTTGGAAGGCAGATCCCCAAACACAGCATTCTAAATGCTAGCTAACTGCTCTTAGAGGATAGAGTAACTTTGTATATACAACTACATCACAACGTTTATATTGAGGTCTTTTAAAATAAGGGTCACACAGACAATATAACACATGGGAACAGTGAAAAGGCAACAAAGAGTAAGACAGAGTTGGAAGCAAGAGAAACAGTCTTGACTGGCTGACTTTCTGCTTTGCGAATTGTGCCTCAGGAGATGCTGAGTCCCACGTAAGGACAGGCTCTCTTTGCTGGAGACTGATTTATATTATAAGAAGTAAAGCTTGATTGGGCTGTCTCTAAAACTTTTTATTTTGAGGACTAGAATCCCACTGGCCCAGAAGTATCTAGAATAAACCATATAGCTGTATTTAGAGATTTCAGAACCTTAGAAAGAGAATTTGAGGCAAGGGTGACAGAAATGAGTCTGTTCTTTGATTCAATTCTGCATCTCCACTTTCCTCTGCTGCTGCTGAAAAGCAATGAAAAACTCTAGTAAATAAGCCTCTAAAGGTGAAGAAGCATATTTCAAGTGTGTTATCAAAATTCTATCGATTAACAGAATAATGTTACTGGTGAATCCTGGTTGAAAGGTAAAAATTTATCAGTTTTTTTTAAGGCATTCTCCCTAAAATTTAAAACTATAGTTTTTGCTGGCTCAAATTCTTTGTAAGGTGCCTCAAGCCCTTTAGAGAACAATGTGGAATATAAATGAAAAAAACACATACAGGTGCATGCATGCAAACACACACACACACACACACACACACACAACTGTAACTCTCATTGATACTTTATTTTAATATAAGGTTTAAAATTAAAATCAGGCAAGTGAAATCTTAAAATAATTTCACATGAAACCTTGGTAGTTTTAAAATTATGTCACTCATCAAACACCAAGTAACCTAAACTTTGAGATTAAATCTCTTCTGTAGAACACAAATCAATGGATCTTTCCCATTTTGAGTGCTTTTTGGAACAAGGTGGGTATGGAAATACATACAATAGTAACAACAAAATAATATAATAATAATAGTACATAAACCAACGCCTCAATCTTATGAAATAGGTCAGTCAACCTACAGCACTTCATTTTGCTATGCTTTCTTCAGCAGCTTTGAACTCCTAGTTTCATGGCTTCCGAAAAATGGCAGAAATAAATCAAGGTGCAATACAAAAGGTAGCAAAGGCAAGAACAGCGATTGTGTTTTTGGTTTCAGTGAGCTGAGACAGTAGCAGGCTCTGGCATTAGTCTACCTGGTATTAGGATAATTTCTTCAAGCATCAGACTTTTTTAAAGAAACAAAACCCCTAAAGCCAGAGGGGCAAGATATGCACAGATTATGTGCAGGTTTGTGTGGAGGTCTGTACGGAGTAGACTATATTGCCTGCATGACATGGAGGAAGGGCCCCAGAAAACCCCTCTGTCCTCAGAATATCTCCCTCACTGTCCTGTCATGGTTGACTGAGCTTCTACCATTAAAGATTTTATTTGTTGGTTTTAAGATAGTGATTTTCTAACTCCTTTATGCTGCCAACATTCTCCCTTTTGATAAAATTTTATTCAGAGGTCTAATAAAACAGATAAAAGCACAGATACTGTTGCTGAAGTAGGTGACCCATTGGATCAGCCCCTCACTCCCGCTGAGACACATCTGCAAACTGCTAGGGCTTATTGAAGGACAGCTGAAAAACCATTGGGTTAAGACAGCTTCCCAATTGATGTGAACAAAGGGTTACAGAAGTTGGGAGATATCAATTCCTTCAGCCCTTAAGGGAGGGGATGGTAGGGGAGGCGTGGGTGGAGCTCTGGCCAAGCCCTCTGTGGCCCATTGTCTCTCACTTTTATTTACCTCAGTGTATGGGTACATTATTATAATTTTCCGTGCACTAGGCTAGGGCATTATGCTCTGATAGAGTTTATCACAATTATTACTGGTTATTAACACCTTAGCATGAGCTTTTCCCTGCCAATTCTCTAAGGAAAGGAAGCATATATCAAGCTATTCTGGGTAGGGGAGATGTTGGAAATTGGGTCGTAAGCCAGGAAGCTCTCAGGAGGGGAAGAATTGAGTGGGAGGCCACGGGAGAAGGCCTGAAGTGGGGTTCTGGATGGCCTGGAACCAAAAGGTACAACGCTAAGACAAGAGGAAGAGGACACTCTGGAAGAATCCGGAGGGCTCTGAAGTGAAGGCCCTGCTCTCCCACGGAATGAGGATCAGCCCAGCTCCCAGGTGTCAGCTCAACCCACATTGGGATCACGCAGGCAAACACCCATTTTACTCCTGAGAGAGATTTTTCACAAGGTAAGTGCTCATTTGGGAGGCCCAGATGAGTGGATTATTCACCTGGAAGAAGGCAGACTCGAGTTGCAAAAGGTTAGATTAGTCATTGCAACTGGGGACCCGTCTCAGGCAGGCCCCGACAGTCTCCGACTGAAGAAACAGAGCTGCTTCCCACCTCCTCCCTCCCCAGCGTCCCGTCCTCTTCCTCTGTGTCTCAACTTCTTTTCCCATCGCTCTGACTCACAAGTGTCAGCCACTGGAGGGGCTCCCCATCTCCCAGCCCTCAGAGATCTCATTGTGAGCGGTTTCTTCTCATCCCCGTCCACTTAGTGTTGGGCACCAATCCAGACACGACCCACTCTTCCAAAGGCGCCCCCTGAGGTGCAGCTTCCTGGCAGGGACCTTCCACAGGCAAAAATGATGTGCCTCTGAGGACTGATGCGCCAGACGGACAATCCGAGGTTTATGGTTTTCCAGAAGGGGTTCACGAAGCCCTGCCAATTCCCCTTTTGCCATTGGCCAATTCCCTTTCACTGGCTCTCCCTGCCTGTCATCTGCTTTGTCAGCCAAATCCCTTTTCATTTTTCTCAGCTTCATCTTGGACTCAGGCCTAGTAAGTCCTGTCAAGAAGATTCCTGACGTATGAAGTTTTATGTCTCTTCCACCACCATCCTGAGAGGCGTTGCCTGTCCTTCACCTCTGTGAAATGTTTCACGGGAAGGCATTCCCGTGTCTGAAGCGGAGCATATTGGACCGAAACACCAAGTGAACAGCAGCAACGTTATTATTTTCCAATGAGAGTTTAGATCAAAAGATGCAAAGGAGCAATCCTCCAAGGAGTTTCGGGGGAAGGGAGAAATAAGTGGAGGAAAAACTAAAATAGAGAACGTCCTTGTACAAAACTGAAACTCTTCAGTGAGAGTCAAAAATGACTCCAAAAATGGCATAGTCCTTTTGGAATCAGGATGCTTTGATTTTTGTCTAAATCCACTCATCATCCAAGTCCTTCTGAATACTCTGGGCCTGTCCCAAATTCACTGGCCTTTTTCTCACCAAATGGCTCATTATTTCTCAGCACCATCTTTAAGTGTTAGTGAACTCAACTCACCGTTGCTCACACACAACTTGCTGGGTCCACCGGAGGGACTTGCCAAATGCAGCTCTCTTCCCATGGGATAACCTTAGTGCCTACGTGGGTTTCTGTTGGTCTGTTTGTTTAACCTAACATTTATTGAGGCTGACTAGGTGCCACACGCATTGCATGATTTACCTTATTTAATTCTCATAACAACCCTATGAGATCGGTATCATTATTGTCCCCTTTTGAGGATTATAACAGATGGAGAAACCAGCTGAGGCATTGGCTCAAGGACACAGAGCTATTACTAGGTGACAGAAAAAGAATTCTAGTTCAGGAGTGTCTAACCACAGAGCCTAAGCTCTGAAACACGGACACTCTCAAACGTCTCCTCCTTTGTTGAAGGAATTTAACGTAGAGTGAGTTTAACTTTTAAACTGTTTGTAGTTTGGGGATAGAAAATGCCCGGCCTGCAGCTGGCCTCAGAAAATACAACTCTCCAGCTCCATCGCTCTTCAGATCAGCAGGAAAACCAATCTCTCTTAGCAGATCCAGCCGGGGGCCTAACACTTCCTCAGCTGCCAGGCATATATGGATGCCGAACGCAGCTCCAGACAATACCTCTGCAGAGGTTCCCTTCTGGCACAGCCCAGCGCCCCGCAGGTGGTGCCGCTGCGCTCCGCTTCCTGTCCGCCAAGACTCAGTGCAGATCCCCCTTCGGGCCGCAGCAGTGATTCAGGAGGAAAAAAAGGACGCTCACTCCTCACCCTTTGGCGCTACTCTTGAGTCGGGGACGGTTACACACCAACCCGGGCCTGACCCGCAGTGATGCCGTCTTAGACGCGCTCACACTGTCACATCCCGAGGCTCCAGACTGCCCCCTAGAGGACGGGTTTCTCTGCTGCTCCCTTTAACCAGCTGGCTGCCGGTGGAGGCGGGGGTCGCGTGGCGGGGTGGAGCTCTCCCTCCTGTCTCCTCCTTCCCTCAAAGTATTAGTTTTGTTTAGGGGCTTCCTTGCCTTCCTTGTCCATGGGTCCTGGCTGTGGTCACCCACTGACCCTTAGTTCACCTCAACAGATTTCAATAACTGAATCTCACGGAAGAGGTATTGGAGCTTTAGTCCCTTGCTTCACAGACCCCCGGGGTTCTCAGGCAAGTTTGCACCCGCCCCTCTCAGAAAAGTTCAAGCAGAACTTTTTAATAGTCTTAAAAAAATATTCAAGGTTCACTTACTCTGCTACAATCATAACTCAATTCTCAGGGGAAGCCTAACGACTTCGCCGTAACTTGGCTTCTGCCATTTAGCTCTTAGATTGAGTTTTGCCCCACAAGCAACTTGGAGGCTTGAACTCTGTGAGCCCTTCCATGGCTGACAGGGCTCCTCAGAGCCCAGTAACTGCTGTTCACCGGCTGGGCCCTGGAACAGCCTCTCTGTTCCTTTTGCTCCTTTTCCTTTTCTTAGCGATGTTGGGCACAAGGGTGAGCAGTCCATTAACACTGGCAAGGCTGTTTGGGCTCTTCAGACGAGAGATGTCAAAGGCAGGATCCTGGGAGGGTTGCAATTATTATATTCTTAACCACCCTGCAGCCTTTTTGTACCAGACCTCTAATCTGTAACATTATAACGTAGCTGAATCGTATTTCCAATTGTCTATCTTCATCTGCAGGCCCAAGGCACATGGGGGTGTAGACTGGAGACTCAGGGTGAGCCTGGGAAGATTCAGAGCTTTTAAAAGGAGCTGATTAGCTTGGCATTTGGGAGAGAGTCTCTTCCCTTCTGTGCTCTCCTTTAATCTGATCCCAATTGGACTCAGAAGGCCAGCCAGCTCCCAGCCTCCTGGCCCAGCTGCTGCTCCCTGCCTAGGCAAGTAGGGCCATCCTGTTGGGAAGCGGGATGGACTACTTCCCTCTACCCTCTGTAGTCACCCTGCTCTTACCATATCCACCATGATAGGTTTTTCGTTGCCAAGGCTGGAAGGTGTGAGGAAGTTCTTTCCCCTTTGGGTACTATGTTTTGAACTCAATAAACTGTCATGAGGAGGAACAGACCATAAAAGTTACCATTTCTTAACTGACTTGTGTTGTCAGGCACTTTACCTACATTGTCTTATTTAATCCTCAGAAAACCACAGCAAAGGAGATTTTATTCCATTTCCCTACGTAGAGAATTCAAGACGAACAAGGTGCACCTAGTAAATAACTTACCTAGCAAATGATGGAGCAGGATTTTGAATCTAAAGTCGATGGTGTTCCCACCACTTGACTCTCCCTAATAGGCTGTGGCCTGTGGAGTGGGCTATGGCCTTCCCTCGGGGGAATTAGCCGAGGCAAAATCAGTACCTGCTTTTCTAATTGACTGCTCTTTTTTCAATCAAAAAATATGAAAAAAGATATGCCTAAATATTATAAATGTCATTTCAATGGATGATACTAATTTTAAAACAAAATTAAGTACTTCTCAAAGTAATCAACTCACTCATTTTCTCTAAGTATGGTTTTTATCTCACACTTGAAAAAAACCCTGAATTTCTAACTCACTCTCAAATTTTTGGTTTGGAACCTCCTCCAGTTTGTCTGTAGCACTAGAATGTTCTGCAGCTTCAGTATTGCCATCATGCTGTCAGCGTCTCTATAGGAGTTCTTCTACGGTGGTTAAAGGCACAGACTACAGAGCCAGGCTGTGGGCTCACCGATTTTGCCACCTATTGAGGGCAGATGGCTTCATCGGATTACTGTAAGGATCAAATGAGTTACTAGATTCAAAGTATTTAGAATTGTAAGACCTCGATGAATTTTAATTATTATTATAAAAATGTTTTCAACGGGTCTAGAAAAAGAAATTATCTATGACTGCTTTCTAGTATTTTTGCTCAGCTGCTGGTAGAAGACAACCCATGTGTCACCCACAGATCTGGGAGGACAGCTGAACAGTCCCATCTTTGGGCAGAGGACAGAAATAGGGTGGATAATAGCTGGGTATTGCTTAGCATTGTAATGAGATAAGACTCAAAGGAGACGGAGACCCTTTTGATCCATCTCAGTATTTTATAATAAAAGTGATCATCTGGTCATAATAAAAAAAGCAAGTACTGTCTTTCTAGAGAGAGGAGGCCTGTGTAATTTCAGAGGCACAGTTCCAATCATAGAAAGAAAACTGCATTTTATATTGGCAGAAAATAAAATGTTAACAGTAGTTATCTCTGAATAGTAAGACTACTATTACTTATCTTAGTTAGTTTTCTGGGGCAGTTTTCCATCATTTCCAAAGTCTTTGATGAATATATTTCACTTTTACAATAAAAAAAGTTATAAGAAATAAAGTTACAGGAATTGTATAAATTGATATGCAAGGTTCTTTCCAGCTTGTTTACTCTCTGTCAACATTTATTTTGATAACAGTTATGATGTTTTTCCATCATTTTCTTTGATACACTAGTGAGACTGGCAAATTTAATACCTGTCTTAATGAACCTAATTTCAGGAGCAAAAATCATCATTGTTTACTTCTCTTCCGACACTGTGCCTCTGGCTGAGACTAAAGCTAGGAAAATAGGACAAAATCTAGGGAAAACACAGAGTTTAATGTAAATAAACCCCCATAAGAAACATAATATTACTTAGACCTAGCCCAGGCAAACTAATATTATTTATTTGGGTTGAAGAGACACAAGCGATTTGATCCTAATTTGTAACATTTGCTCAAACACATAGTCCCTTCTAAAGCCCACGGCATTCTACTAAAATTTTTTTACTTAATATTTTAAGTATGTCAGCCTTCCAAATACTTGTAAAACAAACCGAAAATTTAGAGTGAATAATGAGCTCAAAAGATTTCAGGGGACCTCCCTGGTGGCGCAGTGGTTAAGAATCTGCCTGCCAATGCACAGGACACGGGTTCGATCCCTGGTCTGGGAACTAAGATCCTACATGCTGCAGAGCAATTAAGCCCGTGCGCCAAAACTACTGAGCCTGCGCTCTAGAGCCCTCAAGCCACAACTACTGAGCCTGCGTGTCTAGAGCCCGTGCTCTGCAACAAGAGAAGCCACCGCAGTGAGAAGCCCGTGCACCACAACGAAGAGTAGCCCCCGCTCGCCGCAGCTAGAGAAAGCCCACATGCAGCAATGAAGACCTAATTCAGCCAAAAAAAAAAGATTTCAGAACCTTCGGGATCAAATGAGAAGCTAATAGAAGATTTTAAACAATGGTTCCTTCTCACTGCTTCTAGTTTTGTTTTTCCTACAATTTAGAACATTCCTTTATAGAAAACATACTTGGAGATGCTTAGAATTAGTGAATGATTCAGGAGTGCACCTCCAGAAAGGAAAGTCCATTCTCCATTTATTTAAATCATTATTTAATGATAAACAAGTGAGGTGAGAGAATTTAGCAGTAGTCACGGTGCCAGCCAAGGAATAATTATAGTTAACATTTTTGTAGTATAGATGCTGGTCTAGCTCTACATGTAATTAAATCATTTTAGCCTTGCGACAGCCTTATGAGAGAGGGTTTTGTTATCTTCATGTTACAGGGGAAGAAATTAAGACCCAGAGAGGTTAAGGGAGTTGTTCAATGTCACACAGTCATCAAGTGGCAGAACTAGGAATTGAACCTTAGGCAGACTGGCTCTTAACTGTTCTTAACTTCTAGGCTATATTGCCTCAACTTGACTGCTAGAGCTAGAAGAAACAGACTTTGTGGACCACTGGACAGTGCCTGGGCTCTGCCACAACCACAGCGGCACCGGTAAAGGCCTGAAATACTGTAGATATGTCCATCTCCTAATCCTTGAACGATGGAGGTTCCCTTATTTGGGAAAAGGGTCTTTGCAGGTATAATTACATTAAGGATCTTGAGATGAGGAGATCATCCTGGATTAAACAGGTAGACTCTAAACCAAGTATCCTTCTAAGAGAAAGGCAGAGGGAGGTTTGAGAGAAAGGCAGAGGGAGGTTTGAGACAGACAGAAGAGGAGACAGAAGAGGAAGAGGCAACATGGTCACGGAGGCAGAGATTGGAGTGATGTGGCCTCAAGTAAAGAAATGGTGACAACACCAGAAGCAGGAAGAGCTAAAAAACAGACTCCCCCCTAAAGCTCTTCGGAGCGAGAGCAGACCTGCTGGATTTTAGACTGCTGGCCTTCAGAACTGTGAGAGAATAAGCTTGTTGTTTTTAGCCACTTGTTTTGTGGTAATGTATTACTGTAGCCTTAGGAAACTAATACTATACTGAGCATCGGTATCGTACTTTTCAGTTTTCAAAATGATTTGGCACACATGACCTTATTTGATCACACACCCCTGCACTCTGCAGTAATTTAGGTTGGGGACCTAGCTCTGCCACTAAATGGCTATGGGACCTTGTGCAAGTCACCAGCCTCTCTGGCCTTTATCTCTTTATCTGTAAAATGGAGCTAATAACAATGCCTGCCTTGTGCCCCTCACCAAGGTGTCGTGAGGATCAAAGGGAAAGAACATGAGTGAAGGTACTTCCTATACTGAAAAGCTATTTTCACTTCTTACCTTTGGGTACCATCTAAACCATTGCCTGGAGGAGAACGTGGGTGCCACGAACACGTCGGGAGGGCCGTGGACATGCTACTGCTACCTCCTTTACCAGGACCGTATGCAGCTGGAACCCTCTGGAGGTCGGGAGTGAAGCCTGGGGGTGGAGAGACAAGGAATCATTGGGAAACTGGGACAGGGACCGAAGCTTGACAAGACTGAGCTCTGCCATGAATTCAGTCATCTCATGAGCAGAGGATTGGTGTCCCAAGGCTGATTTCTCAAGAAACATATGGTCTAAGAGCAGGAAGGCAGAAAGGTCTGTTCCCCATTAGCCCTTGTCCTCTGCATGGTCAGAAGCCAAAGACCACCCCAGAAGGTGTGAGTGGAAGTTCATTTTCCTGCTGACCTTTCAGTCCTGAGCTTTTGAGTGATGATGGTTCTGAAAGGTGGTAATTAGTGCCAATTGAGGTGATGCTTTTGTGAAGCTGACACCTCTCCATTAGGAAATGGACTAAAGCCAGTGGACCAGCAACTCAACCAGGGGAGAAAAAGCTAAAAAATCAGTGCCTGGCCAAACTCTGCACAATTAGAGTCTTCCTCCAACCATGCTCTGGTGCACAATGGGAACCCTTGCAAGGCTGAAAATGGGAACGCCAAGGTTGAATGCCACCCTAAACTTTGGCATAGACATAAACAATGACAAGGAAAAAGAGACACAATGGGCGAGAGAATAGGAATGGGGGCAAGATAATTCAGTGTGCTTTTGCGGGGCAAAATAAACCCAGGCAGAAGAAAATAGCACGGATTAAGCCAAAGGCACTCATCTAAATTCAGTACGAAGCAATTTCCTGATTTTTAATGAGTTATGTCACTTGCATTCTGTCAAACTTCTTGTCTCCTGTTCTTACGTTCTTTATTTAGTCTCCACAGGTACCCAGAATTCTTCTAAAACTTGGCATCATCAGGAAAAAAAGCTTCACTCAGGTAATCACAACTTTGTAACCATTTTCCTCTTTTTCCTTTAGCCCCAACCAAACCTTTTTCCACACGTAAACACAAGTAATCTTCTAAAAGACAAATCTGAATGTGTCACTCTCCTGCCTAAACCTGTCACTGCTATGCTATTGCTATTGTACCGAAGATAAAAATCTAAAATCCTCAACATGACATGTTCTGGCTCTGAGACCTCACCAAGCCAACCTAGTACTGCTCTCCCCATCACTCTGTACTCTCCTTTGCACTTCTGTTTTCTGGATCTGGGTCTTCAAACAAGTTATTCATATGTGTGCATATATGGATATATATACAGACGTATATGGAAATGACCAAGTTTGATATATACCTAACCAAGTAAGATATGTTCCCTTTGACTAGAAAGCTCTTTCCTCTGCACTTTGCCCGGCCAACTCCCACTTCTGGTTTCCAACACATGGAATGGTCTTTCCAGATCACCCACCCCCCATTTAAAATCATGTTTTCCTTAATATTCTCTCCCATAACACTATTCTTTCCCTTAATAACACTTACCATACTGCTATGTATTTCTTTGCCTTTTGCTTCTCGCACTAAATTGTTAGCTCTAGGATGTAGGGACATAAATGCTTTATTCCCTGCAATAAAGCCAGATATTTTATCCCAGCCCTAGATATTCTGAGATTCAATTGGTCAGGAATTGGTCAGGGGTGGGGTTTGGGCCCTGGCATTTCTTCATTGCTCCTTGGGTGATTCTAGTGTGCAGTGAGGATGGAGGACTATTTATACAGTCTACCCTCATCATTTCAGGAAGGAAGTAAATGAAGCCCAGAGAGGTCACGTGACTTGCTCAGGGTCTTCTAGTGGTGGAAACAAGGACGCAGTTCTTTCAGAGCCTGGTCTCTTTACACACTATGATGTCCCTTCACTTAACCTGGAGAAGCTCTGTAAATGAGGAGGGAAAGGTTTCTCACAATTTTTGCATGCTTGGTAGGATAACCAATTTGTACCTGTTTACCTGGGACTTCCCTGGTTTTAGCAAGTTAAGAAGGGGAGAAAATGCTATCTGCCTCATAGCTGTTGTGAAGGTTAAATGACCTAACGTACGTAAAGCACGTGGCACAAAGCCTGGCATGCACGTAGTAGGAGATCAACTATTGTTAGTTTATAAAACGATATAGGAGTCTTTGGAGACAGGCTACCAAGGTAGAAACTCTGCCTTCCTCCCACCCTCCCTCCCTTCCTTCCTCTTTGTTCTTTTTTTCCTTTCTTAGTACAGGTGTAAATATATAAACATAGAATGGAGATGTCTCTTAGCAGTTGTGAGCACACTAAAATCCTTCTCTTTAAACCGGTACTCATTACTGTCTGTCAACTTTAAATGCCACCCAGACGTCTCTAGGTAGTGTAATTTCTCCCTGCCAAGTGAAAGCATTCACAGTGCTCAATCTGCTCAATCATTAAGCAGCTACTTAAAACAACTCTTTCAGGGCCTCTCCTTCCCTTGGGCATCCATGCTTGTAACTCTGTCAAAGTGCCTGTTTCCTGGAATCTGGCTTCTGCAGACTTCCCAGATGTTGGTATGCCAGACTAATTATTTTTCTAAGGCGGCACTGGTGTCCTCAGGATACCAGCTGAATTTGATCCATATGGTAGCTCTGGGAAGGGCAAAATGCTAATTATGTAGAACTTAGGCCATTGATATTTGTTTGTTTGTTTATTATCTGCACAGGCCAACTGAGGGATAAACTTGGAGGCAACTCCAACATGGTAACTGGGGTGTTCATTTAGTTAGTCTTACCTCACTTGTACTGGCGATCTTTATGTCTTTAGCAAATCCATATTAGAAATGGTAGTTCATTTGTGGAACTGTGAACGAAACAGAAATGCAGCAAATCGGAGATTTTTTGACGATGGGACTTTGAAGATTATCTCATCCAACCCCCTTGAGAGTACAGCTCATTTAATATTTTGTTAATGTAACATTTTGCAATCCACCAGGAAATTCCTCTAATCTTATCATCACCCATCAATTGGTGACAAAAGGATTTGGGGAAGGAAAGCAGCTGCAGATTTTGATGAGGGAGGGCAGTGGGCAGGTGAGGGGGGAATACATCTTGCGTGATATGCCAGGGAGAGGCTCAGCAAGGAAGGAACAGTCTAGGGAGATTGGCAATCAATAAAATCTAGCATTCTACAAAGCCATAAAAAAGAATGAACTCTATATATGTACAACAGGGATGGATATCAAAATAATTATGTGAGAGAAAGAAGCCAGATGAAAAGAGTATATAGTGCATGTCATTTATATACAGTTCTAGAAAATGTAAACTGATCTATAGTGACAGAAGCAGATCAGTAGTTGCCTGTGACTACACAACCACTATCCAACCGGCTCCTGAAGTAAGAAACTTGGTATCACCCTTGAGCCCTGCTTCTCCCTCCCACTCCCTGTCCCATGACTCAGTTGCCAGGTCCAATAGATTCTACCTTTTTAATGTTGTTCACAATCACCTTTTTCTCTCTATTATCATGGTCACCCTCTTAGGTCAGAGCTTCAAACATCTTATCTATACATTATTTTTAGTAGCCTCCAACCTATTTCTTTACCTCTATTTCCTGCCTGTTCTAATTTATCCTCTGTACTACTGTCAGAGTAACTATTAAATGTTTTCTATTGTTCAAACATAAAACTCCCCCAATATAAAGCATTTTTAAATTGTTTAAAATAATTAAGAAATATGCATAGAATTATAATACAAACACCTATGTGTCTATCACCCAGAATTAAGAACTGTTCACATTTTGGAATTTCTATTTGGCATAGTTTTTGAAAAGAAAACTTAAAATGAAATCATCTTTGTTTTCTTCTCCATCTACCCTACCAATGCTTCCCAGTTTCTAACACTGTCATTGATCACATATAACTGTATGTACTTATTTAGCTCATGTTTTTATACTTTTACTAAACATATGTATCCCTGTGTTAAAAATGAAATGTGGTATCTGCAACTTGCTTTACTACAAGTCTTTGAGATGTATGTGTTTTGATAAATATAAAGATGAAATTGACTCTGTACTGCTATATCCTATCATATGAGCATATCATACTTAATCCATTATCTTATGAGTAGGGCATTTATGTTGTTTCCAATTTTTTGCTACTAACAGCAATTCTTAATAAACATCATTGTATATATCCCTGTGGTAGGATGAGAGGTGAACCTAAACTTATGCCCATACCCTAATCTTTTGAATCTGTAAATATTACCTTTTATGGCAAAAGATGTGATTAAATTCAAGATCTTGAGAAGAAGCACTTATCTTGGATTATCCAGGTGGGCTCTAAATGCAATTACATGTATCCTATAAGAGAGAGGCAGAGGGAGATTCAACACCGCACATACAGAGGAGAAGGCCATGTGAAGATGGAGCAGACAGAGAGCCACGTGGCCACAAGCCAAGGAATGCCAATGGTCACCAGAACCTGGAGGAGGCAAGGAATGGATTCCCCCGCATGGCCTCTGGAGGGAGCATAATGCTGCTTACACCTTGGTTCCCAACTCCCGGCTCCAGAACTATGAGAGAATAAATTTCTGTGGTTTTAAGCCACCAGGTCTGTGGTAATTTGTTATGGCAGCCAAAGAAACTAACATGCTGTATAATGTACTGTGTTTACTATTACATTGTATAATCATTTTCCAGGATTTAAATTTAGGAGTTGCAGGGTATGTACATATTCTATCTTGTGTAGACGTTTAGAGGGCATTCTAATTTACACTCCTCACAGCAGTATATGATGTTTTTCATTTCCCACAATCTTGTCAATGTTGGTATTGCTAGACTTTAAAATCTCTGCCAATTCAAAGTAGTATTTCATTGTTATTTTATTTGCATTTCCCTGATTACTTGTTAGGTTGAGAATATTTTTGTGTGATCCTTGGTCATTTGAATTTCCCCTCAGTGAGATTCCTGCTTATAATCTCCATGCATATTTATTGGATTGTTTACATTTTTCTTATTTCAGTAGTTCTTTACATTTTTGAATGTAATCAAAATTACTAATACTAATCCTCAGTCTGTTACCTATGGTTCACATATCTTCTACAAGTCTTTGGATCCTTTAACAATGATATTTTAAGGGAGAGAATTTTTAAAAACTATCAAATTTTAAAGAGTTCCTAAACTTGTTCTTTGAGTTATTTTTTTTGTGTTTTGCCTAAGAAATCTTTCCCTACATCCAAGTCACAAAAACTCCTCTATACATTTTTTTTACAACTGTCTTAAAGTTCTCTATTTTTCACATTTGATCTTCAATCTATTTAGAACTTATTTGTGAGAACAGTATGAAGTTGGAATAACTTCATTTTTTCCCATATAAAAGTCACTTTTACCATTTCTCCACTGGTTTGTAATACCACCTCAATCCCGTACCAATCCAATAAACTGTCATTTCTGGGTCTCTATTTAGTTTCACAAACTATACGCCCATTGTAACTGCCAGACTGCTGGATTACTAAGGGCTCAGGAGGGAATTGCAAATGACCACTAGAATAAAGATCCATCTGCCTGAATCAAGACAGCACAGGGAGGGATCCCCAGGATGTAAATTTTCAAGGAACCCGTGGAAATGCTCCCTGGGGGAGAGTCAGCTTTAACCATCAGCTGAACCCAAAAGTGCAAGGCTACCTAGCAAACTAAGAATTACCCTGTCCTTTTATTTTTCTCTCTCACACCCTTCTCAATTCTGGCTGGGCCAGAAACTGTAGCTAGTAAATGGGGGAGAAGGTGGGGAGCAGAGAGAGCTGAAGTCAATCACACCCATATCACCGGAGGCAGATGGCCACTAACCAGGCTTTGGTACAGTGAATGGAGAGGAGTCTCACCTTTCAATAAATTTTATTTTTAATTTATTTTTATTTTTTAAAATAATGCCAATGTACTACTTATTTATTTATTTTTAATTGAAGTATAGTTGATATTATATTAGTTACAAGTATAATGCATAGTGATTCTATATTTTTATAGATTATACTCCATTTAAAGTTATAAAATATTGGCTATATTCTCTGTGCTGGACAATATCTTCTTGTAGATTATTTATTTTATACATAGGAGTTTGTACCTCTTAATCCCCTATCCTTATCTTGCCCCTCCCAACTTCCCTCTCCCCACTGGTAACCACTAGTTTGTTTGCTATATCTGTGAGTCTGTTTCTGTTTTGTTATGTTCATTGGTTTGTTTTATTTTTTGGATTCCACATATAATATACAGTATTTGTCTTTTTCTGTCTGACTTATTTCACTAATCATAATATCCTCCAGGTCCATCCATATTTTTGCACATGCCAAAATTTTATTTTTTTTATGGCTGAGTAATAGTCCATTATAAAATGGAATATGTGTATACACACACACACACACACACACCACATTCTCTTTATCCATTCATCTGTTGATGAACATGTAGGTTGCTTTCACATTTTGGATATTGTAAATAGTGCTGCAATGAACATTGGGGTGCATGTATCTTTTCAAATTAGTGTTTTCAGTTTCTTCACATTTTAAAGGCTTTGAACTCTATCTTGGACTAGACATTGTAATTTCCCAATGGAGACTATAATTGAGAACTTAAAGTGATTTTAAAATTATCCTTTGCCTAGGAGTGAGCAGGCAATGAAATCATGATTTCAGACCTACGTCCTTCATGAGCAGGATAAAATTACCCCACTAAATAAATTTGGAAGGGTCATTGGTAGGAAAAATAAAGTTGTATCTGATCACCTCCCAAAGGTTATGTAGTCCCCATACCAGTTACCTGTTACCCTCATCTCCTCTCCCTCCACTCTTAAATCTCTCTTCTTTCAGTCATACAGTCACTTACAGTTCCTTAAACCAACCCCACTGGCTGACACCTCCAGGCTTTTATACCTGATCTCCTAGCCTTTAATGGCCTCCTCCCTTCTTCCTCTTCTCCATCTGCCTAATTCTTACTTATCTTTCAAAACATTGTCTCTCTAATAGTGCCTTCTCTGAGATGCATTCCTTTAACCTCCCCCTTCCCAGCTGTATTTAGATCCACATACCTACATAATAAACCTCATCACATTATTATAATTGCTGGTTTCATGTGTTCCTCTCCCACCTGTGAATGTCTTATCATACCCTTGGTGCTTAGCATAATGCCTCCAACATAGTAAGCATTCAGTAAATAACTGCCAATGGTGGGTGGTAGGGGTGAGAATAAATTAGGAGCCAACTCCCAGGAGTCTTCTGGGAAAACCCCAGGCTTCTGGAGGAGAGTAGAAGACCTCTGGAAGTTGTAGAGTGGCCCATAAGTCAGGAGAAACAGCACTGGGTGGCACAGAACAGACCACATGGGCATGACATGCTTGGAAGTGCCACCTTTGAATCCTGAAGGATTTTTCTGCCATGATGGGCTCAGAGACTACATTCAATTCTTTTTTCAGGTCTTCTGAAAGTTTGGATTGGGGGTATGTGGAAAGAGCTAGCATTTTATAGTCATTGTTAAGACTTTTGTTGACTTGAACCTAAGTATGTGAGAGAAGAAATGACTTAGATACCAAAAGAATGTTTTCCCTAGGTTCCAAAGAGATGCTCAAGTCAACATAATTAAATGAAAGAAAATTTAAATAAAATCTGTAGGATGTGTCAGGACCTGTGCTTGGCGCACTGCTTGACTCAGGAAAGAACTCTGAGAGTCATGAAGAAGTAACAAGTGTCTCTGATAGAAAGTCTACACAAGGAAATCCATTAACCTAGAACACACAAAGACAATGAAAGATGTGAAAATCTGCGTGCGTGCACACACACACGAAGTTTATATCAGCATTTCATCACCGTCTCTCATGAATAAGTGCTACTTTCTTGATTCTGTTCCCTGTAAACAATCTTGCTCATCATGTTTATAATAAAATGCAGCAGGAATAAAACATGATCAAAGATAAATGGATGCATTTTAAAAAGTAGCTGTACGAAAGATTGTTTATGTTGCATGGCAGGCCATTTTTCATACTAAAAGGGGCTAAATTTATCTACATAAAACATGATCTTGTTCGCTGCTTTTCCTGTAAAGACTACTGCAAATGCACTGCCTTCCCTAAACTCTTTCAGATTTAAACTCTAGTCTTTGTATGTTGGACACTGGATATTAACAATTGGCTTATTGCTAGGCTTAGCCTAAGGTGAACCATTCCTCCTGGGGGAATCCTAATTCCTGGGAAGCCTGATGAGCTGTATTTTTAAGGAAAACTCTTAGTCTTCATTTTGGGTCTTGACATGAAGCAGAATAGTGACTTTGGGATCCAGAAGACCCTTAGGAGAGATTCCGTTTCTTCTTATTATTATAGAATAGAAAGAGTCTTGGGACTGGCCTTTATTTGCTCTTTTCTGGGCTTTTCCTTCTCAGATTGTAGTCCAAGGGGGAACAGTTATTGTTTGTTTGCTTCCACACCATCAATCTCTCCCATCTCTCTATACCCCAACCTCTCCAGCTGACTACTAAAATCTAAAGATGTTTATTGGATACTTTTCTTGCCTGTATTAAGGTCTTTGGTGGGAGAAGTCAGAACAAACTTGTCATTTACATAAGCTTTATAACAATCATCATCATCACAAACTTCATTATCTTCATAAATAAGAACATTATCATAGTCTCTATCTCTTATTGATCACTTAGCATGTTTCTGGCACTGTCTGAAGACTTTTTCACACATTTTCTCATTCAATACTCACCACAACTTCATGGAGTAGGCAATAATACTGTTTTCATTTTATACATGAAGAAGCTGGAACTTAGAAGGCTTAAATGACTAACCTGAGGTCTCTCAGGGTAGAAGTAGAAAAGCCTGGACTGAAACCAGGGCTCTCTGACCCCAAATCCATGTTCTTCACCATGGTATCACACATATAGACACAGCACAAAGTACTCTTCAGTGTTTCTAGCTTTTAATTTTGGAGAATTTTTAGTGGCAATATCTTAATCCCAGACCAAATTTCATGGCCACTCAGAAGCATATACATATCCTACAAACTCATCTTAAGTTCTGTAAATGATGCCTTGCTTCGCACAGACATTGTGTTATTTTGGAAACTGGAAGTTTTTTCATTTAAAATGTTATTTATGTTAAAAAAAACACCTCATCTTAAGTTTGTTCTAAGCAAAATATAATTATGATGGTAATCTGCTTTTTTTTTTTTTTTAAGTAAGCCAATTCAAAATATGCAAGAATTCTTGCCTTCCCTAAGTTTGATTTGTGGAGAGCTGACTCTCTGTAATTTTAATTCTATATTTTCTGTTCAGTTGCTTTTTAAAAAAGACTTTATTTGGAAGCACTAAATCAAAGAGGGGAAGAAAGGGACTTCCCTGGTGGCGCAGTGGTTAAGAATCTACCTGCCAATGCAGGGGACACAGGTTCGAGCCCTGGTCTGGGAAGATCCCACATACTGCAGAGCAACTAAGCCTGTGCGCCACAACTATTGAGCCTGCACTCTAGAGCCCATGAGCCACAACTATTGAGCCCACATGCCACAACTACTGAAGCCCGTGCACCTAGAGCCCGTGCTCTGCAACAAGAGAAGCCACCGCAATGAGAAGCCTGCGCACCGCAACAAAGAGTAGCCCCCGCACGTGGCAACTAGAGAAAGCCCGTGTGCAGCAACAAAGATCCAACACGGCCAAAAATAAAAATAATTAATCAATTAAAAAATTTATAAAAAGAAAAAGAGGGGGAAAAAAATCTATGTAATTTTAAGGGTAGATTGGCCCAGATTGATTTTTAATTTTATTCTAATTTTATGTTTGAATATCACTTGGTAACCAAATTACTAGTAATATTCTTCTTGACAATAGGAATAAATTATGAATTCCAATACTCCCTGAAATAGACTTTACAGAAAGAGATTCCACCAATACAAAGTCAATTTGAATCCATTTACAATAACAAAAATCCATGAAGTATGCATATGTTTAACAAACATGTACAATAACTGTACTGAAAACAACAAAACATCACTGAGTTAAAATAAAGAAGACCTAATTGAACAGGAGACATACACTGTTTTTATGTATTGGAAAGTTCAACATTGTTCAATGCCAATTAATCTATAACAGGGGTTGAAGAGATTCAGGGTATGCCACCCCAAAACATGCCACTCTGGCATAAAGATTATTTTGAGCTGAAGGCAATTAAGAAAAAGCAGACACAGGACAAGCTCTCTGCCCTCCCCCATCTGCCTGAAGGCAGAATATATGTGCCCCTTGTGAAGGTGTTCCTCCTACTTTTCCAAACCAGGAAGTTGATAACAACTTCATCCCAGGAGACAAGATGGCACAGAGAAAGAGTCTACAGAAACAAACCTTGCAATCTAGCGCTTATCATCCATTTGTTTCCCCATATATTTACCTTCTCAAGGTTGGCCAACCCTAAAAGACTAAATCCCTTTTCCTTTGGTTTGTCTCTTCTCTATACATTATTGCCCATTGTTAAAATGCTATATGAGCCTCAGGCTCTAACTACCCCTTTGACTTACTCATCACTGAGTTTCTCCCATGTGTATTTGTGTTACATATGTTAATAAACTTCTGTTTGTTTTTTCTCTTGTTAATCTAGCTTCTGTCAGTTTAATTTGCAGGCCCTCAGATGCAGAATATGAATGGGTAGAAGGAAAGTTTTCCTCTCCTAAGGGTCAAAAATCTGTGGCTCATGTGTCAAATCTGACCTATTCTCTGTTTTTGTAAATAAAGTTTTATTGGAATACAACCATGACTATTCATTTACCTATTGAAATGCTGTTTTTGTCCTCAAAACCTAAAATATTTACTATCTGAACTTTTAGAGAAAAAGCTTTCTGGCTCTTGATCTATAGATTTAGCATAATCTCAATCAAAATCTAACATGTTTTTTTCTGTGTGTAGAAATTGACAAGCTGATTCTAAAATTTGTTTGGAAATGCAAAGGACCTAGAAGAGTTGACAATCTTGAAAAAATGAAAACATTAGAGGACTAATACCACGTGATTTTAAAGTTAACTTGGACTACTTAGGGTTTTACCATCCAGTTGGTATTTTTCTCTAAAGTTTGAGTCTCCTTCTTGATCCTAAACTTCAAGGATATCATTGCTTGGGAGGACCCATTTCTTTGATGGATTTGTACAGGGAGAGGGGATGGATCTTCATTCCATAGCTCCTGTGATGCAATTCAGGTGTTTTTTTTTTTTTGGTAATCATTTTATTTATTTATTTATACATATACAGATATCCACTCTTTTTTAGATTCTCTTCCCATATAGGTCATTACAGAGTATTGAATAGAGTGCCCTGTGCTATACAGTAGGTTCTTATTAGTTATCTATTTTATATATAGTAGTGTGTATATGTCAATCTCATTCTCCCACAATTCAGTTTTGATGAAAGGCTGAGTGTGGGTGAAGGTAAAAGAGAACAGTTTCCCTCTAAAATTCAAGGCCTCCGAGGTTTGTACAGATGAAGAATCCAGGGTGAAAGTCTTTTGTGGGATGATTTGTGGGTCAAGCTATCCTTGACTTGAGTGTCTTCCACCCCTTGGGATTCTTTCCTTTGACCTCCTCTGCTACAACCACTTATGAACCCACTGCTTCTCTTTCCCTCTGGGGCTCAAGTGTGGGCAAACCCAAAATCCCCTTCTTTTCCTTGTTCCTTTTACCTCCTGCATCATCCAGGATTCTCTACTCAATTAGGTCCTCTGGACTCAAGCCAACTGATGAAGTTTCTTATTGTCTACTGACAGAAGCCCTCTTCTAAAAGCTATGAAAGGCCAAAAAACAGAATAATCAAGGAAAATATAAAACCCACAATTGTCTGACTTATAAAGCTTGGCTTTTTGATCTGATAGTAACAAAATTATTTATAAGATACTCAATTTTTGTTTGATCCCATGCTTTGTCTCTGATCTATGTTATCCCCAGGTAATTTCCCAGTACTTAGAAACTGATCTAGATTCCTGGACATTGCCTGATATTTCACCCAGTCCAAGGACTAGTAACCAGTGCCTTAAAAACCAAACCTTTTCATGATTCAGCCTCTTATATCTCCTAGGGGGTCTCCATTCAAGGTCTTTTTGGAGAGACAATCCTAGTTCACAAATGACCTAAAGTACAGTGCTGGTTGATGCTGTCCATTCCAGTGATTATGTAGCATTGTCAATATGGTATAGCAGTTAAGGGTAACTGATTTTTAAATCATACTGCCTGGTTTTAACTCCTTGCTCCACAACTTTAGACAAGTTACTTAACCTCTTCATGCCTCAGTTTCCTCATCAGTAAAATGAGAATAATAGTGCTTGCCTTGAAGCCCTGCCTTGCAAGGTCGTGCTGAGTATCCATTGGAATGATAAACAAAATCTAGTTAGGAATCATGAAATATTTGCCACTGTTTTGATTATCATTCATTCTCTCCAGGTCAGGTTTATCAGCTCTGCCCACCTTTGATTTAACAATGACTAGGTAAGGAGGCAACTCACTTTTGATAATACCCAACTATCTAGGGAGAGGGGCATATCCCTAGAAGAAGCAGAGAATAATCTGAATTAGGAGGTAGGTAGCATGATGAGCAGAGAGCAGTACAGTCACATTCCTAGAGATATACTCTTCAGAGACGTAGGGTAGAAATGCTACGGGAATGTCCCCGCTCCCACCAGCACTTCCCAGCGCACTGTCTAACTCAAGTCTCCAAAGAGTGAAAATTGAGCCAATCTTTTTTGTTTTCTCTTTTCCCCCACCTCCAAAGAAAGGGAGCAAAGCCTTTTATATACTTGGAAACTGTGGCTTAGTTACTTTACAGATTTTCTTTCTCCAGGTAGGTCTTGTTATCATTCCCTTTAATCATATTTGTGATTCTCCTCTAAACTCCTTCCAAGTACTACATTTTCTTTGGCACTATGGACACAGCTAGATGTGACATTCTACCAAAGGTCTAACTTTGGGTGATTATGATGAGTAGACTATTACTGCTCTATGCTACTCTCTTAACATCCCATTTTGGCGCCCAATCTAGCAACAAAACTACATCGCTACTGAGTTTCAAACCTTCTTTTCTGATTCTGCAAGTATTTTATTTAGATATATATGTATATGGCCAGTATATTAAGTCATTTGAAAAATGTCATTATTACAAAGGTTGCTTTCCCATGTTCTTTTGTCTTACTATGTTCCAATGGACATACCCACTGTTGAGAATGGAATTCTCCACGCTGAGAATGAACCAGAGAGGTCATAAAACTAATTTTGCAGTATTTCCCCTATTTGCTATGCATGCATGCCTTACTGGTTTAGAAATTATTCAAGCTTCCAAAAGAAGACGTGATTTTAAATAGGAATAGTTAAAAATTTTCTAATGCATTAGTATTTCAAGCTAGGGTGAATGTTAAAAATAGAAGTTTCAAGCATCTGAAAGTTATGAAGGTGGAGAAAGAAAAACTAAATGTAGAAGGAAGAGGGAAGAAGCACTATAATTTCTACTCAACACATGGCCATTCAGGCTAATCAAAAAGAGATGGGATTTTAGGTCAACCATAAATATGGAAGATAATCTGATGGAGAAAAGGTCCTGAGGCTATGTTTGTGGAATGTAGTCATCTCTAACTCACCCTGTCTTTGCTGTTAGAGTACTTTTTGTAGAGGAAAGGCTTATTTTCTCTAGCAGTAAAGCTTCTTAGTGAAGACACTTTGGATACAAAAAATATGCCCATTTGCAATCTCAAAAAACAAAGTGGACGTAAAATATTAGTATTATTTCCTTTTCTACCACTTCAGCACGATGTGAAAAATAATTTTGTTAGTTTTGAGGTTTCACTGCTTAAAGATCAAATTGGGCTAACAAACATCACTATTGACACATGAAAAGGAGCAACTCTTAACCTACATTAATCAAGATCAGCTAAGCCCCAATATCTCAAGGGCTTTTGAAAAGGTTTATTTCTTGCTCCCATCATAGTCCAGCGTGAGTCTCTTTGATGGGAAGGCGTGGGGAGGGAGGATCTCCTTCATGCAGTCATTTGCGCTCCTGACATGTGGAGGTTCTGCCATCTTCCGTTACCCTGGGTCCTCCTGGATCCCCTGCATCTGGCTGGCAGAGAAGAGGAGACATAGGGAGTGGAGGACTGAGCCTGGCAGTGATGGCCACTGCCTCCACCCACATCCTTTTGGGCTAACTGCAAAGGAGACTGGGGAATATAATTTAGCTGCATGTTCAGAAAGAAGAGGAAACAGGTTTGGTGAGCATCTAGACAGTATCTGTCATATAATTTAAATTAAAGATCACATATTAGTGGCAGGAGAGCTGAATGTTGCCTCCAGCTGTAATTCCTTTACAATAAAGCAGCAAATCCTTTAAAATTTCAAATTAGTTTAAAATTTTGAACATGGAAGGAGTTCACACTAAAAATATATATATATAATATTTTAGGGGTCTCTCAAAAAATCAGAAATCTGACAGATCTTCTGGCCTGCATTTCTACTTGACGTTAAATGGGCAGAACAAAGTAGCAGCTGCCCCTGTATCCGGGGGCCAGCTCTCCAGTTCACCCTCCAGCCTGCTTCACTCACCACTGATCTGCCTGGCCTCACGAGGGGATTACACTTGCATTCTCTGGTCTGCATGATGATTTAATCTTTTCTATGTTTTATATCTTGTCATTAACATGTTAATAACAACAGTTGACTGCAGTGGATTTTTTGGGTCTGCAGTTGTTAGTTATGATTTAGATGGTGGTGACAACTAGTAGCCAACTCAACATGAAACTCCCTTTCTCCACAAAAGTAATGGCCAGTGTCCAATTATGAATGAATTGAGATGTTTTATTTTTAGTCTAGTCATTTGTTTAATTATAATTCATATTCTGAATATGGATAGTAATCTATCAGAAACACTGCTGAATGTGAAAAATCTGCTTTTCTATTTCTTCCTAGCATTAATGCTTGCTGGGCTTGTAATTTTAAGATCCTTTTTATGGACTAAGAGCTCTTCACAGAAAAGCAGCCCTCAAGCAACAAAATGGTCCTTAGGTTGACAGCAGAACAGTTTATAGGAATATAATCTACTTCACAGTTGTTGATTAGTGGCTATTTGTGGGGAGGGGGTGAGGTGGGACAGATTTGGTATAGCTATTTAAAAAACCCCAAAAAAACACCTTAAATAAAAGTTAGATTCCAGTATTGCTACCTTGTGGTTCTTTTAGTTGAACTTGGAATAGTCCCACAATTGAAATTTGGAAAATCAAGTTATCTTGAAGGGGGGTTGGTGTTGGGTGAATTTTGAATGACAGATATAGCTGCTTTGCTTCTTTGGAGAACTCGGCCTATAAATATCTCAGAGTTGAGTGTTAGAAGTTTGTATGTCATTCTATAAAGAAGGAACTAGCTTATCAAAATTAAAATTGAACAAACTGTTTGCAAACAAAATACCTCTTAATACCCTAGACAGGTGAAAAAAAAAAACATACCTAAGTCCAATGAACACTTACAGAATGAAAGTACAACAATATATTGAGAACCTTATCTTTTTTGTTTGCTTTTTTCTTAACTGAGCAGTATTATTTTTAAAAACCACCTGAGGGTATTTTAGTGTTTCTGGTAAAATTACTTAAGCACACAGGGGTAGCCTTTCTACCCCTTTTGAGTTCATATAAATTTGGTTACATAAGTTCCGTGGAGAGAAGTTTCAAGTGGATTTGTAAAAACAGACCAATGGAAGAACTGACTTTGTTTTCTCTTTTGCGGTACGCTGGGCCTCTCACTGTCGTGGCCTCTCCCGTTGCAGAGCACAGGCTCCAGACGCGCAGGCTCAGCAGCCATGGCTCACAGGCCCAGCCGCTCCGCGGCGTGTGGGATCTTCCCGGACCAGGGCACGAACCCGTGTCCCCTGCATCGGCAGGCGGACTCTCAACCACTGCGCCGCCAGGGAAGCCCCTGACTTTGTTTTAATTTTTATTATTGATTTGGATGAGGGGAATAAACTTAGTGCAATTTTGCAGATGAGTCAGCCCTGGGTACCAGGGGAGAAAGACAGAGCAGAATTAGAAATCTTGGTGAAGACAGAGAGAGGAAAAAAAAAAATCGCTTGTGAGAGAAAATATGAATGGAAAATTTTTAAAAAGTCACCTTGAGTGGAGGTGGGGTGGGGAGGGGAATTGTCCCTGGAGAAAAAGAGGTTATGGGATGATGTGGGGTGAGAGATTCCCACTGCGGAGACCAGCATACTCCCGACTTACCCAGCTCTAAACCCTCACCCAACACTAGGACATGGGAATTATTATCCCCTTGTCCCTGACAAGGAAAGTAAGGCTCAGACGGATTGATCAACCTGCCCAAAGTCCATACACGAAATAATCGGGGCTGTACAAATTCAAGCTCAAAGCCCCCAGGCACAAAAGTCTGAGCTGAGAAAAACAAGGAGTGAATTTAGAGAAACAGCACAAGGAGAGAGATTCAGGTTGAAAGCCAACAGATGGGGCGCTTAGGTTTTAAATGTGGTTCACTGACTAGATGATTCAAAGGAGGAACTTTGAAAAGACCTGAGGCAAAATGGGCTGAGAGATGGAACAATTCTCCCTCCAGCTCTCGGAGACTGAATCCAGAAGTATGGGCTTAACTGGCACTTTGGTACCAGAAGGAAACATGCTGGACAGGTTCCAGTAGAGCAATAAAGCAATCAAGGGAACAGAGATTTATCTGTTGGAAAGATATACAAATCTAACTACCTCTAGCTTGCTTGAATGGGGAGGAGAGTACCATGGAAGGCAACTCTTTGAAGTGTGCACAGCACTTAGGGAGTGATTAGCCAGCAATGGGGGTATACCTGGGAGTTGAAAGTGATGAAATGTGGACAAGAAACCTCTAAGCTGATAGCAGAAAATGCTTTTTGGAAAACTTACAGGGTAACTCCCTGAGGGCCTGATATTTCTCACTATCCCTGACTCACTCCTTTTCTGGGAGTCCCAACGTCTCCAGAAAAAGCCCTTTTTCCAATGCAGCCCGAGCTGCAGCAGGTGGGACTGGCTGGGCTGGGCTTCAGGAGCACAGCGGTCGGAGGATCCAAATGTGCTGGACAGGGTGACTCACTTGCTTTTCCTCCCTTGGTCATTTCTATGAGTCATACACTTTTATCCAGTACAAAATATGGAAAGTAACATCAAAAAGCCTAAGAGATTGTTATCAAATATTTAATGAAAAAGAAAAAATCCCTTTTCATATGATCCTTACAAAAATGTTTATTTGGGCTTTTCATTTTGTTGCCATTTCTTTGATTTATCAACACCTAGGAGGTGGGGTGAGGAGATGGGAGGCTGTAAGCTAGACAGAAAGATTAAGGTGGCTCGGGGCTGCTGCTCCAAAGCAGTGACCCAAGCTGTTCACCCTTGAAAAGAAAGGATGATGGTCCAGCTCTTTTCCAATAAGCAAGGACTCTTCCCTTGAATAATTTAGGAGTTATGGTCAACTGAGTATTCTTCAGCTCTGTGTTTGTTGCCTGAGTCTAGATGGCTACAAACAGGGTAAGGTGGTAGATGATTTAAGAGCATGGATTTTGACATCAGGTGGTTCTGGATTTGACTCCTGAATCTGTCACTTATTAGCTATGTGATCTGAGGCTTGACTGTTCTGAGACTTAGCTGTCAGATCTATAAAATAACAATTATAATAAAAATAATAATAATGATAATGCTAACATGTCTACTATTGACTGAGCTTCTACTCTGTGCCAGGTATTTTTCTACGGACTTTACATATATTATCTTGTGTCATCTACAGGTGTGGAGCCAGAGTCACAGAGAGTTTGAGGAACTTGCCCAAGGTCATGTGATTAGGTCACGGCAGAGGCAGCATATCTGCCTCCTCAGGTTCTTGTGAGGCTTACTAGAGGTAGAGCAGCTAAAAGTGTTAGTTTCCACTAAATGTGCAACAATGTACACACTTACTTTTTTAAACTGAAGGCAAGGAAGAGAGACCTCCCTTTCCAATTGCTATCTTTCTTTTTCAAATAAATGAATGAGTCTCTCTGCTCAACATCTTTGTAAGAGTAATCCACAGTATTCCTTATTTTTAAATGAAATAATCTAAATTTCATAGAGATTATCTGCAAAAGAGTTGTGAGCAACACTTGATATTAGGCCAGTACATATTCCCCAGCTCTATTCAAGAAAGTGCTCTGTTCTGCCAATCAACCAAAATAAACATGCAGAAACCATGGGAACTTTACTTTCAGTAAACATGTTTACAAATCCAGGGGCATACTTCAGAGCGAAGTGTCTTCTCTCTCTCTAATACACGCACGCACACACGCACACGCACACGCACACACACACCTCTCAAATTTGATGTTCAGGGTTACCTTTGAAGATGACGCTGAGCAGAGATTTCTTACATAGCATCTTGGTTGGTGTATTGGTCTGTTTGGCTGCCATAAAATACCATAGCCTGGTAACAACAGAAATTTACTTTCTCACAGTTCTGAAGGCTGGAAAGTCCAAGATCAAGGTTCCAGCAGGGGTTGGTTTCTGGTGAGGACTCTCTTCCTAGCTTGCAGATGGCTGCCTTCTCACTATGTCCTTACATGGCCTTTCCTTGGTGCTTGTGGAGAAGAGAAAGAGAGATCTCGCTCTATTCCTCTTCTTATACTGGATTAGGATCCTGTACTTATGACCTCACTTAACCTTAATCACCTCCTAAAAGCCCTATCTCCAACTACAATCACATTGGGAGTTAGGGCTTCAATGTATGAATTTTGCAGGGGACAATTCAGTCCATAGCAGTTAGCTAGTCTGGACTGAATTTTACCCTGGGATCTATGTATCTCAGAGATTCATTCTTTTTTTTTTTGTGGTACGTGGGCCTCTCACTGTTGTGGCCTCTCCCGTTGCGGAGCACAGGCTCTGGACGCGCAGGCTCAGCGGCCATGGCTCACGGGCCCAGCCGCTCCGCGGCATGTGGGATCTTCCCGGACCGGGGCACGAACCCGCGTCCCCTGCATCGGCAGGCGGACTCTCAACCACTGCGCCACCAGGGAAGCCCTCAGAGATTCATTCTTGATTCATTTAAATTTTTCTGTGGATTGTGGTTATCTCTAGACGAGTAACTGACAAAGGGCCGTGAAACAGGTATATGCATAGCCCATGAACAGATTAAATGTAATAGATAAGATCTCTTGGTAAAGCAGAGTGAAACGCCTTGGAATATAGGGTGGTGGTGTTCTCTCTAAAAATAAGTTTTGGTGGCTATTGTGCTCCTAATACTGAAGGCATTTCGGAACATAAACAAGGACCTAAAAGTAAAAGTTAGATCTGGAAAGGAAAGGGCCCATTCTGCAGAAGGAACACATTCTTTCCAAATGGTTTGCATAATTTCCTGTGTTGCTTTCATGTTACAGAAGACAAACACTTAGGTGTTTTGGTGACTATGTACATCAAGTTTCCACATAATCTCTGAAATCTCATTGGGGCTGGATTAGTTAATTTAAGAAGGCTGCTTAACTTCCTTCTATGTGTCATTCAAAACTTTGGAAAATATGAATATACCATTTTCTTGCTTTTGGATATCATTACTTACTCCCTTTGGCCATAGGCATGCTCAAATAGTGATGATATCTGTGTATGTGGGTGGTGATGGGTGGAGCAGGGAAATGGGAGTGGTTCGATTAAAAAATTGGACTTTTCCAATTATAAAAGCCCACGTAATACTCAGCTTCTTATGTTCCAAATAGTACCAGTTTATAAGGCTATTGTCTTGAGAGAAGATTTTTAAGAAAAAAATTTAAATCTCTCCTTTAAGAAACCAAGACTACGGACCTATTGGTTCTTCCCACAGCATAGAAAAGACTCACTCTTTCAGGACACCAAGGCCATGCATTTACTGCTTTATTAGAGGGGTGATAGGATGCAGAGGGCATGTGAGAGAGTCCTGATGGGGGTGTGGGGAGGGTAGAGAAGAGCCAAATAAAAGGACCTTTATGGCCTAGGAGGCATTTGAATAGATGGAGGGAACACCGAGGGCAAAGCTCTTGTTCCCACTTGAGGACTCCAGAAAGAAACTAACTTTCTGGCTGCCATAAGCCAGTCTGCAGGATAGAGTGTTCAGGCAGGGCAGGCTCTGAGGTGTGGTGAGGAAAAGACTGTGAGCCTCCTGGGGGCCTCTGTACAGGCATGAAGGGCCAGGCCTGGACGGAAGATACGATGGAGACTCAGGGGGCTCAGGGTCGGCAGGCAGTGCTTGCTGAGGTGGGTCTGGGCCAGCGGGTCGGAGTGCACTAGGTCCTGACCAACCTGAGAGACACCCGATCACCAGTCCTCCGGCCACAGACCCCCAGGCGGACAAGGGGTCTGTACCAGAGGTCAGAGCAGCAGGGGACCCCCACCACCAGGCTTTGTCTCTTCCTTTCTACTTCATGGTCAGATAAGCCACAGCCACCCCTCCTCCTTTTCCTCCTTCCAATCTGCCACCTTAGGAAGAAGAGACAGGAGAAGAGGAGGGAGACTGAAAATAGGAAGGAAAGGAGGAAGGCTTCCGAAAGACTGAGAATTTGTGTCTAAGAATAGCCAAGTGTTACTAAAGGCACTGTTTAAACAATAGGCTAAGTCTTAAATCAGATAGGACTAAATGTTAAAATTTTCTTAATTATGCAGACAATGTAAAGGAGTGATGTCTTACTTTCTCCCTCTACTTCTGGACTACAGTGTGAGTGGATTTTGCTTCATCTGTTTCTTACGTCATGGATAGCGGTGTGTGTGTGTGTGTGTGTCTTGGGTATGGCAGGAAAGGAATAAACTGAAGTATAGTTTCACTGGGAACATGCTGGGTGATATATTGATCCTGTTAAAATGGAATTTCAGGAGACATCCAAATCCAAAACACTGCAGAAGGTCCAAAACAAACTGATATATATGTACCTAATTATGACAGACATTTCAGCACTGAGTATCCTACTTCTCATTGGATCTTAATGGAAGAGTCCAACTAGATCTCCCTGACCTGTGCTCTTCTGAATATAGCAGCCCACCTCCCATGTGCGATTTGCAAATGTAGTGTAGGGCAAAGCTGTCCACCACTTCATCACCTCTACCACTACTGGCAGCCAGCACCTGCTGAGCTCTTACTCTGTACTAAGTATTTACGATCCTCTGCTAAATGCTTTACATGATTGTATTAATTAATCTCTGCAGCAACCATATGAGATGGTGCTAGTATCATTTCCATTTTAAAGACGATGGAATGGAGGCTCACAGATGAACTAAGTATTTAAGCTAAGACTCAAGATTATGTGTTACTAGTTCCAAAGCCCAGGCCTGTTTTTTCCACTACACCATGATATTTTCAAGCTTTTGAAAACAACACTTTTAGAAAACTTTCCAGTATCTCTGAAGTTCAATTTTGGGGGCTTTACATTCTCTGGTTCCATGTTGATGTGACTCACAGCCAATAGGGTGAAACTTTGTTCACTTCATTTACCATGATATGTCACCAAAGTCTTGCAAAACACTTGTTGGAGGGAAAGTGAAGTAGCTCATTAGAGCCAACATTTATTGAGAGTTCACCACAGGCCAGGCTCTATGCTAAGCCAGCATATGTGTTACTTTCTTTATTGACCCCAGCAGCCCTGTGAGATACGAACTGTTCTTATCCCCATTTTATTTATTTTTTAAAAAGATTTTTTTTTGATGTGGACCATTATTAAAGTCTATTGAATATGTTACAATATTGCTTCTGTTTGATGTTTTGTTTTTTTGGCCACGAGGCATGTGGGATCTTAGCTCCCCGACCAGGGATCGAACCTGCTCCCCCTGCATTGGAAGGCAAAGTCTTAACCACTGGACTGCCAGGGAAGTCCCCCCATTTTAGAAATCAGAAAATTGAGGTACAAGTTTACATAACTTTGCCCAGATTTAACTGTTCCAATGCCACCACTTAGACATCATTCATACATAAGCATCATGCCTGGTCACTCATGGTGATGCCTAGATGAGCAAATCTCTCAGGAATGAGAAGTTCCCTTTAAAAAGTTAGCTCTACTCAAGAGCAAAGCCAGATCTAACCCACCACAGGCCTGAACTGAACTGCTTGCCTACGCCTGGTGTGATGGCACGCTTCTGTCTGTGCCCGGGTTTGAGGGCAAACGTGACCCCTGTCTGCCCCCAGGAAGAGTTGCGAAGTTTTTGACAAGGACTTGCCTTCCTCAGCCTTTGTCTTTCCTCCTTGGGCTCCCTTCTTCCACTTCAGATACTCAGGTACCCTCATGTCCTCATCACCCACTTCTTCATAGGACAGGCTCTGACGCCAGACACTGTGTGGGGATTGCTTATACTTTGCCTGGAACTTATTCACACTGCAAGACCACACACATTTATGTACTTATATTTTGTGCTTTTTAAAAAAATGATTGTATTGTAAAGGAATTTTTGGCATCCACGAATACCTGGGGGATCCTGGGGACAGGAGAGCCTAAGGGGGAGTTCTGTAGTCCTGCCCGAGCGCTCATGATTTAGCTTGTTCCTGTATAAGTCGAGGCTTCCCTTCACAGCCCCTGACACTTCCAGAACGGTGACTGAGGCTGCTGGAGGCTCTGTTCCAGGGAACATGTGCTTTTCCCTTGCCCAGGACATCTGCTAGAGGCTCCTCTCTGGCCTCCTACATCTACTAAGCACAAGTCTGGTCCTCTCTGGTGGTGGTCCTATTGCAATTCAGCATCTCTCCTCTCTTCCCTTTGCTTCAAAATCCGAGGAGGCATATTTTAATATTTTCTGGCATTTTCATCCACATTTTAGTTGGCAAAGTATTGAATTAATTTTACCTAATATCCTGAAACACATCTCTATACCTCTATCTTATTTTTATCCATCTCTAGATGTAAAGTTTCTGATAAACAAAAGGGCCATTAGGCACTGCTTCCTCATTAGCAAAGGTTTCCAGTACTTTAATAAAGTTTCCCTTTGGGAATATTTTACACATTTCAAAATTGATATTCAAATGCAAGTATGTTCAATCCCACAAAGAGACAGCAAATGTCACCAACTCTCTTCATCTGGTCTGGCCAAATCTCTCACAAGGGATAGAGGAGGACTGTGCCGAAATACATTCAGGAAAATGCCTGCTGGCTTCTGTGAACCCAAGTGCTTCCAGTCAAACAGTGACAGCTTTGATCTTTCCCTATTACAACACAACACTATAAATCAACTATACTTCAATAAAAATAAATAAAATTTAAAAATTTAAAACATAAAACATTCTTGAAAAGAGAAAACTGAATTTGTTTTTGATCTCAGCTTTACGCGTCTCTTTTTTCTTTCTCAACCTAGGTTATGTAAATTTTGTTAGCCTGTCGTAAAGACATGGTATGTTCGGTGGCACTTCCTGGCTAGAACAACCCCCTGCCCTCCAGCTCACCGTGCAAGTCTCGATCATTCTCTGAATCCCAGATCTTAGTTCACTCTTTGTGAATCTTCCTACACCTCTTTGGCTACCATTCATTTCCCTTTCTTGGGAACCCTGCAACACCCACAAAGTGAGTGACTTGTTTGGGCACTAAATAGTACACTGCTTGGCTGTATTATTCCACATATGGATCTTTTCTCATTTTAGTGACACAGGCAGTTTCTTACATGAAGGTACTTTTGTTTTCCCATGTGTAAGCTCCTATACAAAGAAGACATTTAATAAATGCATAGTGAATGGAGGAAGGCACTTGATCTGTCTCAAAGGGATGACCCTAGAGATGATTTGGTTCGGAAGAAAGTAGAGCTCAAAGAAATGCTTATTGTTTTGCCATTTCCTCATCGTGGAAAGTCCCGGCTAGTTATCAATTAATAGTGAGTATCAAAGCAATTAATATCCAGTGCTTTACAGGGGATAACTTCTGGAGATAACTCCATAGACAAAGACTATTGTGAAACAGGTTGAATTCTGGCAGAACGTACTCCCTTTCTAGTCTCAGGCTAATCACTTAACTCTTGCAATGCCACAGGTGTAAAATATATTCTGCCATCAGTCTTGTATGAGTTGATAACCCTGTGTTCCCTGTTCCAGAGGTGCATGGGCTCCTGGCTTTGTGAGTTTGTACATTTAAGAATCTTTAAGTGAAAAAAGCAAAGATATAAACACAAAGGAACCATTATTAGGGTCATCATACTGACATTCCCATATTGTTTCAGGTTGGGGAGGATGAGACAAGGGCACGACTTGGGCAAGTGACAAGACATATTAGCAGTGGGAGCAACAGTTCTGGGTAAACAATTGTAAATCCCCACTGCTGAAACTTGTTAACATTTTACAGAATGCTTTGTCCCTTTTAAGCAAGCTACAAAGCAAGAATGAATTCACACAGCCTCCTTGGAGTCAATGTGATTGCTCTGTTTATGTGCAAGATCACTAATTAATCACAAGCTAATTTGTAGCTTGATGTTCACCAAGCTGGATTTAGAATCTAAGCACCCTCTGCTTAGCAGTTTGGAGGAGACGGCTATTGGTAGAGGTGGCACATACAAAAATGATGCCTGTTTTACGCGGTGCTTGAAAGGCAACTCTGCAGTTGGTCTAAGGAAAGCTACCCATCCCTCTTTGTCACGTGCTTTTGGTGATTTATTTCTGTTCTTCCTGCCCCATCTGGCACTCCAGCAGCTAGGTTTCCAAGGTTCTGATGATGACTTCCCAGAAGAGCAGCATATCGTGGGTCATTGAGGAAGGAAGCTTACTCTCAAAGGACATGCAGCGGGGATATGATTTGGGGGCAGAATTCAATTATGTTAAAATTTTTTGGAACATAAATGGCCAAGGAGCTGACTTTGGTAAGGAGTTTCAGGGGGAAGTTTCAAACTGTCATGACTGCCAAGTATTAAGGGGCAAGATGCCACTAATTCCCAGTGGATTAAAAGCACTGCCAATTTTTCTCAGGGACATTTCAACTTTGGAAAGAGTATCAATGTAGAAACACAAATTAAATGCTGTCTTTGAGAGGAAATGAAGCCTCAAGGAATTAAACTATTGGCCATTAAGTGGGGTTTTTCTTAAATAATCATTGAACTGTGTATTCTAGAAAGGACTGTGTGTATGGAGTGGAGGGAGAGGGATAAGGATGGGAGGGGAGGAGGACGTGTCTCTGAGGAATGTGGCCTCAGGAGACTCAGACAAATTGCTACAAAGGAGGAATCTGACAGAGGAACTGGAGAAATGAACTTACTCTCTTGAGGTGTCTGTGCCAAAACATGTTTTATGACTTTGATGCTAAAAAAAAATCTATATATTTTGAACGTTAAGATAATAAAGATCAAAGCTACAAACTTTGGATTAAAAGAAGATTACTGTCATGTTTCAAGTTTTGCAAAAGAAATGATGGACTGACCTTTGGGTCACATGGCTGAAAGTGGGTATTTGGGTGCCTCAGAATAAAAAACAACAACAGAAAAAGAATCTTACAAACCTTTACCTAGAAAATTCATCATAATAATGTAGAAAAAGCACATGAATTCATGTTGCATGAAAGGAAGTTTAAAATAAGAGTCCATCATTAATGAATGATCCACTGCAAGTAGGACTATTTATCCATTATTTACAAATCCATACAATTATTAGATGAAAAATATACCATAAATATATTGGATTCTTTTCCATCTATTTACTTAAAGAACTACTTTAATACCTATGGTTTACTTATGTTCACATCACTCCTGAGAAATTGATTAGAGCAGGTTTTATCTCCATCTTATTGTTTGGGAAGGCAGAGCACAAGGAGGCTAAGCAGCTCCGTAAGGTCAAGCCTAGTTGACAGCATTACCCAGACCTTGGCCTGTGGACACCCTGACTGGGACTCTCCACCGGACCATGAGTAGCCCCCAAACCAACTCTTCTGAAGTACCCAAACTCACCAATGAATGAATACCAAAATGAAACTTGAAAGAGCCTGAAGTGAAAAGGGAACTAAGAAATATAATCTACAGCCATGCTCAAATCTTCTCTAGGCTGGCTTCAGGATGTTCAAATGAATTTCTATGAAGGGAGAGGAATTCCTATGAATTGCTAGGGGTCTGAGAGGAGTAGCACAGTAAGTCACTGTCTACTGGGATGCCCTCTGGTGCATTCATTTGGCTTCAGAAAGCAGTCTTGAGGGTGTTGGATGGAGGCTTTGGAGAACTGTGGGTGAGATGCCCCCAAGTTGCCAGACCACTGAGACCAAGCCATCGAGTGGGATTCTACAGAGCCCCAGGGCTCCCACGGCGGTGCTCAGAGTTTGGTGGGAGGGACACCCAAAATGTGGGTAGGTCAGAAAAAGGGGGTTAGAGAAACTCTGAAAAGTGGGATATTTTGGGGTTTTTTTTCACTTCCACCAGTCCTTGGGGACCGTGAGAATATAACAGCACATGTCTTAAGGACAAGCCGTGCTAGGATTTGGAAGATCTGTATGAGTTCAGACAAGTTACATAACCTCTCTGAACATCCACGTCTTCATCTATAAAATGAAGAAGGTAGACTCAGGGATGTCCTCCCCACTCTAATATGTTATGTTTTCATGAAGCAAGTCTTAATTTAGCAAATGGAAGGATCCTCAGCCCACACAAAGTAACTCCATCCGGAAGGAAACTGCCTTTACTGTCTGTTTCAGGACCTGTTTAGGGATTTACCGCAACTAGTGATGGCTTTGTTGGTTGCCAAGTGTCTGGAGAGTCCTAGAGTAGATGTTGGCATTGTCCTCAGCTGGAGAAGTCAGGGAAGAGCTGCAAAGCAAAGGAGGGACACTGCAGGAGAAAAGTGACTCAGAAATGAGATTGTTCTCTCCATTCAACTCTCAGTCCCTAAACTGGGCTCCTACTGTGGAAATTAGACCTTTGAGCAGTGTTCCATGTGTTTATTCTACTTGTATCAAAGAGGCTTTCATCTCCCTAGAGCAAATTATTAACACATTCCACCAAAGATGTGAGGGTGGAGGCCTGGCCTTGGAGGAAAAAAAAAAATAATCACATCATAATGAAGAGCTGCCCGAATCATGAACTTAAGAAAAGCTAACATAAAAGCCCCCACTTTTAATGACAGTGGTTGGCCAGACGCCAAGGTCCTTGTGCCCAGGGGAGCATGGCAGGCCTATTCCTTGTCCGTAGACTGACCCTCTGTGCCCGGGAATTTTCCACTGGAAGGCTGGTGTGTGGGAGGTGGGAGTCTTTGCAGGATCAGCAGGTCGAGGCGCTTACAGCCAGTTGCTTTTACCCCTCGCTGGAGACCAGATTTTGTTGGCTGAGTGAGCAGAGCCGTGACTCTTGGTTCCAGGCAGTAAATCTTTGCTTCTCAGGATTGTTTGGTTGGGGAGGGGGAGTGGGGGAGAAAAATCAAGAGGAAACAAAACAAAACAAAACAAGAAATACCCAACAACTTTCAGATACATCCAAGAGGAGAAACAGACATAAAATAAGCGGGGCAGTGTTTCAGTTTCACTAATGGATTACTCCCCAAAGCAAAAGGCTGTGGGGAAGAGTTTCTAAACAGAGATTCTGTCATTTCCTACAGCAAGTTCACTTGATTTACAGGAGCCATTTGGCACACCCTTTGAGATACAGCTCGAGTATATGTGGTAAAAGGGCCTAGTGCAAAAGAGAATACAGGGAATTATTTACTGCTGCTGAAAACCAGGACCCAGGGTCTGACTTTGTTTTTGCTTGCTTTTTAAAAAATTTTTCCAAGTAACACCGGAATGTAAGATACCACAGATCTCATGTTCAGCAATTGTGACAACCAAGATTCATGAACAGCCACGAATATGTTACTTGACATTAGCATCAGTGTTCTCCATGGGGGGAGGACAGAGGAAGAGCAGAAGAATAAAAGTGAGAATACAGTGTGACGTGAAATACCTTATCCAGATGAACAGCCAGTGTATCCCTGTGTAAAAACAGTGTCAGAGTTTTGGCCCTCTGCTCTGCCATGTGAAATCGAGTGTTTGCCTGTGATGTGAGGAGTGGCTTCTGACACTCGTGAAGACGGACAAGTCTTTTGTGACGACCAAAAACACTCCCATAATGAGAAGGGGGCTCAAAAATCCCACCATTTTACCTGTGTCACATATACGTTTTAAAACTTAGTCTAATCATGATAAATACCATTTGCTCAGTACTTGACCGTTTCAGAATGCTTCACAACAGTATCTGTGCAATTGCTATAATTATTTGCAATTAATGTATTTAGAAACTGAGGTTCAGTGTTTGTATAATTTGCCCAAATTTCACTCCCTACCATCATTATTCTATACCCTTGATTCTTACCAGGGGGAAATCCTCACCGCCCCCCCAGAGGGCCTATGGTAATATCTGGAGACATTCTTGGTTGTCTCAGCTAAGGAGGAAAGCGCCATTGGCATCAAGTGGGTAGAGGCCAGGGATGCTGCTAAACATCTCCTAGAATGTACAGGAACCCCCGCCCCATCACGAAGAATTCTCCATCCCCAAATGTCGATAGCACCAAGCACGAGAAAGCATGCTCTACATATTCTCACTTTAAAGTTTCTCTGACTACCATTTCTGAATTGACAACGGTCAAATCCATTATTTTTGTTGTTTCCCAAACGCCATACTCTTGTTACTAATTGCGTAACAGAGGCCTCTACCTGGCTGTTATGTGGGAACCTTAAATGCAACATGACCAAAATAGAGCTCTTCCACCTCCTATATTCTGATCTTGATCATAGGCCCTACCATCTAGGATTTCTCAAGCTGGAAACATGATTGCCATTCTTGACCTCTTCCTTCATGTTCTATTCCTCACTCACCCAGTCCAAGCACTTGACAAACCCTTCAAATACACCTGAGAAACATCTCTTGCAATTGGCCTCTCCTCTCCTTTATCACTGACACCATTTTAGCACTGGTCATCATCATCTCAGGCTAAACTCCTGCTGCCTTAGTTTGGTAAACCATACCAGCTACTGTTCTCAGTACCCATGAAATATTATCATCATCCCCATTTTAAAGCTGAGGAAATAAGGTGCATAGAGACTAAGTGGCTAGTCAATGAAGGAACTGTGCTGTCAACTACTACATTCTGCTTCCTCTCCATTTATCATCTAAGACTCAATTGCCATCTTTTCCTGCAGGTCACATGCTCCATTTACTCTAAAGAACTCTTCACTCCTGGAACTTTCTAGGGCTTTTCACATTTCTGTGCCATTGAAAATGATGTTTCCACCATCTGGAACACCCTTCCTTCCTTCCGGCTAGCTTCTCCTCAATCTCTAATATCTAGTTCATATAAGAGCTCTTCAAGGGTAGGAATCAGTATTTTAATCAGATTAAAAATTCAGTATTTTAAATCTCTAGCACTGTATCTGTTTTATAATAGGTATCTAAATGTTTACAAAACATAAGAAAATGACTATCTTTCTGCTACTTCCAAAGCAAAGTTGCTTTGCAAATACTTTCCAGTGAAAGCAGCTTCATCAATATCCTCTTCTTCCCTCAAGGCAACAAATCAGAAATTAACGCTTACATATGGGTATACACAAAGGTGAGCTTCTTTAAAGTATATTGATTATATGAAGTCAATATATACATTGTATACAATATATACATTGAATTCAAAGAAGTGGCATCGGCAGTGTTCTGAAGAGCACTGAACATTTCTCAGGTTTGTTTGTTTAGTGGCCCCAAATTTCTGCTTCAATTTGAAAATAAATCCCTTCTCTTTTATCCTGGTCAAACAATAGCTTGTTATAACAGAGTGATTTTGTTTCAAATCATTTACTTCAGAGTGTAGGAAAAACTTAAAAGATGTTTACATTGGAAATTTTACCCCAAGTTCACATTGCTTTAACGACTTTCTGCTTCCTCTCCCCTGTCCCCCAACACCACGTGTAGTTGAAGAAAAGACAAAATACCGTGCAAGGATTTAAGGTCATTCTAATTTCTGTTTCCATCATGACTACCATAGGCATATGAGAAGACAAATATTTCCTGGCAAGCATCATTTCTGTCATCAGCGAAAGGGGGAAATATATTGTGTAGAAAAAAATCCTTTGGAAAGACCATAAAGTCTTTATGCTCAGAAACAAAATCTATTAATCCCCTTCTCCATTAATTTTCACAAACTAATAGCAACTGGAAGGAAGATACAGACAAAAGCTGAAGATAAAAAAAAAAGGTCTAGAACTGGGTGAAGGAAGATGTGAGCACCAATCAGACTGGACCCCAGATATGATTATACTGTGGACAAAGCATTGCTCTGAGGCTGGGAGGGTTAAACTGATTACTGAGATACGGCCCTTGCTCCTCAGAAGATGGGAAAAAGGGCAATAAAGGCCATTCTTTCTTGTAGGTTTTCAGTAACATGAGGGTCAAATCCTGCATTTTTTTGTTAACGTGACGTTTTCTACCTTTTCTCTCACCAGGTAGGATAATTGTTCAGGATGAACACATTTTGATGTGATAGTTCCAGTAGCCTGTCCCCAGAAGATCTTAGCCTGTCTCTGAAAACATGTAAATTCCAGGTTGAATTATATTCATTAGTACTCTTTCTAAGTAGTCCCAAGGTATGGATAAGCTAGTCACGAACACAGTAGTTACCATGTGCGGAAACAGCAAACCAAATCTCTATCTACCAGGGAAGTGAAAAGACCTATTCCTTTTGTTATCTAAGTACCCAATGATTCCCACAGCAGTGCCAGCTCTATTTGATGGTGTGTTTTCTTTAGATCATTTCTCATATGGCTTTGTGGAAAATCAGGAAGTAAATGTTCTCCTTTTGGGCATAACTCTTCCATGCCAAAGAACAGCTAAAGTGGTTATAGAGGTTGCTCTTGGCTTTGTAAAGCCAAGACTTCCTCTATTGTCATGTCTTTCATGGCTATTCTTATTGCCTGGAGAATTCTCATTCTCCTTGCCTCATTCCACCTCTCTACTACGCACTTCATCTAGTTCACTGTTACTTCAATCTCAACTTAAAATCACTGCATTTCAGCAGCCGAAAAGATAGACTAGAGTTTTGGGTTAGACCATTCATTCTTTAACCCAGCTACATATGAGAACCACTGGAGGATTTTCTTAAAACCACTAATAACCAGGCCTACTCTGGATCAATTAAATCTGATTATCCAGGGTGGGTTTGGACATCAGTGCTTAAAAAAAAATATCCCCAGGTGATGCAAATGTGTAGCCAGGGTTGAGAACCTCTGTTTTAGACCATAACTCTCTGCATATCTCCATGGCAGTTCTGAGTGACTTGTAAATGTTAGTTCACTGTCTCTCTTTATCACTATATCGTATAATAAAGTAGGGAATTTTGTGCACCAGGAAGTCTCCGTGCGAGAGAAAGAAGAACTCATTTTCCGGATGTGTGTTCCCCTCCCTAGGAGCAAGAGAGGAAAGTTGCTGGGTGGTGTGGAGGGTAGTGCATGGATCTTCTGGGAGCTCTTCTCGAATCAGAAGTACAGGTTGGTTCTTTTTTTTTTTTTTTTTTTTTAATTTTTGGCTGTGTTGGGTCTTCATTGCGGTACATAGGCTTTCTCTAGTTGCGATGGGCTGGGGCTACTCTTCATTGCGGTGCACAGGCTTCTCATTGCAGTGGCTTCTCTTATTGCGGAGCACGGGCTCTAGGCACGCAGGCTTCAGTAATTGCAGCACATGGGCTCAGTAGTTGTGGTGCGTGGGCTCAGTAGCTGTGGCTTGCAGGCTCTAGAGTGCAGCAGGCTCAGTAGTTGTGGTGCACGGGCTTTGTTGCTCCACAGCATGTGGGATCTCCCTGGACCAGGGATTGAACCCGTGTCCCCTGCATTGGCAAGCAGATTCTTAACCACTGCGCCACCAGGGAAGTCCAAGACTATTTTTAAAAGACAGTTTTTTTCATTCCTTGCAGGCATTGGCACATATTTCTAATTTCCTATTGAAACTCTCTACTTGGAAGTTTAAAATATGTTTCATACAGATGCCCAACAGGCACATGAAAAGATGCTCAGCATCACTAATCATTAGAGAAATGCAAATCAAAACCACAGTGAGGTACCACCTCACACCAGTCAGAATGGCCATCATCAAAAAGTCTACAAACAACAAATGCTGGAGAGGGTGTGGAGAAAAGGGAACCCTCCTACATTTTGGTGGGAATGTAAATTGGTGCAGCCACTGTGGAAAACAGTATGGAGGTTCCTCAGAAAACTAAAAATAGAACTACCATATGATCCAGCAATCCCACTCCTGGGCATATATCCAGACAAAACTATAATTCAAAAAGATACATGCACCCCTATATTCATAGCAGCACTATTCACAATAGCCAAGACATGGAAACAACATAAATATCCATCAAGAGGTGAATGGATAAAGATGATGTGGTACATATATACAGTGGAATACCACTCAGCCATAAAAAAGAATGAAATAATGCCATTTGCAGCAACATGGATGTAACTAGAGATTATCATACTAAGTGAAGTAAGTCAGAAAGACAATATCACTTATATGTGGAATCTAAAATACGACACAATGAACCGGACAGAAACAGAATCACGGACATAAAGAACAGACTGATGGTTGCCAAGGGGGAGGGGTTTGGGGGAGGGATGGAGTGGGAGGTTGGGGTGAGCAGATGTAAGCTTTTATATATAGAATGGATAAACAATAGGGTCCTACTGTATAGCACAGAGAACTATATTCAATATCCTATGATAAACCATAACGGAAAAGAATATTTTAAAAAAAGAATGTGTATATGTATAACTAAATCACTTTGCTGTACAGCAGTAATTAACACAACATTGTAAATCAACTATACTTCAGTTAAAAAAAAAGATGTTTCAGGGGCTTCCCTGGTGGCGCAGCGGTCAAGAGTCTGCCTGCCAATGCAGGGTACACGGGTTCGAGCCCTGGTCGAGGAAGATCCCACATGCCGTGGAGCAACTAAGCCTGTGCGCCACAACTACTGAGCCTGTGCTCTAGAGTCCATTGAGCCACAACTACTGAAGCCCGCACACCTGGAGCCTGTGCTCTGCAACAACAGAAACCACCACAATGATGATGGCCATTCTGACTGGTGTGAGATGATATCTCATTGTAGTTTTGATTTGTATTTCTCAATGAGAAGCCCGCACACCACAACGAAGAGTGGCCCCCGCTCGCCGCAATGCATGCAGCAACGAAGACGCAACACAGTCAAAAATAAATTAAAAAAAAAAAAGATGTTTCAAAGTCCGAAACTGAGCTTTTGTTTGTTTGTTTTGTTTTTTTTGCAGTATGCGGGCCTCTCACTGTTGTGGCCTCTCCCGTTGCGGAGCACAGGCTCCGGACGCGCAGGCTCAGCGGCCATGGCTCACGGGCCCAGCCGCTCCGCGGCATGTGGGATCCTCCCGGACCGGGGCACGAACCCGTGTCCCCTGCATCGGCAGGAGGACTTCTCAACCACTGAGCCACCAGGGAAGCCCCGAAACTGAGCTTTTGATCCTCCCCCTCCCCAAACCTGCTCCTACCAGAGGTTTCCCCACTTCAGCTGCTCACACAACAGACCCTGAAGCCGTCCTTTCTCTCAATCTCTCTCTCTCTCTCCCTCCCCGTCTCTCTCTCTCCCCATCTCTCTCTTCCTCCCTCCCCTCCATCTCTCTCTCCCTCCCCTACCCCTTCTCTCTCTCTCCTTGTCTAATCCAGATGCTAATGCAGGTCACTTTCACCTTCACAACGTATCCCACATCTAAACACTTCTGGCCACCTTCATTGTCTTAACCCCGGTCTAAGTCTGTATCATCTCTCACCTGCAGTGTTACAACATTTCTGCTCCTGCCCACTTCAGTCAACTCTCACCCTTGCAGCCAGAATGATCCTGTTAAGTGTCAAGTCAGATCACATCATTCCTCCACTCAAAACCCTCAGAGGCCCCCTATATCATCAGCAGAAGCCAAGCACCTTCAAAAGCTTTTAAGACACTGCATAAACTGCTTCTTCATTATTTCTCTGTCCTCATCTACCACCAGGCTCCCCTTTGATTCCCTACATCCTGACTTAGTCACATTTGGTCTCTTTGCTGATCCTCAAATGTAGTCATCCTTCTGCCTCAGGGCCTTTGCACTTTATTCCAAATGTCCACACAACTCACTCCATTACCTCCCTTGGGGATTTGCACCCCTGTCACTTTCTCACTCAGGCCTACTCTGACAACTGTACTTAGAATGGCAATGTCCTCAGCATTCCCCATACCCTGTCCCTGCTGCATTTCCTCCATGGTATTTCCACCATATTCTATATTTTGTTTATCTGTCGTGTTTATTTTCTCCCTCCCTCCATTAGAATGTCTGATCAATGAGAGGAGGAAGTTTTGTTTGCTTCTTTGCTTCTTAGAACACTCTGGCATTTGGATGACTCTCAGAAATATTTAACTAGATTAGTGAAGTAAAGAACAGCAGGTTCTTTCTTGAATGGAAATACAGAGGTATAGAGAATTATATACTTTCCCTCCCGCATCTCACCCTCATTCCCTTCTCAGCTTACATCTGCTGCTTATTTCTTAAACCTGATATTTCTTGGAAGTGGTATGACTAGGGACCACATTCCACTTTTGGTTTGCTGTGCTAGTTCTTGGACTAGAAGTGCACCTAGTATTGTAGGACATTGCATTTCACTAGTGGCAAATCCACTCCAATCTCTTTTCTGTGTCTTGAGTATGTACGTGGCTGGCATTCTCAGCTCACGTTAGAACCTCCCTGTTTGAAAAGCCACAATTGAGATTTGGGGTTCAGTATTCTGAAAGTCCATAACAAATACCCAAGTAAATCCATCTGCATTTTTCTAAGTATTTTTATATTATTGCTATTCACTCAGTGAAGCATATGATCATAATGTAGGTGCATGTTTCTCAAAGACATAATTCTCAAAGATGCATTAATTTTTATATTCTGATTTGCTTCTTGTCTGGATGACCCACTGATAGGCACCATAGGATGGAGAAAACAGAGGTACTAAGTAACTGGAATGCTTTGGGTAAGACCCTGAAGGAATGGGACACAGGATGAATATGTTTTGAAGGGAAAGTAGGGGCAGGTCAGAAGCTCAGAGTATAAATCCAGGCTTTTGGAGTAGCCAGGCAATAGTTGGTACCAGATACCAAGCCGAGTACTTCCGAATCTCATGGGACACGTCATGTGCAAAGAACTTCACAACCAACTGAGGCCCTAAAAAGGAGAGGAGGAAAAAAATAATAATACATAAAATAAAATAAAAAGGGGAGGGTAGTGGGCAGCAGAACAGGCACTGACTTAAAACAGCTTTTGAGTTTTGCTGTCAACTGGTGCAGAGTAGAGATGACATGCCCCCTAAAGTGGGCATAGGGTCAGTGGATGGGGTTGTGGCAGAAGCCTGGCAGGCAAACAGCTTCAGGGAAAGAAAGCACTCCATATTTCAGAGGGCTCTGTAAGTCTTCCCTGAGCGAAGCTGTCAGCCATGTCTGATGCAGTTCCCCTTCTTAAAGGCTGAGGGTGAGGATGAGAGCAATTCTGGGTTGGGAAGGTTGAGAACCTTTAGGTGAAACAATGGATGGGGTGGGAAGTCTCCCAGAGTCAGAGCTGCCTGTTGTTACTGTTTCTGCTGCAGCTGTTCTAGACAATGGTACTGAGCTTGCCCGAGTGTGGGTGTGTTCTTTCCCGACACCAACGAGGATAATGGCCCTCTTTTTAAATGGTTTGGACTTCATCATCACTCCTTGCACATTAGTATTCTCGAATCTTCTATTCTGGGGGACCTCCAGCCAACAACAAGCCCTCCCATTTCTGTACAATTGCCTTGTGGCTTGGGTTGGAATCCAACCCAGCAGAGGCAAGGGAGGAGATGCTTCACAAGGGCTAATTTTGTCCTTGCTGCTCCCTTCAGCCCTCCCCTCTGGACTTGCCTCTCTGCTGCTCTGGCCCCTGATCAGGCACTCTGCTTTGTCTTGGGGTCCCTGCCCACACTGTGGCCGTATGGATGAAGGAAGGTCAGGCTTCATTAAAAGAATGTCTCCACAGGTCGAGGTCTCCTCGTCTCACCACTCCCCTTTGCAGGCCAGTGACTTTCAAGGCCCCAGGCTGTCAAGAGGCTTCTTCAGGAAGACAAAGCCAGCCTGTGCAAGGCCAGGATCAGCACATATAAATTTGGCATTCTCGGGATGCTCTGGTAACATAACACAATCTGAGCTGGATTTGCTATACCTCTTTCCACATTATCTTTATCTTCAAAGGTCTCAAATCAAAGCAACACAGCAAAGAAGGAAAAACACTGATAGTAGGCTTCAGAACAATGCACTAACATCTTTTCTGATCTATTGTGGCAGATTCCAAGGAAAACTGAAAATGACTAAAAGTAAAAGTCTAGGTTTTTAATGAAATATGAAAGTAAGAGATAAATCATGTCAAACAAGAAAGCTAAAAGTCCATTTAGGAAAGTTCTTTAAGTCTATGAAGGGGATTAACCAGACTTTAGGGACAAAGTGAAAAGAAAATGTATTAGTAAAATGATCAAATGTGAAAGGACACATTTATTTAGAGAGGCTTCTGGGAGAGACTATTGGATTTCTATCTTTGGTGATATATTGATACACAGATTGAATGCAACCCCAGAATAGGTAGCAATCTTGAAAAAGAAGAGCAAAGTTGGAGGACTCACACTTTCTGATTTCAAAATTTACTACGAGGCTACAGTAATCAAATCAGTGGGGTACTGGTGTAAGGACAGACTTAAAAATCAGTGGAACAGAATTGAAAGTCATGAAATATATCCTTCTATTTACACCACAATTTGTTTATCCATCCGTCTGTTTATGGCTATTTGGATCCTTTCTGGTTTCTGGCTATTACAAACTAGGCCTCTATGAACACTTGTATACAAGCCTTTATATGGACAATGTGTTAACACATTGCGAAACAGTGCTCCAGGCTTTTTCATCTTGCAAATCTGAACTCTATATCAATTATGCAACAACTCCCCTTTTTCCCTCCCCACAACCCCTAGTAACCACCATTTTATTCTCTGTTTCTATGAATTTGACTACTTTAGATACCTCATATTAGTAAATCATACAGTATTTATCTTTTTGTGACTGGTTTATTTCACTTAGCATAATGTCTTCAAGTTTCATTCATGCAGCATGTGACAGAATTGCTTTCCTTTTTAAGGCTGAATAATATTCCATTGTCTGCATATACCACACTCTGTTTATCCATTCATCTGTCCAGGGACATGTGGGTTGTTTCAGCCTTTTGGCTAGTATGAAATAGTGCTGCTAGGAACATGGATGTGCAAATCTCTCTCTCTCTCATGGGTGTGCAAGCTTTTAAAGAAACTGCCAGACTATTACCTAAAGTGGTTATACCGAATTATATTCCAACCAGTAGTGTATGAAAGTTTCAGTTCTACATCCTCATCATTATTTGGTATGACCAGTCTTATTAATTTTAGCTTTTTTTTTTTTTTTTTTTTTTTTTTTTTGCGGGCCCCTCACTGTTGTGGCCTCTCCTGTTGCAGAGCACTGGCTCCGGACGTGCAGGCTCAGTGGCCATGGCTCACGGGCCCAGCCACTCCACAGCATGTGGGATCTTCCTGGACCGGGGCACGAACCCATGTCTCCTGCATCGGCAGGTGGACTCTCAACCACTGCGCCACCAGGGAAGCCCAATTTTAGCTATTCTTATAGGTGTGCAGTGGTATCTCATTGTGCTTTTAATTTGCACTTTCCTAATAACTAATGATATTGAGGATTTTCCATGTGCTAAGTGCTATCTTTGTATCTTCTTTGGAAAGGCTGAGGACCTTTAGGTGAAACAATGGATGGGGTGGAAACTCTCCCAAAGTCAGAGCTGCTTGCTGTTACTATCTCTGTGGCAGCTGTTCTAGACAATGGTACTAAAGGGCTGAATGTGGGTGTATTTCTTCTTGATATTGACAACGATCATGGTCTTCTTTTTCAACATTTTGGACCTTACCATCTATTCAACTCTTCTGTACATTTTTGAAATTGTGTTGTTTATTTTCTTATTACTGAGTTTGAGAGTTCTTTATATATTTTTGATACAAATCCTTTATTAGATATGTCATTTTAAATATTTTCTTCCAGTTTGTACCTTGTCTGTCATTTTCTTAATGATGTCTTTAAAGAGGACAAGTTTTAATTTTTATGAAGTTATCAGTGTTTTCTTTTATTGATCATATCTTTGGTGTCATATCCAAAAAATTTTTGCCTAACCCAAGGTCACAAATATTTTTCCTGTGTTTTCTTCTAGAAATTTTGTATTTGTAGGTTTTACCTTTAAGTCTATGATCCATTTGACTTAACTTTTGTATACTGCACAAAATGTGGATCAAAGTTCATATTTTTGAACATGACTATCTAATTATTCCAGCAATTTTCTCCACTGAATTGTCTTTGTATCTTTTTTTTTTTTTTTTTTTTTTTGCGGTACGCGGGCCTCTCACTGTTATGGCCTCTCCCGTTGCAGTGCACAGGCTCCGGACGCGCAGGCTCAGCGGCCATGGCTCACGGGCCCAGCCGCTCCGCAGCATGTGGGATCTTCCTGGCCCGGGGCACGAACCCGTGTCCCCTGCATCGGCAGGTGGACTCTCAACCACTGTGCCACCAGGGAAGCCCTGTATCTTTGTTGAAAGTAAGTTGTCTATATGTGAGTGGGTCTATTTCCGGACCCTCTATTCTGTCCTATTGATCTATCTTTACACCATTGCTACAATATCTTCATACTGTAGCTTTGTAAATCTTGAAATCAGTTAGCATTAGTCTTCTAACTTTGTTTTTTTTCAAAGTTGCTTTGGTTATCCTAGGTCCTTTGCACTTTCATATAAATTTTAGAATTTTAGTCAATTTCTATAAAAAAGTCTACTGGAATTTTGATTCGAATTGCATTGAATCTGTAGGTCATTTTAGGGAGAATGGACATCTTAGCTATATTGAATCATCTGATGCATGAATACGATACAGCTTTCCATTTATTTTGATCTTTAATTTCTCTCAGTGATGTTTTGCACTTTTTATTGCACAGGTCTTACACATCTTTATCAGATTTATCCCTTTGATTCCATATTTTTAATGGTATTTAAAATTTTTTTCAATTTCCAATTATTCATTGCTAATTTGGTCTGGTTTTTAACTTTCAGATTTATCTTATTAGATGCTTCTGTCTCCCCTTTCATTACTAAATGGGTAAGCAGCTCAAAAGTGCTTGTTTATTTTGAGAAACTTATTGGCCAAATATTAGGCATGCAGGTCTGGGAAAAGAAAAATTCACCACGAGGTTTTTTTCACTACCTTAGTACAGGCAGAATCTCTTCCCTGTATCTTTGGATAAGGAGAACACATCTCTGCAGTTCTTTTCTGGGGCTTCCTGATTTTCTATTGCTGCAAACAAAACCCACAGAGACTGAGCTCCTGGCACAAATGCTACCAGTTTTCTAATCACTTGGCTTTGGCCGCTGAAGGTCACTGAGCTTCCTGGCAGGAAGTGGGGCACAGACGGCAGGTGGCCTGCCAGAGCAGCTGAAAAGATCTCTATTCACGGCAGATTGTATATCACCAACGCTCTGTGACAGCACTGCATACCTGCCAGCCTCAGGGCGGGCTGATTAGGGTCATTTAGGTTTTGTCTTCAAGCATAATCCTTAGAGCTGTCAGCAGCATCCACGATGCTAAAATAAAGAATCGTGTGCAGGAAATGGCAGAGAAGACCCAAATGGGTGCCCCTGCCGGCAGGGAAGGCTAGGACATCATGGATATTGTTCAACCCCAGGACAACCTGATTCAGGAATACTGAATAAGAAAATGCAAATATGTCCAGTGGAGTTCATGGTGCTCTGAAGACATCTAGGGCTAACATACAGATGAGAGCTCAGAGGTGATCTCCAAGTCCTACAGGTGAGTTTCAATGAAATGGTCCATTTTTTTCCAAAAGCATCTGAACCACAGACTATTTAAGAGCAGAACATGTTGAGATTTATTTACTGATGTGCTTGGCATGGTGTCTGCCTGACAAAGGCCACAGAAACTTAGTAGAAAGCTTCACAGAGGGCATCACTGGCTTTTGTAAAACATTAGCCTCAGGACTAGAAACTTTATATTAAGTAGAATTGGAGATGTTAAATTAGTATAATTTCAGGAGCAACAGAAAGGCATTCCATGCTCCCAGCCCACTGTACTCATCTATGCCTGAAATTTCACAACTACCTTTGCTTCCTTTTTACCTACTGTGAGGCTGATACCTTTGGTAGGAGGAAAAGTTAGTAAGCCTTATCAGTCATTTAAACACCCCTGTGAATGAATTTATGAGAAAGCATTTTTTTTCTGGCCCTTTGGGAATGTATCATAAGAGTGATGAAGAAGCTGGAAGTCTGACTAAAGACACTTCAAATTTCACATAGGTCCAGCTCTGTAAAAGCCATGTAGAAGTATCAAAGGACACTATCAAGAAAGTGAAAAGACAACCCACAGAATAGGAAAAAATATTTGAAAATCACATATCTATTAAGGGTGTAGTATCTGGAATAGAACTCTTACAACTCAACAATGAAAGAACAAAAAGCCAATTAAAACTATGGGCAAAGGAATTGAATAGACATTGCTCCAAAGAAGATATAAAAATGGTCAATAAGCACTGAAAAAAATGCTTAACATTAGGGGAATGCAAGTCAAAAGCACAATAAGATACCACTTTACCTTCCACTAGGATGGCTATAATAAAAAAAAGAAAATTAACAAAGTGTTGGTAAGGATGTAGAGAAATTGGAACCCTCATACATTGCTGGTAAGAATGTAAAACAGTGCAGGTACTTGTGGAAACAGTTTGAAGGTTTCTCAGAAAGTTAACAAAGAAATACCATATGACACAGCAATTCTACTCCTAGGTATATACACAAAAGAACTGAAAACAGATATTCAAACAAAAATTTGTACATGAATGTTTATAGCAGAACTATTCACAATAGCCGAAATGTCTAAAGAGCTCAAATGTCCATCAACTGAAGAATGGATAAACAAAACATGGCACATCCATACAGTATATAAAAAGGAATGAAGTACCAATACATGCTACACATGGATGCACCTTGAAAACATATGGTAAGTGAAAAAAGCCAGACACAAAAGCCACACATTGCATGATTCCATTTATATGAAATATCTAGAATATGCAAGTCCATAAAGACAGAAAGCAGATTAGTGGTTGCCAGGGGCTGGAGTGAAAGGGGGATGGGGAGTAACTGCTTAAGGGGCTTGAGGTTTCCTTATGGAGTGATGAAAATGTTCTAGAATTAGACAGTGGTGATGGTTGCACAATGTTATAAATGTACAAAAAGCCACAAAAGCCATCTGTACACCTTCAGATGGTTAAAATGGTAAATTTTATGTATATGAATTTTACCTAAACAAAAAAATAAGTCATGTAGAAACTCCATGCATCGTTTGGCTAATGCTAGGCAAAACCAATCTTTGCAAGTGACCATTCCTAGAGAGACAATCCTGTGTTATGGGTGATGTCTAGAGAACATGTCACCAGCCCAGTTACTGCAAAGCCTAGTTAGGCAACAGAGCTTCAAAAGTGTAACTCTTTTTATTCTTCCTGCTATACTGTCAGACTGCAACATAGGAATTCGAACCAGAGTGAAGGAAGATGGGCAAGAGAAATAGGTTTTCATCACCAGAAACATAAAGGCTATGAAGCTGACTCAATTTGTCACAGTTGAGGGAACTGCTGGGAACGAGACCTTGATACAGGACAAGCAGAGAGGGCCTTGTTGTCTACCTCCGAAACAAATGCTTTCTCTCCTGTCATCCCCAGCTCCTAGTCCTTGGGCTTTAAAGTATACACACAGCTACTTACACAGAAATCAAGTCAGCTGTATACATATACTTCATAATCTGAAAAGTTATTTGAGGTTTGTCCAGATATTAGAAAGATTTCCTCCTCTCTCTCCTTTTGGTTGAGACTTTTTTTGAAACTGGGAAAAACAAAATGAAATTCAGTACTGCTGAATCAGAGAGAAAGTTCATTGCAAGTACTTTGACTAAATTTGGTGATGCAGCTAGTGGTTCTATAACTTAATCTCTACCGATAGAACCACAGTTAAAGGCACTGTATGAAAGGGTTTTTTTTGTTTTTGTTCTAGTTCTTCCCCATGAAAACTTGTTCGGCTAGACCAGATGAGTCAAGGGTCATGGGGTTGGTGGTTGTATGGACCACTCAGTTTCTCTCCAACTGTCCCCTAGGCAGCCATTTGGAAAAGAGCATCAGGTGAGTTTACCATGAAGGCTGTAAAAAAATACATTTTAGATCTCGATGATGGACTAATAACTATCGGTCATCTTTATATGTTAAGAAAGGCATACATCTCCAGGCAGCAATTGTTCAGTACTCTATATATTTGTGGTAAATGAATGTTTCAGGTTATGAAGAAGACATGGAGGCCGCTGCAAGTTCTACAACTGGGATGAAATAATTTCTCCCCACATCAGGCTGGTACTCTAGTCCACTTATAATATAAAGACATTCTGAACAGCAATAGGGTCAATTTACAGTTGAGATTACAAATTGAATATGATGGCAGCTGAAAAAAAGTGGCAATGCAGACATTGGTTTAAAAGATCATCCATGTTAGAAAAACTCCTCCCCAGATCATTACATTACAGTCTAAAGAACAATTTTAAAAAATATCTTGGCTACATGAAGAAAGAAATAAGATTCCTATTAGGTTATTAGGTATATAACCTAATTTTAGAAATAAAAGAATTCTATCTCATGACAATTTAAAAAATACTTTAAGTCCTCTCTTTAGGGGTCACCCTTAACCAGGTGATCCCTGGTTGTTCAGGGTATTACAATAACACAAAACCAATTGTCAAAAATTATTGAGGCACTTCACTATTTGCCAGTTAGATTTACTTAATCTTGCTCTTATTGGAATCCATCAGTCTGCAACCTTCCAGGGAACAAAATTCCCTTTGCTGGACGTGAACCAGTAGTCTGGTGGGAAAGTGTGGGGTCCTGTGTTCTCCTGATGCTGGTTTCCAATAAAGCTATGGCAAGTTGTTTTAGCTCTGGGCCCCGTGGATGGTTCTCGTTCTGAGTCCTAGTTCTTTCATTAATCAAACAGGCTTCAAATTTACTCCTCCTTTTTTTTTTTTTTGCGGTACGTGGGCCTCTCACTGTTGTGGCCTCTCCTGTTGCGGAGCACAGGCTCCAGACGCGCAGGCTCAGCGGCCATGGCCCACGGGCTCAGCCGCTCCGCGGCACGTGGGATCCTCCCAGACCGGGGCACGAACCCGCGTCCTCTGCATCGGCAGGCGGACTCTCAACCACTGCGCCACCAGGGAAGCTCCTACTCCTCCTTTTTAATTCTGTGATTTTTGACATTTGCAAAAATAAAAAATTCATCATGTTTGTGAATTCTTTCCATAAATGGGAACCACATTTGTCAAATGAGTTCTAAACCAGGGAACTTAGTAAAAGGACTCCTAGGTATCCCCCTGTACTCAGCCCATCTGTCATCACACATGAAGAATCTGAGACTGTGGCTTCCTCCCAGCAGGGTCCGGGTCTAGCCACTAGGCAGGAAAATTCTTCTGGTCTTTCCAAAACTTTTTCATGGACAATGCACGTGGGACAACTCACCGTGGAGTTAAATTTATATGTAAGTTTATACAATTAAACCTCAAAGTAAATTCCTTAAAAATCACATTTGTTTGCTTATTGTTAACAGATCCTAGGAAAATATCTGCATTTTTCTTTAAAGCCACAGATAATCTAATTAACTTAAAAACTGCACGTTCAAAGCAAAACAAATAAAACAAAATAAACATTTAAAGAGCCACATATGATAATTTCAGAGAGGACTAGACAGCGAGGCCATAAAGACAGCAATGCATTGCTCATGAATTGTCTCTCCCACTGTCTTCCCATTCTAGGCCGGAGGACTACAGAAGCGTCTTACCATCCTTAGGTGTTTGTTAAATGAATGGCAATGTCCAGAAGTACAGAAAACCCTAGGCACTGAGTGATGCTAAAGGGATCGGAAGTGTTTTTTAGGTGAGAATACTGCTTTTATTTGGCAAGGTTTGAGAATATGATGGTTCTAAAAATTCAAACACAACCCCAGAGACTTTTTAGGGTCAACTTTTAAAACTAGGGTTGGGGAGAGTATTTATAATAAGCACTGTTGGAAAAATACTATTAATAAGGAAAAATGGTCTTGGATATTCTCACCTCCTATTACTGGCAGCTCCTTGGCATTCAGTGTTCTAAAGATCATGCTACTTTTCCCTTCAAAGCCTGATTTCAGGAAAGGATGTGGCAAATTTATTCTCCTTGAGTGTCAGTAGTTGAAAGAGTTTATTGTGATACATTAATCTATTTTTCAACTGACAGAAAAGGTTTAATATGCTAGAATAGCTCTTCTGTTTACTTTTTAATATGAATTAAAAGTAATATATTTCTAATTGTAGAATTAAAGACATCAGTTAAAGCATGGAAAGATGTAATTTTGTAGGGGAAGAAATACTTTCCAGCAGAACTAGACTGTTTACTTCACCTATTTTTATTTAAGGCCTGGTAATTGATTATCCAGTAGTATTTTGGCCTTCCTACATATTAAGAATAGCTAGTACCAACAAAGCAAGTGGATGCCTGTAATCAAAATAGGCAATGCCCAATGAACCCATGAATTTTACCCTGCAAATCTCTCAGCAGCTTGCTCTGTAAGCAGGCTAAATTAGATACTTAAATACCAATCTGTGTTTGCAAAGAGGCAAAGTTTAATTGCTTCTTTGTTGAAATAAATATAGCCATTCTGCATTCTTAGGACTAAATAGATTCTTTATGATAGTTAATATAAGTTCTATACTTTTACAATAATCTTTGGGCTATGTTATCATTAAAATTTCCATTAAATCATTACCTAATGGAGATAAAAAAGATAGTTTGTACTTTTTTAGAACTGTGTGTATGGATACATTCTCTGTTTCCCATTTCCCTCTAAATTTCTTCCACCTAAGCAACTTAATACTCTATCAATATGTTTAATTCATCTCAAGATATTTGTCCAGAAATGTGTGTTAGAAGCAGATTGGCTATTTGAATACTGTGAACTGGTCCCATTTCTGCAAACTTCCCTTTTCAGTGCCTTGCGCCTACACTGTGTTGTAGATTCACAAGCTGCCTACCGTATACAAGCCTGATCTTCTTGTTTTGTTTTAGATTCAAAATTCCTAACAGGAAAGTAACTATTACTGTAACCAATCTCAGGGTCTTGTTACTTTGCTTTATAAATTCCTAAACTTTTCCTGATGTAGAAAGTATGCAAGGCTCAGGTTAGGTCAACAACAAAGTCAAGGTTAACTGTGGGAGAGTGACATGGGAAAGAAACTAACTAGTCCAAACATTAAAACATCAATAGGGAAGGACATCGCGGGCGGGGCACTGACTCAGCAGAGAAGCTTCTGGACGCTGGAATCTAGCTCACAGTTTGGGTGAACATAAAGGGACCCAGAGCAGACTTCCCTGCTTCGCCTGAACTCTAGAAGGAACCAGAGCCTTGGTACCAGCAGAGGCCTCTTGTGCCCATTCGCCCCCTTGGAGAGTCCAGATGAATTTGGGCTGTGCCATGTTGCTTGTGGGATCTTAGTTCCCTGACCAGGGATCAAACCCAGGCCCCGGCAGTGAAAGTGCCGAGTCCTAACCACTGGACTATCAGCATATTCCAGAGAATTTTAGATTGTCAACAGGGCCTGATCCAAAAAGTAGCACATTGATCAGGAAACTTGCACAAGCCTCTTAGATAGCCTAATCTACCAGAGGGCAGAGAGCAGAAGCAAGAAGAACTACAATCCTGCAGCCTGTAGAACATAAACCACATTCACAGAAAGACAGACAAGATGAAAAGGCAGAGGGCTATGTACCAGATGAAGGAACAAGATAAAACCCCAGAAAAACAACTAAATGAAGTGGAGATAAGCAACCTTCCAGAAAAAGAATTCAGAATAATGATAGTGAAGATGATCCAGGACCTCGGAAAAAGAATGGAGGCAAAGATTGAGAAGATGCAAGAAATGTTTAACAAAGATCTAGAAGAATTAAAGAACAAACAGAGAAGAACAATACAATAACTGAAATGAAAAATACACTAGAAGGAATCAATAGCAGAATAACTGAGGCAGAAGAACGGATAAGTGACCTGGAAGACAGAATGGTGGAATTCACTGCTGTGGAACAGAATAAAGAAAAAATAATCAAAAGAAATGAAGACAGCCTAAGAGACCTCTGGGGCAACAATAAACGCAACAACATTCGCATTACAGAGGTCCCAGAAGGAGGAGAGAGAGAAAAAGGACCAGAGAAAATCTTTGAAGAGATGATAGTCAAAAACTTCCCTAACATGGAAAAGGAAACAGCCACCCAAGTCCAGGAAGTGCAGAGAGTCCCATACAGGATAAACCCAAGGAGAAACACGCCAAGACACACAGTAATCAAATTGGCAAAAATTAAAGACAAAGAAAAATTATTCAAAGCAGCAAGGGAAAAATGACAAATAACATACAAGGGAACTCCCATAAGGTTAACAGCTGATTTCTCAGCAGAAACTCTACAAGCCAGAAGGGAGTGACATGATATACTTAAAGTGATGAAAGGAAAGAACCTACAACCAATATTACTCTACCCAGCAAGGATCTCATTCAGATTCGATGGAGAAATTAAAAGCTTTACAGACAAGCAAAAGCTAAGAGAATTCAGCACCACCAAACCAACTCTACAACAAATGCTAAAGGAACTTCTCTAAGTGGGAAACACAAGAGAAGAAAGAACCTACAAAAACAAACCCAAGGGCTTCCCTGGTGGCGCAGTGGTTGAGAGTCCGCCTGCCGATGTAGGGGACACGGGTTCGTGCCCCGGTCCAGGAAGATCCCACATGCCGCGGAGCGGCTGGGCCCGTGAGCCATGGCCGCTGAGCCTGCGTGTCCAGAGCCTGTGCTCCGCAATGGGATAGGCCGCAACAGTGAGAGGCTCACGTACTGCAAAAAACAAAACAAAAAAAACAAACCCAAAACAATTAAGAAAATGGTCATAGGAACATACATATCAATAATTACCTTAAATGTGAATGGATTTAATGCTCCAACCAAAAGACACAGGCTTGCTGAATGGATACAAAGACAAGACCCATATATATGCTGTCTACAAGAGACCCACTTCAGACCTAGGGACACATTCAGACAGAAAGTGAGGGGATGGAAAAAGATATTCCATGCAAATGGAAGTCAAAAGAAAGCTGGAGTAGCAATACTCACATCACATAAAATAGACTTTAAAATAAAGAATGTTACAAGAGACAATGAAGGACACTACATAATGATCAAGGGATCAATCCAACAAGAAGATATAACAATTATAAATATATATGCACCCAACATAGGAGCACCTCAATACATAAGGCAACAGCTAAAGGCCATAAAAGAGGAAATTGGCAGTAACACAATAATAGTGGGGGACTTTAACACCTCACTTACACCAATGGACAGATCATCCAAAATGAAAATAAATAAGGAAACAGAAGCTTTAAATGACATAATAGACCAGATGGATTTAATTGATAGTTATAGGACATTCCATCCCAAAACAGCAGATTACACTTTCTTCTCAAGTGCACACAGAACATTCTCCAGGATAGATCACATCTTGGGTCACAAATCAAGCTTCAGTAAATTTAAGAAAATTGAAAACATATCAAGCGTCTTTTCTGACCACAACACTATGAGATTAGAAATGAATTACAGGGAAAAAAATGTAAAAAACAAAAACACATGGAGGTTAAACAATAGGTTACTAAATAACCAAGAGATCACTGAAGAAATCAAAGAGGAAATCAAAAAATACCTAGAGAAAAATGACAATGAAAACACGATGATCCAAAACCTATGGGATGCAGCGAAAGCTGTTCTAAGAGGGAAGTTGATAGCTATACAAGCCTACCTCAAGAAACAAGAAAAATCTCAAATAAACAATCTAACCTTACACCTAAAGGAACTAGAGAAAGAAGAACAAACAACACCCAAAGTTAGCAGAAGGAAAGAAATCATAAAGATCAGAGCAGAAATACATGAAATAGAAACAAAGAAAACAACAGCAAAGATCAATAAAACTAAAAGCTGGTTCTTTGAGAAGATAAACAAAATTGATAATTGATTAGCCAGACACATCAAGAAAAAGAGGGAGAGGACTCAAATTAATAAAATTAGAAATGAAAAAGGAGAGGTTACAATGGACACCGCAGAAACATAAAGCATCATAAGAGACTACTACAAGCAATTCTATGCCAATAAAAAGGACAACCTGGAAGAAATGGACAAATTCTTAGAAAGGTATAACCTTCCAAGACTGAACCAGGAAGAAATAGAAAATTTCTAATAGAAAATATGAAAAGACCAATCACAAGTAATAAAATTGAAACTGTGATTAAAAATCTTCCAACAAACAAAAGCCCAGGACCAGACAGCTTCATAGGTGAAGTCTATCAAACATTTAGAGAAGAGCTAACACCCATCCTTCTCAAACTCTTCAAAAAATTTGCAGAGGAAGGAACACTCCCAAACTCATTCTATGAGGCCACCATCACCCTGATACCAAAACCAAACAAAGTTACTACAAAAAAAGAAAATTACAGACCAATAACACTGATGAATATATGTGCAAAAATCCTCAACAAAATACTAGCAAACAGAATCCAACAGCACATTAAAAGGATCATATACCATGATCAAGTGGGATTTATCCCAGGGATGCAAGGATTCAATATATACAAATCAATCAATGTGATACATCATATTAACAAACTGAAGAATAAAAACCATATGATCATCTCAATAGATGCAGAAAAAGCTTTTGACAAAATTCAACACCTGTTTATGATAAAAACTCTCCAGAAAGTGGGCATAGAGGGAACCCACCTCGACATAATAAAGGCCATATTCGACAAATCCACAGCAAACATCATTCTCAGTGGAGAAAAACTGAAAGCATTTCCAACAAGATCAGGAAGAAGACAAGGATGTCCACTCTCACCACTCTTATTCAACATAGTTTTGGAAGTCCTAGCTACAGCAATCAGAGAAGAAAAAAAATAAAAGGAATACAAATTGGAAAAGAAGAAGTAAAACTGTCACTGTTAGCAGATGACATGATACTAAACATAGAGAATCCTAAAGATGCCACCAGCAAACTACTGGAGCTAATAATGAATTTGGCAAAGTATCAGGATACAAAATTAATGCACAGAAGTCTCTTGCATTCCTATACACTAATGATGAAAAGTCTGAAAGAGAAATTAAGGAAACACTCCCATTTACCATTGCAACAAAAAGAATAAAATACCTAGGGATAAACCTACCTAGGGAGACAAAAGACCTGGATGCAGAAAAGTATAAGACACTGATGAAAGAAATTAAAGATGATACAAACGGATGGAGAGATATACCACGTTCTTGGATTGGAAGAATCAATACTGTGAAAATGACTATGCTACCCAAAGCAATCTACAGATTCAATGCAATCCGTATCAAATTACCAATGGTATTTTTTACAGAAGTAGAAAAAAAAATCCTAAAATTTGTATGGAGACACAAAAGACCCCAAATAACCAAAGCAGTCTTGAGGGAAAAAAACAGAGCTGGAGGAATCAGACTCCCTGACTTCAAACTATACTACAGAGCCACAGTAATCAAGACAATATGGTACCAGTACAAAAACAGAAACATAGATCAATGGAACAAGATAGAAATCCCAGAGATAAACCCATGCACCTATGGTCAACTAATCTATGACAAATGAGGCAAGGATATACAATGGAGAAAAGACAGTCTCTTCAATAAGTGGTGCCAGGAAAACGGGACAGCTACATGTAAAAGGATGAAATTAGAACATTCTCTAACACCATACACAAAAATAAACTCAAAATGGATTAGAGACCTAAATGTAAGACCAGACACTATAAAACTCTTAGAGGAAAACATAGGAAGAACACTCTTTGACATAAATCACAGCAAGATCTTTTTTGATCCACCTCCTCGAGTAATGGAAATAAAAACAAAAATAAACAAATGGGACCTAATGAAACTTAAAAGCTTTTGCACAGCAAAGGAAACCATAAACAAGACAAAAAGACAACCCTCAGAATGGGAGAAAATATTTGCAAATGAATCAACGGACAAAGGGTTAATCTCCAAAATATATAAACAGCCCATGCAGCTCAATATTAAAAAAACAAATAACCCAATCCAAAAATGGGTAGAAGACCTAAATAGACATTTCTCCAAAGAAGACATACAGATGGCCAAGAAGCACATGAAAAGCTGCTCAACATCACTAATTATTAGAGAAATGCAAATGAAAACTGCAATGTGGTATCACCTCACACCAGTTAGAATGGGCATCATCAGAAAATCTACAAACAACAAATGCTGGAGAGGGTGTGGAGAAAATGGAAACTTCTTGCACTGTTGGTGGGAATGTAAATTGATACAGCCACTACGGAGAACAGTATAGAGGTTCCTTAAAAAACTAAAAATAGAATTACCGTATGATCCAGCAATTCCACTACTGGGCATATACCCTGAGAAAACCATAATTGAAAAAGACACATGCACCCCAATGTTCATTGCAGCACTATTTACAATAGCCAGGTCATGGAAGCAACCTAAATGCCCATCGACAGACGAATGGATAAAGAAGATGTGGTATATATATACAATGGAATATTACTCAGCCATAAAAAGGAATGAAATTGGGTCATTTGTTGAGACGTGGATGGATCTAGAGACTGTCATACAGAGTGAAGTAAGTCAAATAGAAAAACAAATATCGTATATTAACGCATATATGTGAAACCTAGAAAAATGGTACAGATGAACTGGTTTGCAGGGAAGAAATAGAGACAGAGATGTAGAGAACAAACGTATGGACACCAAAGGGGGAAAGCCGTGGGGGTGTGGGGGGGTGCTGTGATTAATTGGGCGATTGCGATTGACATGTATAAACTAATGTGTATAAAATTGATGACTAATAAGAGCCTGCTGTATAAAAAAAAGAGAGAAAAAGAAATACCGTATGCTAACACATACATATAGAATTTTAAAAAGCGGTACTGATGAACCTTGTGGCAGGGCAGGAATAAAGATGCAGACATAGAGAATGGACTTGAGGACGTTGGGGGGAAGGGGAAGCTGGGATGAAGGGAGAGATTGGCATGGACATATATACACTACCAAATGTAAAATAGATAGCTAGTGGGAAGCAGCTGCACAGCACACGGAGATCAGCTCGGTGCTTTGTGACCACCTAGAGGGATGGGATAGGGAGGGTAGGAGGGAGGCTCAAGAGGGAGGGGATGTGGGGATATATGTATACGTATAGGTGATTCACCTTGTTGTACAGTAGAAACTAACACAACATTGTAAAGCATTTATACTCCAATAAAGATGTGAAAAAAAATTTTAAAAAAAACATCAATAGGCAACTTAGACCAACTTTAACATTACCCATCACCTCAGTACGTATGCATTTAATATATTTTGCTAATAGACTCTTAAGACCCTTGGGACTTCCCTGGTGGTGCAATGCTTAAGAATCTGCCTGTCAATGCAGGGGACATGGGTTCGAGCCCTGGTCCGGGAAGATCCCACATGCCACAGGGCAACTAAGCCCGTGCACCACAACTACTGAGCCTGAGCTCTAGAGCCCGCGAGCCACAACTACTGAGCCCTCGCACCACAACGGCTGAAGCCCGTGTGCCTAGAACCTGTGCTCTGCAACGAGAAGCCACCGCAATGATAAGCCCACACACCGCAATGAAGAGTAGCCCCTGCTCACCGCAACTAGAGAAAGCCCGCATGCAGCAATGAAGACCCAACACGGCCAAAAATAAATAAATAAATAATTGTACAAAAAAATATATAGACTCTAAGACTCTCAATATCTGCTTTTTCCTTTTGCTTCAGAGTGGGGATTTCATTACTCTTAAAGTACTGTATTTTCTGCCGGGATAATTCTGTTCTTGGCCTCTGGAACAGCTCATAAATTACATCTCCTGAATTACCGAGTACAACAGTTAACAAAATGGTTTCCTATTCCCTGGAAGCCCAGGTAGAAATGGCTACTTACAGAAGTGATTTCGTATAGAACTTTTGCTTTAGGTACTGAGCAGCAGTGGACTGATGAGCTTTTTCCTTTACATTTGGAATTCTGTTTATTTTGGCTCTATTAATTCATGCATATGAGAAAAATGCAGCCCCAAGCTTATGCCACCAAGGCTAACTGTGTCAGAGAGAGATGAGGGCAAGCTTTCAGAGCCTCAGCATCTCTTGGCCATATATCCATCGGACACAGCCACTCTGCTATTCCAAGCCTATTCCTGTGCTTGAACAAGGAATACCTTCACACATGGGATAGAGTCTTGTAAGAACACACTTGGCATCACTTCCACACATGATTTCCTGTTCAGGGTTTGTCAGGTTAACTTAATCTCAGAGGATTCCAGTGCTTCCAGTGTAGGAAAAAATTTATTATAACCAAATAATTTGTGGGACTCTTAGGCTGAACAACAACAAAAAAAGGTAAATAATTTTCTTTATTGAAGAGCCATTAATAAATATGTGCATTCATTGTGATTCTTTAAGAGTGGAGGAGGATCATTTTCCACAGATGTTTGATCTTGGAAGACTTTTCTTTATTCAGAATATTTCTAAAAATCTCATGTTCTGCAAGGAATAAAGCCACAGTCAAATTTTGACTGAAAGCTTGTTTCAGACACTGACACTCACTCCAGCACAAATCAGAACCTTGATTTTGCTGGCCTGGTTGAATTCCATGAGCAATGTGACTTTGGACCAGATCCACAGCCAGTTCCAGTATCCTATCACGAAAAGACTGTCATCAGTCTATGAGATAAGGTGTGCACATGTGCTTTTTAAAATCTAAAGCTCATTAAGTAACCTCAAAAGGGTTATTGTTATTTGATTATTAAGAGCTTCATCAAGTCCCAGCAGAACTGAAGATTCATGGGAGAAAGAGAAGTCTGTTGGAAAGCACAGCCATTGGCAACAGGGACAAATTCCTTGAACTATTAAGTATGCAACTCTAATTCCCTGGCTTCCCTGAAGAGCCTCTTATGAGGAACTTACCTAAGTTTTTGCACCATATCTTAGGGGTACTATAGTGTTGCTACTATGATGTCAAAAATTATTTTGATTATTTAAACAAAAACAATATTTTTAAATCTTCAAGGGATGTTAGAATATTTAGGTTGATGTTTTCTGGTACAAAGAGGTTTCAACCAGAAGAGAAGAGTTGATATCTCCTGACTTGACTCTGGTCTGGCAAGAACTTTTATTGGCAGGACTTTGAGGCTGCTTCCTATTCTGTATCCACAGGGCTAGAGGTGAAAAAAGGTAATATAAGGATGGGACAACCTACCCAGTCTAAGACCAGGTCAGGCCAATTCTAGCCTTAGGTCCAGACAAATCAGAACTAGGTCACTTAAAGGGCAATGGCATGTATTACTTTGGTCAAATTTATTGACTCAGTTGTCTGAAGCTCATTTAAGAGACTTTGGAGCTACCCATATCTGAAGTTTAGACCTGGAAGATAGTCAGAGATCATTTAATCCAAACCCTCATGTTAGAACCTAGGATACTGAGGCCTAGAAAGGTTTTGTGAGATGCCCTCAGAGTGACTTCAGGCCCAGAGTACAGTATCTCTGAGAAGCAGGTAGTCAACCTGTTTTTCCACCACAGCAACAGACATCTGTTTCTTTTTTTTTTTTAAACATCTTTATTGGAGAATAATTGCTTTACAATGTTGAGTTAGTTTCTGCTTTATAACAAAGTGAATCACCTATACATTACATATATCCCCATATCTCTTCCCTCTTGCGTCTCCCTCCCTCCCACCCCTCTAGGTGGTTACAAAGCATGGAGCTGATCCCCCTGTGCTATGCGGCTGCTTCCCACTAGCTATCTATTTTACATTTGGGAGTATACATAAGTCCATGCTACTTGCTCACTTTGTCCCAGCTTACCCTTCCCCCTCCCCGTGTCCTCAAGTCCATTCTCTAGTAGGTCTGCGTCTTTATTCCCGTCCTGCCTGTAGATTCTCCATAACCACTTTTTTTGTTTGTTTTAGATTCCATATATATGTGTTAGCATGTGGTATTTGTTTTTCTCTTTCTGACTTACTTCACTCTGTATGACAGACTCTAGGTCCATCCACCTCACTACAAATAGTTCAATTTCGTTTCTTTTTATGGCTGAGTAATATTCCATTGTATATATGTGCCACATCTTCTTTATCCATTCATCTGTCGATGGACACTTAGGTTGCTTCCATGTCCTGGCTATTGTAAATAGAGCTGCAATGAACATTGTGGTACATGACTCTTTTTGAATTATGGTTTTTTCAGGGTACATGCCCAGTAGTGGGATTGCTGGGTCATATGGTAGTTCTATTTTTCTTTTTCTAAGGAACCTCCATACTGTTCTCCATAGTGGCTGTATCAATTTACATTCCCACCAACAGTGCAAGAGGGTTCCCTTTTCTCCACACCCTCTCCAGCATTTATTGTTTGTACATTTTTTGATGACGGCCATTCTGACTGGTGTGAGGTGATATCTCATTGAAGTTTTGATTTGCATCTCCCTAATGATTAGTGATGTTGAGCATTCTTTCATGTTTTTGTTGGCAATCTGTATATCTTCTTTGGAGAAATGTCTATTTAGATCTTCTGCCCATTTTTGGATTGGATTGTTTGTATTTTTTGATATTGAGCTGCATGAGCTGCTTGTAAATTTTGGAGATGAATCCTTTGTCAGTTGTTTCATTTGCATATATTTTCTCCCATTCTGAGGGTTGTCTTTTCATTTTGTTTATGGTTTCCTTTGCTGTGCAAAAATCTTTTAAGTTTCACTAGGTCCCATTTCCTTATCTTTGTTTTTATTTCCATTTCTCTAGGAGGTGGGTCAAAAAGGATCTTGCTGTGATTTATGTCATAGAGTGTCCTGCCTATGTTTTCCTCTAAGAGGTTTACAGTGCCTGGCCTTACATTTAGGTCTTTAATCAATTATGAATTTATTTTTGTGTATGGTGTTAGAGAGTGCTCTAATTTCATTCTTTTATATGTAGCTGTCCAGTTTTGTCAGCACCACTTGTTGAAGAGGCTGTCTTTTCTTCATTGTATATTCTTGCCTCCTTTATCAAAGATAAGGTGACCATATGTGCGTGGGTTTATCTCTGGGCTTTCTATCCTGTTACACTGATCTCTATTTCTGTTTTTGTGCCAGTACCAGACTGTCTTATTTACTGTAGCTTTGTAGTATAGTCTGAAGTCAGGGAGCCTGATTCCTCCAGTTCCGTTTTTCTTTCTCAAGATTGCTTTGGCTATTCGGGGTCTTTTGTGTTTCCAAACAAATTGTGAAGTTTTTTGTTCTAGTTCTGTGAAAAATGCCAGTCGTCGTTTGATAGGGATTGCATTGAATCTGTAGATTGCTTTAGGTAGTACAGTCATTTTCACAATGTTGATTCTTCCAATCCAAGAACATGGTGTATCTCTCCATCTGTTTGTATCATCTTTAATTTCTTTCAGCAGTGTCTTATAGTTTTCTTCATACAGGTCTTTTGTCTCCTTAGGTAGGTTTATTCCTAGGTATTTTATTCTTTTTGTTGCAATGGTAAATGGGAGTGTTTCCTTAATTTCTCTTTCAGATTTTTCATCATTAGTGTATAGGAATGCAAGATATTGCTGTGCATTAATTTTGTATCCTGCTACTTTACCAAATTCATTGATTAGCTCTAGTAGTTTTCTGGTAGCATCTTCAGGATTCTCTATGTATAGTATCATGTAATCTGCGAACAGTGACCATTTTACTTCTTCTTTTCCGATTTGTATTCCTTTTATTTCTTTTTCTTCTCTGTTGTGGCTAAAAATTCCAAAACTATGTTGAATAATAGTGGTGAGAGTGGGCAACCTTGTCTTCTTCCTGATCTTAGTGGAAATGGTTTCAGTTTTTCACCATTGAGAATGATGTTGGCTGTGGGTTTGTCGAATATGGCCTTTATTATGTCAAGATAAGTTCCCTCTATGCCTACTTTCTGAAGGATTTTAATCATAAATGGGTGTTGAATTTTGTCCAAAGCTTTTTCTGCATCTATTGATATGACTGTATGGTTTTTATTCTTCAATTTGTTAATATGGTGTATCACATTGATTGATTTGCGTATACTGAAGAATCCTGGCATTCCTGGGATAAACCCCACTTGATCATGGTGTATGATGCTTTTAATGTGCTGTTGGATTCTGTTTGCTAGTAATTTGTTGAGGATTTTTGTGTCTATGTTCATCAGTGATATTGGTCTGTAGTTTTCTTTCTTTCTGACACCTTTCTCTGGTTTTGGTATCAGAGTGATGGTGGCCTCATAGAATGAGTTTGGGAGTGTTCCTCCCTCTGCTACATTTTGGAAGAGTTTGAGAAGGATAGCTCTTCTCTAAATGTTTGATAGAATTCGCCTGTGAAGCCATCTGGTCCTGGGCTTTTGTTTGTTGGACGATTTTTATTTATGTATGTATGTATGTATGTATGTATGTATGTATGTATATTTCTGTACGTGGGCCTCTCACTGTGTGGCCTCTCCCGTTGTGGAGCACAGGCTCCAGACACGCAGGCCCAGTGGCCACGGCTCACGGGTCCAGCCACTCTGCGGCATGTGGGATCCTCCCAGACCGGGGCACGAACCCACGTCCCCTGCATCGGCAGGCGGACTCCCAACCACTGCGCCACCAGGGAAGCCCTCTAATTCTATTTTTTTTTTTTTTAAGAAGATGTTGGGGTAGGAGTTTATTAATTAATTATTTTTGCTGTGTTTCATCTTTGTTTCTGTGCGAGGGCTTTCTCTAGTTGTGGCAACCCGGGGCCACTCTTCATCGCGGTACGCAGGCCTCTCACTATCGCGGCCTCTCTTGTTGTGGAGCACAGGCTCCAGATGCACAGGCTCAATAGTTGTGGCGCACTGGCTTAGTCACTCCACGGCATGTGGGATCCTCCCAGACCAGGGCTCGAACCCATGTCCCCTGCATTAGCAGGCAGATTCTCAACCACTGCACCACCAGGGAAGCCCCCTCTAATTCTATTGATTTGAGTCTTCTCCCTTTTTTTCTTGATGAATCTGGCTACTGGTTTATCAATTTTGTTTATCTTCTGAAAGAACCAGCTTTTAGTTTTACTGATGTTTGCTTTTCTTTCCTTCATTTCTTTTTCATTTATTTCTGATCTGATCTTCATGATTTCTTTCCTTCTGCTAACTTTAGGGTTTTTTTGTTCTTCTTTCTCTAATTGCTTTAGGTGTAAGGTTAAGTTGTTTATTTGAGAGGTTTCTTGTTTCTGAAGGTAGGATTGTATTGCTATAAACCTCCCTCTTAGAAATGCTGTTTCTGCATCCCATAGGCTTTGGGTCGTCGTGTTTTCATTGTCATTTGTTTCTAGGTAATTTTTGATTTCCTCTTTGATTTCTTCAGTGATCACTTGGTTATTAAGTAGTGTATTGTTTAGCCTCCATGTACTTGTACTTTTTACAGATTTTTTCTTGTAACTGGTATCTAGTCTCATAGAGTTATGGTCAGAAAAGATACTTGATATGATTTCAATTTTCTTAAATTTACCAAGGCTTGATTTGTGAACCAAGATATGGTCTATCCTGGAGAATGTTACATGAGCACTTGAGAAGAAAGTGTAATCTGCTGGTTTTGGATGGAAGGTCCTATAAATATCAACTAAATCTATCTGGTCTATTGTGTCATTTAAAGCTTGTGTTTCCTTATTAATTTTCTGTTTGGATGATCTGTCCATTGGTGTAAGTGAGGTGTTAAAGTCCCCCACTATTATTGTGTTACTGTTGATTTCTTCTTTTATAGCCTTTAGCATTTGCCTTATGTATTGAGGTGCTCCTATGTTGGGTGCATAAATATTTACATTTGTTATAACTTCTTCTTGGTGTGATCCTTTGATCATTATGTAGTGTCTTTCTTTTTCTCTTGTGATAGACTTTATTTTAAAGTCTATTTTGTCTGATATGAGAATTGCTACTCCAACTTTCTTTTGATTTCCATTTGCATGGAATATCTTTTTCCATCCCCTCACTTTCAGTCTGTATGTGTCCCTAGGTTAGAAGTGGGTCTCTTGTAGACAGCATATATACGGGTCTTGCTTTTGTATCCATTCAGCCAGTCTATGTCTTATGGTTGTAGCATTTAATCCATTTACATTTAAGGTAATTATTGATATGTATTTTCCTATTACCATTTTCTTAATTGTTTTGGGTTTGTTATTGTAGGTCTTTTCCTTCTCTTGTGTTTCCTGCCTAGAGAAGTTCCTTTAGCATTTGTTGTAAAGCTGGTTTTGTGGTGCTGAATTCCCTTAGCTTTTGCTTGTCTGTAAAGGTTTTAATTTCTCCATTGAATTTGAATGAGAACCTTGCTGGGTAGAGTAATCTTGCTTGCAGGTTTTTCCCTTTCATCATTTAAAATATGTCCTGCCACTCGCTTCTGGCTTGCAGAGTTTCTGCTGAAAGATGAGCTGTTAACCTTATGGGGATTCTCTTGTATGTTATTTGTTGCTTTTCCCTTGCTGCTTTTAATATTTTTTCTTTGTATTTAATTTTTGATAGTTTGATTAATATGTGTCTTGGCAGGTTTCTCCTTGGATTTATCCTGTATGGGACTCTCTGCACTGCCTGGACTTGATTATTTCCTTTCCCATATTAGGGAAGTTTTCAACTATAACCTCTTCAAATATTTTCTCATTCCCTTTCATTTTCTCTTCTTTTGAGACCCTTATAATTCGAATGTTGGTGTGTTTCATGTTGTCCTAGAGGTCTCTGAGACTGTCCTCAATTCTTTTAATTCTTTTTTCTTTATTCTGCTCTGTAGTAGTTATTTCCATTATTTTATCTTCCAGGTCACTTCTCCATTCTTCTGCCTCAGTTATTCTGGTATTGATTCCTTCTAGAGAATTTTTAACTTCATTTATTGTGTTATTCATCATTGTTTCTTTGCTCTGTAGTTCTTCTAGGCCCTTGTTAAACGTTTCTTGTATTTTCTCCATTCTATTTCCAAGATTTGGGTCATCTTTACTATCATTACTCTGAATTCTTTTTCAGGTAGACTGCCTATTTCCTCTTCATTTGTTTGGTCTGGTGGGTTTTTACCTTGCTCCTTCATCTGCTGTGTGTTTCTCTGTCTTCTCATTTTGCTTATCTTACTGTGTTTGGGGTCTCCTTTTTGCAGGCTGCACGTTCGTAGTTCCCGTTGTTTTTGGTGTGTGTCCCCAGTGGCTAAGGTTGGTTCAGTGGGTTGTGTAGGCTTCCTGGTGGAGGGCCCTAGTGCCTGTGTTCTGGTGGACAAGGCTGGATCTTGTCTTTCTGGTGGGCAGGTCCGCATCTGGTGGTGTGTTTTGGGGTGTCTGTGACTTTATTATGATTTTACGCAGCCTTTCTGCTAGTAGGTGGGGTTGTGTTCCTGTCTTGCTAGTTGTTTGGTATAGGGTGTCTAGCACTGTAGCTTGCTGGTCGTTGAGTGGAGCTGGGTCTTGGCGTTTAGATGGAGATCTCTGGGAGATTTTTGCGGTTTGATATTACGTGTAGCCTGGAGGTCTCTGGTGGACCAATGTCCTGACCTTGGCTCTCCCACCTCAGAGGCAGAGGTCTGACACCCAGCTGGGCCACCAAGACCCTGTCATCCACACGCCTCAGAATAAAAGGGTGAAAAGAAGAAAGAAAGGAAATAAAGGAAAGAAAGAAAGAAAGAAAGAAAAGTACATAAATAAAATAAGTTGTTAAAATAAATTTAATTATTAAAAATTTAAAATAATTTTTAAAAAAAGAAAGAAGAGAGCAACCAAACCAAAAAACAAATCCACCAATGATAACAAGCACTAAAAATTATACAAAAACAAAAACAAAACAAAAAAAAAAACGGACAGACAGAACCCTAGGACAAATGGTAAAAGCAAAGCTATACAGACAAAATCACAAACGGAAGCATACACATACACACTCACAAAAAGAGAAAAAGGAAAAAATATATATATATCTTTGCTCCCAAAGTCCACCGCCTCAATTTGGGATGATTTGTTGTCTATTCAGGTATTCCACAGATGCAGGTGCATCAAGTTGATTATGGAGATTTAATCTGCTGCTCCTAAGGCTGCTGGGAGAGATTTCCCTTTCTCTTCTTTGTTCACACAGCTCCCGGGGTTTAGCTTTGGATTTGGCCCCACCTCTGCGTGTAGGGCACCTGAGTGCATCTGTTCTTTGCTCAGACAGAACGGGGTTAAAGGAGCAGCTGATTAGGGGTCTCTGGCTCACTCAGTCTGGGGGGAGGGAGGGGTACGGATGCGGGGTGAGCCTGTGGGGGCAGAGGCCAGCGGGACGTTGCACCAGCCTGAGGCGCGCAGCGCGTTCTCCTGGGGAAGTTGTCCCTGGATCACGGGAACCTGGCAGTGGCGGGCTGCACAGGCTCCTGGGAGGGCAGGTGTGGATACTGACCTGTGCTTGCACACAGGCTTCTTGGTGACTGCAGCAGCAGACTTAGCATGTCATGCCCATCTCTGAGGTCCTCGCTGATAGCCACAGCTCGCACCCGTCTCTGGAGCTCGTTTAGGCGGTGCTCTGAATCCCCTCTCCTCGCGCACCGCGAAACAAAGGTCTCTTGACTCTTCAGCAGTTCCAGACTTTTCCCTGGACACCCTGCTGGTTAGCTGTGGCACACTAGCCCCCTCCAGGCTGTGTTCACGTAGCCAACCCCAGTCCTCTCCCTGGGATCTGACCTCCGAAGCCTGAGCCTCAGCTCCCAGCCACCAAGCGTCCTGGTGGGTGAGCAGAGAAGCCTCTCAGGCTGGTGAGTGCCGGTTGGCACCGATCCTCTGTGCAGGAGTCTCTCCGCTTTGCCCTCTGCACCCCTGTTGCTGCACTCTCCTCCGTGGCTCCGAAGCTTCCCCCCCCACCACCTGCCATCTCCGCCAGTGAAGGGGCTTCCTAGCGTGTGGAAACTTTTACTCCTTCACAGCTCCCTCCCAGAGGTGCAGGTCCTGTTCCTATTCTTGTCTCCGTGTTTTCTTTTTTCTTTTGCCCTACCCAGGTACGTGGGGGAGTTTCTTGCCTTTTGGGAGGTATAAGGTCTTCTGCCAGCGTTCAGTAGGTGTTCTGTAGTTGTTCCATAGATGTATTTCTGATGTATTTGTGGGGAGGAAGGTGATCTCCACATCTTACTCTTCCACCGTCTTGAAGGTCTCTAGACATCTGTTTCTGATATAGCAGAAACACTGCTTTGCAGATTTCCTATAGGCTTTTATAAATAGAGAAACCTACATACTTACTATAAATCATCTTGTTTTAAAAATCATAAAATGGCAGGACTTCCCTGGTGGTCCAGTGGCTAAGACTCCACACTCCCAACACAGGGGTCCCAGGTTTGATCCCTGGTCAGGGAACTAGATTCCACATGCCACAACTAAGAGTTCACATGCCACAACTAAGAGTTCGTATGCTACAACTAAAGACCCTGCATGCTGCAACTAAAGATTCTGCACACCACAAGTAAAAGATCCCGCACGCCGCAACAAAGACCAGTCACAGCCAAATAAATAAATAAATATTTTTTAAAAAATCAGAGAATGGCTTGATGAAGGAAAAATACAGAAAGATACAAAAGGTAGCTTTGGCCAGAGATGCAAACCAGACAGAAGAAAGCTTGAGGTAATACTCTAATCTGTACACAGATAAGATAGCTCCCTGCTGAGAGTAGACAGACTTCTCAAACGAGCCGCCTCTCAGACACCTGGATCACAGAGTGACGTGCCAGTCCAGAACAATCAGTTTAAGTAACAGGCTACTTCTTTTGAGACTTCTGCTTCTGGTCAAGATGTGGAAGGATAGTAAAAACCATCACCCCATTAGTAACAACTAAATAACCCAGACAAAATGAAAGTTTTTCTACAGGGCAGGGGAAGAGAGGTGAATACAGTGATGAACTTACTTCCAAGAGAAATAAGCTTTTCATAGGCAAGCAGGGGGTTGTGACAGCTTCCACACCTTGGGCATGTACCCGTTGTGGGTACAGGCAGAATCTGGGTAGAGACGGAGAGACTTTTCACGGATGGAGGGACATTGGCCAAGCCTTTTAGGACAGTGTGGTCTGGCTAAAAGGACTGGAGTCTGGAAGTGTCCCAAATGTAAGGACAGAGCACTTGGACCAACAATTCTCCTCCCGACACTCCCCTCATTATGAGGCTTGCTGAGAAAAACAGCAGTTGTGGGAATGATTGATAAGCAGAGGGAAACTGTATAACTTTGCACATTCTGGATCTCTGCCAGAGTTTAATACAAAGGCAAACTAAAAACATCTGAAACTTCAGCCAATTCTCATCCAACTCATCTACTGACAAGGTCAAATAGCGATGAGATGAGGGAAGTTGGGCTAAACACAGGTGAACTCAATATAATATTAAACCTTTGCAAACACAACCCAAGAAGAAATCTGAATTACCAACTCATGGTTACCATCAGAGAGGAAATTCTTGCACTCTTTGGGAAATAAAACAAAATTATACTTTGGTATCCACTGTACATTCAAATATAATAGCCAAAAGAATCAATTAGAAAATTACATTACACGGAAAGAAGCAAAAAAATATATATAACGCATATTTAAGAAAAACAGTCATTAGAAACAGATTTGCAGATAACCCAGTTATTAGAATAAGCAATGACTTTAAAACAAATATTATGAATATATTCAACCGTTTACTAAAAAAAGGTGATTATATTGTGTAAAGAGATGGAAAATCTTTAGAAATAGAAATAAAATTCTAAAAAAGAACAAAATGGACTTCTAGAGGGCTTCCCTGGTGGCGCAGTGGTTGAGAATCTGCCTGCCAATGCAGGGGACACGGGTTCGAGCCCTGGTCTGGGAAGATCCCACATGCCGCGGAGCAACTAGGCCCGTGAGCCACAACTACTGAGCCTGCGCGTCTGGAGCTTGTGCTCCGCAACAAGAGAGGCCGCAGATAGTGAGAGGCCCATGCACCACAATGAAGAGTGGCCCCCACTTGCCACAGCTAGAAGAAAGCCCATGCACAGAAACGAAGACCCAACACAGCCAAAAAAAAAAAAAAAAAAAGGACTTTTAGAGTCAAAAACCTACAATCTCTGAAAGTTAAAGATCACTGCATAAAATTAACACTAAATGTGACACTGCCCGAGACAGAATAAACTTGGAAACTTGTCAACAGAAATAATTTTAAGTAAAAATGAAAGAGGAAACCAGTTGGAAAAAAGAATGTCAATAACCTGTGGAATAATATCAAGAGATCTAATATACTGTAATTAGAGTACCAGCAAATATGGAGACAAATAATTGAACAGAAAAGATATTTGAAGAAATAATGGCTGATGGCAGCAACATGGATAGACTTGGAGAGCATTATGCTAAGTGAAATAAGTCAGACAGAGAAAGACAAATATGGTATGATAATACATCACTTATATGTGGAATCTAAAAAGTACACCAAACTAGTGAGTATAACGTAAAATAAGCAGATTCATAGATATAGAGAACAAACCAGTGGTTACCAGTGGGGACAGGGGGAGGGGCAATATAGGGGTAGGGGAGTGGGAGGTACAAACTATTGGGTGTAAGATAGGCTCAAGGATGTATTGTACAACACAGGGGAATATGGCCAATATTTTGTAACAACTGTAAATGGAAAGTGACCTTTAAAATTGTATAAAAATAAAAATTTGTTTAAAAAAGAATGGCTAAAAAGTCTTTACATTTTGAAAAATACCAACCCACAGATCCAAGAATGGAATCCAAGAAATTCAACAACTCTCTAATGGGATGATACAAAGAAAACTATACCGAGGTATGTTATAGCCAGATTGCTGGAAACCAAAGAAAAAGAGAAAACATTAGGAAAAAAAAGATATTATGTACAGGGTAATAGCAATACAAATGACAGTTAATGCCTCATTACAAAAAAATGCAACTCAGAATACAGTGAAAGTATACCTTTAAAGTGCTGAAAAGAAAGAAGCAAAACAAAATCTGTCAACCCAAAATTTTATATCTAGTGAGTATATCGTTTAGATGTGAGGGTAAAATTGAAGATATTTTTGGATAAATGAAATCTGAGATAATTTGTCACAGCGTACCTGCACTATTAAAAAATACTAAATAAAGGTGTTTAGGCTAAAGGGAAATGATACCAGGTAAAAACTCAGATCTATAGAAAGGAGTGAAAATTGCCAGAAATGATGATTATGTGGGTAAATATAAATTATGCTTTTTCTCTTGATCTATTTGAAAGACAATTAACTGTTTTTGAAAGCAAAAATAATAAAAATGTATTGTGGGGTTTATAAAGTATAAGGGAAATATATGACAACAATAGCATAAAGAATGTGAAAGAATAAATAGAAGTAAATTCTTATATGTGAAGTAACATATATTAATTCAAGGCAGACAGATGACACGTTATTTTGTATTCTTAATTTTTTAAAAAATTTATTTTATTTATTTATTTTTGTCTGCGTTGGGTCTTCTTTGCTGCGCGCAGGCTTTCTCCAGTTGTGGCGAGCGGGGGCTACTCTTGGTTACGGTGCACAGGCTTCTCATTGTGGTGGCTTCTCTCGTTGCGGAGCACGGGCTCTAGGCACGTGGGTTTCAGTAGTTGTGGCTCGCAGGCTCTAGAGCGCAGACTCAGTAGTTGTGGCGCATGGGCTTAGTTGCTCCACGGCATGTGGGATCTTCCCGGATCAGGGCTCGAACTCATGTCTCCTGCATTGGCAGGCGGATTCTTAACCACTGCACCACCAGGGAAGCTTGACATGTTATTTTTTCTGTTACATACAAAGGGAAGCTGAAGCTCAAAGAGGCTCTTTGACTTGATCAAGGTAATAAAGCAAGTTAGTGGTCAAGCTTAGGCTAGGAACTTGGTCCTTAGATTCTGGCCTATTGCTCTTAAAGCAAAGTTGGGATTAAGTAAAATATATTGCATGGATGCCTAATGGTTAATCCAAGGCTTTACATAACTAAATGGATCTTATTTCTTAGTCTACAAGGTATTCTTTATGATGAATCATTTTATTTATCTAAGAGTCCCCATTTCCCCCTATGGGTTGGCATATTATTTATAAAGTGTACAAGGGAAAGGGAAACATGCATGATTCTGCTTCATTTACAGCTTCCTTTTTCTGTTGTTTCTCCTGAAATCAATTTATCTCCCTCCACTGACTACATCTGGTTATTAATCAAGAACAAATGAAGAAAAGTAATGTGAGGAGAGGGGAGTTTAAGTAGAGGGTCTTTGGAGGGGTGTGCATTTAACCAGGTGTTATAAAAAGAAATGAAAGTCCATTAAGTATAAGAAAATTGTGTCTCTGTTTTTCACTGACTGTAATATGAGCTTTTCACCTTTTGGTTTGCATCTAGTGTATCTTGACTATGAAGGAGGATTATGTCATCCAGTCTCGTTGAGTCAGATTTTAGCATAGAACAGGATGACCTTCAATAATCATTGGCAAAGAATAATTCATGCCATCCCTGCTGCTATTTCAGAAGCTCTCTGCCTGTCAGTCAGCAAACAGCACTCCATCCGATAGCCCATTTCCAAAACAAAGAACATGGTAGTACCATTCTTATCAGTTCTCAGCTTTGCATGGGCCAAGAGGAATCCTTTGAAACTTAGGCTTTAAGTAAAGGCAACTGGGATCTCTAATCCACCCATATCAAATGGCAACCCGACATAACCAGGGCTTCTAGGGCAGAACAATTGTAAATAGCTGCTGCAAGCTGGAGGAAAAGCAGCTCCATTTTTGTCTTGGCGTACAATGCACTTCCTTTGTGGGTCATTTAGAGGCAGTGCAACCTTGCAAACAGATCAGTCCTTCTGGCTGGACCAACATAAGAATACAGGAGGCAATGGTGGGGAAACATTTCAGACGTGTTAATGGACTGTGCCCAAGAACCGGGGGTTAGGCAACTCCCATGTCTGTAGAAGATCATGGGAAAGAACCATAAAATTTTCCTGGTTCATCTTGATTTAAGAATCAGGGCATCATTCAAAAAAGACTGTGATAGAGTAGTCAGATTCATAGAGACAGAAAGTAGAATGGTGGTTGCCAGGGATTGGGCCAGAGGGAAATGGGAATTATTATTTAACGGGGATGGAGTTTTAGTTTGGGAAGATGAAAAAAGATCTGGAGATAAACGGTGGTGACAGTTGCACAACAATGCAAATGTACTTAATGTCACTGAACTATAACAAAAAGAGTTAAAATGGTAAATTTTATGTTATATGTATTTCACTACAATTTATTTTTTAAAAGGAAAAAAAACTGTAAGTAAGTTCATTAGTAGTTGGCCCCAGTTAGCTTGGAGAAATTGATAGTTCAATATTGTTTTTAGCACCTGGCAAACTTTGTACACTTCCTCACTGCATCTCTCAGATTCTCTCAGCTACTGTAAATATACAGGATCCAGTTCTGTTTCGGAGGGGAGAAGGTAAGATTGGGAGATAAAGATATCCAAAAATAAAACTAAATATGATATTAGCATTAATATTCTGTGCCAGGCATCATGTTGCCAATTTATCTATAGTTTCTTCAACCCAGGACTGAGCAGATACCTATTGGTCTGATTTTAATAAGAATTCTTACATAATACCTGAAGTCCTTGCAATTAACCCGATTAACGTACTTCAGGAGTAGCAGATGTGTTGCTGGTGAGATTGAAGGTCAGCTGGTTGTGAAACAGGTATTAACGTCCTTGTAGGTCACTTTTTCAAAATTTGAACTACAAGATTCTTTTTTAAAGAAATAAAACTTTTCTCCTACCCCTGAGAATAAATCCATAGACCCTTGTTTGAGAAACATTGACTTAAACAACTGAAGCCTTCCTCTATGAAACTGCCTTGCAGTTGTGAATTACCACTGCAGAAAGAAGTTTTGTCCTTCTAATTGCTAAAAAATTTAAGATCATCATTGTAAGAAAAACATCAAATTAAAAATTTTTAATTTTTCTTATAATTTCTGGGCCTCCCTCACCCTTCAAGAACTTGCTCAAGGACCTACCTCTGTTTGAGAAATACTTTCATTAAAAAGTTCTGGGAGCCTCCGACAGCCATTACTAATGGGGAAAAAAAGCAGGGAAAATAAAAAGGTTTTGTTGGTGGTGGCGATTGTTGGCAAAAACATTTTTTAAAATGAATTTACTTCCTAAAATGGGACGTAGGGTTAGGAAATAAATGTGTGTCTATATGGAGGGAGAAATGCTTTGTAAGTAGTTATTTTATTTTCAGTAGATAGTAGGTGGCTTGATTGGGCACGTTCAACTATTTTAGAAAATGGTGCCTAGTGAAAATAGTCTTCTGCAACAAGACTTGGGGTACCTCCATTTCAGCACCCCCATTCTTCTCAAGCAATTTGATAAGGGTGACTTATTTGGAAATTTAGAGAAAACTGCCTTGATAGTATTTGTATGAGTTGATTTGGTTTTTCCCTTGGGCTGTACAGCTGCTAGCCATTTATTGCCTGCTTGGTCTAGGGGTAGGTTTTTTTTTGTTTGTTTTTTTGATTTTTGTTTTTTTTCCCTTTCCTCTCTGTGGTTCCTACAATAGAAATAATCATTTTTTAAAATGGGAAAGAACTCACTCCCTTTTCATAATCTCAGCTACAAATCTGCTTTTGATTCTGCATGTTTCATTTTGTTCCCTGAAGGATAATTTGGAGATTTGAGTAATTATCCCAAGACTCATAGGAGACTCTTTTGAAGGCGGGCAATTCTGCTGTGGTGGAGTCGGCCGCTGTCAAGCATTAACTTCTTAATAATGAAGTCTTTCAGGCCCTCGGCTATCGCACAAAGATGCACTTGAAGCTAGTGGCTGGGCGGAGTGTAAGCGGACCACTTCTATTCTTTCCTTAGACAAAATAGTCCTCTTGATCTCTGGGTTGGAGCTATTTTTATTTTAGTTCACTCCTTTTTTGCTTTTTAACTTGGTGGGCAAGTCTTTCACTTATATTTTGATCCACTGCTTAATCTGTTGCCTTTTTTTCAAACAGACCTGCAAAAAGACACCCACCCTTCCCCATATCCAGCAACTAGCTCCCCCTTTCAGTATATTTAGAATCCTCCCTTTTTGAAAGAGCAGTGACTCAACTTCTGAACTAAATGCGCATTTGCTCCTCTGATCACAGTACACTTCCTGCTATTAACATGTAATGTCCCTGGCACAGCACTGGGGACAATCACACCTGCAATTAACAGCCAAATTAGAGTGTATCTTTTCTTGGCAAGCAGGGTCCACCAGAAGTTCAAGAACAGCTGCTGCCCTCCCCTCCAATTCTCTCTGCTTTTCAAGTTCACAGCAGCAAAATGAACTAGAAATTTTTGTTTCCTGTTTGATAAATCAGCGTATTTTAACTAATTCAGCAAATACTTACTGAGTGCTTAGTATGTAACAGACACAGAGGTAGACAGTGCTCTTTTTCCCACTTGTCACCAGAAGTACTGTGCCTAGGGCCTATGAGTTTGAAAAGGTTTATGAAAATACTAGACCTGATATATTTATATTATAATATAATGTAGCAATTATATACATATGTATATATTACAATCCTGTGTAAGCACAAAACTAATAAATGGTTAATTAAATCAACAGTCAACCAGCAACATATCAACTTAACTAATTGCAGACATTAAAAAAACCTCATTACATTTAGAAGCAATTTATAGGTAGATTTTTCTCACTTTTCAAAGATTCCCAAGTATTCTGCTTGTGAACAAAATTAATTTTTCATAGCCAGATAATTTCAAAAGCAAATTTATTTCATTTTAAAAACTATCTCAATTGCTTTCAAAAATTATACTTAATGGGAGATGTATAAGTATCAAAATGCTTAATATTATAAGAGCCTCTGCAGGCCTTAAAGCATCCCAGTGAGAGCAGATGAGACGTGCAGAGATATCAAAGAGGAGGCCCCTGCCTTCCGGAGCCTTACAATCCCTGGGGACAGATGTGGCTACCTAGAAGGCTAGTACACTAGTAAAGAAAATGCAAAAGATGTGTTTAGGAACCTGCTGTGTTCCTGTTAATACTTTGCTTTTATAAAGCACACATCACTCCCAAATAGGGCTTAGTATGTATAGTCTCTGCAACTTAATGCCCTTTGGAATGTTTGAAGACAACTCTCATGCCAACCCAGAACTCCTTTCTTTTCTGCTTCTTTCTGCTCCTTATATAATATCATTCTAATCATTTTCTTTTGACCATATCTCAGTTTGTGTCTTATAATGTCTGGTGCCCAAAAAGGAAAATTACGCTCCAGATGTGGTGTAACAAGTACAAAATATGTAAGAGTCCTGTCACGCCACTAGAATTTTATTCTTATTATTAATTCAGCTGCATCATGACTATTGGGCATGTCCTCAACCAAAACACAGATTGCCCTCAACAAGTGAAGGTGGCTTTCTAAATATCTTCACATTTATATTTGTTAAAGGTAGTTTTGCAATTCCCCCTCCCCTCAAAAAACAAAAACAAACTTGATTTTGTTATTTGGCTTAGTTATTATCTCTCCCAGTTTTGTGCCACCTTAAATGTGATAAAGCATGCCTTCTGCATTGGGGGTGGGCAGAGATGAGCAAGTACTAAATAGAATGGGGGCCTGCACCCCAGGGATTACCCCCAAATTATGTCAGTCCCTGTGGGTAGCTTGTTCCATCAGGCATAAGAATCCAACAATGGTATGATTTTCTATTTTGTCAATGGAGATATCGTAAATTGTTTCTTTAATACTTTACTGAAACAATGACATTCTGATTTTCAAAAACCACCCAGCAGAAACGATGCTTCTGTAGTTTCCACTTACAGTTTAATATTACATGTCACATATAATTTTAACATTACATGACCCAGGATTCATATGTACTAACTCATTATTACATTTCTTGTAGAGGCAAAATATCTGAGTCTAGGGTGATGAAGTTAAATTTACATGATACTGTAGAATCAGTAAAGATAATGGTAATACACAGGTCGTGGTAAAGCTATAAATTTGGATGGGACCCGAACAGGTCATTTCTTCAACCCTCTGCCTCCAATTAAGTCATGCCTCAAATCTGTCTCAGTTTCCCTTAGGTCTTCCTTTATCTGTCTCCTTTGAAATTCTGCATAAAGGACACAATTTTTTGAGTTGTCATGGACATTTTAATTTTTAAAGTTTCAAGAACAGTGTCCAATTCAATGTTCCTCATCTGGCTTTGCCTTTTGGCCCAGATCTAAAGTAACCGGACCTCTGGTAAGTACGTAATGGCCTAGGGGACGCACGGTGTGGGTCCTGCTCTGGATTAAAGGGCTCAGGAACTCAGCGAAGGCGCCACATTCCCTGGCCCTGTTAATTAGCCATGCCTGTTGCTAATAAGTCTCTGGAGATATTTTATCAGGATCACAGAAGCAATTTGTGATGCCCAGAGTGGAAGAAAAAAAACAACAGCCCGGCTTTATAAATCTCATAGAAAAGAACTTTGCCTTCTTTACAGACTCATTCTCCTTATAATTTGATTTTTTTCAAAACCAGAACAACAGAACATAGAAATAAAACCTCAGTAATTCAAAGTGAATTATGGAAATGTATTTCTCTTTTCCCAGTTGTGTAATTCAATTCAGCGGTCTTATCCTTCAACAAAACCCTTACTATTATTAGCTGAAAGCATGAGTTTATAATCATTTTTTAAAATTCTATGGATCTCATCCATGGAATTTGTTTGCTCTTCAATACTATCTCTCCCCCCAGGGACTCATTACTCATTTACACATCTAGAAAGTAAATAATGTGCCATTAACTGGAAAAAATGCAGCCTCCAATTCAGGGCACCAGGATGTGCTTTTTTTTTTCTTTCTCTCTCTCTCTTTTTAAACAAGACAAGCATTTGGAAACAGAATACTTTAAAAGGAAAAGATCAGAACTTGTTTTTCAATGAGTTGAGAACAACAGGCACCATTGTAGCCCAAAGCAAGGGTCTTACATACAGTTCAGGGACTGAAAATCCATAACGGACTATTATATGTAAGCTCAAGATTTAGATTAAATATTCTTAGGTTCCAGATGGATTCCAATTTCTTTCTTAAAGTGTATATCTATTTCCAAATTTAATTATGGCTGTTTTTTAAAGACCTCTGTATTCTTATAAATGAAAAACATTGGTAGTGATCATTTTAACTAGAAATGGGGGTGTATTTCCACAGCAGCTATTCATCTGTGACCCAGTTGGCACCATAGGGAACCTTCTTCCCGGCATTCTCTGAGCTGGGGGACTAGGACACAATCTGCTTTCATCAAAAGAGTATGGGTCAGGATCTAGCTCATCATAAAGGGCAGCATGAACCCTGTCTGTGTATGGCATCTATATCAAAGGACAGGCATTCCCAGATGTAAACTCACTAATCTTGTAAGCATCTCAGGAGGGCAGATGACTGATTCCATCTGTGTTGACTGAAGCTGGCTACACTGGGCTTCCCTGGAAACAAGAGTAGAAGAAGAGCTACTGAAGCTGTCAAGTTCTTGACTCATAGAAGACTAGGGATGAAGTTACGAAGAGTAACACTAACATTGAGGGAATATTTATTTCATGCTAAGCACTGTTTTCCACACTTTATGTATATGAATGCATTAATTCCTAACAACAATATCAGGGAGGTACATGAATATTCCTATTTTACAGAGGAGAGAACTGAGACACAAAGAAGTTAAGCAATTAGCTTGAACCCAGGTGGTCTGACTTTAGAGCAGCTTTAAGATGAATATAATGTGAGGCACATAAGGAATTTGAAATTATCCATAGCCACATCTAGCAAACTAAACCAAAATAGATGAAATTAATTTTAATCATATATTTTCTTTAGTTCCATGTATCCCAGATATTAGTATTTCAACATGTTAACAACATAAAAATCATGACCTTTTGAAATTAACTCTTTGACTCCACTATGTATTTTACACTTACAGCGCATCTCAGTTTGGACTAGGCATGTTTCAAGTGCTTGATGCCACATGTGGCCAGGGTCTACTGTTCTTAAGTCAACTTTCTAAATATTCTTGTTTTATCAGTGATGTGCCCTGCCCTGCAGTATTATTACTACTCTCTGTGATTGGAGACAACTTCTAAGTGCAGAAATGTAGTGGAGAAGGGGATTGGCGTGTGGTCTCTGGAAGAAGTGGAAGAATCAGACCTATCCCATCCATTTGGAGCTTCGGTGGATGTTAGAATAAAGGCCAGCTCTGGGATGACTCAGCTTGACAGAAGCAGCCCACACCACACGCAGGGGCCCTGCATCTTCTTCTCAAGCACAGAGATGTGGGCTCATTGAGAAGACTATGCATAAGACAGGGGACACAGAAGAGGCTGCCCCTACGGACAGTTCTTGGTGTGGGCACTTGGTGAAGTTAGGCAGGCCCACCCTGGGTGTTTCTGTCGGGAGGGAAGTGAGAACAGGACCTTCAGGAGGCATGTCACAGAGTGTCCCTGTGCCAGTGGGAGACTGTTCTGGACAGAGAAGGATGTTCCATGGGCTCATCACTGATGGCGTGAAAAAGGCAGAGAGGCAGTCTCCAGACCTCAGCTCCCTGGGCCATGTGACTTATGTATATTTACTCTGTCTCTCCCTCTTTCTGAAGACAGTCCTCTCTGGGGCTACAGGCTCAGTTATCTCTCTTATTTTATTAATAAATATCATGAAAAACTCACTCATTACTCTGCCTTCCAGGTGGATTGTAGATGGCCGTCTCTCCTACCTGAAGTCTTAACCTCTGGAAGGAGAGGACTGCAGGGAAGCAGATGCTCTAATGGACCAGGTGGGCTTCAGAAGGCTAAGGTAGTAGCCAGGGGACCATGGTGGTCTCCCTAGTGTCCTGGGTGGCCAAGGGTTGTCTAATGGGGGAAGTGTCACAGGGCTGTTGAGAGGGTTCCTTCCAGTCGTAGAGAGTAGGACCTGTTACTGGGCAACCAGCTGTTTCATAGCCAACAGGCACATTCCTTTTCTGCTCTGAAGTTGTTTCAGAAACTGCAGTCTCTCCCCGCACAGCCCACCTCCTCAGCCTTGCTCAGGTTTATAGATGGAGGGTCAGAGCAGGAAGGAAAAGAGCACCAGGGGGTAGATGTATGCATACATAAACATTTCTGTACTCTGAAGAAAGCATTTTCCCATAGAAATCACAAATCAGTATTTTTCAAACTTCTTTGATCATAATTCACTGCAAGAAAAACATTTAAATTGGTACAACTACTTTGAAAAAAAACGTTTGGTGGTACCTACTAAGGTTGAACTTCTAAGTACCCAATGACCCAGCAATTCCACTCCTCGGTATATACCCAGTGGGTATATGTACGTGTGTCTACCAAAAGACACATAAAAGAAAGTTCATAGCAGTACTATCTGTAAGAGTAAAAAAATGGAAACAGCCCAAATATTATCCACAGGAAACTGGTTTAAAAAGTTATGTGTGGTCATACAACACAGAGTATGTGTATTATATACGATACAATAATAAGAATGAGCAAACTACAGCCACATTGATGGTTCTCTCAAAAATAATGTTGAGTAAAAAAAGCCAGACACAAAGACTCAAAAGAATACATGCTACATCGTTTCATTTACACAAAGTTCAAAAGCAGGCAAAACTAATCTGTGATGGCAGGTATCAGGCTACTACATTTTATGTTGCAACCGACAACATGCGCACATATAACTGAATTGATAAGAAACAATTCTTACTTTTACTATATGTAGTGCACTGATTTTTTTTTTCCTATTCTGTTTTTCTAAAGCCTAGTTGCCACTCACTAAATGGATTTTATAATCTTTTATGGATCCTGACCTGTAGCTGGGAAAACACTGTTATTAATGCAGGTTAGGCTCTCAGAATAGCCCACAGGCTATCTAATCTCTCTAAACCTATTTCCTCCTCCATAAAAAGAGGATAATAATGGTACCCATCTCATAGGGTGGCTGTGAGGATAGGGTGAGTCAATGCACATTAAGCGCTTAATGTAATGCCTGGCACATGTTCACACACATGCACACACACACACACACACACACACACACACGTGCTCATATTAGTATTTTTATTCCCAAATACTGCCAGGTCTTTCCTTGGGCAAATAAACCTTTTAAATCCCTGCTCAATACCTACTGATAATGCGAACTAATCTTCTATCAAAGACATAGAGGTGACTCATTGTTCCAAGGAAGCCAGGTTCCTTGTGATTAGGACTTCTGGCATTTCCACTAGAAGTGAGCTTCTTTAAATTGTTTCTGTGTTGCCGCGCCATGTTCCACCGGGCTGTTCTCTTGTCTGCTGTGGTCCTTTAGGCACAGCCTGAGATCATTTGGGCATGTACAGTGTCACTGTATTTGTACATTCCTTCTTTTTAAAAAGTCATTTTAGCTTGGGAAGTGCTGGCCTCTGCAAAGAGCAACACTCCTATTTGGCCAGGGGGTCTGACCAGCCCCCATCACTTCCTCCAACAACAAAGGCTTTATGCTCTCATGCCAAAGACCAGCTGTCAGCTTAAATTTCCCTAATCCAGCCAGATCTCAACTCGGCCAATCAACAGTCCCTATCTGGGGGAAGCCCATCTGTGAAATGCAGCAGCGCTCTTACTGGAATGACATGTCATAAAAATTAGTTTGGGCACTAATCTAAGGAAGCTTTGTGCTGAGTCGAGGGACTGTGAGGTCCCGGTTGGTGTCCTTCTCTTTGCCAAAGAGCTGGACCAGATGAGCAGTGCAGAGCCTGAAAAGACAGCAAGGACCCCCACCTCCGGCCCTCTCCTATGTGATGCTGTCCTTGGGGATGAGGGAGGAAGTGATCCACTCCCTAGTGTCCTCTCCTCCAGGCAGCTGGTCGCTGTGTCACGCAAGGGGACCAGAAGAACGGGTGCCTGGAAATCTGTCATGTGGCTGGTGGGTTCTGTATGGATGGCTGTTCCGGCTGCTGTTCTCTGCAAGATTACGTTACTCGTGTTGGCTAGATTTGTTTAAAAAGGACACACAAACTCATCTTACTAAGCAAGAATCTTCTGCTGTGAGTTGCCCCCTCACCTCTGGAAGAACAGTAGCTCACAAAACATGTTCTCTGAACTACTGAGAAAAATTTAAAATGCAGACTTTCATTTTGCTTTATTTTAATGGCAGAGGTGACATTCTTTTCCCTTGGCCCTCCCATCCTGGCCTGTTTGCTTCCTCTCATTGTATACCACACTCTCCCCCAAACTTTCTTTTTTTTACCCTAGACTCTTTCCTCCTTTCAGCCCCCATCACAGAACCATGGAGAGACTCAAGATGGGTGGCTAACAGCTGGGCAGGGGACAGAACCAAACCTGGCATGCAGGGGGGTGCCAGCTCTCCTCTCAGGCTTGCTAGGTGTGGGCAGAAATGGGGGGAGACCTGAATACGGACATGCAAGGATCCTGCAAGGTGGGGTAGGAAATTGTTTGCCCAACGTGTAAAAATTGCTAACCATTCACAGCAGAGCATGAACGCACACAGAAAGCACGAGCATAGCAAGGGTGTGGGACTGCCTGCCCAATCCACCTACAGTGTCTGGCAATCTTACTTCCACTACTTCTCCATGTTTGAGTCACATTTATTCAGTTTTCCAATAATTTTTATCGAGGGCGTCCTGTGTACTCTGCATTGTTCCAGGTGCCTAAAGAAATGTTTAATCAGAGACAATTCACGAGTCAGGCTGCCTGAAAGTGTGTACTAGGCTGACTTTGACCAATTAAAATGTAAACTTTAGAGACAGGAGCTCAAAGGATCTGGAGCAGGCCTCTTTACATCCTTAATTGACTGAATAATGTGCTTCATCTGTGCCATTTTAAAAAAATCACCATGCCGTGGATCACAAATTTTGAATTATATTTTCAGACAATCGCATGGGCATTTTCATACTTAACCATTTTTACGTAGTTTAACTCCTGCTTAAAAATATTTTGGAACTTTTCTTGAGAGTATAGATCTTATCCTAGAAGTTTAAATGTGTGAATTCTACAGCAAAGTTGGAAAAAAAAATCCGTCACATTCTTATATTTTAAAAAACTATAGTTTTTTTTTAAAATGTCTTTTTCTCATACTACTTAGGAATATTTTCTGACCTATTATTAATTTTTTTAATTTTAAACTAATCTCTGGGATAAAGGGAACTAATCAATGTTTTGGCTGCGTCTTTCCTCCAAGGCCACGTAATTTATCAGATTGCCAGTTTAGGTTAGCACTGCGCACAGGGCAGCCAGCTTTACAGCTTGAGGGATCTAGAGGGTATTTACTTAGGACTCCGTATACACACTATGTTAGATCAGAAGAAAAGCAATCAATCTGTTAGTTAAACCACATGCTTATGCAATTTTACATGGTGAAATTTGTCTATTATACTATTTAACAGTAAGTCATAAAGACTTGCTGGTAGATGAATACATGAAGAGAGATTATAACATCCCTAAAGCAAGATTGAAATGAATTAAACCCAACAGAAAAGGGGTTGAGGAAGAGGAGAGAGCATGACAGAACGGCACAGTGTTAAATCTCAGGGTGGAAATCATAGTGAGCTTGGGGGGAATTAAAAGAACATTTTCTTCATTCACTCACGTATGTATTTGCTTCTTCGTTAAACACCACTAAGGGCTCATTAATACAGTACCAGGCACTGTAAGACCAAATTAAGTCTAATATTTCTCCCAAGTTCATGTGATCCCTTTAAAACTACCCTTCCACTCTTCTCCACTACATGGAACTCTCTTTCCTTCTCAGTGAACCTTTCCTCCACATTCCACACAGTCACTCCTAATCTCCTCCTTTGCTTTATCTCTCTGCCTTTGCTTCATTAATGTTCAGTCCATTTTTCCAAACCTCATCCTTCTTTTCCTGATATCACAGCCCAGTCCTAGGCTTAAATTAATAAACAATTTGTACTGAGCTCCAACATGGAGCTGTGAGGGTTACTGTACAAAGAAGAAGTACAAGATGCGACAAGGAGCTATTATTCATGCTTACAACATACAGAATGAGGACAGCACGTCACATGAGCCCAGTACCAGCTGGCTGCTCCATGCAATGAGCGCTACAGGAGTTTGTGGGCTGGAAAACCACTGGAAGTTTCTCAAGGAACGGAGACCGAAGTCTTGAAAATAAGATTCAGTGGTTGTAAAAGATAGCAAAGACATCCCCAGGGAGTGTGAAAAGCTGCCCACCCCAAAAAAGTCAACCCCTGTGGCCATCCACTGCTTGCCGCTCTGTGAGCAAGCGCATCCTGGGTTTAAATCTTCTCTCTGCCAGTGACTTGAATGCATATTCTTTAGCACAGGCTTGAAAAAACAAAGGTGGGTCAGTATATCTCTCTGGCTTTTCTACATTTCTTCGTCCTATTTATTTTAAACCCCTTGAGAAGAGGCTCATATCTGATCTTTAGTTTGAAGGGACCAGTGTACTCTGCCTCACTGATAGACCATGAAAGGACTAGCAGCTTATAAGAATTTAAGGTCCCGGGAATATATCTGTGACAATCAGATCAGTCCCTGTGAATAGAGAAATAAAGAGATGAAAGAACTGCGACTGGGCGTTGTATAAAGAAAGTGTTCAAAACACACCGAGTCAATAAGTATTGATTTATTATACTGGCCATAATGTAGTATAATGTAGCCACAAAATGAGAGGGAAACAGCAAAACAGGGTCGGGATATGCAGTGAGGGTAAATCAGGTAATTCAGAAGAAGAAAGCTGACTGGGTCCTAGAAGGAGGGGCTGGAGCCACTGGAGCCTGTGTTGTGACAGGGGCATGAATGGAAGAAGAAACACCAGGAAGGGAGTGTGCTGTCGAGGCAGGACTCCAAATAACAATGAGCGATGTCACCGGCAGGACATCTGAAAAGAGCCTAGGGCTGCAAGGATGGCTGGGTTCAATTTCCTGTTTAATTTTAGGACAGATGACTTTGTGTTAATATCTACATTTAGGCAGCTTCTGTGAAGCCATGGAATTCTCAATGAAATTTTCCTATTTTTATTGTATTTATCCTGAGTCTGAATCTCAATCATGAAAATAAAAATGCCAGCTAAGCCAGCTTAATAAAGATAGAAATACAGGGCTCTTGCTAGGAAATTCTGGGCTTTCCTGAATCTTTCTCTAAGATTCATCAAGAAAAATTATCCAATTTTTAAAAATAAATAAAAAAGATTATTGTGTCTCTTTTTAATATGCTTGCCTAAGAGTCATCTTACACCCTAGGGGAAGGTAACACTATCTGTCATAATTAGGGCCCAGACCCTGTAAAATTAGATGATATAGAAAACTGATACACTGCAAATGGTTTTTGTCTAGAGAAAAAGGTAACCCCCATGGTTATGGGTTTATTGCCCCATAGGACATTAACCAGTTTGGTGTCTAAATTTGCAATCTTATTCCAGAATTTTCCTTTCCACATATCAGTTCTCATATTCCCCTTTGGGTCAGCTTTGTCATTTCTCTACTTCTATCATTAACAAGTTTAATAAATCAAAACATGCTCACAATTTGTATATTTGTAGATTTTTTAAAAAATAAATTTACTTATTTATTTATTTTTGGATGTGTTGGGTCTCTGTTGCTGCACACGCGCTTCCTCTAGTTATAGCGAGCAGGGGCTACTCTTCGTTGGGATGTGCAGGCTTCTCACTATGCTGGCTTCTCTTGTTGCGGAGCACGGGCTCTAGGTGCGTGGGCTTCAGTAGTTGTGGCACGTGGGCTTCAGCAGTTGTGCCTCACAGGCTCTAGAGCGCAGGCGCAGTAGTTGTGGTGCACAGGCTCAGCTGCTCTGCAACATGTGGGATCTTCCTGGACCAGGGATCGAACCCGTGTCCCCTGCATTGGTAGGTGGATTCTTAACCACTGCGCCACCAGGAAAGTCCCAAGAAATATGTTTTTAACTTTTTAAAAATTATAACTCGACAACTCTTAGAAGTCTGAATTGATATCACAGGTTGAATTTATTGATTAACAAACACCTGGATTATGATGTGTCTCTGGTAATATTAAGGACCCCCAAATCTTATAATTAGCATAAATAATTTTATACAGTGTATTTTATCCATGTCTATGAGCAGAACATTGGAAACAGATAGGCAAGAGGAGTAGCACTTGCAAACCACTGAGCAAGTACTGGATAGGGTCAGCAACAGAAGCAAATAATTTTCTAATTTCCAAGAAAGGTTCCTCCACTACTGCAGAACTGATCGTCTGCAGAATCACAAACCCATGAGATTGTGAAATTTTGGCAAGCTGTCAAGTCAGAAAGCATTTCAAATAGAAAGAGGAACTTAAAAAAAAATGTATCCCTGGGGAAAGGTTTCTTCCCTTCCCTTGCTCCAAAAGGACTCATAATTCATTTCAGCTGCTTTGGATTTCCATGGCATCATCTTTTTTAAAAAATGAAAAATTGAGACCTTATGGAGAGGCATCAAATATAGGAACAAATGTAATTTTCTTTTAGTGAGGCCTAGCTTACTACCTTCATTGTTTAAGATATACAAGATTTTATTACTGTGGGAGTCCTGAAACATCTGAATTAGTCTTTTTCTTAAAATTAACTTTAAATCAGCCAAAGGACCAATCCCAACTACTTTAAGAGATCTATGATAGAACTGAGTTAAGCTCCCCAAATGTCCTATTTCCAATTTTTTTAGAACATGGTACATTTCTTATGGTGTGAAATTACTGCATAATACAAATTTGAATTTGCCATGCATACACACACACAAAGATTATTGAGTTCCTACTGTATACAAGACATCAGATAGAAAGGTATAAGTTAGTTTCCACCTGAAAGGAGGTTACAGTTCAGTTGGAGAGGCAATAACCAAGTAGCATCCCTTTGTAAAAGGACATTAAGGTATACTTTTGATATGGTTAGAATTTAATTTCTCTTTTAATAGACCTTGATCATCTTTGGGCTGTTACCAGTTAAACTATGGTATTGCCTCTCTAATTAGAGTAAGGCATAGTATAGTAGTGCATATGCGTGTGTGTGTGTGTGTGTGTGTGTGTGTGTTCTACTGTAGGACTGATTTTTCATAGGGACTATTTGGAAGATAAACAGAAAAAGGGCCAAAGGAAAGAGGCTAAGATTGGTCAATAACCTCACTTGTTTATTCATTTAGTAACCGTATCCCAGGAACTAATAGGTCTTATGAAGGAGGCAAAGCACCAGCCAAGCACCTGGCACACAGTAGGTACTGAATAAACATTCACTGAACTAAGTTAAAGATATATCAGAAGTGAACTTTGACTTCAGTGAGTTTATAATGTAGGAGAGAAGCTGCATTTTCTACCGAGTCAAATAATTATAATACAAAGGAGAAAGTGGATTCCATGAAAGAGATATGGATGAAAAGCCTGGAGTGCACAGGGAAAGCAGAGTCATTTGGTGTACCAGATTACACTTTGGGGACAAAGTGGTATGTAATTTGGACAAGGATGGGTTGGATGCTGACTTACGGTGACAAATGGAGGGACTCTGTAGGTAGAGGAAGAGCATGAGTCAAGGCTCAGGGGTAGAACAGTGTGAGACTGGAATAGGGAAACTCAGTTTGGGCATTAAAAGATGGTAGAAAAAGAGCCTGAGAAGGTGCAATAGGTTTAAATAGTGATGCTGCCTAAAACCACACGAAGAGTTTGAACCTAGAGCTGAGAACAAAGAAACATTACTGAAGATCTTTTCTCGTTTTTGAATAATAGGCTGCTGCTCCTAGCAGAGAAAAAGTTTGTATTCTATGTTGGATTCCTTTAAACATCCCTTTAAGAAATCTCAGTATGCTTGGTGATATTGGTTTATTTTGGAATAATCATGTCTTAGAATCCTGTGGTTTCTTTGTTCGCTTAGAATCACCTTCGGCCCACAGGATTCTCTGCTCCAGAATGCCCTGCCTACGAGGGACCTACCACGTATCCTTACAAGAAAGTTGCTGCTGATGTTTTGACTCTAAAAGATGGGAGTGGGGGGTATCACTCATCATTCCTAGTCTCTCCATGGATGAGACACTTCACCTCTAGCCTGACTCCTCATACTGCGTTCTCTGACCAGAAGCAGTTCTTCAGTGATGAAGGTCAATTGCCTTTCACCATGCCTGGCTCACTGTGGACCTCTGCCAGCAGTGCTATTGGAGAGCCTTTGGTGCCCTTCAGTCGCTGTGCCACTCGATTTACTCTCTTGCTGACTCTCCTCAAACCCACACTAATGAAATGTTGATTAAAAATATCTGATTGAGTGGTGGCAGCAGCTGCATCAATATTAAATAACTACTGTTTACTGAGCACTCACCATGTTCTAGGTTGCTGACAGGATGTAATCACCCAACAAAACTGAGACAAGGATTGTAATCAGAATCCCCAAGTTCTGATTTGGGGAGAAAAGTAAGGCTCTGAGATTGATGAACCTTGCCCACAGTAGTAGAGAGGGAGCAGTAATTGGACCATGGCATTCTGATGTGAGAGCCTGGACAGGTTGCCGCTCTATAGACAGAGAGTTCTTCTAATTGTTGCCTCTAACCTATACTGCCCCCCCAATTTCATTTCACAGGAAAGTATATTGCACAACTAGAACACTGGCCTGGGCCTTGGGTCCCATGTCTTATCTGATGGCCAGTTATCACCTGCTTCTCAGGAATGTCTTTCTAGGCCATTGTTTGCATCATTTCAAAAACAGAGAGCTATGGATTTTCTGTGGGCCTCATTCCCGGGAGCTAGAGATTGCAATTCAAGGCTGAAATATGCCTTGATGGTCACTGTCAACTCATTGTTCCCTTTATTATCTATTAGCTTTGGGGGACTTTTAAATTGTAAGATATATCTTAACCCTCTTTCCAAAGCATTTAATCTTTTCAGATCTTGAATAGTTTTGTTTTTTCCTTGTCCTTGATTATCTAAATTTGTACAACTAGAAATGTTTTCTCACACTAAATCCTTATCCTTCCAGGGATTTCATTGTTTAGTGGTTATTTTCTGATTTCATCTAATCTTTTCATGTATCCCTGGAATTTAGGAGATTGATGCCCAGTAATGACTATAACTATTCTAGTGGAAACTCCAGCAAGTATGTCCAAAGAAGGAGCTCTGTGTTTAGAACTAAATTCCTTAGATATGGCACTACACGGTAAATCCAACTTTTCTTGCAGCCCCTCCTAGCATCATTACCCTTAGGATTCATTGTCATTCTCACCTTTCTTCTTTTGCCAAAATATTTCTCTAGATTTATTCATTGAACTAATTAAATGTATCCATGCCCCTAGAGTAGCACATAACCATACACAAGGAAAAGCCCATTGAATTAGGCATCTATGACTCCACAACTAAAAAAAAAAAGGAAAGAAGGAAGAAAAAATTAGAGGTATTTCCTTTAAGAGAAGGTCAGATGGAAAAGTTGTCTTATATCAGTCCTGAAGGGTTTGCAAGCTCCCAGTCTGTACCATAAAGTCTCTATTTGATGCATAACACATTTGGAGCAGTCAGGATGGGGCTTAGTTTGGTCATGAGATTATAGCCCCAAGAACTCAGGAAAACCACTGCCATGCATATTTATAGTCACTGAAACTCCGCTGCCACAGCCTGCCTTCTTGTATCCCATCCCATCTGTTTATTAGTCAAATTCCTTCCTTCACTCATTTAATAAAATTTTTTGAGTGGATATTATCTTCCAGAAACTGTATGCTAATCTCTGGTACTACGCTAACAATTCAAGCTGGCCACTTTTCCATTGGGTAGACAGACCCTCATAGGATCTCAGTAATCTGAAACCTCTTCTAGATAGCATTAAGGAAAAAGACCAGAAAAAAGTTTTTGATTAATAAAGAGGTTTTTAAAAAATGTCTCATGGTGGTTTTCCATTCATTATAGTATTTTAAATGCCTTAATATTTAGCTAGCATTTTTACAGGTTTCAAAGGACTTTCACAAACACTCTGTAGTTAAAGGTTCACTTCCAGGGTTTGCATAGTTTGAGAAGATCTTCCTCACTATGAACTCCTTGAGTGCAGAGACTGCATTTTAGTATTGCTTATATATCCAGAATCTCACCCAGAGCTAGGTATGGAATTGACAACCAGTAAGTGATTTTTGAATGAATGTCTTCACATTACATGTTTGTAAGTTATTTTCCCTACTGGTTTGTAATGGGAGGCTGTTTCCACTATTTCCTTTTCATGTGCCCAGTACTCTTCTCATCAGATAAGACACTTGGCTGGATCTCACCCAGGAAAAATGTCAAGCTGGACATGCAGCATGAATAGGAAAATGCCATGTTATCTAGCCACATCATTGCTCCTTGAAGCCAAAATCAAGGAGGTTTTTGTGTCATCCATTATGAAAAGTTTGACAAAGACACAAAGTTGCAAGGTGGGGCAAATTGGAGAACTAAGTTCTATATTGAGGGTGGTAGTTTCACAATGGCAATGATTAAGGTTTCAGAAATATGAAGACAGATTTGAACAAACTTAAGACAGATTTGAGCAGTAAGATGGCATCTGAAGCAAGTACATCATTAATATGCCTTCTTCAACTCTCTCCTTTCACAGGGGACTTGGGAATTATTTCCTCATATTATATATGCCAACTGCATGGGCCACTGGTTAAAAACACTAAGCCATCCAATGAGCAGAATGTAAGAAATGACAGGAATAGCTGTCTGGCATTTTGGTCTCTGGAAGAAAGCAAGATAACAAGCCTGTAAAGTAGTCATCTTAGAAAGAAGAGGTAGATATGAATTTCAAGAGGGTTAACATCTTGCTATTTCCATCTTTCCCCATCAGAAATCTTAAGTAGACTAACTTTCAATTTCCCTAATTATCTGTGAAAACATTTTTAGGAGATAACCCAAGACTTAGAGGTTAAAAATATGTTTTGTCAATGGAATGTGTATTAGCAGAAAAATGTTAGGAGATAATTTTAGGTCCTGGAGCTTAGGTATTATCCTGTGTGATCTTGGAAAAGTCATCTAACCTCTCTGGACTTCCATTTTCTAACTTCAATAGTAATATTTTTAAATTGGCCCATTTATCTCTTCATATAGATGACATAGGGGTAGAGTTAATAGAGATAAAATATTTAAAAATTAAGAGACCTATTTAAATGTAAACTATTTTATTTAAATAGTTTATTTTTCCTTTTTTGACCCTAACTCAGCTCTGAGTAGAAAAAGTGGTCAATAAGAAAGGATTGAAAAAGTCAGTTATGGAAAAGTTGGTTCCAGATCTAAGAGAAGTCTGACTCATTCAACAGTTAAGCAGCAAGTCTAAGACAAATTAACCACACATCCCCAGCTTCTTATTCCTTTTTCTGTTTGATTTTGATGGACATCTGTGTGGGTGAGGTAATGTAAGCGTTTGCTGTGGTAAAAACATTGTGAAAATACTGTGTTCTTTTACCCTGCCAACATGAGAACCAGAAGGAGGAAGTGAAGATAAGCTACAATGACTTGTATCAGTAAATGTGAGCTGAGCTACTCAGAATCTCCCCAGTAATTCCTGAAACCTTCAGTACGTTTTACACACACACACACACACACACACACACACACACACTCTACATCTAGCTATCTATGTATCTTCACCTCCCACTATGTGCCAGACACTTTTTGAAGCATTCAGGTTATGTTATTGAATGAGAAATCATGCTTCCTGCTTTCAAAATGCTTACATTCCAATATGTGAATAAAATAGTGAAGTCAGAAAGTAAATTATTAAGATAAATTCAAATAATTATCTTTGCTATAAAAAAATCCATAATAATAAAATGTAGAGTAATAGGCAGGTGAGAACTGGGGCTGAGGTTTGACAACTTTAGATACAATAGTCAGACAAGATCTCTCTGAGAAGCTGACATCTGAACTAAAATGTGAATATGCAGATGATGTACCAGCCAGGGGAAAATCTGGAAGAAGAACTGAGAGAGCAGTTGGAGTGACTTAGATGAGGAAAATCTGCATGAAGATAAAGTTGGAGAGGTAAGCAAGAGCCTGACTATGTACTCTGTGAACTTGGGGTTTATTCTAGAGGGAATAGGAAACTCTTGGATAGTTTTGAGAGCTTCTTTGATGTGTGGGGCAATATCTTTCATCAACTTTGGACAATTCTTACTCCTATCTCTACAAGTGTTTCTTCTGCCCCATTCTCTTCCTCCTATCCAACTGTGACACCAGCTAAATGTATATTAGACCATCTGATACTGTCTCACATATCTAGAACTTTCTATTCAGTGTTGTTTTTTTTTCCCCCCTTCATTTCTTTTCCTCTTTGTGGTTCAGTTTGGATAATCTCTATTGACCTGTCTTCAAATTCACTGATCCTTTCTTCTCCTGTGTCCAGCCATGTAGTTAAACACATTAAATGAATTCTTTATTTCTGATATTGTAGTTTTCAGCTCTATAATTTCCACTTAATCCTTTTATAGAATTTTTATTTCTATGCTGAAGTTTCCCATCTGGCATAAAGTACTTTCCTAAAAAATGTTTGTTGAATGAATGAACTGGTTTTGATGCCCTGTCAATAAGAAGGTATTTTTAAATACAGAAAACAAATTTATATTTTGAACATTCAGTTTATCACAAATTAGGTATCTTTCACTAAGACTTAATAATTTCTGGTATAAGCAGGTGACAGACATTCTCATCTGCATACTTTGCAAATTTAGTCTTATTTTGGGGACAGCTAATGTTACAAATCACTTTCATATTATTGGTATATTTTTTTAAATGGAGTATAGTTAATTTACAATGTTGTGTTAGTTTCAGGTGTACATATATGTGTGTGTGTGTTAGTTTCAGGTGTACATATATGTGTGTGTGTGTATATATGAATATATATATTCTTTCTCAGATTCTTTTCTATTATAGGTTATTACAAGATACTGAATATAGTTCCCTGTGCTATACCATAGGTCCTTCTTTTTTATCTATTTTATGTAAAGTAGTATGTATCTGTTAACCCCAAACTCCTAATTTATCCCTGCCCCACCCCACCCCCCATTCACCTTTGGTAACCATAAGTTTGTTTACTATGTCTGTTAGAAAACAGAGAGCAATCAGAATGGGACTTAGCTTGTTCATGAGATTACAGCCCCAAGAACGCAGGAAAACCTCTGCCATGCATATTTATAGTCACTGAAATTCTGTTGCCACAGCCTGCCTTCTTGATCCCATCACATCTGTTTATTAATCAAATTCTATTTCTATTTTTCAAATTCTATTTCTATTTTTTTAATTTTTATTTTATATTGGAGCATAATTGATTTAGAATGTTGTGTTAGTTTTAGGTGTACAGCAAAGTGATTTATTTATACATACACATATATCTATTCTATTTCAGATTCTTTTCCCATATAGCTTATTACAAAGTATTGAGAAGAGTTCCCTGTTCTATACATAGGTCCTTGTTGATTGCCTATTTTATATTTAGTAGTGTCCATATGTTAATCCCAAACTCCTAATTTATCCCTCCTCACCTTTCCCCTTTGGTAACCATAAGTTTGTTTCCAAAGTCTGTGAGCTTGCTTTGTAAACAAATTCATTTGTATCACGTTGTCCAACATAGAAGTGATATCATATTATACTTATCTTTCTCTGTCTGACTGACTTCACTTAGTATGATAATCTCTAGGTCCATCCATGTTGCTGCAAATGACATTATTTCATTCTTTTTTATGGCTGAGTAATACTCTATTGTACATATGTACCATATCTTCTTTATCCATTCCTCTGTCAATGGACATTTAGGTTGCTTCCATGTCTTGGCTATTGTAAATAGTGCTGCAATGACACTGGGGTCCACGTATCTTTTCGAATTAGAGTTTTTGTCTTTTCTAGATATATGTCCAGGAGTGGGATTGCTGGATCACATGGTAGCTCTTTTTTTAGTTTTTTAAGGAACCTACATACAGTTCTCCATAGTGGCTATACCAATTTACATTCCCACCAATAGTGTAGGAGGGTTACCTTTTCTCCACACCCTCTCCAGCATTTATTATTTATAGACTTTTTGATGATGGCCATTCTGACTGGTGTGAGGTGATACGTTACTGTAGTTTTGATTTGCATTTCTCTAATAATTAGTGACATTGAGTACCTTTTCATGTTCAACATCTGGAGGTCGTTTTTGGAGAAATGTCTGTTTAGGTCTTCTGCCCATTTTTTGACTGGGTTGTTTGATTTTTTGACATTGAGCTGCATGAGCTCTTTGTATATTTTGGAAATTAATCCCTTGTCAGTCACATCATTTGCAAAATTTTCTTCCAGTCTGTAAGTTGTCTTTTAATTTTGTTTATGGTTTCCTTTGCTTTGCAAAACCTTGTAAGTTTAATTAGGTACCATTTGTTTATTTTTGTTTTTATTTCTATTACTCTAGGAGATGGATCCAAAAAAATACTGCTGTGGTTTATGTCAAAGAGTGTTTTACCTATGTTTTCCTCTAGGAGTTTTATAGTATCCGGTTTTACATTTAGGCCTTTAATCCATTTTGAGTTTATTTTTTATATGGTGTTAGAGAAGGTTCTAATTTCATTCTTTTACATGTAGCTGTCCAGTTTTCCCAGCACGACTTACTGAAGAGACTGTCTTTTCTCCACTGTGTTGTATATTCTCACCTCCTTTGTTGAAGATTAATTGACTGTAGGTGTGTGGGTTTATTTCTGGGCTCTCTATTCTGTTCCACTTATCTATATGTCTGTTTCTGTGCCAATACCATGCTGTTTTGATTATTGTAGCTTTGTAGTATTGTCTGAAGTCTGGGACGGTTATGCCTCCAGCTTTGTTCTTTTTCCTCAGGATTGCTTTTGCAATTCTGGGTCTTTTATGGTTCCATATATGTTTTAGGACTATTTATTTTAGTTCTGTGGAAAATTTCATGGGTAATTTGATAGGGATCACATTAAATCTGTAGATTGCTTTGGGTAGTATGGCCATATTAACTATATTAATCCTTCCAATCCAAGAGCATAAGATACCTTTCCATTTCTTTGAATCACCTTTAATTTCCTTTATCGATGTTTTATCGTTCTCAACATATAAGTCTTTCACCTCCTTGGTCAGGTGTATTCTTAGGTCAGGTGTATTCTTATTTTATTTTTTATTGTTTTTAATGTGATTTTAAAAGGGATTTTTTTAACTTTCTCTTTCTGATATTCCATTGTTAGTGTAAAGAAATGCAACATATTTCTGTATGTTACTCTTGTATTCTGTTACCTTGCTGAATTCATTTATTAGTTTTTGTGTGATTAGTATTTTTATGTTTGATCAGCTCCCTCTGGAAGCTCACTAGACCCACAGGTATATGAACTTTGCTTAATAGTGCAGACCTATAGCAACCATAATTAATGTCTCCCTTTTGTGAATGCTTTGAATAAAGCCAGAATGTCTTTGGGTTCAGTTTTATCCCTGGTAAAAAAGACAAGTCATTCTATTGGTAAGACACAGAATATGAACAGATAACTCATGCCTTAAATTGTTTCTCTCTAGAGAAGAGCTATCGCAAGTCTCTCCAAATGCAAAGGTAAAAGGGAGATATGATTTTCACCTGAAAAAGAATTAATTCGAGAAGAATTTCTTAAGGTGAGAGATGCATACTGACATGTATTACAGCTCTGTAACAATGCTCATACGTGCACATGTGCACACATGCACATGCACACATGCATATACACAGACTCACAGGGGTACAGCATTTTATTCTCTCAGTAGAAACTTAGACTCTTTCATATTCATCTGTACTTTCTAGACATTGTATGGAAAGAAAGACAGACATCTGAATTTGGCTGGTGGGAGAGTTGCCCAGTGATTAATTAGATCAGTGCACGGGCTGGGATATGCTGACCTTTTCTGTCCCTGCTAAGCTGAAGACCTCTGCTTCTTAGTGCTTCCCTCTTTGCAAACTGTAACAACAAGCGTTCTTTTCAAAGTATTTCACAAACTTTACTTCTCATTGCCCTGAGGAGAGGCCCTTATTAGTCTCTCCATTTTGCTGACTGCAGTGAACTGACCTGCTTGGGGTCCAGTGGGAATTAGTGCCCAAACTAGAATTACAACTTCAGGGCCTTTGGACCCAGTCCAGAGCAATGGCCACTTAGGACAAGTCTGTCTTGGCTCTTTTTTCCTCCTGCTCTGTCTCTGCAGGGGTAACCCACCCCAAGGATGCATTCTTATCAGTCTGTGAATTTTGGTTTCAACATACTTATGGTATTTTTGATGTTGTCAAGTGTACTTGTGCTATTTATGATGTTGACAAACGCTCACTGTTGATTAAAGTTAAGGAGCTAGTCTGTGCCTGGATTTATACACCCCAGAACTTGTAAAAGTCAGACAGCTGGATAATGCTAGGTGTTAGGGAGTAGGATGTGAAGATTGAAAACATCCTTGTGCATGGCTGGAGAAATACTGTTTCTCCTCACACCTCACTGACTAGAACTTAGTCCCATGGCTACATCTAACTGCAAGGGGGTCTTCGAATGACATCTTTATTCCAGACAGCCACATGTCCAGCTATAATACAGGATACTTTTACTATAGAAGAAGGAGTAAGTAATACTGGAAGATAGCTAGGAATCGCTGTCTCCCAAATTAGTTTTTTTCAAATTATTACTAATAAGGAAGCAAAGAACCAGAGAGAAAAAGCGGGGTGGGGGGGGGCATCAAATGAACCCGTCATCAAATATTTACTTTTTCTGCAGTCCTTAGAATTAAAGGGAACATTTAAGATCTTTCAATGGCTTTGTTTTTACTTATTTTATGTTACTTTATTTTATATTATTTCATTTTACATATTTATGTTTGACCTCAGATATTGAGGGTTGATTGAATCATCAGCCTCATTTCATGACATTAACATCATCACTCACACCATGCCTCAATCTTGTTTCATTTTTAAACATATTCCAAGTGGTCTTTAACAACTACCACCATCCTCTTCCCCATTTTAGGCTACGCCCTGAATGTGTTTGACACCTATCTTTGAAATTGTATGTTTCTTTGTAAATTGTCTGGCATTTTTTACATGTATGTTTTTTCACTTTACATAAATTATAGTGTGCAAAGAAAAACTTTGTCCTTTTCCTCATTTTTCTCATGCATCATTATGATTTTAAGATTTGTGTGTGTATCTAGTTTATTGCTTCTGACTACATCATATTCCACTTTTTCCCTGTCAGTTTCCCTAGTTATGGACTCCTAATTTGCCCTTCAACTTTCCACTGCCAAAAAAAGAAAAAGCAATGATACACATGTGTACCTGTACTCTTAAGGGTCTGTGCAGGAACCCCTCAGGAGTGGTATTACTGCACAAAGTAAGATTCATGCACATTAGTGGACTAAATACTACCACATTGCTCTCCAGAATGTCTATACCCAGTTACAGATCTACCAGGAGCACATACAAGTTTGTTTCACCATCTACTCCCCCTGCCACACACACACTTGACATTATCAAGTTTCTAATTTTATGAATTTGAGGGGAATAAACCCATATGTCATTTCTTTGATTACTATTCATTTTATCATGTCTTCATATATGTGTTAGCCATTTAGATTTCCTCTTATGTAATCTGCCTTTTTATACCTTGCCCATTTTTGCATTGAATATTTTGTCTTTTTTCTCATTGATTTGTAGGAATTCTGTATAAACCCTTTACCAGTTAAGTCATAAATATTTGGTTTGTGGTGGAAATCCTTCCCCCAATCTGCCATCCATCTCTGTCTATCATGGTAGAGGGTTTTGGGTCTTTTCAGAATGCCCTTCCCCACTCTGAGCCATACAAAAAAAATTATTTTACATTTTATTCTACTAGATATAGGGTTTCATCTTCACATTTAGGTCTCTCATCCAACTGGAGTCTCGCTTTGTATTGGTATAAAGAATGGATCCTGTTTTGCTTTTTAATATAGTGACCCCAATTTCCTAACACTGTCACTAAACAGTTTTTCTCCCTATTGATTAATATATAACCATTGTCATAGATCAAGTTCCCTGATATACTCTCTGTGGTCTTTCTCTCTCTCTCTTAGATCTCCATTCCATTCCATTTGCCTATTTGTCCTGAACTCTTGAACTAGTTTCATATTTTTAAGAGTATATAGAGTATACACACACACACACAACATTATATGTGTGCAGTGAAGTGTCGTCTTAATGACTGATTTAACTAGACTGACCTGGGAAATGTGGAATTTGATAAGTGATTCTGTGTGCCATATAAATAGCAAGAAAATGGGAAACCAAAAGTAAACTAGGGCTTCAGCATCTATCTTTGCCCCCAAGGGTGATGTGTACGATGACTACATGCAGCTTCCATGCAGAGAGGGAGTTGCCTCTCTGTCCTTCTATATTTCTTCTTGCTCTTTGTCCACAAATGTATTTTTCTTTCTCATATTTGCTTATTCAAACTTGTTTCATAAAAGATTTAGAATGTCTTACAAAAAATGCAATTAACCAAGCAAAATATAATAACACTGAAAGAGGTGAGAGAAACAAGCCAAGGGAAACATTAAAATTGTGCCTATTTTATTTGGAGCCCAGGTTAGTTTATAGTACCCTCAATTGACCCTGATCTTTCTTCCATTTGTAGTTTCTCTCTTTCTGGGTTTCACAAGGTTATTCAACTTTTGGGTTTTTTCATTGTGGTATTTAGGAAAGGAAAGGAAAACCTCTGGACAAGAGGAAAAAGGAGGTTGGAAAAAGGAGTTCTGTGTGGGGGGATTTCCTAGACCCTGTGCAATTACCTGATACAGGTAGAAAAAGTTTGATAGAAAGAGTAGAGACTGGGACCCAGAAGGCCCAGACTCTTGTCCCTGCTCTGCCACTGACTGCCTATGACCTTGACTCAAACACAAATCTCTCCCTGGTTTACTGTCCTCAGCTGCCAGGGAAGGAGGCTGCCCTAGGTGGTCCCAAGGTTCCATCCATTGCCAACATTCTCTGACCCTGCATGCGTTTTTCCTCTAGGGGCATCAATCATCAGCTCTCTCTGGAGACATTTTACAATATGCATACCGGGCCAGCTGCTAGTCCTGTAACTGAGAAAGGTCACTCCCAGAAGGCTATTAGCCTCCTCCCTTGGTTCAGAATAATTGCTCCACAGCATTCACATCACTTTTTTACACCAGGAATTCCTATCCTGTGGAAGGCCAAACAGATGCTGTCTTCCGCATCAAAGAGAAGAAATAATAAATGCATTCCACAGCTGAGAGGAAATAACTCCTACACACTGTATTTTCCAGCAAATAGCCAAAGAAGCTAGTCACAGAATCAGAGAAAACAAACCGTTGTCATCCAACTGTCCTCTGGTGCTCCAGCCTTCTTGTGTCACCCCTTTTGTCAACAACCGAATTCACTAACTCAGGTCCCCATTCTGCATTGACTGCTGGCATTCAGGCACCTCCCAGTTACATCTGAGACCCATCGGGGAAGAGATTCTGATTATCCCCTAACATTGCTCCAGCTCCTGCCCCTGGCTCCTCATCACCCCACCTACCTCACCACCCACACTCCCACGCGTTCTAGCTTCACTCAAGGTGATCTTCATGCAAGGTGATCTCAGAGTCTTATCATGGCTGGGCTGTGCTAGAAGGGGATTCGTGCCCAGCACACAGGAAATGATTCAAAATCGGGTTTCAGGACTACAACTACTTTGAGAAGCCACTGGCCAGGTACCATCATAGAGATTCACTTACTGGCTGTTAGGGACTGAATTGTGTCCTCTCAAAATTCATATGTTGAAGCCCTAACCCCAAAATGTGACTAGGAGATAGGGCATTTAAGGAAATAATGATAGTTAGTGAGATCATCAGGGTGGGAGTCCTAATCTGATAGGATTAGTGTCTTTATATGAAGAGACAACAGAGAGTTCACTCTCTCTCATTCTCTCTCTTTCACTTCCTCTCTACTTCTATTTCTCTCCTTCTTCAGCAAGAAGGAGGCCATCTGCAAGCCAGGAAGAGGCTCTCACCATAAACCAAATTGGCTGGCACCTTGATCTTGGACTTCCCAACCTCCAGAGCTATGAGGAGATAAATTTCTACTGTTTAAGCCACCAGTCCAAGGTTATTTTGTTCTGGTGGCCTGAACAGACTAAGATACTGGCTTTCTGTCTTCTTGGCCTAGGCCTGTTGAACCCATCCTCAGAGGAGTCCTTTCTCCCATCACTCCTGGTCCTCTGCTTCTCTCAATGTGGCCTCCAAGTCTCATATGGTCTGATCCCTGCTCTCCTCTGCAGCTTCATCTCCCCTCTTCTTTCTCCTCAATCCAGGCCCTGCAAGCCACCCAGGCCTTAGGTAGTTCCTGGAGAAGCACTCTGGCCCCTCCCACCGCAGGATGGGTATTCCCTCTGACTGCAGTGCCCTCCTCCTCCAAGTCACCCATCACCTGCTTAACTCCTCTACTTCCTTTAGATCTTACCTCAGTTACGACTTCCCAGGGAAAGCCTGCCTCGTCCCTGGGTTTAGGTCAGCTTCTTTTGTTACATGCTTGCACAGAATGATGTTCTTTTTCTTTATTCCTTTAGCAACACACAGAACTAGCAGGAAGTGTGTTTTCTTTAATGACCTCACAGGTCTCAGGTGAAATTCTAAACCAGACCTTGGGAGTTGGATTCCTGCACTTCCTCCAACGCGAGCTATCTGAAAGGGTAGTAAATATTTTTGCCATTCTTCTGCCTTATGGTATTTCTCTGCATAACCCACTGCTCCAAATGATCACATTTCAATCAATTTGTAGATTTCTGAATTACTACAGTTCCTAGTTATCTAATATTTATGCTCCTAAAGCTATAAAATAAATGGAAATTATAAGAAAATCTTTGCACATCTGGAGAATTTGTTTTTACTTTCCAGTGCTTCTTTCAAACTCTAAATCTTTCATTTTATATATTGAAGAGTTTGTATACCAGTATGGAAAATGTGCATAAATCATTTAACATTTTTATTACTATCATTAATTTTTTTTTAACATCTTTATTGGGGTATAATTGCTTTACAATGGTGTGTTAGTTTCTGCTATATAACAAAGTGAATCAGTTATACATATACATATGTTCCCATATCTCTTCCCTCTTGCATCTACTATCACTAATTTTTAAAAATCCTTTTTATTTATATTTTTGCTTTTTATATGAAAGATAGACGAATATACTGAATCTCCATATACTGTTACCCCCATGTACCCACCAAAATCAATCAACTCATGGCCAGTGTTGTTTCATCTATACTCCAACAAAATACTGTTTTCAAATAGCCTATTTATCTTTAAAACAGGCTGTTTTGCTATTTTAGAGCATACTGGAGACATTTACATTTGCCATCAGTTTGAGTTCCTTCATCCACATCCTCCTACAGAATTTAGATTGGCATAACAAAATTGTACTGTAAAAACTATAGGCTCAAATATTAAAGATCTGATATCAGTCAAAATGTCACGTACTCCCATGTATATGGATTAAGTATAGCTCAGAGTAAAGTTTGTGTTATTTCTCCTTTACGAGGAGAAGTATATCTGGGTGGGATTTTTAACCTCGTGAAAACATTTAAGACAATTTCCCATAAAATAAAATCACTCTGTGGCAGGGTAGTTTAACTCTCCCTGAAAATTCTGAAAAGGCACGAATTTAAAATAATAATACAGTCCTGGGTCTCTTAAAGTCTCCTCTTTCTCTATTAACTGGTTATCTGCCCTGGGAAGTAGACAACTTAGACTTATATCTGTAGGTCGAAAGCCTGAGCAGACTGTTGTCATGATGGAGATTGAGTCTGGGCTGACACTCTTGGTTGTTTACCAGAGCATTCCCCCTTTGTCCACTCTGCTCAGGTGTTGGGGTCAATGTGGCTAGGGAAGAGAAACTGCTCCCCTGGGTAAGAGACGCCTCAGATTGTGGAAGCCTTTGAGAGTGATTCCACTCCTCTGCACCATGATTAGTGTAAGAGGGACTATGTGATCCACTTTGGGCCGATGAGATGTAAGGGGAAGTATCCTGAGGCTTCTGGAGAAGATTTCCTCTTGATGAAGGATAGAGAGAAAGTCAGAGAGACTACCCTGATCCTTGCTTTCTGCCTTGCATGCAACTGCTGAGGAGGTAGCTCTTGGAGCTGTGGCAGCCATGCTGGGACTAGAAGAGGAGACGACGCTGACCCACTGAGGAATGAGCAGTGGAATAAGGGAAAGACCTGACTCCCCCATGTCCTCATCAGGCCTCAGAACAGACCCTACCTCTGGACTTCTTGTGTGGAGAGAAAATAAACCTCTCTACTTAAGTAACTTTTAGGTAGGTATTCTGCTGCTTGTACTCAAGAGCAAACAAACTGATAATGAACCAACACCAGTCTGTTTTGCTCATGCAGATTCCGGGCAAATACAGCATCTGCTCTAAAGTGAACAAGGGATAGTCATACTGGTATCAATGGAAAAAAATGTTGCCTGCCATATCCGTAAACAAAGGATGTTGCAGCCTTCAAGCCACTACATCTACCCTGGATGGTGAGCCCTGAGGGAACTCAGGATGGAAACGAATGGGCTGCTGGCTGCCAAGCCCTCAGTCCTGCAGCCACCGGCCATGATGCACCCTGAGGAGACTTGGGATGGGAAAGCACAGGATACTGGCCCCAGATAGCTGAGGTGCATATCAAAGGAATAATTTCCGTAAGCCCAGGCTCTTGCATCTTCCCATACAAAGACAAGCACTAAATTCCTTGAGATATCTGGTTTTCTTTAATTAACTGTATCCTTTGAAGTTCTGACTACCTGGTCTTTGTTGCAAAACCTCCTATGTATCCTGCCCTCTCCCTTACCTCTTCGGAGCCATGTCTCAGGGCTATCGGAGAGGCTGTGTCCTGGGCTTAAGTCCTCAGTTTTGTCAGCCAAATAAAATATTTTTAATTCTCAACTTTTAGGTTGTACATTTTTTCCATTAGATACTGGTATGGTTAGAGTCACTTCAACTCAACTTACTAAACATTTACTGAGCACCTAACATGAGCCAGGGACTGTACTCAGTACTGGGAACTTGAATATAAACAAGACATGGTCTCTGCTCTGAAAAACTCTTGTTTAGTAAAAATTCTCAAAAAGGCCCAAAACTTCCAGGGGCTATTGTATTTTCTTGGGGAAATAAGACTGCCCTGCCCCAGACTGCTGGATTTAGGGTTGGGAAGGATGCTTGAGAAGCCATCTGACCCAGAAATAATAAAAATCACACACAGGGACATTCCATAAGGAGAGCTGGTCTCAGGAATAGGCTGATTGACAGATACATACATGGTATGATTTCAGAAACTCTGGAAAAGGCTCTTACCGCAGAAAAATCCCTCCTGGCACCTAAATCCCACACCTTGAGACTCATTCCCTGGGCTTAAAGATTTGTCCCTTTCTAAATTGTAAGTACCCCTAATAACTGACACATTACTTTTTTTCCATCACTTAAGAGGAAAATTAGAGCCATCATGAAGGTTCCAGGGACCTGAAGAAAGAAGAGTGGAAGTGGAGGGAGGAGAAATGGGCCCCTATAAGGAGTTTGGGGAACACTGAGGTGACTCACATTTTAGCTCAGGGTCAGTTCTGAGCCAGCTGAAATAATCCCTGAAAAGGCAGGTGATCTGAGATTTTTCTGACCATTCTTTCTTTGGCTTGGATTTTCATTAGAAAAGCTTTATGGAAAATTGAGACTCCATCCCAGAAAGTATGGAAGTTTTCAGATAAAGATCCCATTGGCCACTCTAGCATGGAAATGAAGTAAGGGAGGGTCAGGAGAGAGAAGGCCTGTCCTGCTATTCATAGCTCTTCCAAACAAACCCCCAGGGAAACAATGGGGAGAAGAGAAGGCCTCTGCATTACTTCCTCTAAACTGGAAATGCCTAATTATGCAAAAAATGTAAACAAAAAGTAGCCAACTGATAGGGAGGCTGAAGAGTGTTTTCTCTGTGGCTTGAAGATTCTGTTTGGACACTTCTAAATGTCTCAAGACTGCTTGTAGAGCACTGCAAGACTGACCCCCCCCATCCCTCCCCCACCCCATTTCTTCCTCCCCGACCCTCCCCCTTGTTTGCAGCCCTCACTTCCTGGCACTTCCCCTTGTTTCCCACAGAAGCTCTGCCCAGTGTCTCTACCGCAACCTCTGGCTTCCTCCTAGACCGTCTGGTCTACAAAGGGGTTCAGTTCTAAAGGCCTCATAATCACGGTCAAACTGAAGTAGAGAGGAGAAGAAATGTCCACATGGGTGGATAAGAACAGCACTGACCTGCCTGTGCAAAAGTGAAGTTTTGTCTTAAATACCTGAATAGTGAATTTTCCTTCTTTTGCTAGTCAGGAAGCTCTAACCCCTGGTTATTTATTTTCTACTGTAAGCATCTCCCCTGGGCTCCTACTATGTGCCAGGCAGCAAGGTGGGCATGGAGGGCACAGTGGTGACCCCTATAGACACAGTTCCCCCTTCTAGAGCAATTTTCATTCTATTGGGGAGGCCACTAAAAAAGAGGAGAGAGTTAGAAATGAAGATCCTTGGGATGTACATCAGGGAAACCCCACAGAATGTGTGATGCGGAGTTCCCCAAAGAAGGAAGAGGTGACATCGTCAGGAGAAGATGGAAAGAGAGATGGGACAGCAGGCAGTAGCTGTCTACTGTACTGAGGGGTTGAGATTGTAAATGTGGACAGATTTAGCTAAGAGCCCATCCAACAGGGGAAATGACCCCAGTGAAGCGGATTGGACCTAAGGCAGGGCTTGGCTTCACCAGAGGGGTAGAGAGAGGATGGGGGTGCTCATTCCAGGTAGGAGGGAGAAGTTAGCATAAGGGAAGGCAGAGATAGGAACTAGTGCATCACAGTGGTGGATAGTGAAGAGGCCTGCACAAGAGAACCCCAGGGCTGGCACTGGGAAGCCGCGGGAAATAATGTGGCCTGGTAAGTGCAGTCTGTAAGAAATGTTTCTAATTCAATTCTCTGTAAAAATTATATTACTCTTCTCAATTGGAAAACAATCTATTTGTGAGCCACAATATCTTAATTGTTGTGTATAGGAGTATTTGCTTTTTACCTATGATGACTGTCTAACAGTATTTATCAATGATTTCATTCCCACCTGCCATAGATTGGCAAATAGATAAATAATCTCACACTTCCTATCCTTCCTCTTTGGGACAGCAGAGGGAGAGAGGGGTGGGCGATCCCAGGAGGAGCAACGGGAGAGCTGCTCCAGCCTGGTCTCTGGCTCTAATTACAAACCCTATCTTCGAGAGATCTGCCTTTTAAAAGAACATAAACAACACTGCCCAAGACCCCTAAAGGCCATTAATGCATTTTTTTAAGCTGAAAACACATAAAATCTGCACATTTTATAAACACTGAGAAAAACATGATGAGAATCAGAATTTTCAGCAAGAAATTCCATTCCAACCCAATGCTAAGCTGCCTAAGAGTTCCTGGATCCCAGCCTCCCCAGTGGAAGTGTCTGTGAAGTCTGAGTGTATTTTCCTGCAATATACCTAGAGGTCTACTCTGGCTGCAGGAGTTCATGAGCTGAAGTGCCTTAACTATGCCTGGGAGGTACCAGGTAAGAGGGGAAAACTGGCTTTCAAAAAAAAGGAATAACCTATCTCTCTGTTTCAGTCACAAAGGGTATTTTTGTAATTAAACTGCACAGAGATGTAACTTTGCTACCTAGAGTGCCAGGTCTATGGGTACTTGGTTTTGTTCCTGCACAGGACTTTTTCATGGCCTAGGGATTTGCTAGGTCTCTTGTTGTGCAGGATTTAAAGTCAGTGGTATTCTTTAATAGGTTGGAAATGGCTTGGGGCATTGCAAGGTGGTGTGGACAGTGGAGGTGATGAGAACCTGAGAGGGAGGACAAGGATTTCTCCAAGACTCAGGATACCTTTCATCCCTGGACACTGGGGACCCAGTATAAGACTGAGTCTACACAGCTATTTCTGAAGCTGACACTTCCAGTGACTAGCTTAGCAAGTCACTTCACCTCTCTGGGCCTTGTTTCCTCATTTAAAAAGTTTTCTTTAGACCAAAGAATGCTATGTTTCCTTCCAGTTCTAACGCTCTGATACTGTGACCTTGAGACAAATCCTAGAGATACTGGTGAGAGAAGGGGCAGGCCATATCCACCACGAGTGTGCTCACAGGGCTTAGAACATGAGGCATTACCAACAGAGAGGCATTTTCAGGCAGTGGGAGTTGATGAGGCTACGAAGCATCTGTAAAGTATTATTAGATGGTAAAGACTTAAGAGGGTACATTGCTCCCCTCCTTAGAATGCCTACCCGAGCCTTTGTGTGCTGAGACCAACCTGGGCACATCCAGGGTCCAAAGCAGACATTCCTGCTGAAGTGGGCATCAGAGGTATCTTTTATAGTGCTAGGACTCCTGAAAGTGTGCCTCTGTTTCCCACCAGCCTGAAGAGCTTGACTTGAAAAGCTCTTTTCAAGGGCCCGTGAACATCTTCTACCTCTCCCTAGGCCTGACATTATTATAATAATAAGCCTCCCTTTTTCTAATTATCTCCTCCTTGTCCTCTCTGAAAACCAGGGAAATGCTGAAGAACAGGGTCTGAAAGGGCAGCTGTCACCTCGCTGTCACTCTAAGACCTCAACCCCATTTAATTTAGACTAGAATAGGGCAATCATTTTCATCAGGCGTCAAGTTGAGGAAAAAGAGAGTCCACTCCCCACTCCACCCACAAATTGCTTAAGAAACACTGCAAGTAGAGGAATTAATCATAAACCCTGGGCAAACTTTCCCACAGCACTCGCGATTTCCTTATTTAATACTTTTAACCTTCTTACCTGATCAAATAAGGCCTCAGGTTAGGTCTTGGCTCTGGGGGGTAGAGAAGGCCCCTTACCCTGGGGTCATGCGTTCCCAGAGTGAAAGCTGGTGAAGGATCTCCAGTTAGCCACACAGACCAGACATGCCTTCATTCAAAGGTATACATGTGTACAGGTTTAACGCAGTAAAGAAACAGTTGTCCTTTGTTCATTCCTCAAAATCACTAGGGTGAGTTTTTATTTTCTATGTGCCTATAATGATTGGGCTTAAAAACAGGCAAATCCATGGCAGCCTGCAGTATCACGGTGGCTGGATGCTGGGGAGACCCTTTTGAGACTTAACGAAAACGCCACTGCCGAAATGGATTAAAGATCTAAATGTAAGGCCAGACACTATAAAACTCTTAGAGGAAAACATAGGCAGAACACTCTATGACATAAATCACAGCAAGATCCTTTCTGACCCACCTCCTAGAGAAAGGGAAATAAAAACAAAAATAAACAAATGGGACCTAATGAAACTTAAAAGCTTTTGCACAGCAAAGGAAACCATAAAGAAGACGAAAAGACAAGTCTCAGAATGGGAGAAAATATTTGCAAACGGAACAACTGACCAAGGATTAATCTCCAAAATTTACAAGCAGCTCATGCAGCTCAATATAAAAAAAACAAACAACCCAATCCAAAAATGGGCAGAAGATCTAAACAGACATTTCTCCAAAGAAGATATACAGATTGCCAACAAACACATGAAAGGATGCTCAACATCACTAATCATTAGAGAAATGCAAATCAAAACTACAATGAGGTATCACCTCACACCAGTCAGAATGGCCATCATCAAAAAATCTACAAACAATAAATGTTGGAGAGGGTTTGGAGAAAAGGGAACCCTCATTGCACTGTTGGTGGGAATGTAAATTGATACAGCCACTATGGAGAACAGTATGGAGGTTCCTTAGAAAAATAAAAATAGAATTACCATATGACCCAGCAATCCCACTACTGGGCATATACCCTGAGAAAACCATAATTCAAAAAGAGTCATGTACCACAATGTTCATTGCAGCTCTATTTACAATAGCCAGGACATGGAAGCAACCTAAGTGTCCATCAACAGATGAATGGATAAAGAAGATGTGGCACATATATACAATGGAATATTACTCAGCCATAAAAAGAAACGAAATTTTTTGTAGAGAGGTGGATGGACCTAGAGTCTGTCACACAGAGTGAAGTCAGAAAGAGAAAAACAAATACTGTATGCTAACACATATATATGGAATCTAAAAAAAAAAAAAAGGTTATGAAGAACCTAGGGGCAGGATGGGAATAAAGACGCACACCTACTAGAGAATGGACTTGAGGACATGGGGAGGGGGAAGGGTAAGCTGTGACAAAGTGAGAGAGTGGCATGGACATATATACACAACCAAATGTAAAACAGATAGCTAGTGGGAAGCAGCCACATAGCACAGGGAGATCAGCTCAGTGCTTTGTGACCACCTAGAGGGGTGGGATAGGGAGGATGGAGGCAGGGAGATGCAAGAGGGAAGAGATATGGGGATATATGTATGCGTATAGCTGATTCACTTTGTTATAAAGCAGAAATTAACACACCATTGTAAAGCAATTATACTCCAATAAAGATGTTAAAAAAAAAAAATAAAGGCCACAGCTCCTGAAAATATTCTGACTGCCTTCAACATGGCTGGGTTGGATGAATCCCCTCCCTTGTAGCCTTTGTTCCTCATTACAACACACAGTTAGGGCAGTGTTGAACAAACCTCTGCACAAGGGCCTATTCAAGGAAAATAAGATGCTTAAGGTACAAATATATTTGTATTTAAAAACACAAACACACAACCGAAACAGAACTTTAAGAAAAATCAGGAAATATAATAGCTGCAACTCTATGTAAGCATTTGAGTTTCATCTCATAGCTAAAATCTTAAGAACCACATGATTAGCCTGCACTACAGAATCTGACTTCAATATTGCACCTTTGAACAAATTTGACTGCTGAGTAAGACATTTTTGGAGCTGGTTTATTTTGTCTTTCTATATTGACTTCATAAACTACTTGCCTCCTCTCTTCGTGCCTGTAAAGTTTGTTGTCTTTATCTGTTAAACCCAAAGCAACGTCTTCATTTTCAAAGAAGTTCTCATGCCCACTTATTCTGAAATGCATAATTTTAATTAGTTGCTTTTCTCTTCTTGTTGGCAGGCATAGCAGGTATTTTAAAAGTTATTCAGAAAAACAATCCTCTCCACGCACATCAACGTACACATCTTCTTTCAATTTCTCAGATTGAGTCAACTGGTTTTCACCACCTGTCTCCTTGTGGACAGGTGGGAGAGACGGTGTGTACCTCTTCAGCTTCATTAGATTCTGCCTAATTTCTCTCCACAATGGTGGTTCCAAAATACGCCTGGCCTGCATGCATAAGTGTTCCTGTTTCCTCACATCCTGTCACCTTTTCTTATTGTTTGTAACTCCCTGAGTACTTGTAAACTGAAGCACCTTTTCATGTTTACTGACCATTTATATTGCCTCTTCTGTGAACTGTTAATATCCTTTTCAATTAGATTGACTATCTTTTTCTTATTAAATTGGAGAGTTTCTTTTTATATAGGGTGCAAGTATCTTCCTCAGACCACATTTTTCTTTTTCCTTTATTAATAGTATCTTTTTTTCCACAGAAGTTTTTCATTTTCATAAAGTTCAAGGGTATCCATATTTTCCTATGGTTTATGATTTTTGTGTCTCATATAAGAAATTTTCCCCTATTTTAATATAATAATACCATTCTCCTATGTTTTCTTCTAAAAGTTTTCCTTTTTCAAATTTAAACCCTAATATAGCTGGTATTTATTTTGTATACAGGGTGAAGTAGGGATCTAATTTTATCTTTTCCATCTTGTTCACTCTTTTTTTTTTTTTAAGTGTCTTTTCTTGTGGTTAGGATTTTTTCTCTTTATGTCCTTAATCACAAAATTATTCATGTTAATCAAGTTATTCATCAAATTATTAAGTTATTTAGAGTTCTTAGGTCTTAATCCTGTCATTTGTTTTGTGTCTAATTCTACCTCTTGGAGGACTGTTTCCTTAACAGTTGGTAATTTTAGATTGTGAGTTCATCTTCAGCAGAACTTTACTTGTGGATCTGTGTAGACTGGCTTTCCTTTTACTTCTATGAGGTACCCCTGGTGTACCACAGGCCCAAGGCTAACCTTTAACATAATTTCTCATCCAGGGTTTCTAAGCCTATATAGATATAAAAATAGTCAGACTCATGCTTGTGAGTGCAAATTATCAGGGAAACTTTTGTCCCTCCACGGAGCTCTGGCAGAGACAGACAAGCTTCCCTATGCTGATTGGTGGGATTTTTTTCTGGTTCATTCTTTCACTGAGGTACAGCCCTTTGGAGTTCAGACAACTCAAAACTGAGAATATACAGGAAAAAGACAACGACTTGGTAAAGTGATGGGCACATAATTAAAGTTACTCAAGGGCAACCTTGATTTACGTGCAATGAACTAAACAAAGATTTTTTGTCTCATAAATTAAGAACTAGTAATTGCACTGTCAACAGCCTCATCCCATGGCTTACTGCTAAATTCAGAGAATGCTTGTCTTTTAGTTTAAAATGATACCAACATCCACTTTATTGCTTGAAGATTATGTATTTTATGGGAAGGGAGACGTTGGCACTTCTTTTGCCATCCTCCAACCTCTCCCCATCCTCCAGGAACCTTCCATCCCACCTGCCTTGCCATGATGCAAATGCTGCAGGAAACACTCAGCAAGAGGCTGCTTAGGATAAACCTGTGTGAGAACATGTGCCCTTGTTTGGGTATGAGAGAGTGTACACAAGCAGGGATACCCATCCAACAGTCTCTTCTGGAGGCACACTCCCTGCTGTTTTAGGAGCATATTAATCACTTTTACACTCTCCTAACTCCTAATCACAGGCGTTTCCAGTGTTGTCAAAATAGTGCCTGCCTACATCTGTTTTGACTATTGGCTTGGGTTCCAGGGAACGTTTGTGAGAGAGGGAGAGAACAAGAGATTGACAGTCTTGTGTTGACACTGTGAGGCTGTTTGGAAATTAGAACGATCCAGGTCTGATGTTGTAATTTCTCCTTTTATGGGCAAAAAAGCAACGTCTCAACATGAATGAGTATAACTAAACACACTGGGACACACCCCAGACACAGTGTGCACTCCTTGGACACTCACCATGCTTTTTGTTGTTGTCATTGTAGGACAAAAGGCAGAAGACAATTTTTGCTTCCTTCTCCCAAATCTACTACCCCTAATGAAATGAATAAAACATAAGACTTAGAGAAAAAAATTCCCAACTTAGGTATATCTTTCTTTCCTTTTTTCCCACTTCTTTTCATGTTATAATCCTAATTAACATTCTTAATAATAATGAATTAATTTTTAATTATATAATAGATTCTCATTGATAAAAATTAAAACAATACAGACAAATCAAAGCTTCTCTTTGTCTATTCGCCTAGTCCTACACTGCTCCCACACTGTGTATCCTTGTTATTTATATACTATGTATCCTTTTAGACTTTTTCTAAAGCATATACATTCACATATATATTCACATGTAAGAAAGCATATATTTTGTTTGGTGGGAGTTTTTGTTTAATGCATAAATTGTGCCATATTCTGTATATTATGCTACCACCAGCTTTTCTCACTTAAGAATATACTGATATGTTGCACACATATTTTAATATCAGTGCCTATTTATTGATCTCATTCTTTTTACTGGAAGCATAATCTTCCACAGAATGGATGTATAGTAGTTTATTTGATTATTTTCAAAAGATGGAAATTTGGATTATTTAAAATTTTTTCACTATTACAAATAATGCTATGAGGAATTCCCTTGTACATATCTTTTTGGGCACATGTGCCAGTGTTTTGTCTAGCACAGGTTCTGAGAAGTGAAATTTCTGGTTTTAAGGGTAACATTTTCTTCTTCAAAGCAATAGTAAAAACTATGTACGCATGCATGTATGCATGCATGTATGTATGTATGTATCTATCTATCTAGTCAGCTTGGGCTGCCATAACCAAGTACCATAGACTGAGTGGCTTAAAAAAAATTTATTTCTCACAGTTCTGAAGGCTGGGAAGTCCAAGATCAAGGTGCTGGTAGATTCAGTTCCTGATGGGGTCCCTCTTTCTGGTTTGCAGACTGCTGTCTTCTTGCTATGTCCTCACACAGTGGAGAAAGAATGATCTCTGGCCTCGCTTCCTCTTCTTATAAGGACATTAATTCCATCATGGATACCCCATCCTCATGACCTCATCTAAACCTAATTATCTCCCCAAGGCCCCACCCTCAAATACCATCACATTGGGGGTTAGAGTTTCAACATAGGAATTGCGGTGGGGGGGACACAAATATTCATTCCATTATCTATCTATCTATCTAGAAAATAAATTCCTATGATAAAAACAATTTCAAAGTCAGGATAAAGTAGAGTTATAAATCCAAAAGCAGCCATATAAAAGACAATGGAGGGCTTCCCTGGTGGCGCAGTGGTTGAGAGTCCGCCTGCTGATGCAGGGGACATGGGTTCGTGCCCCGGTCCGGGAAGATCTCACATGCAGAGGAGCGGCTGGGCCCATGAGCCATGGCTGCTGAGCCTGCGTGTCCGGAGCCTGTGTTCCACAACAAGAGAGGCCACAACAGTGAGAGGCCTGCATACCACAAAAAAAAAAAAGGCAATGGAGTTTAATTCAAACATATCAATAAGAACATTAGATGTGAGTGGTCTAAACACACTACTTAAAAAATAGTGATTGTCAGATTGGATTAAAAGAAAAAAGCAGGACTTCCCTGGTGGCGCAGTGGTTAAGAATCCACCTGCCAACGCAGGGGACACAGGTTCGATCCCTGGTCCAGGAAGATCCCATATGCCGTGGAGCAACTAAGCCCATGTGCCACAACTACTGAGCCTGCTCTCTAGAACCTGAAAGCCACAACTACTGAAGCCCACGTGCTACAACTACTGAAGCCCATGCGCCTAGAGCCTATGCTCCACAACAAGAGAAGCCACCGCAATGAGAAGCCGACGCACCGCAACAGAGTAGCCTCTGCTTGTTGCAACTAGAGAAAGCCCGCATGCAGCAATGAAGACCCAACACAGCCAATAAATAAATTAATTAATTCATTTTTAAAAAAAAGAAAAAAGCAAGATTCAACCATATGCTACCTACAAGAAACCTGTTTTAAATCTAAAGACATGTATAAGTTAAAAGTAAAGGAAGAGAAACAAACATTTATCAAACACTAATAAAAAGAAAGCCAAAGTGCCTATATTAATATCATGCAAAGTAAACCTAAGAACAAGGAATTATTACCAGGGATGAATGGACATTACATTATGAGAAAGAGGTTGATTTGTAAAGAAGATATCACAATCCTAAATGTGTATGCATCTTATAAGACCGCTTCAAAATACATGAAGCAAAAACTGACAAAGCTGAAAGGAGAAATAGACACATCCACAGTTATAGTTGGGATCTTTAGCACTTTTCTCTCAGTAATCAATAGAACAAACAGAGAGAAAATTAGTAAGGATGCCGATGACCTAAGCAATACTATCCACCAATCTGGTCTAATTGACATTTATATAACACTTCACCTAAAACAGCAGTACCTGAAAATGGTTAAAAAATTGAAATCATCCAAGGTATGTTCTCTGACCATGATAGAGAAGAAATCAATTACAGAAAAATATCCTTAGAATCCCCAAATATGTGGAAATTAAACAATATGTTCTAAGTAACACATGAGTCAAAGAAAAAGTTACAAGGGAAACTGAAAAGTATCTTGAATTGAATGAAAATTAAATGCAGTAAATCAAAATTTGTAGGGTGCAGCTAAAGTAGTCTTAGAGGAAAATGTATAGTGTTAAATTCTTGTATCAGAAAGGTTATTGGGAAACTCACAGAAGTGAAAGGAAGACTGGAGAAACACAACAGGCAAGAGCAAGGGAGGAGACAGTATCTAGGCCCAGAGCCAATATCACACCTCCCACCCATCTTGTGAGAGCACCATTGCATGAGTTGTAGGCCACTGACCACCATAGGCTGCCTGGAAGTTTCTATTGGCTCTAGAAATTGGCTCTTATCACCCCAGCTGTTGCCACTCATAACCAGAATGTCTTGTTTCTACTTCTTATTATCACCAACTCTCTCATCATACTCTAGAGCTTGTGGGTCTAACTGGCTGAGCCCAGATCGTATGCCTCTATCCTAGCTGCAAAAGCAGTTGGGAGAGTGAGTGGCTTAAGTGTTCAGTTTCTACGACAGGAGTCAGGCTATATCTGCCATAAAAACTTCTAACCAGAAACTATTAGGATGTTGAGTGAGACTTTTCCTGACACCAAACAGCTAGTCAAAAAGACCCAGACCTGAGAACTAATTGTACCCTGTATTTTCAAGAGGATTTCTAGACACCTCTCTCAGGATTTTTCAAGAGGCTAAAGCACTGGATCTTCTACCCCAGCCATCATCCTAGCTTCACTCTTTCCAGTCTATATGGCACAGTCAGTTAGGAAAGAGGTCAGAGTTATCAGGCGTGCAGTGTTCATGTTGCAAGGGTTATTTCTGGGCCCTACCCAACAACTCCATACCCTTCATCCATCCTCATTCAGGCAGGGCTTCTATCAAACCTTCTAACTAACAAATGAGGGAAGCAGACACTTAGGGAATCATTGGTAGTAGACTTTGAGGGTATCTGCAAGAAAGAGTGACTAACGTCTCACTCCCTGCCTGGCTGCCTGCCTGATGTGGGTAGACAACTGGATATAAGATTTAAAAAGGACACAATGGAAATTCTAAGGTAAATTAGATTTAATTTTTAATTATAACTATGAGACCTGCCCGAGGTATCATTAAATAACGGTGGAGGAGAATCTGACAGAGTAGGGTGAAAGTATTTGTATTGGTGATGGTGCTTAGTTGCAGGTCAACGGAATCAACTCTAGCTGATAAAGGGATTTCTGATAAATCCCTTTGTCAAAAAGGGGTTCATCTGGGGGATACAGCAAATTCATTGAACCTCTGATAGGACTGATGAAACAGACCCCAGGCTGAGCTCCAAGGAACTCACCTCAGGAATTTTATTGTCACGATAAAAAATAAAAACAAAACCCAAAGTCAGAAAGCTACCACAACTTCTGGCTCCAACACACTGCTTCTGCTGAGAGGGGACAGATGGATGCTCCTTTTTAAACAAAAGTTAGTTCTAAGTTAAAATCTTTTGTAAGTATATCTTATTTATGGAACCTAAATTATATGTCCTCAAACTTGGGGCATGCGAAATGGCAGTTAGGGTTGTTGTTGTTTATTCTACATTGGAAAACTGGAATTTAAATTGTGGGAAAGTATTAAAATATGGAAAAGATATATAATAGATCTGGGACAACAAAAATGATAGTATCTACTATAGCTATCATTGGGAAAAATTATTTTATGTTAACTCACATTGAGCTGAGACTGTAAAAAACTTGTTGAAGGGATATATAACATTGATCTACACCTCAATTTTCTCACCTAAAATACATCTACATCAATTACACATAGATCTGCCTCATTTTGTTCATGGCTGTATAATATTTCAATGTGTGGATTAATCCTAATATATTCAGTCCACGGATGATAGAAATTCAAGTTGCTTCCTATATGTTACTATTATTTAAAAAACGCTGCAATGAAGATCCAGGCATATGCCTAACGACTCTCCATGATCAGTCTCTCCCAAATGACAGGCTGAGATCTTTTTGGTTTGTTGGTGTTTTTTCCTGAGTTAAATAGAAGATTCTCTTTTTTCTCCGTCTCAAGTGAATGTACTACATATTTTTAAATTAAATATTAAATAAAAATAACAGCAATACAAGCAGCTCATGGCAGAGGTAGCGCTCACATCAGCTATCTTTCTGACCTCAGGCAATCACAAACACCTTTGGGTTTAATTCCATTATCTGTGAACTGTAAAGTTTGGACAAAGTGGTCTCTAAGGCCCAGCTATTAAACTCTGTGGTCCTGAGTAGTATCCTTGAGATACCTGTTACTGCTTTAACCTTTGAGGGCATTGATAACTGTCTTTCACTTCTCCTGAAAGTCTCAAGAGGGACCATGACTTTGACTTTTTTTTGTATCTCCATTTCTTTTCACCTTCCCAGTACCAAAAGCAGTGTTCCAAATAGAGTAGATGATTAGTAGACTAATTACTGAGTAGCGATGGGACACCACCACTGAATAAAATCTGAACTCACCCATCCATCATCCCCAGTAATCACTGTCAGGTCCTGCCCACATTTAGGTTCTAGAATGTTTATTCCTAAAGAAGCTCTACACATCCTTAGGGTTAAGGAATTGAAGCATCCCTCCTGATTCCATTCTCTCTGAAAGAGTTACGTAATTTTTATTAATCACCTGGACCATTTTGTATTGTAAAGTATGATTTATCAGAATAAGTAATTTTTTCCTTAAATTTTTTTGTTAGTACACAGTCTTTAGTCCTTTAAAAGCTTTGGAACCCTGAAACCCAAACCCCTTCATGGAAATCAGGCAAAACCCACTTTTGTATATTTTTGAAAGTATTTTGTATATAACACACTTTTACTGGGCTCTGTCACTGAGGACAAAATACAGAGCCCAGGGTCGTGACTGGACAATGGGTTATAATGGTGGATAACCCTGAAGTATAGTGAAAACAGCAAAGGCTTTTTCAGGAGGCCCAGGGTGCAAATCACATTCTGCCTCACTAGCTGTGTAGCCTTAGGGTACCTCTTGGGCCTCAAGTTAATAACAGTTTCTTTGCAGGGCTATTAAGAAATTTTAAAAGTGTATGTAACACTTCTGTCATATGGTAGTCTCCCAACGATGGTAGCTGTTAATACTATTGCCCATGTAGAATGATGTTGATGAATACAAAAGACATTCTAGAGTAATTGGTATTCAAACAGGGGGCTGAACACAAAGGCACATTGAAGAAGGCAAGAAAGGCCTGGACTAGGTGTAAGAAACTAGTCTCTGGTTTCCACAAAGCTGACTGAATGGAATCTCCTGGTGTCAGTTCACCAGACACGATCTCCATGGGCTTTTATCAAAGCCAGTCATGCTTTACTGTAGTCCACTAAAAAAACTGTTCACTGCCTCTTGGCATGACCTCTATGCCAAAAATATTATCTGTCTATTCATGCAAAGGTACATGCAATGTGCCAGATCCTCCTGGAATGTCTCCTTGTCTTTTACTCCAAACACACCACTAATTCTGCAGCCCTTCCTCTCTATCCCATCTGCCTTGGCTCAGGTTGTTATCCCCTGTTTCCGGGATTCTTGCTTTGACCTTATCCCCAGTCTTACTCCCTTACAAGCCATCTTTAATCTTGCTGCCAGGATGCGCACTCCACTGCCTCCCTATCACCTAAAGGATACATCATATTCATCTGTAGCACATATGAAACCCTCTATCATCTCTCCTGCCCACATCCTGCCTAAATTCCCATTGCTTCTTGCCATCCTCCTCCAACTCCCCCAGTCAAACTCTACTCTCCCAAGAATACTGACCTATTTACGTGTCCTGGAACACCCCATGTTCCTTCACTTATTCTAGCTCTCACCTTGCTTCCATGATGATACGCATCACTTTGCTCCTCACTAGGTGAGGGCAGTGGCTGTGCACCCATCATCTTTTTGTACCCCTAGCACTTAGCACACTGTCTAGGGTATAGTAGGTGCTCAATAAATGGGCACTGAATGAATGAATGAAAGGTTCTCTGAAAACAGGATGTGACAGAAATGTGGGAGGGAGAGGCCAGAGGGAATCCAATGTACCCTGTGGGTTGCACAATCCTTCTCCATAGCCTTTGCATCACAATCTAAAGGTTTTAACCAACTTCAAAGCTTAAATACTTAGATATTCTTTTCTAATTTTGGTGTCACTGAACAAAAAGAGGGAAAAAGTGCAAGCTTGTCTATGGGATTTAAAAAGTTATCAAATAGTTTAATATCAAGATAGACCACTAACAGCTAAAAAATTCCATGATCTGTGATTCCTCCTCAGCTCTTTAATGTGAGAAATTTACCACCAAAGGGATAACCCTGATCCAAGGAAGTTTGTTAATGTAATCCCCAAATATTTCTCATCGAACATGATTACTTTTAAAAATTAAATGCAACATCTTCAGTAGCTAATCTTCCTCTTATTTAATCAAAATATCTGTCATCTCAGATGTGGCATCCAGAGGCTGAAAGTCCCAAAATGAAAAGAAGGCGGGACTTCCCTGGTGGTCCAGTGGGTAAGACTCCACACTCCCAATGCAGGGGGCCTGGGTTCGATACCTGGTTGGGGAACTAGATCCCACATGCATGCTGCAACAAAGAGTTCGCATGCTGCAACTAAGAAGTCTACATTCTGCAACTAAGAGGTCTGCATGCCGCAAGTAAGAAGTCCGTGTGCTGCAACTAAGAAGTCCACATGCCACAACTGAGTCCACATGCCGCAAGTAAGAAGTTCGCATGCCGCAGCTAAACATGCTGCAACGAAAATCCCACGTGCCGCACCTAAGACACGGAGCAGCCAAAATTAATTAATTAATTAATTAATTTAATTAAGTTACATTAAATTTAAAAAAAAAGAAAGAAGGCATTTTCCCAACATCATGTCCTGGAGTATTTCCAGGGCTTATAATGGTGGAAAAGCAATCCTCTCTTATCTCCTAGGCCAGCCAGCAGCATTCTGTCCAGACTGTTCCCACATACTCCCACCCAGATGAATTGTATTTAAAGAGAATAGGTCCTTAACCTGTACACCATCTGATTTAGAACGCTGGCTTTTCCTGGCCCAAGAATTCAGAAAGGAAAGAAGAAAGAAGAGCTATAATTATAATCCCTCCCCCTGCCCTCAATCGTGAGCATCCATAGGCTTGGGCAGTTTGTCAATGTGGTGGAAGAAGACAGTTGCTTCTCAATAGCTGTCACGTCAGATATCCATGTGGCCACTGTTTCTGCTATTGTTCCTTTCTGCCATAAGGAAGAGGTGCATATGAAATCACTGGCTACACAGGACTGTCCTATATGATGCAATGCCACGATGTGGCCGTCTCTTACAGTGCGGCTTTTCATTCCAGGAGCGTCCATTGTGCCGCTGTTTTGGACGCAGCTTGGCATGAGCACAGAAAGTCCATACAGCCGCCCACAACTTGATCTACTAGTTGTGAACGGAAACTTTTGAATACGTTCCACCAGCTGCACAATGGTACCATTTATTACTTTATTCTCAGGGGAAAACGTTTGCTGTGTGAATAATACCAGGGACTTATGTAAGCCTCTTCATTTTCAGGGAGCTTTACGGGTGTCAGCAAATTCACACAACACCCTGGTAAGGTAGCAAGGCATTGTCGTACCTTCTTTACAGAGAGAGAACCCAGATCACAACATCAGATTTTCCCAAGGCCAAATGGACAATAGTGGCAATGGACTTGTTTCCGGAGAGACCCATACTCCTCTGCTAGAGAGCACAAACAATTTCCCACCTACAGAAAGACTCCACAGGGTTCTGTCCTAGACTTAACACTTGAGGATAACTACCCTGATTGTTGACACACCTAATGTTGCCCTAACTTGGGTTTTGTCCAAATGGATGAAAAGGACAAGAGAGGGTGGGGACACCCATATAGGACAGTGGCGAAGGTTTTGGCATCTCTCACAGGCCTTGCCATTGAGGAATTGTCCCATCTATATTCACAGGATCGTGATGAGAGGAGCTGAGTATTCATTAAGCCCCATGAGAAAAAGCAAAACAATTCTTCCTACTATATAGGACAGATTTATTGATTTTAATTGGTAGTTAGGAAATTGAGAAAAAGTTTTTGCTATCAGCTACAGGAACATGCAAATACTTTCTGTAGTGAGTTGAATTGGGGCCTCCAAAAAGATATACCCAAGTTTTAACCCTCAAGACCTGGATTGTGACCTTATTTGGCAAACCAGTCTTCGTACGTATAATCAAGGATCTCAAGATGAGATCATCCTGCATTTAGGGTCGCCTAAATCCAATGACAGGTGTCCTTAAAAGAGAAAGGCAGAGACAGACTTGAGACGCAGACACAGGAAGAGGAAGACCACGTGAAAATGGAGGCAGAGACTGGAGTTATTCAGCTATAGGCCAACGGAACTCCAAGGATTGCTAGCAGCCATCAGAAGTTAGGAGAGAGGCATGGAATGGATTCTCCCTCAGACCCTCCAGAAGGAGCCAACTCTGAAAACACCTTGATTTCAGTCTTTTGGCCTCCAAAACTGTGAGAGAATAAACGTATGTTGTTTTATGCCACCCAGTTTGTGGTAATTGGTTATCACAGCCTGAGGGTACCAATATAACTCTTCAACTCTTTCTTCCAATCTTCAGAATCATATGAATTTTAATTCAACTTAGCTAAATACATACCATGCCAAATCTTGTGTGTGTGTGTGTGTGTGTGTGTGTGTCTGTGTCTGTGTCTGTGTCTGTGTGTGTGTGTCTAGAGGGCACTGTAACTCTAAAATGGTTGATAATTACTCTTCTAGATAAACAACAATGGTGAATGAAGAATTGCATCACCCTGACTTGTCCCACTACGAAGGTAGAAGGGGCTCCATGAAGGGAGGAAAAGTCAAGAATCAGTGGAGTGAATTCAAGTTCTGATCACAAAGCAATAGGTTTCATACCTTCTCTTCCTCCAGGCCACTGCTCCAAGGAGCACACAGTGGGGCACAATGTACCCTTTAATAAATGTACCCTTTAATAATCATATGGTTATAATTATTATTAATTTAGTACAAATTTGTTACACAAAATTTAACTACTATAAAAATTCATAATGTGGAAAATGACAATCTCCAATATGCAGATGGTACACATCGCTCTGAGTTCTTTCCTCTGAATGTATGAATGAACTCCCTCCCTCTCTCTCTCTCTCTCTCTCCCCCCAGCCTTTTAAAAACTGGAATGGAGAATGGGTCTGCAGGACAGCCTCGTATCTACTAGTTTTTTTGGCCTGTTTCAGTTTGATGAAAGGCATATTTGCTGAGCGTTCCTAGATGTCAGTCCTGTTTCTTGCAGGCCTTGGGTCGGGCATAAAACTCTCACTAAACATATCTGAGGTGAGGTTACGTTTTTGATTAAAGCACAGATTAGTAAACTTTTTCTGTTAAGAGCCAGATAGTAAATATTTTAGGTTTTGCAGGCCACGAGGTCTCCGTTGTTACTACTTAACTCTGCGGGTGTATTGTAAAAGCAGTTACAAATGATACACACATGAATGAGCATGGCGGCTGTATTACTATTCTATTGTTGCACAGCAAATGACCAAAAACTTAGTGGCTTAACACACTCACATATCATTTCCACTTCTACAGGTTAGAAGTCTGAGTGGGCTTAGCTGAGTTCTCCATTTAGGGTCTCACAGGCCAACAGGAAAGTGCTGGCTAGCTGGGCTCTTATCTGCAGGCTCTGGGGAAGAATTCACTTCCAAGCTCATTCAGGGTGCTGGAAGAATCCAGTTCCTTGGGGTTAGAAGACTGAAGTCCCGGTTTCCTTGCTGCACGTTGGCTGGCGCCATGCTCAGCTCCTAGAGCCCTCTCTCAGGCCCATCCTGTTCTGCAGCTTGGTTTCCCCTGGTGCTGCTTGCTATGCGTCCCTAGCATGACAGGGAGGTTATCCTTTCGCCAAAACAGTGTCCCACCAGCTCTTCCACAAAACTGTGTCCCAGTTGTCCTCACCTGCCCCATCTACAGCTGTGGGACGTGGGGAGTTTTGTGGCATTTGGTGCTCACTGGGCTTTCTCTTCTTTTCACCGTTAACTCACTTATTAGATCTGCTTGCTATGATTCTGATGTTGTCCCCTGTGTCGCCACTCTTATCCAACTCACTCTCTTTGTGCCCCAGAGCCATTGCGCATGAAGACTGTGGGACTAACACACCTGGGTAGGTTCAGAAGGCCCTGCAGAAGCGACACCATGAAGTCACCTGCAGAGAGCTGCCTCCCCGCTAAGAATTTCAGGAATTAACTTTGCTGTCTGCTCTGCTCAGGTGGGGCCTCTGCTCCCACCCCCTGCCCAGGGCACCATCAGTGAAGATTAGGAAGGAGCCTCTGTCCCTCTTCCTCCCCATATGCTTCACAAGGAAAGCTACTGCAGCCTCCTGGCTGCCAGCTCTGCAGGCCCCATTCTGAGGCCCCTTGCTGGACTCACTGCCCTCAATCCTCTTTCTCTTTCCATTTGCCTAGGGCAACCATGTCCACGCAATGAAGGCAAAGCCTGTGTTGTTGAAGCCACGGCTGTCTTCACACACAACACTTACCTTTCTCATCGTGATCCTGGACCAAAGGCCCCGAATATGTGGCTCCTACCTTGGCACGGGGACTCCTGTCTCAGTTCAGTCACCTCAAGTTTGATCCTACAGGAAAGATACAGGTGTTTCCTGTTATCTTTGCCTAGAATTGTTTTGAACCTTAAAAATGTTTTTCTTTTCCTATTTTATAAACAAAAATGTTATGCTCGACCACCCAAGAAGATCTTGACGTGACCCACCTAGGAAGATGAGACTGCACCCCCAGCAGGTGCCCCTTTGAAGACTCATGCTGCAGATTCCCTCCAGCAAAGAGAACTTGTCAAACTTTACTTTCTTTGCTTATATTATGAGAACAGTAGTCTTTTATTGGTTCCCAAATTATGGAATTCTGTTATAATATGACATATTTTTTTAAAGTATACATAGAAATGCTGATACACATCCCTAGGAACTTTCTTTCCCCCGTTAGAAAAGCAATGCTATAAAACATAAGGGGGAACAAAAGAGAAGGGGTGGAGGCCACGCAAAGAACAACTCTGTGGGGACTTCCCTGGTGGTACAGTGGATAAGACTCTGTGCTCCCAATGCAGGGGGCCCAGGTTGGATCTCTGGTCAGGGAACTAGATTCCACATGCATGCCACAACCAAGAGTTCACATGCCACAATTAAGGAGCCTGTGAGCCACAACTAAGGACCCCACCTGCCGCAACTAAGGAGACCACGTGCCGCAACTAAGGAGCCTGCCTGCTGCTACTAAGGAGCCGGCGAGCTGCAACTAAGACCCAGCATAAACAAATAAAAAATAAATAAATAAAAAGAACAACTCTGTGGGACCCAGAGAGAAACAGAGAAGAGTCCCACTATGAAGCTGCCTTTTCAGATGCTTTCCAAGCTGAACAATGTTCTCAGAAATGGGTATGTGTTCTGTCTTAACATGTACACGTGCCCATTATATTTGAAACAGCACACCTCTGTGTATTATGCCGTATATTTCGCAAATGAAAAAATGTTCACCTCAACACCAGAAAAGCCCTGCTTTATAAATTTCTTGTTTCTCATGCAAGGAGTTCAATATGACTCTCTCCTGCACCAGCTGGTCAGTTTTGTCATTTGCCATTAGTGGATCCTTGAGAAGCAATGTGAAGACCTCCAGTCCACAGAGCCAATTGCAGGCATGTGTATAAATTCAGATATCCCCAGCCAGGGCCAGGGGACGGCTGAGCGTGTGCATTTTAGGTGTAGGAATGGGGCTGGTGGAATTCTGCTAGCGAAACAGAGATCAGAGCTAGCAGCACTCTCCTTTGAACTTGACCATTTAAAAATTTTGCCCTTCCCTGAGCAGTAATGAGGGCTGATGAGATGTATCATAATCCCAGAGTGTGAACAGACATGAGACTCCGATCACTCCAGCCAGGCAAAGGCAAGGAAAAAAATATCAACATGAGAACCCAACAGACATATGATAACAGGGATCATTTCCCAGGCCAGTCAACTCTGCATGGTCTTGTCTGCCTTGGTCCCGCAAAACACTACTGTCCAGCTTAACACAGCTGGACTGGCCTTTCAGAGGCACAGACAAAAAGGCTGTGCCCACCAGGACTGACCTGAAAGAAAGGGAGGGGAAAAGATGGTATTAATGGCTCCCTTTCATGTCCACAGAGTTCTGTGAAAAAGGAGCGGAGGGCTTAGTCATTGTTTAACGCCCCTGAACATCACTATGTATCCAGGATGTTTTGGGCTCTGCTTAGTATTTGATTTGAGTTTCAAGTATTTTAGCAGTAGACAAAGTAAATGCTGAGCGAATCACATGCATTAAAATCCTGAAAGCCTTTCCAAACCTAAAGATAGCTAATAACTTTTTAGTCTACATTTTATATGAGGAAAAACAAATGTTTCAATAAAGTGTCCAAAATTCTTAGAAGAATCAGAGGTAAGATGTTCCCACCAGCGACTTCAGTGTTGCTGGCCCAATTGAGCAGTTTGGGCCTTGGGAGCAGTCCCACTGACAGGACAGAGGGCTCTTTGGGAAGACAGGCCATTTGAACGGCAAATGTTATTTATAAATTATCTCCAAGTGGTCCAGTTCCTACAATTCCCAAGTTGCTTAGATTTTCAGAGTGGAAATTTAAATCATAGACCATTTGAGGTTGATATGGTCTAAGCTGGGGACAATTTTGAGAATTCAAATGACAAAAAGAAGTCAAAACAGTCTCTCTTGGGACTGCTGAGGAGACTCGTCCTTGCTTGTGATGCCTTAGTTAATCACCATCTGCATTCTGCTTTATAATTCACAAAGCCCTTTTCTCAGACTTGCAGAGAGGCCCCATGCTTTGCACCAGGGAGGAGCTGCTGAAAACATCCTCCAGGGGGAGGGAACCAAATGGAACAGTTAATTTACTGTTAGAGCATATCTATCTACCTGTCTGTCTATCTGTCTGTCTATCTATCTATCTATCTATCTACCTACCTACCTACCTACCTACCTACCTACGTATCTGGCACAGGTTAGGTATTGGAGTTCCAATTCTACCTGTCTCCCATAAGCATTTCCCCACATCAGAAGCTGTGTCTGATCTACCCTTAGCCATCTCCCTGCCTCCTTCTCTCTTCCTTCCTCCCTCCCTCCCTCCTTCCCTTCCTTCCTTCCTTCTCTTTCCGTCCTCCCTCTCTCTCTCTCCCTTTCTTCCTTCTATCCTTCTGTCCATCCATCGTTCCTTCCATTATTTCTTCCATTTATTCAATAGTTGTTTAGTAGGCCTTTACTCTGTGCCAGCCATGGGGTTAGGTGTTGATCAGAGGTCAAAACACACTTCCTTCAGATGGCAGCGGAGAAAAAAGTAGGACCTGAGCCCTCCCTCACCACAGAGCTCTATGGAAGCTCATAAATTCCAGCCCATGAGAGTCCATATATACAAAGGAAAAAACCCTTACCATCTCTACTTCCACCAACGATGAATGTAAGACTCTGGGGAAAGATGATCTTCCCAAGGTCTTAAAACTACAAGTATATTTGGTGGAGGGTTCTCTTGGGCCTTTAGACACACTGGCCATAATTCTTCTGGGTATGTTTTCGGTTTAGCTGAGGAAAAAGGGAGAGATGGAGGGATGGTCCTGTATTACCAGGCCTATTCAATGAACTATGGCTGAAGGAACGGCTTTGAATCATAGACAATGCCTGGCTCAAAGCAGGCATTCAATGATTTTAGAATAAGTGATTCAGAGGATCATTAAGAAAAGGTGTTCATTCTTGCCCTGGTTCATTGACTTGTATGCATAAAATACATTAAAACAGCATAAGAAATACTTACCTAAAGGAAAAATGACTGATATAGCAAGAAAATCATAGGAATACAGGTATGTTATTCATTTGGAAGGCCGATGGCTGGCACAATATATGCTTATAAAATTGATTTACAAATTAATTCTCTAGGAAGAATAATACAGTGGTTATTCTAGCAATGTTGATAGCTACAGATGTAAGAATGCAATAATAAAGAAAGTAGGACAAAGAGAGCTAACCCAGAGCCTCTCAAACACTTGCATATATTGAAATTACCTAGAGGGTTTGTTAACTTATGCGTCTGTAGGCTCACCCCCAGAGTTTCTGATTCAGTAGGTCTAGGATGGGGCCTGAGAATTTGCATTTCTAATAGGATCCTTGGGGAAGCTGAGCTGCTCCTCCATCTGGGAGCACAGTGAGAACCCCTGAGTGAGAAATCATCTTGGGGAAGGGTGTAAAAGGGCATGGCAGAGCAAGAAGTACATGACTGAATGTAGTGGGCATCTGGTGTCAGGGACTTTGAAAAAGAATTTGGACGAGGTAGTGAGAGCTCTGAGTGCGAAAGTTAAAAAAGAAAAGACACTTTCTAAAGCAACAGAAAGACATTAAATGTTTTTGATGAGAAACATGATGGATCTCACAACCTGTGTTTCAGAAAGATTACTGACAAGGTAAGCGTTCTAGGTCTTTTTGAAAGCAGAAGAAATTGGGTAGAATCTGTGACTATTCTGTGTAATTTCATGTTATGGTAAACTAAATGAGATAGAGAAATTAAGTGACATGATACAAATTAAACTGATATTATCTTTAAAAATATTCTAGATTCAGCTTCCGGGAAGATGGCGGAAGAGTAAGACGCAGAGATCACTTTCCTCCCCACAGATACACCAGAAATACATCTACACGTGGAACAACAACTACAGAACACCTACTGAACGCTGGCAGAAGACCTCAGACCTCCCAAAAGGCAAGAAACCCCCCCTACGTACCTGGGTAGGGCAAAAGAAAAAAGAATAAACAGAGACAAAAGGATAGGGACGGGACCTGCACCAGTGGGAGGGAGCTGTGAAGGAGGAAAGGTTTCCACGCACTAGGAAGCCCCTTCGCAGGCGGAGACTGCGGGTGGCGGAGGGGGAAGCTTCGGAGCCGCGAAGGAGAGCACAGCAACAGGGGTGCGGGGGTCAAAGCGGGGAGATTCCTGCACAGAGGATCAGGGGCAACCAACACTCACCAGCCCAACAGGCTTGTCTGCTCACCCGCTGGGGAAGGCAGGGCTGGGAGCTGAGGCTCGGGCTTCGGTCGGAGCACCGGGAGAGGACTGGCGTTGGCTGCGTGAACACAGCCTGCAGGGGGTTAGTGCACCACGGCTAGTCGGGAGGGAGTCCGGGGAAAAGTCTGGACCTGCCGAAGAGGCAAGAGACTTTTTCTTCCCTCTTTGTTTCCTGGTGCGCGAGGAGAGGGGATTAAGAGTGCTGCTTAAAGGAGCTCCAGAAACGGGCACGAGCCGCGGCTAAAAGCGCGGACCCCAGAGACGGGAATGAGACGCTAAGGCTGCTGCTGCCGCCACCAAGAAGCCTGTGTGCGAGCACAGGTCACTATCCACACACCCCCTTCCGGGGAGCCTGTACGGCCCGCCACTGCCAGGGTCCCGGGATCCAGGGACAACTCCCCCGGGAGAACACACAGCGCACCTCACGCTGGTGCAACATCATGGTGGCATCCGCCGCCGCAGGCTCGCCCTGCACTCCTTGCCCCTCCCTCCCCCCAGCCTGAGTGAGCCAGAGCCCCCGAATCAGCGGCTCCTTTAACCCCGTCCTGTCTGAGCAAAGAACAGACGCCCTCCAGCGACCTACATGAAGAGGCGGGGCCAAATCCAAAGCTGAGCCCCTGGGAGCTGTGAGAACAAAGAAGACAAAGGGAAATCTCTCCCAGCAGCCTCAGAAGCAGTGGATTAAAGCTCCACAATCAACTTGATGTACCCTGCATCTGTGGAATACATGAATAGACAGCGAATCATCCCAAATTGAGGAGGTGGACTTTGAGAGCAAGATTTATGATTTTTTCCCCTTTTCCACTTTTTGTGAGTGTGTATGTGTATGCTTCTGTGTGAGATTTTGTCTGTATAGCTTTGCTTTCACCATTTGTCCTAGGGTTCTATCCGTTCCTTTTTTTTTGTTTTTTCTCTTAATAACTATTTTTTATTTTAATAACTTTCTATTTTATCTTACTTTATTTTATTTTACTTTATCTTCTTTCTTTTTTTCCTTCCTTCACTCCTTCCTTCCTTCTTTCCTTCCTCCCTCCCTCCCTCCCTCTCTTTCTTTCTTTCTTTCTACTTCTACTAATTCTTTCTTTCTACTTTTTCTCCCTTTTATTCTGAGCCGTCTGGATGAAAGGTTCTTGGTGCGGCAGCCAGGAGTCAGTGCTGTGCCTCTGAGGTGGGAGAGCCAACTTCAGGACACTGGTCCACAAGAGACCGCCCAGCTCCATATATTATCAAACAGCGAAAATCTACCAGAGATTTACGTCTCAACACCAGCACCCAGCTTCACTCAACGACCAGCAAGCTACAGTGCTGGACATCCTATGCCAAACAACTAGAAAGACAGGAACACAACCCCACCCATTAGCAGAGAGGCTGCCTAAAATCATAATAAGTCCACAGACACCCCAAAACACACCACCAGATGTGGACCTGCCCACCAGAAAGACAAAATCCAGCCTCATCCACCACAACACAGGCACTAGTCCCCTCCACCAGGAAGCCTACACAACCCACTGAACCAACCTTAGCCACTGGGAACAGACACCAAAAACAACAGGAACTACGAACCTGCAGCCTGCAAAAAGGAGACCCCAAACACAGTAAGATAAGCAAAATGAGAAGACAGAAAAACAGACAGCAGTTGAAGGAGCAAGATAAAAACCCACCAGACCAAACAAATGAAGAGGAAATAGGCAGTCTACCTGAAAAAGAATTCAGAATAATGATAGTAAAGATGATCCAAAATCTTGGAAATAGAATAGACACAATGCAAGAAACATTTAACGAGGACCTAGAAAAACTAAAGATGAAACAAACAACAATGAACAATACAATATATGAAATTAAAAATACTCTAGATGGGATCAATAGCAGAATAACTGAGGCAGAAGAACAGATAAGTGACCTGGAAGTTAAAATAGTGGAAATAACTACAGCAGAGCAGAATAAAGAAAAAAGAATGAAAAGAACTGAGGACAGTCTCAGAGACCTCTGGGACAACATTAAACGCAGCAACATTCGAATTATAGGGGTTCCAGAAGAAGAAGAAAAAAGAAAGGGACTGAGAAAATATTTGAAGAGATTATAGTTGAAAGCTTCCCTAATATGGGAAAGGAAATAGTTAATCAAGTCCAGGAAGCACAGAGACTCCCATACAGGATAAATACAAGGAGAAATACACCAAGACACATATTAACCAAACTGTCAAAAATTAATTACAAAGAAAACATATTAAAAGCAGCAAGGGAAAAACAACAAATAACACACAAGGGAGTCCCCATAAGGTTAACAGCTGACCTTTCAGCAGAAACTCTGCAAGCCAGAAGGAACTGGCAGGACATATTTAAAGTGATGAAGGAGAAAAACCTGCAACCAAGATTACTCTACCCAGCAAGGATCTCATTCAGATTTGATGGAGAAATTAAACCTTTAGAGACAAGCAAAAGCTGAGAGAGTTCAGCACCATCAAACCAGCTTTACAACAAATGCTAAAGGAACTCTTCTAGGCAAGAAACACAAGAGAAGGAAAAGACCTACAATAACAAACCCAAAACAATTAAGAAAATGGGAATAGGAACATACATATCGATAATTACCTTAAATGTAAATGGATTAAATCCCCCCACCAAAAGACACAGACTGGCTGAATGGATACAAAAACAAGACACGTATATATGCTGTCTACAAGAGACCCACTTCAGACCTAGGGACACATACAGACTGAAAGTAAGGGGATGGAAAAAGATATTCCATGCAAATGGAAAGCTGGAGTAGCAATTCTCATATCAGACAAAACAGACTTCAAAATAAAGACTATTAGAAGAGACAAAGAAGGACACTACATAATGATCAAGGGATCGATCCAAGAATAAGATATAACAATTGTAAATATTTATGCACCCAACATAGGAGCACCTCAATACATAAGGCAAATACTAACAGCCATAAAAGGGGAAATCGACAATAACACATTCATAGTAGGGAACTTTAAGACCCCACTTTCACCAATGGACACATCATCCAAAATGAAAACAAATAAGGAAACACAAGCTTTAAATGATACATTAAACAAGATGGACTTAATTGATATTTATAGGACATTCCATCCAAAAACAACAGAATACACATTTTTCTCAAGTGCTCATGGAACATTATCCAGGACAGATCATATCTTGGGTCACAAATCAAGCCTTGGTAAATTTAAGAAAATTGAAATTGTATCAACTATCTTTTCCGACCACATTGCTATGAGACTAGATATCAATTACAGGAAGAGATCTGTAAAAAATACAAACACATGGAGGCTAAACAATACACTACTTAATAAAGAAGTGATCACTGAAGAAATCAAAGAGGAAATCAAAAAATACCTAGAAACAAATAACAATGGAGACATGACGACCCAAAATCTATGGGATGCAGCAAAAGCAGTTCTAAGAGGGAAGTTTATAGCAATACAGTCCTACCTTAAGAAACAGGAAACATCTCGAATAAACAACCTAAACTTGCACCTAAAGTAGTTAGAGAAAGAAGAACAAAAAAACCCCAAAGTTAGCAGAAGGAAAGAAATCATAAATATCAGATCATAAATAAATGAAACAGAAATGAAGGAAATGATAGCAAGGATCAATAAAACTAAAAGCTGGTTCTTTGAGAAGATAAACAAAATTGATAAACCATTAGCTAGACTCATCAAGAAAAAAAGGGAGAAGACTCAAATCAATAGAATTAGAAATGAAAAAGGAGAAGTAACAACTGACACTGCAGAAATACAATAGATCATGAGAGATTACTACAAGCAACTCTATGCCAATAAAATGGACAACCTGGAAGAAATGGACAAATTCTTAGAAATGCACAACCTGCCAAGACTGAATCAGGAAGAAATAGAAAATATGAACAGACCAATCACAAGCACTGAAATTGAAACTGTGATTAAAAATCTTCCAACAAACAAAAGCCCAGGACCAGATGGCTTCACAGGCGAATTCTATCAAACATTTAGAGAAGAGCTAACACCTATCATTCTCAAACTCTTCCAAAATATAGCAGAGGGAGGAGCACTCCCAAACTCATTCTACAAGGCCACCATCATCCTGATACCAAAACCAGACAAGGATGTCACAAAGAAAGAAAACTACAGGCCAATATCACTGATGAACATAGATGCAAAAATCCTCAACAAAATACTAGGAAACAGAATCCAACAGCACATTAAACGGATCATACACGTGATCAAGTGGGGTTTATCCCAGGAATGCAAGGATTCTTCAATATACGTAAATCAATCAACGTGATACACCATATTAACAAACTGAAGGAAAAAACCATATGATCATCTCAATAGATGCAGAGAAAGCTTTTGACAAAATTCAACACCCATTTATGACAAAAACCCTCCAGAAAGTAGGCATAGAGGGAACTTTCCTCAACATAATAAAGGCCATATATGACAAACCCACAGCCAACATCGTCCTCAATGGTGAAAAACTGAAAGCATTTCCACTAAGATCAGGAACAAGGCTGCCCACTCTCACCACTCTTATTCAACATAGTTTTGGAAGTTTTAGCCACAGCAATCAGAGAAGAAAAGGAAATAAAAGGAATACAAATCGGAAAAGAAGAAGTAAAGCTGTCACTGTCTGCAGATGACATGAAACTATACATAGAAAATCCTGAAGATGCTACCAGAAAACTACTAGAGCTAATCAATGAATTTGGTAAAGTAGCAGGATACAAAATTAATGCACAGAAATCTCTGGCATTCCTATATACTAATGATGAAAAACCTGAAAGTGAAATCAAGAAAACACTCCCATTTACCACTGCAACAAAAAGAATAAAATATCTAGGAATAAACCTAACTAAGGAGAAAAAGACCTGTATGCAGAAAATTATAAGACACTGATGAAAGAAATTAAAGATGATACAAATAGATGGAGAGATACACCATGTTCTTAGATTGGAAGAATCAACATTGTGAAAATGACTCTACTACCCAAAGCAATCTACAGATTCAATGCAATCCCTATCAAACTACCACTGGCATTTTTCACAGAAGTAGAACAAAAAATTTCACAATTTGTATGGAAACACAAAAGACCCCGAATAGCCAAAGCAATCTTGAGAACGAGAAAAGGAGCTGGAGGAATCAGGCTCCCTGACTTCAGACTATACTACAAAGCTACAGTAGTCAAGACAGTATGGTACTGACACAAAAACAGATAGATCAGTGGAACAGGATAGAAAGCCCAGAGATAAACCCATGCACATATGGTCACCTTATCTTTGATAAAGGCGGCAGGAATGTACAGTGGAGAAAGGACAGCCTCTTCAATAAGTGGTGCTGGGAAAACTGGACAGGTACATGTAAAAGTATGAGATTAGATCTCTCCCTAACACCATACACAAAAATAAGCTCAAAATGGATTAAAGACCTAAATGTAAGGCCAGAAACTATCAAACTCTTAGAGAAAACATAGGCAAAACAGTCTATGACATAAATCACAGCAAGGTCCTTTTTGACCCACCTCCTAGAGAAATGGAAATAAAAACAAAAGTAAACAAATGGGACCTAATGAAACTTAAAAGCTTTTGCGCAGCAAAGGAAACCATAAACAAGACCAAAAGACAACCCTCAGAATGGGAGAAAATATTTGCAAATGAAGCAACTGACAAAGGATTAATCTCCAAAATTTATAAGCAGCCCATGCAGCTTAATAACAAAAAAACAAACAACCCAATCCAAAAATGGGCAGAAGACCTAAACAGACGTTTCTCCAAAGAAGAGATACAGACTGCCAACAAACACATGAAAGAATGCTCAACATCATTAATCATTAGAGAAATGCAAATCAAAACTACAATGAGATATCATCTCACACCGGTCAGAATGGCCATCATCAAAAAATCTACAAACAATAAATGCTGGAGAGGGTGCGGAGAAAAGGGAACCCTCTTGCACTGTTGGTGGGAATGTAAATTGACACAGCCACTGTGGAGAACAGTATGGAGGTTCCTTAAAAAACTACAAATAGAACTACCATATTTCCCAGCAATCCCACTAATGGGCATATACCCTGAGAAAACCATAATTCAAAAAGAGTCATGTACCACAATGTTCATTGCAGCTCTATTTACAATAGCCAGGACATGGAAGCAACCTAAATGTCCATCACTGGATGAATGGATAAAGAAGATGTGGCACACATATACAATGGAATATTACTCAGCCATAAAAAGAAATGAAATTGAGCTATTTGTAATGAGGTGGATAGACCTAGAGTCTGTCATACAGAGTGAAGTAAGTCAGAAAGAGAAAGACAAATACCGTATGCTAACACATATATATGGAATTTAAGGGAAAAAAATGTCATGAAGAACCTAGGGGTAAGACAGGAATAAAGACACAGACCTACTAGAGAACGGACTTGAGGATATGGGGAGGGGGAAGGGTAAGTTAAGCTGTGACAAAGCGAGAGAGAGGCATGGACATATATACACTACCAAACGTAAGGTAGATAGCTTGTGGGAAGCAGCCGCATAGCACAGGGAGATCAGTTCCGTGCTTTGTGACTGCCTGGAGGGGTGGGATAGGGAGGGTGGGAGGGAGGGAGACGCAAGAGGGAAGAGATATGGGAACATATCTATATGTATAACTGATTCACTTTGTTATAAAGGAGAAACTAACACACCATTGTAAAGCAATTATACTCCAATACAGATGTAGAAAACAAATACTCTAGTATTATCATCTAACAATATAATGCTATTGATTTATTATTTTAATTTAAGCAACGTATATACTTTTCATAAACATTTTGGAAAATACAAAAAAGGAGAGAAAAGAAAGTCAATAACCCAAATTCCCACCACCTCCAGAAAACCACTAGTAACTTTTTTAGTGTATTGTCTCCATTTTTTTTATGCACAGGAGTATTTCACTCTCTGTGTTGTGACCATACTATAGATAAAACATTTTTCCTATTACTTTATAAAAATTATTTTCTTAAGTAATTGTGTGCTCTTGCTAAACACAATAGTTGCATACAAGTATGCTATAGCAGATACTGATGTTTGCCTATCTAACAGTCATATTCCAGATTTTTCCATGCCTGCTGAATTTCAACGTTTTTAGGCCGACATCTCCCTTATTTGACTTAAATAAATCTTAATTAATATAAAAAAATCATGGTAGTTCCCTCTTGCTGGTAGTTGATTTAATGGCTGTCTATTACTTTAAAAAAAGTCAAAGTTTTTTACTTTGACAATCAAAGTTCTCCATGACAGTAGCAGGTTGAATAATGGTCCCCAAAGTTATAAGATCCTAACACCCAGACCTGTAAATGTTACATTATTTGGACGATGGCTCTTTCCACGTGTCATTAAGTTAAGCATCTTGAGATAAGTCAGGTACACTGAATTATCTGGGTGAGCCCTAAATGCCATCACAAGTGTCCTTATAAGAGAGAGACATTGCTTGCTTCCACAGCACATGTACTAAAATGGGAACAATAAAGAGAGATTAGCATGGCCCCTGCAGAAGAGTGACATGCAAATTTGTGAAGCATTCCATATTTTAAACAAAAGAGAGAGAGAGAAAGGGAGAGGCAAAGGGAGATTTCACACAGACACACAGAGGAGAAGGTAATATGAAAATAGAACAGAGAGATTTGAGCATTCCGTGGCCACAAGCCAAGGAATGCTAGCAGCCATCAGAAGGTGGAAGAGGCAAGGAATGAATTTTCCCCTAGAACCTCCAGAGGGAGCACGGCCCTACTGACACCTTGATTTTGACCCAGTGATACTACTTTTGGACTTCTGGCCTCCAGAACTACTGTGACAGAATAATTTTCCATTGTTTTATGTCACCATGTTGGTGTCATGGAAGCTGTAGGCAAATACTGTTCAAACCCTTCTTGAAATGTTCTGTCCAATTCTGGTCGATAAGACATGGTCTATGGAATGGAAGGGTCTTCTTGGAAAGACTGTCTTGCTCTTAAAAAGAAATACATGGGGAGAAAGTCTTATTTCTTCTGCCAGATGTTGTTGCACCTACATGTAACATTAGAACTGTGGAAGCCATGTCAGCCTGAGGACAAGCCAATGAGCCAAGGATGGGAGAGGAGAAAGATGAAAGATGGAACAAACTTGGGCCTTGGATGACATCATCAAACTGCTTTAATTAACTAGCCCTGGGACTTCCCTATAATGAGACTTCTTACATGAGATAATCTTCTTATGTGAATTAACATGATTCTTAAGCTGTCTTTAGTTGGGTTTTCCCTTACTTTCAGCTGAAAGCAACATACCAAATGCATGCATCAAATGGATTATACCATAATTCAGAAATTGGCAAACTGTCCCCCGCAAATAGCCGCCTGGTTTTGTAAATAAAGTTTTATTGGATCACAGCCTCACCCACAGACCATTATCTGTGCTTTTTAGCATCACAACAGCAAAGTTAAGTGGTTGTGATAGAGACCAAATGGCTCACGAACCTAAAATTAGGCTATCTGATCCTGAAAGAAAAGGTTCACAAGCTTTTGCCATCCTTGAACACAGCCATTTTTTTTATTGTTGGATATTGTTTTTCTAGTTTCTCCAAAAGTTGTCTTCTTTACACAAGTTTTTAAACCTGTCATTTGGCCATATTCCTACACATAACACAGAGTGCTATCCATTGGGAAAGCGTCCAATAAGAACATAAATAAGCATGCATGGAAACAATTTACAATCATCTCCTAGATCATCTGGGATCTTATCAAAGTCTGCCAAAGATTGTAGTCAATGCATGAGATTGCGTTTTCCACTTATAAATAAGTACAGGTGATTATAACAACTTAATTTAAAACTGCATCCTAGTCTAGAAGAAGAACAAGAAAACAAGCTTTTCTTTCCCTATTTTAAGTTTAAATCAGCCAAACCAAACTTCCTCCCGGGCTGAAAGATGTTGGTGGAACTTACATCACAGTGAATGTTATTACAGCTGAGAGAGAAAGGACCCTGAACGGTTTCCAGTAGGCAAGCTTGAAGCACCCATACTTCACAGTTGAAACCTGTGCTGGGGAGATAACTACTATTCAGTGTAAAAGGCAGGACTCAAAGTGTGTCATGTAAATGGAACCAATTGTGTATTTATTGATGTCTGACTCCATGCCAATTTTCTTTCTCTCTTAAAGAAAAAAAAGGTCAATTCTTCTTAGAAAGTTACCCCAAGCTGAGCTGTGCTCTGAAGGCACCTTCCTTTAAGGGATCTGGGTGGCAGGCAGTCCTATAGTTAGAACTGTGGCCGCACAAAAGCAGGCTTTGGGAGGGAGTCACTGGCCAAATAACCCTTTGAACTTTATAGGAAAGTCGAGGTGCAGCTGACCCAGCCAAACATTTCTACTTGCTTTCCTAGAAGCTGTTCAGGAGTCTCTTTTGGTGCAGAAACAACAAGATGGTTGCATCTCCCAAATTTCTGCAGGCACTTCCAGATTGCCCAGGGACAAAACCCAGATAAACTGATGAGGTTCACAGGGGATCTGAATCATCCTTGAGGATGAGCCGCACCTTGTCCTTTTTTCAGGAAGAGTCATCTAGGACGATCCTGGCAGCCTGGAGAGAGTCCAGAGTTAACAGCCCTGAAGGTAACGCTCCATAAGTGCTTAGGATCTGGTGATGCTCTTCTCACACTCACACACACACACACACACACACACACACACACACATACACAGCCAAAAGCAGCAAAAACATCACCACTAAATCCTCAGAAAAACAGCTAGATAACCACTGACAGCAATGTGTCAGACTCAGAATATGAAAAATAGAGACAGAGATTTTCAACTCCATGAGTACTCAACAAGAATCAATAAAAGTGCTTTGGGAAAGCTCCTGTCTGGAACTTCCAGCCTATTCCGCAGTTACTTTCTTTCCAAAACATCTGATACAGGAGCCTTCTATTTCCTTTCCCAAAGAATGCTAGATGTATGTTAGGTTTTCCATATCAACTCTGCAAAACAATGACTACCGCCCCCCCCCCTTTCTTAACTGAGATAGACGTTAAAATCTGTAAGTGAGGAAGCACTCATTTTATTGCAGGTTTTCAACCCTTGTAATATTTAAAGTAAAAATGATAACTCATAAATAACTGAAGTAGATAAAACTTTCGATTTAAGATGTTAGGAAAAGAGCAGTTAAAACTAACACCTTTCCTTTAATAACACCTTTCCAGTTAACACCTTTCCTTTAATAACTTGGAAGTGTTTTGTACACGTTATCTGCTATCTCACTTTAATTTTGATATACAGCCCTATAAAATGAGCTATCCAATAGCTACAGAGGCTCAGAGTGATTAAATGACTTATTAAGTTTGCATTGTTTTCTTGTTAACCATGATCATTATTAAAGTAGTCTATGCTTCTAAATATTTTAAAACACAGAAACTTAGAAAATTATTCATTAGTTCATAACTTGAAAAAACAACCTCAACCAAATAAAGGAGACTGATTTGGCAAGGAGGCACAGATTTTACTATAAAACAGATGTACAAAAGTAGCTGGAGCTTCAGAAAAGTTACTTGGCCCTCTGAGCCTCATTTTCTCATCTGTAAAATGGGCATAACAATATCTAACAAGCAGGATTGTTATAAGAATTAGAAATAAAATATGCAAAGGTTCTGGAAAATGGTAAAATCACAATAAATGGTAGTTATTCACATTTTCTTCCAGGAAGGCATTTAGATATCAGTTGTTTGCATTTTGTATGTAATTTAAAATATTCATTATATACAATGTTATATCACAGTCACAAATATTTTGACATATACTCTTTATACACGAACTCTTTACAGATATTACTGCTTAATAAAAAGTGTATATAGGGGCTTCCCTGGTGGCGCAGTGGTTGCGAGTCTGCCTGCCGATGCAGGGGACATGGGTTCGTGCCCCGGTCTCGGAAGATCCCACATGCCGCGAAGCGGCTGGGCCCATGAGCCATGGCCACTGAGCCTGCACGTCCGGAGCCTGTGCTCCGCAATGGGAGAGGCCACAACAGTGAGAGGCCCGCATACCGCAAAAAAAAAAAAAAAAGTGTATATACCATCTTCCACATAAAAGTCCCTATTGTTGGGCATATAGGTAGTTTTCCATCTTCACTCTTAAAAATAACACTGTGATGAAAACCTTTACGCAAAAGCTTCATCCACATTGAATGCTCAGGATCAGTCTCCAGAAGTAAAATTACTGGGTTAAAGGTCCATGGTCCTTGTGTTCTAATTGCTTTCTAAAAGGATTATACCAATTCTGACAAGCAAAGCCGTTGAGAAGACAGTCTTCTTACCTCACTATCACTAGTCTCTGTCTCCATCACTCTGGAAATCTGTGACCACAAAGAGAACATCTCTCAGGTTTTGATTTATATTTCCTTGGTTGTGAAGTGAGGCTGAATTTGTCTAAATATTTGTTAAGTTTGTTTGCAAATTGTTTTTTTCTTTTCCCATCTTCGAAGACTTAATGTTTTTCCTATAGATTTGTATGAGTTCATTATTTATGTGAAAAATGTTAACCTTGCTGAGTGACCTGCCACCTAAATCAAACGGGCTGGGACAAACAAGACAGCACTGACTGCAAGGGAAGGACACTGAAGAACCTCCTGGGTTCTCAGAAAAACTGGTCACATGATCTCAACTCCCTGAAAGTGTACAGCTCTGAGAAAGCAAGAAAAGAAAAGAGGAAGAGAATCAGGTCACTAACATTTGTTGAACATTAAACACAACTATTCAACATTTTACACCAAATATTTATTGAGCAACTATTCTATATCAGGCTTTGTTCTAGATGGGATATTACAATGGAGAAAAGTGACAGGGTCTCCACTCTCACAGAGCTTATTTATTGAATGCTTCCTGAATGTCAGGTGCATTTCCAGAGGCCTCCTCGTCTGCTACCTCAAGAACTCTACGTGGTAATTATTATTGTTTCTATGTTTTTCAAATATGAAAACTGAGTCTCGGATAAGTTGGTTTAGTTGGTCAGCAGCAGACAGCAAGCAGTTCAGTGCTGGGGTCAGGACTTGAAACCAGGCACCCAGGCTCCAAAGCCCACATGTTCTTACTATCCTAATAGATAAGGTAAAACTTCAAATACAAGCAGTCTTTGTGCTGTAGTGCAGTACTGTAAAACTAACCATGCAGGCTGAAACTGTACAAAGTGATCTTAATGATCACTGGGAAAAATTACAATTGTTCGGTGACCTTTAGAAATTTTTGTCAAAATAGTAAAAACTCTGTCAGTTATAAATGTATAATGAAAAAAATAATAAAGCAAATATTTATTTAGCACACTGTAGTTTAACATATTATTTAGTATTAAAGTGTTTTATTTCTTTGTAAAAACGTTATCTAGAGTGATTAGGACTGTGCTTGCCTTCTTGTCATATAACTTACAATACAGAGTAAGTATCTTTAATATGCCTTGGTAAATTGTCAGTCTCTTCTCTAAATTTGGATGTTTCCACCATTTTATCCTTTGCACTTTTAATACCATGAAGTACTTGAGAGTCCCTTTAATGTGTGTATGTGGTAGGGGGTGCTGGTGTTATTTCCTCTGAGACATCATCTCTTTGTCATTTTCCACATTTACAGAAATAAATTCCTAAATTCCTTTGGTCGCTTACCTTGAGTCTCTAGAATGGCTCCAGTGTCAACATGCCCATGCTCAGCTGTATTTTCTAAACTCAATTTACATCCAATTTGAATTTTACTTCCTGAATTATCACTTTTGGTTTCTTTCTTCGCTTTCATTTTTGTTGACAGTTCATCCCATTGATTATCCATTTGTGTAAAATGTCACATAGGTTATCACTGCAAGACTAGGAGGCAACCCAACTGCACACTTTGCTGTTTGTGTGTAAACTGAATAACAGACGCACAGAGACCAATCACCAACAGACTTTGAAAGAAGTGGCAATGGTTGTGATGTTGAGGCGCATATTTCAGAAGTGATGAGCTTCCTAAATATGTGCACTGATGAGCAGGTAGCGTTTGTACTTCATGCAAGTACTCACGGTTCATATACCAGGGTGACTGAAATCTAAACCATGTTGCAGGAGGGGACTGGTTTTATTTAACTAAACTAACTAAACTGTGGTGACTGAAATTCACGCATATTGGAATCCTACAAAATGAGGACTACCTGTATTATCTTTGGGTTTCTTGGCACTCGGTCTTGCACACCTGTAACAGTGAAATGATAGCACATTTTAAAGAAGGCAGCATTGATTTTATTTTGCCAGGTTGTTTTTTTCCGTTGTGTAAAATAGTAGGGTGTGGCCACAGAGAGCACTATTGTTTAATCATTTCGTTAACAATCCAGCCCACATAAATTTCTCCTCACCCCTATGGACCTGCTCTTTTAGGATAATTCCATCTAGCTCACAATATAGTAGTGAAGATATTTCCTGTCTTCATGAAAAACACTTCCATCCTCTCCCTGCCCTGGGGAGGAAATGGAAAGAGTGCTTATCCATCACAACAGGATGTAGAGCTGTGTACCTGAGTCCTCCCCCATGTCTCAGCTTTAATGCAGTCATAACCCAGGCACAAATCTAAGTAATATGCCATATGTGCAGTCCCCAAGAGAAATCAAAAGAAACCTGCAGGAAGTTAGGCAGGAGAGCAAGCCCCAAAGACATTGAATATTCCTTGCCAAAATATTCCATTTCCTTTGTGGCCTGGTTTTCATGGGACTCAGTATGTACATCAGTGCAGGGGGTGGGTTTGAGGAGTATGGAATCTGCATTTGTCTCACCCTGGTGCGGATGTTATTGTTAAAGTGAGAAAAGGAACACCAGAAGGTAGAGGTGCATGAAAAGGGAAGAGCCAGGGCTGCCGGGATCAGAGTGCATCCTAAGATCATCATGGTTGGACAAAAGTGTATAGTAAGGGGAGCGTGTCTTAGCTGGCATATCCCAGAGGCTGACCCTGAATGTGAGTAGTTAATTTGGGTGGTAATGCCAGGAAGACCAGGAGGATGGGGAAATGAACCGTGGAAAGCAAGGAAGCAATACAGAAGATGCCAATGAGCAGGTTTCTAGTGTAGGCAACCAGGGCTCAGTCACCCTGGGGACCTCTGTGGAATGATATAGAACACATCTCAGAATTGTCTCACTCAAGAGACAAGGAAGCTGTTGAAGGGAGCTCAGCCTCCTGGTTGAGAATGACTTGATATCTTAAATTCTCAGCACTTAGGATCTGCCCTGCATGTAGCAGAACACACCCTCAGAGGCCAGAGGGAGCCTGGAGGCAAGAGTCACAAATTCTTGCAGTAAATACCCTACTGAAGTTTACAAAACAGTGAGTATCAATGGATAAAGGTAGGGCATCAACAGTATCCACTCTTGGGCTCTAACTATGGTCTAGGCACTGTTCTAAGCACTTTGCATGTATTAAATCATTAATATATGGAAACCTACAACAAACCTCAAGGTAGGTACTATTATCATCCTTTTATAAATTAGGCACAGAGAAGTTAAGGAACTTGCCCAAGCTCACAGGCTAGGAAGTGGCAGAGGAAAAACGATAAGCAATGTGAGAAGGCTCCATGTAATCTCTGTACCATGTTGCCAACACTCTGCAATGCATGCTTGATTGTCTCTATTTCCTTTGTTTTTCCACAAACTGTCTTAGATTTTTAAGGCTTACCGTATAGCTGTGGAACAGCTTCATTTTTAAACAGGATAAATGAAGAACACTTAGGGGAGCAAGGCACTTTATGAGCAGGGTCCCCAACAGCACAAGGTACCAGCTGACTCTGGACAGGATACCTGAGCCTATACATAAGAAAGAAATACTCTTTTCTTATTTAAGCCACTGTGTTTGGGAATCTTGTCATTAGAATGACCCAATCTGTATCCTAACTAATTCACAGGATAATGTTGGGAGTTTTAGTTACGGCTCCCAGACACCAAACACAAAAGAAGATATGTCGACCCAGCCCTGCCTGAGACCTTACACAGGAGGTGCTGAGCTAGCATCCGTGTACCTGCATTCCTGCCCCAGTTGGGTTGGTCATGGATGTTTCTTCTCCTGCTTTGACTAACAGAGGACTCAGCCTCTTCTAGAATTTCCTTTCCTTGTGCAGGGAGCTGGTACAAGAGACAACATGATCAAGTCCTCTTCGGCTCCCCCACAAGTTACTGCTTGATTTCGAGGCTGCCTCACCAAACCAGTCCTGAGGTTTATGTGCCCAGAGCTGTCAGCAAACTTCCCACGCCCTGTTTGTGTTGGCTTGTATCACCATGCCACGCTGGAGGTGTCAGTTAAAGCTGTTTACTGGCTTCATTTAGAAACACCTTGAGGTGTTCTTAAAATTCTGCTTTGAGCAGCAATATGGACAGGGTTGGCAATGAGGCAAGAAAGTAATGGATATAAGCAGAACAGAACAAAATTGTAATGAAGTCACACAGAAGAACACGAAGGAACTTTTGAAAAAGTGGTATGTTATTTAAATCCAATATTACACAAACACACACATACACACATATGTATACGTATACATATATGCACACGTATAAATGTATATGTACACCTATGTGTCATTTCAGGAGATCTTATCATTTTTATGAAGCTCACCCACAGGCCATGTCCTAGGCTAAGTGCAACTCTACAGCCTATTCTTCTAGGCTAAAACAACAACTGAAAAATAATAGACAAAATATTACTTTAATATGCTTCAAAAATAATAGCATCTAAAATCATATTCTTATTGCAAAAGCCACACATGAGCTTCCCTGCTGACTTCTGTAGGGTCACGGAACATATGACAGTGAGATGTGGGCAGAATCAGACCATACAAAGCAAAGGGCTCAAAATCAGCTCACATAGAATTAGCAAATACTCAAGTTTAAAAAGCACTTGTCCAGGGACTTCCCTGGTGGCGCAGTGGTTAAGAATCCGCCTGCCAAAGCAGGGGACACCGGTTTGAGCCCTGGTCCGGGAAGATCCCACATGCCACGGAGCAACTAAGCCCGTGCGCCACAACTACTGAGTCTGCGCTCTAGAGCCCGCAAGCCACAACTACTGAGCCCGCGTGCCACAACTACTGAAACCCATGCGCCTAGAGCCCGTGCTCCACAACAAGAGAAGCCACCACAATGAGAAGCCCGCACAGTGCAACAAAGAGTAGCGCCCACTCGCCGCAACTAGAGAAAGTCTGGGCACAGCAACAAAGACCCAACGCAGCCAAAAATAAATAAATTAAAATAAAATAAAATAAAAAGCACTTGTCCAATCTCCAGGAAACAAAGAGTCAAAGAGGAGATCACAGAGCTAGTCAGTGGGAGAATCAGGGCCCATTTCTCCTGTCTTTTACACTCAACAGCACTCAGTGGTCTCCCTCCGTCAGTATTCTTACCTTATGATGGTATACTGCAACCCTGCATTAGAGGGAGACTCCTGAGACCTCTACTCCCTCACTGTGCACCACCCCCTTATTTCCTAGAGTCATGCCACCCTGCCACCTGCCTTACCCAACTCTGACCCACAGGGCCTGGCCACCTGCCTGCCCCAATGTGGGCAGGGATTCATCAGAAGGGAGCGGTTAAGAGGGAAGTCAGGAGAAGAGGGGGCATGCTCCTCTCCGCAAGTGGGGAAGCTGAAGCAGCAACGACAGGAGAATGCAGCACTGCCTGCCTTCCACAGCCCAGGACAACATCCAGGCATCCGCATCTCTGCCTCCCGTGGGCCAACACACAGCCTCTTTGTCTTGGCTTGAAACCATCAGCACTAGAACCCACTGTCTACGTCTTCTTTCTCCCAAGAGTTAAATGAATTCAGGAAGTGTTCCTTGAAGTCACTTGAACGGGGGGCTTGTGACCCAAGCAGAAGAGTGCTGTGTGGGTTTTGCTCTTCCTCTGGAGTGACTCTATAGGAAAGCAGCTTGCTGGAACCAAGACCCTAACACTCTCCAGTCCCTAGATAGGCACAAATTCTCTTATCAGAGTGACCCAGAAAAAGCCAATATTGATGGGGCATGAGTTCCTTCTACCTGGAAAAGAAGGGTCTTACTCCTGATGAGCTGGGAGGGGACAAGGCAGGATTGTAAGCAGTCCTTGGTTTGTGTTCAAGTCAATAAAGCCATCTATTCCCAACCCTCACCCTAGCAGCATTTCTTAATGTGACATGTGATCATTGCTTAAACAGATTATTAATTCCAAAAAACATTTAGGAGCTTGTGATCATGATTACCATTAGGTGTTAGTTCTAGCTGATAACTTTAAAATGCAACCACACTGAAGTAAACACCGCAAAAGACAAGAAATGGAGGAAATTAACATGTGGTATGTTAGTACTGGTCTTTGTCTAGTTTTGGTTAATCTATATATGTTCTCAAAGCACTTTTTGGGGGGAACCAAAGACATGTGAAATGTCTAATGTACCGCAGCCCTAAATTCTCTGACTCTTGGCTCTGGGTCAGTAGGTTGATATTACTCAACCCAGGCATACTTGAAAAATGTAGCGAAAGGATTGATAAACATGGAGATCTAAAATGGATATTACATCTGTGCAAGTCTGAATTTCATTAAATGACTATAAAAGGGGGAAGAGTAGAGAAATAAATAAAGTATATTGGGTAGTTATTATGTGTTAGGCAGTGTCCTGGGTGCTTTATATATAAAACTTATTTAAGCATCATAACAATTCCACGCACTTGGTACTCTTACTAATCCCATTTTACAAGTGGGGAAACTGATGTCCAGCATGGTTTGGTGATAGGCTCAAGGCCACCGAGCTACTTAAGTGGCAGAGTCAGGAATTAAGCCAAGAAAGTGTGACTCTAGATTCATATGCTCTTAACCAGTATGTCCTATTGCCTCTCAATGTCTAGAATACAAGTGTCATTCCTAAAACAAAGTACAACATTTTCGAGATGTGTTCATCATTTAATATATATTTACTTCACACTGGGAGCTGAGGATACAGACAGTTGAAAATGACTAGGTTCCTGCCCCCTGGAGTCTACAAACTAATTGTATGGATGAGTTGCATAGAGCAAAAAATAACCATAGAAATAAATAAAAGTAATGTAAGCTGTGATAAGTGCTATGAGAGAAATGAAGATCCTAAGATATTAAATAAGGGAGAGGACTCTCTTCACCTAGGTTCTCCAAGGAAAGTTTGGCAAAATATTGCATGTAGGTAGTTTATTTGGGGAAGCAACCCTAGGGAAGAGGAGTGAGGACTGGGGAAAGGAAAAGTAAAAGGAGGAAAAGCTGAAACTAGGGTACAGTCTCAAGTTGGTCACTGCTGTGGTCCATGGTAGTGATCCTGTCGGGGCACTGAGGAACCATATAGCATGCACCTCAAAACAGTCCATCCGAGGGACTAAAGAGAGGAGCATTGGCCTACCAGCTTCCACGGGTCATGTGTCATCAATTCCCTCCCATTCCCAGGCTGTACATGTGAAGTTCCCACTGCAGCATTGGAGAAACCCTCAAGCAGTGACCAAAGGAAGCCAGGAACAGCCGAGATAAGGTCCTGGCAGGTGACACGTGGACAAGGCTCTTGCTGTCACAATGACTGGAATTAGGAGTTGAGCTGAGAGGGTTTGAGGAAGGGGCAAGAGATGACCCTCTTAGGTGGTTGGTCAGAGAAGGCTTCTCTGTGGAGGTGGCTTCTAGGCTTAGACCTAGGGAAAAAAGAAGCAGGACAGCAAAAACTGGGAGGAGAGCATTTTCAGGCACAGGAAACAGCATGTTGGAAGGCCCTGCAAAAGAGCTTGCATTGTTGAGGAACTGAAAAATCAGGGTAGCTATGGTGAGTAGGTGGGGGGAAGGCAGTCCAAGATGTTAGAGTGAGAAGGGCAGAGCCCAGATCATGCAGAGCCTTGAAGGGCATGATAAAGATTTATTTTAAGTGAGTGTGAACTCATTGAAGGGTCCTACAAATGTACCCTACTAACCTCCAAGAACTATGTATGAAGCTGAGTGGTCGTTCTACACTGGGAAGCACCATCCGGTTGAGAGTACCATTGACCAAAGTATACCATGGACTGTACTGGGGCCAAGAGTGAGGGCTTCCCTCCAAGTCAGGGCAGGGCAGATGGCTTGTCCTGGGCTTCAGAGCTGGGGTCAACAGGCAGGAATCCAGTCTCCAACAAACTGTCCATGAGAACAACTTAGAACAAAGGCTGGGATGGGACCAGAGGCAGGACTGGATAGATACTGCTTGGAGAACTCCTGAGAGTGAGGGGACCTTAACGTCCTTTGTCTGGTGTCAGCATTAATTTTTTTTTTTTTTTTTTGCGGTACGCGGGCCTCTCACCGTTGTGGCCTCTCCCGTTGCGGAGCACAGGCTCCGGATGCCCAGGCTCAGTGGCCATGGCTCACGGGCCCAGCCACTCCGCGGCATGTGGGATCCTCCCGGACCGGGGCACGAACCCATGTCCCCTGCATCGGCAGGCGGACTCTCAACCACTGCGCCACCAGGGAAGCCCAGCATTAATCTTCGTTGTAGAAAAACATCTTAAATCCCCAAGATTTGGGAGAGCAGGAACTCTGAAAGGAACTCTTGTACTGAGGGCTCCTGACTCTCTCTCCTTGAGTTGCATTTTCATTTTTCCCTGGGAACTCTTTTTCTTTGATTTCTGTCACAACTGCTGTGCTAGGCCCAAAGGAAGGCGTTAACATTCTGGTCCAAGCCTCAGCAAAACCCCTTTCCCTTGAGATATTTGTTGAACAGGAAGTGCCTGTCTATGTTTATTTAAACATATTTGCCACATGATTAATGAGCAACACTTAACACCTGGGAATCATTAAACAGGTAATCTCCATTTCCCTTGCCTACCTGACCTTTCCTTAGCCTACAGGTTCATCAATATACATCCTGTGTCTGTAATACCTTTTATGGTTGTGTTAGTCAGAGAACGCTAACTGCTTAACAAGAGTAAAATTCCAATGGCTTAACGCAATATAAGTTTGTTCTTATTCCTGTCGCAGTCCCATGCAAGGCTGCAGTAAAACTCTGTTCCACACAGTCACTTGGGGATCCAGGCTCATTCCTTCTTATAGTCCACCTTCTTCTCAGTCTTTAAAAACATCTTAATTTGGTCAGCAGAGGAACAAAGAGAGTGCATGCAAAAGGTGCCACACTCCTAAGTAAGGCATGTTCACTCTGCTGAGAACCAGTCTCGAGGACCATCTGGTGCACAGGATTGAGAAGTGGCATCAACCGGAAACCCAAGAAGAAGAGGGGACCTTGCATGTCAGCACCAACACCCTCCATCACAGTGGTGAAGGGTAACAAAGCACCTTTCTAACTCTCCATGAAAGATATGGAAACTGCAGATGCACTTCATCATGTAATAAAGGGCAGGGACAAAGAAGTACACTTGGCTTCCTAAAATGCATAGAGTAATCGAGTACTTGGGTACATTTAGGTGTCTTTTTCTTAGTTGAAAAACTTCCAAGCTTGCAAAGGCCCTTTTTTTCCCCCTTTCTTTTTAAATTGTAGTAAAATAAACATAACATTAAAATTTACCATCTTAGCCATTCTTAAGCGTACAGTTCAGTGTGTTAACTACATTGACATTGTGCTACTAATACCAAGAACTCTTTTTGTAACCTCAGAGTAATAAGTTAACATTCAAGGAAATAAAATCTGTGTTCACAATTCCCCACATAAAGAAACACAACAAACATTTTTAAGAGTACTGTGACAGTAGTAATGTTATTTTGGTTTTAGATCAATTTTCAGTATACTGATCATTATTGAGGAATATTACCTATTCTTCTGGTTGTTTGTTTTAATTGTGGTAAAATATATAACTCTGGAACCAGAGTCAGGCGAGCCTGAGAGGGTCTGCATAAATGGGAGAGGCTGTGGAGAGGTGCATAATCAAATTGATATCTGATACACGCCTTGAATAAATTCTTCCCTGATTTTCCATAGTTCTTGTTTCATAAAATCATAAACTCTGAATTCAAAGGGAACTTCAGTCATCTAGTTCCCGCAAAGCCCACCCTGGTTTCTCTGGCATTGCCTTGAATTAGAGTCTTCCGTATATAATTCTTCACTGGGCCTCACCAGCCTGCAGATACAGTGCAATCACCCTCACTACAATAATCGCAATTAATAGGCACCCCCGTTTCAGCTCACTTTCAAGTCTCATCCAGTGGTAAGTCAATAAACAGCATCCCACGTGGGCGTGCTGTCCTGCTCTTCTCCTGTTCTAGATCTCCATCAAGGGGTCTCTTCTGGAGCCTCTCACCACTGCCCCTGCTGCTGCTACCTGGTCCCATGGACAATGCCGAGATCCACACCCTGGGGGCCATCACCTAGGAAATGCGTCCCAGGCTGTGACCTCTCCTGATGTGTGATCCAGGCAGAACTACAGAGCAGGGCTCCCCTCCATATTTCCTGGAAGCTGGAGAGCCCTCTCCCTGTAGGACGCATCCCCACCCCACGCAGCAAGAGGGGAGAATAGTCACTGGCTTGACCTCTTTAGCCCTCCCTCACACCCAAGAACCCCCCAGTACTGAACACAAACCTCACCCTTGCTGACTCTTTTCCCCCAAAGCAAAGAAGCTCAGGGAGAGAGTTGTTTACGCTCCCAGCCCCATCAGTCCCTCATGCAGCCTCCAATATGTCTGAGTCTCATGTTCATGTACTTTTCCTTTTTGATCTTCCCTGGGCATCAAAAGCTCACTGAGGACAGATGAGTTTGTGTCTTTTTTGTCCATAGCACAGAGACCCACAGCTATTCACTGCCTGACAAAGAATGAATTAAAGAACAAAGACACCCACTACACGGTTTCCCTGGTTACCTAGCCATTCCAAGACAGGTAGCAGAAAGTTATCATATTGTTTCCAAAACAACTGTTTTGATACATGTAGGGGTTTTATTTATACAACTTACCTTGTTTCTGATCTCTCCAAATCTGACACTTTCCACTTAACAGCTAGAGGTTAATAGTCACCAGCCACGTAGGATAAAAAACGTTATCAGATTCCACTGGAATGATCGTTTATGTTTTCTACTCAGATAATAATAACACTCTTTTTAAAAAGTCCAACCATGTGCTGGGGCCCAAGCAACAATGGAGAGCCTGGTAATCAGATACCTGAGCTCTTCACAGTGTTGCAATGAATGATTCTTTTCTTTCTCTGCTGGTCTTTTCTAGTCTTGCTTTGCATTTCACAGCTTTGTTAAACATTCAGGTCAAGGTCAGAGCAAGGGACTATCTCAGGGTGGGCAGAACTGAATTTAGCTACACAGGGCCTCTCCTCAGTGAAAACATTTATCACCCAGCCAAGGAGTCTGTCTTTAGATTCCAGCAGAAAAGAAAGGAAAAAAAAAAAAAAAAATCTCCCTTAAGATGTCAATTTTGCTTTGCTTCGCCCCAAGCTAACCCTGTTTCAGGTTACAAGGACCAGTCTCCCGCAGAGGGGAAAGTGCTAGACCTGATTCTATTTCTAGCACTCACTGTGACTCTCCGTGACCTTATCCCGGCCACTTCTTCAGCTTTGCCCTGCCCTCAGCCCCATCCCGGCTCTAAACTGCCACCCTCTCCTTACTGCAGTGCTGTGTGTAAGGCCAGAAAGATTCTCCAAAGTCTCAAACTCAAGCAGGCTTTAGGAGCCACTAGTGCCAACCAGCCTAAACGGATTTCTGGAAATGAGCCTCAAAAGGCTGGCTTCCTCTACTTCTGACATGAAAAGTCTAAAACTGACCACTAAGGTATAGACATGGAGATACAATCTTCCATGGGGGTGGAATCCACCCGTTTCCTGGAGGTATCTGAATGGCCACAAAATCCCCTCCTAAAGGAATGGCAAACTGCTCTGCGTCCAGCCCACATTTTAGGAATTTAGTCTCATCTCGTGGGAGCCATTTTTATCACTGGCACTCATATGTTGTCGAAGCAAAAAAGCATGATCTTACTGGTAAGGAGAGAACAAAGCACTCCCTTTTGGAGGTGCTAGTCCCAGTGTATTTTATGAAAAGGAAGGTGATCGTGTGAAATAGTAGATGACATTTTTCTGATACTCTGTACAAACCGTGATGACACATGGTGCTGCAGCTCTGTTGTTAGAGGCAGGGTAGCCTCCCTTGAAAAGGTACACTTTGGAGGAGATTAGCTGTATCAATTCCCCATGTGGCCTTGAGCGATTTACTTCATGTCCCAGCCTTAGTTCTTCTATACAATGGGGTTTCTGAATGAACTAATTCATCATATTTTGAGACAACTGAGAAAATGCCTGTACAATGCTTAGCACATGTCAATTACTTTATGTTGTTGTCTATTAACAACAGTAATAATATTGAGGTTCGTGAAGAAAAATACCATACTCATGAATGGTGAGCAATGGAACTGATTCTAGTAACCCCTTTGTGGCCCTAAGTTATCCTGATAAATACTGCTATCATAGCACCTGTAACACGTCATTGTACTCTGTTTACTTGCGTATGGTCTCACTATTCTGAACCCCCTTCTCTTTCATTGTTGAATCACAATAGGTTTTCTAGTACAAGTCCTATAGAATCTTTGTTTAGTGAATGAAAAGTAAAGTCATAAATTAATGAGAAGGAGTGAGCAAATGAATGAATATACTCTGGAAGGGAATATTTGTCTCATTAAGCCAAGACAATTGTTTCTTACACAAATTATTTCTAGAAAAATAGCATTTTGCTTCTTTATTATGAATCCCACCCCCGTCTCTCAGGGGGGCCACGTCCCAGATTCGGAGTATTTTCCCAAGAGTCGTTTAGGTGCTGAAAGTGTTAAACACAGTCTCCAAAACTGTGGGAGATTTTTGATAGGACGAGTCCATTTCCAATGCTGCTCTGACTTCCAGATGTGGAAGCCAGGCATTTCAGAGTGGATGAAAGGAAAGAGAAGTGATAACTGCGCAAATGAGCATCTGATTATGGAAATCACTAGGTTTTTGAGGAGTGTGCTTTCTAAGCTTCCTAAAGTAAGAACTGAGAGCAGGCAGATTGACGCAAGTCTTGCCTGGATGCACTTTCTTGTTCCTGCGGTAGGCAGGCACAGCTCCCTGCAGATGCCACGATGTCAGGGGGCCCAGTTCTCTAATCCAACAGAACAGTGGCAGTAGATATTTTGAAAACTAAGAGAATCACCTTCAGCATTTTATCTCAAATGGGAACTTACTCAAACCATTATTCAAGCTTATTCAAATAAATGAAATTGATCTCCTACTTATAGGACTTATTAAGCTTTTCAAGATGATGACAGCAGAACATTAAACCAAGCATAGGTCCCCCTCTGAGCAAGGGACCTTGTGCAGCCACACAGGTCATAGGCCCTAAAACCAGCTCTGGTGGCTAATGATTACCTAATAAGTCAAGCACTAGGGATCTCCAACCCCTCTGCAGTCAGGCCAGCTGCTGCAGCATTGAAACAGAAAACGGACACCATCAACACCTCAGCATTAGCCCTCTTCAGACTATCACACTTCCTCACAGCCTCCGTCAGATAACTAGTTTCCACTAGTGTTTATTCTCCTAAATCCTCAGTGTCTATGAAGCAGTTCAAGGCTATCTAAAAATAAAAATAAATAAGTAAAATCCACAAAACCCCAAACCAACAAGAAGAAAAGCCTCACTGGGTCTAAGGCCCTACAGACACCGTCTCCCTAGGACTTGCAGTTGGTGCTGAACGATGTGCCTGTGCGGTGAGTGAGGAAGTAGAAACAGCACATACTGAAGCCAAAGAAGCTAAATCCAAGGTTGCAAACCAAAACCCCAGGGAAAACGCGCTTAGGAGGCATGCCCCCGGAGTCCTGGCCTCAGGCAGTATGCACGAGCAAGTCGCTTTCTGGACAGTCCCTTCAAAACGGGGGGCCGTGCGGGAGGGGAGCCCCAAACCACCAGCAGCATCAACTGAAACGGCTGTAACTGCAGACAGAGAAAACAGACGCTGAGATGACAGGCAGTAGGGGCGGAATGTCCTTCTCGCTGGTGGATAATGTGATAAGGAACCTGGATTCTGAGCGGCCTCACAATGGCCTATTTATCCGGCTTCTCACGCACCCCCGGCAGCCCCAGCTGGGAATCACGGGGGTGGCAGCCGTCCCCGGAAAACGGAGGCGCTCCGGCACAGGAAAGCCGGCTGATACACTGATCTGCAGACAACGCTTCTTCCTTCCTGGGAAGCGGCCACAAAGGCAGCCAGCTGACCTCGGCTGAGCGCCGTTCCCCAGCCGAGAAGGGCAAGAGAGCAGGGGGGGGGGAGGGGGATGGAAAGAAGGAGGGAGAGGGAGGGAGGGAATCGCTGGACACCGCGCCCCGCTCCTCCCCCCCCCCCCCACACCCACACACACCCACACACCCCCACACCCACACACACACACACACACACACACACATTAGGCAAAAGCCTCACACGGAGTGACTGAGGCAGAGGCCACGCTAGCAAAGCCCGGGCTCATATCTCTCCGAGCCGGGCGGGCCAGGGCCGGGAGTCCCCGTACCCGCTCCCACCCCTCCTCGGCCCCTCCGCAGCTCGGCCAGAGCCCACGGCCCTTCCGGCCCGGCCTTGGGCTGGGAACCGGTCTGGTGGGAGACTGAACCCATTGGCAAGGCCCTCCCCTACTGTCCCCTGGGGTGGCCCCTCCCTACAGCTTTTGGTCAAAAGCGAAAAGAAACACAGACATTTGTGTCACCCTATTAAGCACACAAGGCTTTGAATCGCGCATGAGGCGCAAAGACTTCTCATCCTCCTCTTGGCAGGGTGGCTGGGTAAATACAATAAAAAGCTTTCAGGGAGTTCCGAAAACTTATCCCCTAACATCCCTGGCCACAGAGAACCTTAATAGTTAATTTCTTTCTCTCTTTTTCTCTTCCTCTCTCTCTCTCCCCCTTTCTGTCAAATGAAAATATCTTATTTTCTTGTTATCATTTTTTAAAAGACAGTTAGAAACATTGGCAGGACGTCAGATGGAGGATTCTGAGATGCTCCAGGCGCTCCCCAGGAAGCTCTGTTTTCAGAAGACTTGACCCAGCAGCTGGTCCCTGCTGCCCTAAGATGTATGCTTTCACTTTTTCACTCCCCCAAAACTTGGATTGGAGTCTTGAGAGAGCCCTGGAAAGGGCTGCCTATGGAGGAAAAGGTCTGGAAAGGGCAGTCCACAAGACAGCAGAAACCCAGGGCAAGGGGAGCTAGCTCTGTGAACTTGGGGACCTCTGCCTGCTGGCTGGGGAGGGGGTGGCCTCTAGGCTGCAGGTGGGGCAGTCAGCTGGGAGCCAGGATGTCCTTGATCTGCTTTCCAAGTCGTACACAACTCCCACAAAGGAAAAAAGGGTGGAGGGGGTCAAATCTTCAGCTGTTTGTATGCCCTGGTACAGGAGACACTGTCTATGGTCAGTTCACTGACCCCAGAGGGCTCCAAGGAGCCTACATCTCTTGATCCTGGACCCCACATTCCCATCTCCAAACCTCTCCTACTCAACACACTGCCATTAACAGCATAGCCAGAGCTATGAGCTTCTGGCTTGAGCTCCAGAAGAAATTTCCTCCAGTGCAGCACCTACAGAGAAGTACTTTGGAGAGCTGGATGAGGTATGGCTAAGGGCACAAGGTCTCTGAGTTGACTCTTCTATAAGCATTGCTCTATTCCAGGGAACGGAGTTGTTTCTTAACCTAGAGGAATGAAGAAGTTGCAGGAAGACCTCTTGTGCTCTGTGGCAGTTTGGCAACCTAAGTACATTAGCCCTGCTGAGGAAGACTTCCTTCCGTGACCTAATGGGAACTGCCCCCCCGCCCCGGTCATCCCAGAGATCCCCAGTCAGGCACTGGGACCCTTCCAAGCCCCCATAAGATTTCCTATACCTTGGGGTTTAGGTGGAGTTCCCAGAAGAAAAAGATGTGAGGGCAGCAAGCAGTAGTTACCTTTGGCCTGAAATGAACTTCTTGGGGTTTTTAGATCCGTCTACCCACTATGGGACATTGTTTGCTACAGTGCTTCAGGAAAATGAGAAGTAGCTCCTTCTTAGGAATAAATTGAAGAGCTGTTTGAGATCCAGTTATTCTTATTATGGTTTTGAACAACATGGAAAAGAATATGAGCTATGGTGACTATTTTCAGATGAAGGAGACTTTGCATTTGCAAAGTCACAAGTTTTACAATCTAATCTTGGCATCAATATCTTTGCAAAGACATCTGGGTAAAGTGCAGTCATTCCCTAACACTTGTTTAATAAGCTCTCACAGGAACCTGTTGAGAAAGGCTGTTCATTGCCTGCCCAGGTTTTGTCTTTGACTCTGACTGTCCCCAAACTCAATGGAAAAACCCCTGAGAAGAATGAACTTGGAGAAACCCAACCCCATCCACAGTTAATGCCTCATCCAGAATCCTTTGTCTCTGCCTTATTAGATTGTAGACCTGCCCCCTGCCCCCTGAGGGCCTGCTCCTTCTCCCACCTCCACTCTGCCCTTACCCCTCAGATCTAATGGCAGACAGGGAGCTTCCCTGGCCCTGACCCTCCAAACTCTCCCTCAAGTCCTGCTCTTCCAGCTACTAGAGCAACTTCCTTGCCCCACCCACTGACCTCTATGGCAGGTGCTCCTGATACACGCTGCCCTTCAAGCTGCTTTTAATACAACTTCTGACGACAAATACCCAAAAGACCTCAAGAACATGATCAATTACTACCATGAATAAATACACAAAGATACTTTGCCGAGAAAGCAATTAGGATTCAAAACCATGTACACATAATGGTCTATAGAATGGCCTCTTGTTTAGACCAGTGTTCATAGCAACACCATTCACAGTACCTAAAAGGTGAAAAGAACCAAATGTCCATCAACTGACAGATGGATAAACAAAATGCGGTGTATACATACAACGGAATATAATTCAGCCACAAAAAGAAATGAAATACATGCTACAACATGAATAAACTTCCAAAATTTTATGCTAAGTGGAAGCAGACAGACACAAAATGCCATATATTCTATGATTCCATTTATATGAAATATTCAGAATAGGTAAATCAATAGCGACAGAAAGCAGATTAATGGTTGCCAGGGGCTGAGGAGGAGGGAGGAATGGGAAGTGACTACTTAATGGGTATGGGGTCTCCTTTGGGGGTGATGAAACTGTTTTGGAACTAGATAGAGGTGATGGTTGTATAACATGTAAATGTCCTAGATGCCATTGAACTGATCACTTTAAAATGGCTAATTTTGGGCTTCCCTGGTGGCGCAGTGGTTGAGAGTCCACCTGCTGATGCAGGGGACACGGGTTCGTGCCCCGGTCTGGGAAGATCCCACATGCCGTGGAGTGGCTGGGCCCGTGAGCCATGGCCGCTGAGCCTGCGCATCCGGAGCCTGTGCTCCGCAATGGGAGAGGCCACAACAGTGAGAGGCCCGCGTACCGCAAAAAAGAAAAAAAAAAAAAAAAAAGGCTAATTTTATGTTATATGAATTTCACCTCAATAAAAAGAAAATCCTTCTACATCTTTGAAAAATCAATTTATTCAGGTCCTTCCAACCCTAATGGTCACTCTTTGGGCAATGGAAGACTGGATGGGGAGGAGTTAGGAGGATGAAAATGACAAATGTCCACTTTTCTTCTAACTGGTTGATCACAGTAATGATGATGATGATGATTGTGATGATGATGGAGGAAAGAGGCTGAAAAGGGGTCCCACAGGTCAGGACAATACAGTATTCACAGAACACCTGAAGCAGGACCATATTCCTCAGAAACCTTAAACTTTGACCCACTGTGACCCCACTGTTTCTGCAGCTTTGCCCAGAATGAGGGCTGGTAAGTGATGGGACCAGGATCCCCATCCGTGTTTGTCCAGTAGCAGAACGAACACTAGTTTGACTGTACCACACAGTCTCCCTAAAATGGTGGTGGATGTTTATAATCATAGCTCTTGGATCATAAGACATTCTCCATAGACCTACATGTAATAAGAATATTAGCTAATAGTCAGTATAATATTTAGCACATTCCAGGCACAGTTCTTTGTGATTTACATATATTAATTGGTTAATTTCCACCACAGCCCTGTGAGCTAAGCACTATATTTATCCCCATTTCATAGATGAAGAAACTGAGGAACAGAGAGATGACAACTGTGTCCAAGATCCCACAGCTGTCAGGCAGTGGCTTCTGCACTGACAATCAAAGAGAAGGCTGTTGGCTACATAGCCTCTATTAGAGCTTGCTTCGTGGGCACCTGAGTGATTAATCACAACTCTTCCCCCCCGCCCCCCCGCCGTCCCCTTGTGGAATTCAACATGTTTCTCCTTTGTTCTTTGAGGGGGATCATGTCCTCCAACATCTGGCCCTGCTGCCTTTGGCACCAAAAGTGTATACATACCCTGGAGCAGAGACTTACTGAGTTTCCTTAACAATATTTTCATGCTGTTTCCTACATTAGGGATATAAATACAACAAAACAATAGCTTGTCTTTCGTTTGCCTTTGCTATTGTTTTTGCGATGAGCTCGGAGACAGTATACAAATAGCTTTGCCTCTGAAATTAAAGGCTTTTCTTTGCTGCTGCAGGAAGTCCAAAAGAGATTCATTCTTTTTCCTAGGTAGAGAGACTGACTCATAATTCTGTTTTATCTTGGAGGGCCATTTTGCTTTTCTCTTCCTCCCTCTTCACTCTCCAGAAAACCTGGTAATGCTGAGCCATAAAGCCATGATGCTCCTCAGTCAGTGAATTCGGGCTGTTGGGGACCTAGCTGGGGAAAGCGGTCACTAGTCTGAGGAGGGGTTGGAAGTGGCCTCAGCGATGGCTTCTCTAATACAGCCACCTCACCGCGCTACAGATGAGGTACTTGAGCTGCAAATGGCAAAGACATGGTTACATTCCTAGCTCATTGTAGATGCAGAGCTTAAGGCCTGGCCAGACTTTTAGTTCCATATCCAAACTTTTCCCCTCCCAGGCCACCTTCTTCTCCAAGCTGCCCCTGAAGGCAGGAGAGCGCTGTTTGAGGAGTTGGTGGTTGCCAGGCCTGCCCGGCAGAGGTTTGGCCAACAGCAGATATCAGAGGTGGTAGAAGCCAGAAGGTCTAGGTTGTGACAAGGTTCAAGGCAGGAGTAATCTGGAGCAAAAAAAGGAGCAAAGTGTCTGATCTTCTTCTATCCAATAGGTTCTGCCACTTTCAGAGACAGACGGTCCAAAATTGTTCTGGAAGTTGTGCAAGATGGCTGAAGGCACAGAGTATGATGTTCCTTCACTGAAAATCCACGGTAATCTTGGCACCATACAGGGAGCTTTCTGTGCGTCATCTCATTTCATTGCTAGAACAATGCAAGTTCTGTAGTAATTCTGTGATCTGATGTAAGTTTTATTAATCTCCTTTCACAGAGAGGTCACGCAGCCAAAAATGATCATATATCCATAGAGTTTGTTTACTCTAAGGTTAAGAGGCTTTCCACTAAGCCACACGGCCTCCCCAAGAACGAGACAGGGAGCTCTTACCTCAGAACCCTGGACTTCCACAGTGGGCTCTTCTTTCTACTTCCAAAAATAATTTTAAAACCGTCAGTGGTATAGTATCCATTTTTGCTAGACTTAGTCCCGAGAGGACCAACGGGAAGTCCCTGTGCGAGGGTATCCTTCTTGTTCTGATTCCATTTAAGACATCTGGGGGCAAGGTCTAGGCCCCTAGGCCATTCAGAAAGCCACCTGGAGTAGAAGATTGTGGCTTGTCCTCTCCTCCATCACTAGGTGAGTCGTCCAAAAGAGGTACCCTGGTAGACCGGCCAAGAGCAGGAACTCTGACATCACACTGAATGAAAAAATATCTGCTGACATTTACCAGCTATGGGGTCTTGGAGAAGACATTTAGCCTTTCTATGCCTCATTTCCCTCATCTGAAAAGTCAGGTAATAATATCACCTGCCTCATAGGGTTGTTGAGAGAACTAAACTAGCTAATATATATAAAGGGCCTAGAGGATTGCTTGGCATACCATAAGCACATTGGAGTCTTAGCTATTAATATGCTTTGGGAAGCCATTTATCCTAAGTCTTGCATAGGACTGAAAAGCAACGAGAAACCTGGAACCAGCTACCACTTTTATTGAGCACCTAATCTCTGTAGTAGGTATGCCTTATGTATACTCTTTCTAACCTTTACAAAAACCTTGTTAGGTAAGCATTGTTATCTCCATTTTACAAATGAGGAAACACGAAAAGCAACTTGCACCAGGTCACACAACCAGAAAGTGGCCAAACTGGTGTCTGAATCTGTGTCAGGCAGGCTGCAGGGTCTCTTTACTGGCTCAGCTGCTTCCCAAACACTGGGTTAGTGGTTACAAGCAAAAGCCATCTTTAAACATAATGTTGTCTATTACTTTTCATTTTATTTTTTGATGATGGTAGGGGGAGGATGGGATTGGAAAAAAGTAAACAGTGTGACTGTGATTGAATGTTCCCTAATGTGCTCCTTTGAAAACAAAATTAGGGAAGAAAACCTTGCACTTACCAGAGCTGCTGAAGCCACAGTGTCCATGCTGGGCTGCACACTCCAGTTTTTTTTTTTTTTTTTTTTTGCGTTACGCGGGCCTCTCACTGCTGCGGCGTCTCTCGCTGCGGAGCACAGGCTCCGGACGCGCAGGCTCAGCGGCCATGGCTCCCGAGCCCAGCCGCTCCGCGGCATGCGGGATCCTCCCGGTCCGGGGCACGAACCCGCGTCCCCTGCACCGGCAGGCAGACTCTCAACCACTGCGCCACCAGGGAAGGCCCACACTCCAGTTTTGAGAGCTTATCCTTGACTGCCCTAACCTCAGCCCACATCTATGATAACTAAGTGGATTGAGGTCCATGACCAAGTACGTACATTTTCATGGATTCAGGACGCACCCGCTCAGAAAAGAGGTTCAAAGTGGTTGTTATCAAGATCTCTTTGTTCCACAATGTTCTGGTATGGGGAACTGATGATGATGATAATGATGGTGATAATAATAACAAGAAACAGCTACCATTTACAGAGTTTATGAAGTGCCAGGCACTATGCTGAGTGCTTTAAATATATTTCCCATTTAATCCTTGCAACCATCTTTTACATCCCCCCCTTTTATAAATGAGGAAATGAAGATTTAGAAAAGCAGAGTCTGTAGTTCAAGGTCACTCAAGGAATCAGGATTCAATTCCTGCCTGACTCCTATCCTAAAATGCTGACAATAGGTCATATGCCTCGGTGCTCTTTTGGAAGGGCCTGACCACTGAAGGGCCTATTAACCAGAGGCTGGGTATGAGAGGGGTCTCGCACCTAGATCTAAAAAGACAGGCCAGATATACAATGGAGAAAAGACAGACTCATTAGTAAGTGGTGCTGAGAAAACTGGACACCTACATGTAAAAGAATGAAATTAGAACACTCCCTAACACCATACACAAAAATAAACTCAAAATGGATTAAAGACCTAAATGTAAGACCAGACACTATAAAACTCTTAGAGGAAAACACAGGAAGAACACTCTTTGACATAAATCACAGCAAGATCTTTTTTGACACACCTCCTAGAGTAATGGAAATAAAAACAAAAATAAACAAATGGGACCAAATGAAACTTAAAAGCTTTTGCACAGCAGAGAAAACTATAAACAAGATGAAAAGACAACCCTCAGAATGGGAGAAAATATTTGCCAACGAATCAGCGGACAAAGGATTAATCTCCAAAATATATAAACAGCTCACGCAGCTGAATATTAAAAAAACAAACAACCCAATCCAAAAATGGACAGAAGACCTAAATAGACATTTCTCCAAAGAAGACATACAGATGGGCAAGAAGCACATGGAAAGCTGCACAGCATCATTAATCATTAGAGAAATGAAAATCAAAACTACAATGAGGTATCACCTCACATCAGTCAGAATGGCCATCATCAGAAAATCTACAAACAACAAATGCTGGAGAGGGTGTGGAGAAAAGGGAACCCTCTTGCACTGTTGGTGGGAATGTAATTTGATACAGCCACTATGGAGAACAGTATGGAGGTTCCTTAAAAAATTAAAAATAGAATTACCATATGACCCAGCAATCCCACTACTGGGCATATACCCAGAGAAAACCATAATTCAAAAAGACACATGCACCCCAATGTTCATTGCAGCACTGTTTACAATAGTCAGGTCATAGAAGCAACCTAAATGCCCATCGACAGACAAATGGATAAAGAAGATGTGGTACATATATACAATGGAATATTACTCAGCCATAAAAAGCAATGAAATTGGGTCATTTGTAGAGACGTGGATGGACCTAGAGACTGTCATACAGAGTGAAGTAAGTCAGAAAGAGAAAAACAAATATCATATATTAACGCATATATGTGGAATCTAGAAAAATGGTACAGATGAACCAGTTTGCAAGGCAGAAATAGAGACACAGATGGAGAGAACAAACATATGGACACCAAGGGGGGAAAGCAGGGGTGTGGGGGCTGGCGGTGGTGGGATGAACTGGGAGATTGGGGTTGACATGTATACATTAATATGTATAAAATAGGTAACTAATAAAACCTGCTATATAAAATAAATAAATAAAACAAAATAAAATAAAATAAATCAACAGGTCCCATGTCAGGCCTTTTGCCACCCTGAATCACATGATGGCTTACATTTGTACAGGGGTTTTCCAGATTATTCTTAGAGAAATAAATCTGACCACTCAAGGGCAGTCTAAATCTGTACTTCTAGATTTTAACATTTGTAATATGAGTACAATACTGAATGTTTCCACCACAGCTTTTTTTTCTTAATTAAAAGGAACAGATCAAATAAAAATAAATAAATAAAAAGATAGGCCAGACTCTAGTTCTTCCAAAAGGAGATGCAGTCATGTATCCCTTTAATTCCAGAAACCATTTGAATTCTGCCCTGAATTCTTAAACTTTGGTGGAGATGACAGTTTCTACCTGAATCTCCCAAACTCTTTTGAGAGTGGAAGAATTAAGACTTTAATTACTGACAACTGTTTAGTTGTATTTGAATGCTCTTCAGATGATAAATAAGTCCCACCTAAATAAGGGGTTGGCCAAAAAGTTTGTTTTTTTCATAAGGTGGCTCCAGTAGTGCTTAGTTGTCTTTAATTTCATTCGAAACAATTTTGTTAGACTGTATTGTGACAGCTGTCGTATCGGCATGCATTTTTTTAAAAACTTATCAAAATTGGTGAATTTTTGTGTAGCCATTTTAATATTGAAGATGGAAGGAAAAGAGTGACATTTTCGGCATATTACGCTTCATTATTTCAAGAACGGTAAAAACACAATCGAAACACACAAAAAAGATTTGTTTTGTGTGGTGTATAGAGAAGGTGCTGTGACTGATCAAATATGTCAAAAGTGGTTTGCGAAGTTTCATGCTGGAGATTTCTCGCTGGATGATGCTACAGGGTTGGGTAGAGCAGCTGAAGTTGATAGTGATCAAATCGAGACATTAACTGAGAACAATCAATGTTATTACGACGCAGGAGATAGCCGACATACTCAAAATGTCCAAATCAAGCTTGGAAATCACTTGCACCAGCTTGATTATGTTAATCACTTTGATGTTTGGGTTCCACATAAGTTAAGCGAAAAAAACCTTGACCGTATTTCTGCAGGCGATTCTCAACTTAAACGTAAGGAAAATGTTCTGTTTTTAAGACAAATTGTGACGGCCGATGAAAAGTGGATACTGAACAATAACGTGGAGCAGAAGAGACGTGGGGCAAGCGAAATGAACCACCACCAACCACACCAAAGGCCGGTCTTCATCCAAAGAAGGTGATGTTGTGTATATGGTGGGATTGGAAGGGCATCCTCTATTATGAGCTTTTTTTGGAAAACCAAACGATTAATTCCAACAAGTACTGCTCTCGTACAACTGAAAGCAGCACTCGAAGAAAAGTGCCTGAAATTAGTCAACAGAAAACATAATCTTCCATCAGGATAATGCAAGACTGCATGTTTCTTTGCTGATCAGGCAAAAACTGTTACAGCTTGGCTGGGAAGTTCTGATTCATCCGCCATATTCACCAGACATTGCACCTTCAGATTTCCATTTATTTCGCTCTTTACAAAATTCTCTTAATGGAAAAAATTTCAATTCCCTGGAAGACTGTATAAAGGCACCTGGAATAGTTCTTTGCTCAAAAAGATTAAAAGTTTTGGGAAGATGGAATTATGAAGCTGCCTGAAAAATGGCAGAAGGTAGTGGAACAAAAGGGTGAATACGTTGTTCAATAAAGTTCTTGGCGAAAATGAAAAATGTGTCTTTTATTTTTACTTTAAAAACCAAAGGAACCTTTTGGCCAACCCAACAGCTCCCCTCCATCTTAATGGAACCCAGTTTAGGTGTTAAGCATTCTCACTTGTTCCTTTGTACTGAGTTAGCTTAAAATATTGCTACTGGTATTAGAAACAAGAAGAATAAATGTATATGCATAAGCACTTTTACCCCCCTAAACTGCAGGGTACTATTCAAATGAGACAGCAAATGTATCCATCCATTTATTCATTCAATCATATGACAAACATTTACAGAGCACCTTGCATTTTTCTAGTACTGTGCTAGGAGGTGCTAGGAAGGGAGAGAGAGAGAAGTAAATGACACTCTCCTGTCCTCAAGTTGCTTGCAAATACAGGTCATAGTTCAGATTCTGTCAAATCCAAGGAAATGATTCTTCAACTTGGTCCCTTTAAGCAAGATGAGGAGAAATTCAAAGGCATGATCCTTTTATTTGTATAGCTTTCTGGGTATGAAAAACAGGAAGAATAATCACCACAACTGTAGGGTCCTTTTAAGGCATGAATCATAAACCAGACCAGCAGGTATGGTGAAGGGCCTGTCAGTTTAGCAGCTGTCTCTATACAAGGAGACAAGGGGTTGGTCGGAAGGAAATGCCAGCGCTCTCCCCACCACAGCCTCCCTCCCACATGAAGCCATTTTGCACACAGTTTTGCCTTTTCTGCTGTTTATTTTGTTAAGACTCTTAAACCTGTCAGCGAAGCGGTTTCCAGCCCAGTCTGTGTGGTAATAATCTCCCTTTCTAAGAGATAAGCACCCTGAGTGAGGCCAGATTGGAAGACAAACTAACACACCAAAGTTGCTGAGTACACACAACTCTTTGCTCAGGCTTTATTTGCTTCAGGAAAAAAGAAAAGAAACATGTCCAGCTTGGAGGTTTCAGAAACTCACTTAGATATTACTAGAAACGCCTTGGTGAAAAATGCCAGTGCATGTGTGCATGCCCCAGCTAACATACACTTCTTGCAGCAGAAGGGCAAATGGAAAAAAATGAGCAGGGAGGACCTGCTGGAGACTTCCAGAGGAAAGACCTTTCTGGCAAGCCTGGAGTTTACTCAAATGTCCCAGGTTCTGGGAGAGAAATCAAATTTCTACCTTTACGGCAAGGCAGGAATTTTACTTCCAGACAATGAAACGAAACAGTCAGATGAGAAATGCTGCTTTTTTATTTTCTAAAATCAAATGAACTCCTTTTCCCTAGGGCAGGACATTCATCCTTGGCCGTTAGGAAGGAACTCCCTACCAAAGATAATGCACGATCCTTCTGGCTGGGATCTTGCCTACTCTCCATGGCCTGTTCAGCAGCTACTCCCCTCTTCTCTGCTGACAGAGCCCTAATTCTATTCAGGGGCTGCCTCTAGGAGCCTATAGGAAGCTCCTGAGTAGCGGTAATGCTGCAGTGAACTTGCTTCCAAGACTCCCAAGGTTTTAGTAATAGGCAGCTCTGATCTGTGACTGGATTCTCTTCCCAATTCATTTACTCAGAGGTGAGAAACTGGGTTCTAAGGTAACAGGCTGGACAGACTTTAAAATGACATCAGGAAACGTGAAGGAATGGTTCGGCTGAACAATTTCCTACAAGCCTCCGTTCACCCTCTCCAGTTCCTGCGCCCACCCTACTCCTTTCAGTATCTGCACAGCCACACGTGTTATACTGATGCATTCTCAGTGTTCCCTCATCCTATCATAAGACATCTGCCCTCCAAGGACACTCCTAGGGGACAAGGACTTTTTTTTTTTTAACTGAATAAAGTGCCTATTTATTTTGAAAAACTAGCCAGCAAGTAGATTGAAAGGAAGTCAAAAAAAAAAAAAAAAAAAAAACAACCTGGAAAGGTGGATCACAGAGTGAAGGTTCTGTCCCCTCCAGAAGTTTTTCATGTTACAGCTTGGTTGTCCACGACCCAGTGAGCGCATTTCTAGGTCCTCGAAATGGTGTTTTTGGAAGCAGACTTGTCCCATGTCAATAAGTATAACATTTCACCTGCAAAGTTTTTTTGTGGCTACACTTTTTGTTTTGTTGGTCTCTTTTTAGCATATTTCTGGAGCCCGACTTCTTGCAATTCTAATTCTTCAGACCTGGCGTAGGGCCTGGGGAACTTCCTCTGTGCTCAGCCCAAGAGATTCTGACCTTGGAAGTTTCCGGACCCACTCAGAGATACACTGCTCGACTCAGAGGCAGGCATTTCACCTCGTCAAAAGCACCCTCCACCTTCTTATTATAAGTAGCCTTTTTTTAAAATTAGAGTTAAAATTGCTCAGTCAGAGGTTTTGGCAAAGCACTCAGCAAAAGTATTTGCATTTGCATTTTGTTGATTCCAGAATCTGAAGCATTAAACAAAGTTTCGAAAAGGAACCTAATATTACTTTTGAGAGGAGATTTTCTATAGCTGCTCCTTATTGTGTAGAAGCTAAACAGGGCTGCTATTCTCTAGAAGACGTTTTTTGGCAGCTTTATAAACAGTCTGACGTTTCACTGCTTCTCCCTAAAGCCCGGGGAATGACTCAGGGGAGCTCTTCTATGCAAATGAATAAGTTGCCTTATCGGGTGTTCAGAAGTTCCCTTTCCAGTGAAAACCACTCTGAAGTTGGTTACAGACCAGGGTCTGGATTAGAGGCCCCAGTCCGGCAAGCACTTCTAAATAAACAGAAAGGGTCACATGATTTATCGGGTGATGAGTGTTTGCTGGAAGGCATGTGGCGAGAGGTTACTGTCCAGTCAGAGGGAGAGAAGAGGGGGGAAAAAAATAAAAACCAACAGAAAAGTCCTACTTGCTTTTGTTTTTAAAGGAAACTCCCCTCCTGTGTGTATCCTCCCTGGGAAGCACTTTCTGAACGAGCACCTCCAGGCAAAGAGTGATGCTGTTGCTTGCTGTGGCAGCTCGGGGATGGGGTACCCTGGAAGAACCCTGGTCAGCTGCTCGTTCATGATTGGGCACCTCTCTTCTGCAAGAGGCTTCTTGCCAAATGTTTCCTGACAGTCTTCTCCGATACTGCTGTTTAACAGGTCTTTTCCTTGACCAGGTTGGGTTTTCAACTGGTTACCTGAAAAACATTTGCTCGATGCTTGAGGATAAATCACCCACTTGACAGAAGAACCCACTTGCTCCAGGCTTTTTTGGGGAGTGGGGAAGGATGGGGTGGGGACAGCTGGGCTTGCAAGTTAAACAAAAGAGAGGCAATGGGCTGCTGAGACGCTGGTCCAGGGTAGAAGACTCCTTTGGCTGATTATACCAGTTATTGAGTTGTGTTACTCTTTACTGGCTTTCTGGAGTTCCAAAGGCTAAATGTCCACTCTCAGGGGTCAACCACAGTTGAAAATTCCAGCATAATGCTCACATCTTTTCTACTGTGGACTGAAAGTTCCTTATCACTTCCACAAATCAAGGAGAGAAACACCAACAGCCTAATCTAAAAATGGACAAGAGATATGAACACACAGTTCAGAGAAAAAGAAGTGTAAGTGGCTCTTATGCACACGAAATGATGCTTAACTTCTGTTAAGACAAGTTCAACTTATTTCAAAATAAAAAGACATAGTTTTAAAAAGATGGTTACTTTCACTAAAGATAAGAGAAAAGCAAAAACTACACAAATTGGAAGAAAGTATAAGGGGGGTTTCTGGACTGTAGGTTCTGTGCTGTTTCTTGAACAGGGTGTTCGTTATACAATGTGTTTAATTTGTGAAGATTTACTCAGCTGTGCACTGATGATAAATGTACTTTTATGAATATATCATATTTCAATTAAAATTTTTTAAAATTACATTGCTATTCCACTTTTTACCTAATAGAATGGCAAAGATAAAAACGTTTGATAACATACTGTGTTGAAAAGATGTGGCGAAATAGATATTCTCATACATTGCTAACAGGAATATAAAATCGCACAGTTCCTATGGAGGACAAATAGGCAATATCTGTCAAATATACATATGCACAGACTTTCTGACACAGCAATTTTACTTCTAAAATTGAGCCAATTCACATATGCACTTAATGACATGAATACAATGTCATTCTCTACAGCAGTGTTTGTTATAGCAAAAGATTAGAAGCAACCTAGGTGTTCTCCTTAGGGAACAGGCTAAATTAATCATTGTATACCTATAAAATGGAATATTACTCAGCTATAAAGGAGGGACTGGAAGTTCTTGATGTTCTGCAATCGAATAATATCCAAGATATATCCTTGCACAGAAAGAAAAGCAAGGAATAGGAAAAAAAAAAGTGTGTATAGTATTCTATTATTTGAATAAGGGGATAACTACATATATCCTTCCTGACATATAAATAAACTATCTCTGGAAGAATAAACAAGAAAATGCTAACACAGCTTCCAAGTGGGAGAACTGAGCAGCTGGGGCACAGAATCCAAAGGAAGAATTTTGCTATATCCCAATTGTACCTTTTGAATTATGAAGTGTATGAAGGTATAATCTAGAAAAAATAAATGACATTTAAAATCTTAAGCCTGCATTTTCTGTTGTATGTAATATATTGACATTTTTATTATTACTTGGACTCCACTTTCATATTTTCTCTCTCATGTATTTTCAGTTATAGTACCAGCAAGTCAATGACCTCTTGGGGAGCAGGGACAATTCTATCACATTAGCTCTATACATCAATCATTAAAGGACACATCCTGACTTCAGAAATGCTCAAATGGGAAAAACATGTGGCATCCAGAATGGAGGAAATCTGTTAATCTGCTTTGCTGATTACTCACTTATCAGGTCCCAGACCATGAACTACCATCAAATGGCAATCACTGGCATTTTTTTCACATTAAAAAAGTGTTGCCATTTTCAAAAACATTAGGAAACACCAAGTATGGCTTGTGAATTCCCAGGAAGGAACGTCTACCTGGAGAGGTGCTGAACAACCAAGAGTGAGAGTTGGCTCCAGAGAGGAGAGGTCACCAGAAAGGTAGATGCAGGGGGAACCTCGTGTGTCCCAGTTTGGCTGAAGGCCAGCTGTAAAGGAGCCACCTCCAGAAATAGGACCAAAGGAACCATTCTAGGACTTTGAGGGTTTAGATGATTTCCTTTTCTCTTAGTTTAGCATAAACCCTGCAGAGCCATTTCAAAGAACAGCTCCCACAGACCCAACTCCACTCTTGGCTGTACATTTTTTTCTTATCAGTGGCTGATGGAGGCTTATGCCTGGCACCTTCCTCATGTTGAAATAGGGCAGCAACAAGGGATTTTCCTCTCCTGCTGCTTTTTTAAACAAGTAATTGCTGCAGAGTAGGATTCTATCCAGTAGATAGAAAGCCAGCTGAGGTGTCCCCTCCACTGGCCACCCTCTGAACACCCCGGCTCAGCTATTAGGCGGGAGGACCACAGATACTGACCCTACTGCTTACCAGCTTCTTGTAACACGTGACCACACCTGGCAATGTAAAAACACAGCACCATTCAAACTTAGAGCCTTGTTTTGGCTAGGTTTCTCTTTGTACTGTGAAAGAACTTCAATTTAAAATGGAACCAGAGGATATGAAGTGGAGACTCTCACACATGTACCCTCAGAAGAATGGAATTAAAGAACTGAGAGACTGATTTCTGGTAAATGCCTGGTTTACAGAAGACCTACATTTATCTCCTGACCAATGAACATGCACCAAAAGTCTCTCGCCATCCTCAAGCCAATGAACTTACTGCTTGGACTCTGGCTGGACTTCCCCCTTTTTGCACTACTTACCCATAAATACAGCCCACTCTAAACCCTCAGTGGCTTCGCCTATAGCTTGTATAGCATTCATTTCCTGAACTTCAATTCCTTTGCTATCCCCAATTCGATGGCTGGTTATTTGAGCTTCTTTTTGTTACAGGGACAATACATCAACAATTTTCGATTTGGATTTTGTTTCCCTCCTTTTAGGGGCTGGTCATTGCGAAAGTCTCCTTTAAAAGACAATAATAAAATATTTTTACATTGTTTGATGGCTAGAAGAAACCTCAAACATGTCTCCTGGTCTGTCTCTTAAACTTTTATCTAATGGATTCTATCTGAATTTTAAAGACCAACCAAGGATCTTTCCAGTTTCCAAAATTTCATAAATAATTATTCTGGAAATTTATTCAAGTAAATAATTATCCATCCTTAAGTTAATCCTTATGTTAAGCTTTTTATGTACTAGAACTTTCTGGATTATGATGATGAAGCATCATTGCACAATATTTTTCTAAAATATTGTTTTAGCAACAGTCATCTTAATCCAAACTGTTCATTTTATGGGCAAGCACACTGAGGCTCAGAGCAGAAGGCCAGAGCAGACCCAGGTCTAGACCCTTGGTTTCCTGACTTCCACTCAGTCCAGCACTCTTACAACTATACTGGGCTGTTTTTTTTATACATATAAGGTGTCAAATCCCTACTTAGTTGTTAAGTTCCTATTCTCTTCTCCAGACTAAAATCCTTTATCTCCTAAACTACCCCCCTTCGTTTTTTCCTCCTCAGTATCACTTACTAAGAAGTACCATATAGCTGTCCCACTAGCTTTTGTTCTACTATGACTACCATATCATTTTCTGCTATTTCCCCTTGCTTCCTGAATTGGCTCTCATTTCCTTGTTTCAGGGTAATCTGTTTATTCTCCCCTCTATTGTATTATCTCCTGCGTCCCACTAATGAGCTTCATCCTGTTTTTGACAGACCATTCTCTGTTTAGACAAGGTAAAATTGATCAGTGAATTAAACCCACGTGAAACATCTCTAAATACAAACTCACTACAGGGAAAGATTTAAATGCGGCTGGCTTCCTTGCAGATAAAAACTTGGAAGGCAATTTTAATAGCCAGATGAATTCTGAATGGAGAGCTCTGTTTAAACTTTGTGTTCCATAAATAGAAACAAAGTGCAGACATCCTGCCTCTTGACTTGACTTCTTTTGTCATTTAAAGCTTTCAGTATTATGCTTTTGTTTTCTTGATTTCTCTTTTCTTCTTTTCCATGTGAGACAGTGGCTGCGGAGTGTCCACAGCACACCAAGAGCTGGAGTGATCCCTCACTTCCCTGCTGCAGGTAGATGCCCCCCGGAGACCTTGGTCGACCCCTCACTGCCTTTTAAAGATGGGCCCAGTGAGCCTTCACTTCCAATCACCCACACAATCGTGGATTTGATCACTTGACTCCAAAATGAGACATTCCTTTTGACCAAACAGACATTCTCTATGAACCAGGTAGGAGTTCAGGTGATTTAAGAATCTGAAATTGCATTTTTAAGTTTGTCTCATAGACTCTTTGGCTTTCAGAAATAGAAAGACTTAAGATATTATTTAGACTTGGGATTGGTAACATGGGCACACAGAAAACTCCAGGGTTCATGGATGGATTCAGGAGTTGTATCAGTCAGGATGGGTTAAATTATGCTATGAAAACAGTTCCAAAAATCTCACTAGCTTAAAGCAACAAAAAGCTTAAACAATAAACGCTTACTTATGCCTCATGATAATCCAAGGTTGATCGGGGACTTTACACCTAGACCATTGTCATCCGCATTCCTGGACCTGATGGGGAAGCCACCATCAGGAATATTACAGGCTTCAATGCAGAAGGAAAAAAGACCACTGCTCTTAATTCTTCAACCCAGAAGTGTTACCCAGAACTTCTGCTCACATTTCATTGGCTGGTGCCCGAGTTGAATGGGGTGAAGAAGTGTAATCCTCTGCAAGGAGGAAAACTACACTGGAGAACTGTTCACTGCAGGGTCCATGAGCTCTTGAAGTTGCATGCAAAAGGATATGTGAACAGGCATAAGCGCCTGTTTCTGGAGAGCAGCTGTGTCGTTTTCAGCCTATTCTAAAAAGGGTCTTTGGCCACCAGCCCCACCCCCGCCAAAATGAAAGTTAACCAATGATTCTAGTCCAAACTCCTTGTTTTACAGATGGAAGAACCCGAAAGCCAAATCTTTAAACAACTTGCCGAAAACCACAACAGCTTCCTTGAACTTGCCAAAACAACAGTTAATTGGGAGCAGAACCACCCCTAAGACTGCACCAGGGAGAGGCCACAATTCCAGGCACAGCAAAAGGCTCCAGACTCTGTATAACCAGCTCTCTGCATTCAGATTTAATTTAGAAAGGAAGAAAGAGGTCATGGGAAGGGGTTTGTTTCCTGTAGGTTTCAAATCCCAAATGGAGGTTGGAAACTGGTAGAGGATCCTCCTTGGAAACTTTTGAAAAATAACTCATTTGAAAAGATTTCAATGCCAAGAAAAACGTGACCCCTTGTCCTCCCCCACTGTTTGCCTTTCCTTCAGCCCTCTTTCCTCTTGTCAGGTAACCTGGGCGTCCATCATATCCTTCCAGCTTCCTCATGTCTCAGCTGAGCTTCCCGCTGGGGCCCAACAAAAGGTATTATCCTGGAAGAACTGGTTTTTCCATCTCTTTTCATAACTCTGTTTCCTTTACGGAAGACCATGTGTTTTCCTTAATTCATTTTAACTCGCCATCCTGTCACCTCCCTTTACTTTACCCCTATTTTCATCTCAGGCCGGAATATTGCTTAGCTTCCCAACAAACAGGGTAATGTAGGATACAGAAGAAAACTTGGCAATTTACCTAAATTCTCAGTTCTCCTTCTCTTCCTCTTCACTCAACTCACTATTTTCTCATTTTCCCAATTTTCTATCCCTTTTCGCGTTGGATTTGTATCAGGCCATGATGGGGGATCAGGAAAATGAGGTGTCGTATGGAACCTAGAAGTTATTGAATATCAGGATAGAAGGGAAATAAGAAATGAGATTAAGAGTTATGTGAGAGTTAATTGCAGGAGGCCTAGAATCTAGGGACACCTGCCTTCAGTTTTCATGGAGCCTGAAGAATTTGGGGGACCTCAATAAGAAAAATAATTTAAAATGCAAATATATAGTTAGGTGTCAAAGCAAATACTAATTTAGATGTGGATTCAATCACAAGTGAATATTTATTTAGAATTCCCCAACCTCGCCTCCATCTCAATCCCCTGCGGGAGAAAAATTATAAGGGAGCAGATATTAGAATGGAAACAGACAGTCATATCAACCAATTAAAGTAGAAATATTTTACACTTGTAAATTTTTCAAAAACACACAAATATGTGATTGCATTGCTAGGGCCCCTACCAAGCAGGAGGCCCCAGCAAGTGAGGGGACACAAAGGGTAAGTTTCATTCTCTCTGAGAATCAGCCTTATTAGAGATTGATGTAGCCATAGTATCTGAAAGGTGAGTCAGGTGAAGGAACCAGCAGTCAGTACCGAAAGTCTGAAGCAAGTTCTAATACACATACGTTTTAAGAAGAATAAATTTTAAGAAGACTCCACTAGGTTTTTTCTACTTCCTTCTCAAAAAAAAAAAAAAATTCTGCTTATGGCTCAATGCCCTGGATTTTAAAGATTTACATTTTGATGAGAGCTAATCCAACTGAAAGGAATAATCTCCAAAAAAGTGATTTTAGTTTCGTTTTCTCCGAGAATCAGCCTTATTAGAGACTGATGTAGCCATAGTATCTGTAAGGTGAGTCAGGTACGGGGGGCGGATTTGGGGGCACTGGGACTTGGGAGTCTTTTCCAGAGTTCCTCCAATCACACTATGGTGATTTGGAGGTAGAAAGAAGAGGGTTAATGAGATTCTCAGCACAGAGCCTTGGACAGCCATTAGGTGAATTAAGAGCATGGAGGTCTCCTTGGGAACAGGGGAAGGAAGGGCAGGACAAATTCCACTCTTTGCCTGTTGGCTGAGGGATGCCCCCAAAACATCTTTACTGATGCTTCCTCCCTACCACATATTCTGACTTATTCTACTTTGAATCATTAGATGCATCTTCCTATTCGATTAGACAAAGGGATGCCCTCTTCCTTCCGCACAAGAATGGTTGAGAGTGGGAAGGCTCTTGCTGGATGAATTGTCCACTGAAAAGGGTATAAAGAAGGAAAAAACTTTAATCCCTCAAAGCCACAAGGGAAGATATGAAAATGGTGTGTTTGGGTTAGATATCCAATTAGAACCCATGATTCTTTCTAATTCGTGGATTATTTCCTAAATCTGATACCAGGCATTGATTCTTATTTAGGACAGAAATCCTTTGGCACCTGCTCTAAAGAACTGTATTTATCAACATTCTTCCTGATTAAAATGGACCTGTGTTCTTATTAGGACAGAACAGCTGTGCTTGCTCCTACATTGGTGCACCTAAGCCCTGCCCTTGCCCCACTCCTACAGCCTGACCAATACATACGAAGGCACAAGTGGTCATAGGTCTGTGATACGACTATCAAAACCATGGTCATTCAATTAGAAAGCAACTTCCATACTTCATAAAATTTAGCACATATTCCTTTATAGCAACAAGCTATCAACTACATTTGGAATTCCCCAGTAAGAAGTTCATTAACTGACTTCAAAACAGTCTCTTTTTCTTGGGCAAAAGAAAGAGATTTTCCCCTCCAGTCTAAATATAAACACAAATGAGAATTGAAACTGTGGGACTGATGACAATACTGTGGTCCATTCTCTTAAAGACCAATGGGAGTATCCAGTGGGGTGGGGGTGAGGTGCAGGAAGAGGAGCAGAGAATCAAGGAAGTAGCCATGTCCCAAAGCTGGAGGCATTATTTGGCATTAATCCAGTTCTGGAGACTCCAGTTGAGTTCTACATAAGGTCTGTTTTTATTCTGGAAGAAAATCACTTTTGTTCCTCTGGAAAAATATTTTTATAAATTGGTTAATTCAAACAACCAGTTCTGAATAATCCTAAAATTTGAGGTACTTTGGTGCCTTATGAGCACCAAAGTACCTCCACACAGGTGGAGAGTGTGTTAAAACAGAAGATCTAAATTCTGGACTAAAGGTCACTCAGGACTTGGCCAGTGGATAAAAAGTCACTCAGGACTTTCCTTTTCCTGACACAGACTTGTCCTTTACATTAACTTGAGCCAACCTTTTGTGGGTAGCTGAGTCCTATTGGCTGCAAAGACTGCCAGATAAGGGGTCTTTCTAGTATCCTGGGATTGATAACAAAATCAGAGAAGAGGGGATAAAAAATAGACCCCAAGACAACGGACAAGTCCCACTTTCAACCACTCATCCTGAGGTGGCTCTGATCAAATTGGCTAGTTCATGCTGTCAATATGGCTACAAAGGCAAGACCTGAGACAATCAGATGAGAATGTGTGGACATGACCTGGGGGTGGCCAGGGGTGGGCTGACCTCACAGAACAGAGGCCCGTACAGGGTCTTGGGCAAGTGTCAGGGTTTGGGAGTTTGGGTACAGACTCTGCTTTTACTAGCTGTGACACCTGGGACAACCACTGCATTGTACTTGACTTTAATTTCCTCACTTTCAGAGTAGTACTGATGGGCTAGATGATTTTGAAAGGACCCTTCCAGCTCTAAGGCTCTGACTCTAATCAGATGGAAAGACATTTAATCCTGGAGGTACTTGTGTTGGGACTATAAGACACAACTTGGCTGAGATATTGTAGAAAATAATTAAATAGTAGATTGCTAGTTGGGAGCTATTGTTACTGTAATTCCAACCGTAAATCCTTTCAGAACCCCCAGTGGGTATAAGTGCATCATGATGATGATGACTATTATTGATATGGCCCCAGTAAATGTTAGGAGCATTGAACTGAAAGGATGGTTGGACCAGGCCACCTTGGTGGCTCTTTCTAAACAAAGATTCCCCATGATTTCAGGATTCTCTATGGGAAACTATAAACAAGGTAAGGTCCAGGGTCTTTAGGAAGGAGGTACCTGTCTTTGCTTCCCTTTCACTTTTTTTTTTTCCCATTGTTAAAACTTAGATTCTCTTGGGGATTTTTATTCTACTGGGGATCACAGTCCTTTCAGATTAGGGTCCTACCCTTATGACCTCAGTTAACCTAATTACCTCTTTGAAGGCTCTATCTCCAAATAGAGTCACATTGCCGATTAGGGCTTCAACGTATGAATTTTAAAGGGACACAATTCAGTCCATAATACACCCTAACTCCTTAGTCTAAGGTACCCTCCATAATAACACGCTGCATGCCAACATCAATGTTTTTGGAGAGATTTCAAATAATCATGATAGTCTTGGGTACTCAAAGGCATTTAATATAAGGTAATAAATAAAAAGATACAATGTTCTTCCTTGCTCTGATTTTAAGCCCATTTCAAGAATGCCTTGAGGGCCCATCTTTTGGCAGCTTACAGAATTAACAGAGTTTCTACCAGGTGTTTTGGCCTGGAAGAGAGGAGGCCGAGATAGGAAAATGCCTATTTCATTGGATATTTGAAGGACTGTCATGAGAAAATAGAATCGGAGCACAAATCACAAATGTCTGGCATATGTGACATCATTTACCTTTTTTCTACCCTTGTCAGACATTATTTATCAATCATGGCTTTCACCAAAGCCTCAGAATACACTCAGTACAGTACTCTAAATAGCACTCTTTTCTGACAAGAAGTGGTATATAAGGTGAAATAATAAAAATAACACTGTCAATAGGTAGCATTCATTGAGTGCCTGCCAAGCACCAGACATTGCTCTCAATTCTTTCACATATAAACCCATTTCTTCCTCGGAACCACCCTATGAAGTAGGCACTGATGGAATTCACATCTTCCAGGTGAAGACACCGAGACACACGTACTCAGTGAAGCAGGGGCAGAGGAACATGGATCTGAACCCAGGCCATGTGGCTCCAGAGCCATGATCATCATTACTCTACTGTAGTGTCCACTCTGCTTGGGTAGGATTTATCCCCCATAATTCCACAGGCAGAACTAAAGCCAATGGGGGATGCTGCAGAATCAAATTTGTTCAACGAAAGAACAAAACTTTCTAGCAATTAAATTGTTCTAATAATGGCATGATAGCCACCTGCTATATTGGGTGTCCTATCATTGGAGACATCCAAGCACAGTTGTAGAACTATGTGTCAGGGTTGTTGGGCAATGGATTCCTGAACTGGATAAAGGAAGGGGTAGGTTGGATACATACCCTCAACTTCCCATCTGGCTCTAAAATTCAAGAATTCCTTGACTTAGGCAGTGTCAGCAAAACTAGGCGAAACCCACAAGTGACGTCCTTCCTGATTCTTTCTTTTTTGCCATTTCCCTTAACTCCCAGCACTGTCAAGCAGAAAGAATGTCCAGGATTTGAAAAAATCACACTGAATTTTAAAAATAGACACTTGCTAGATGGCATATAAAACACACTAGCCCCCAAATACAAACAGTAGTCTTGAAAAGACTAGATTGAACTCTATAAAACCATTGTTCTTTAATTGTCTAAGCAGGTTTATTCCACTTCTATTATCACCTTTCTGGGAAAGAGGTCAAAGTTACAGCAACAGTGAAAGATAGGTAAGTTTGCTATTTGTTAATGAAGTTGACAATGTCTTCAAACATTAACTCTCTATCTCTCCCCAGGAATGGTATGCTTTGCAAAGCAAGCATCCTTTGCTGGAATGTGACCTTGGCCATTTCTAGCAGCAGCAGAGAGAAATGCCATCCCTATGAGGTTACCACTTACTGATGGGAAAGAGAATTAATGGCAGGTGCCAAATCATTGGAGATGAAAACCCACATATGTGAATACTAAGGAATCTTGTAATATTTTATGTGTCATTTCTTCCAAAATTTTTACCTGGAAGACTCTTCTCTACTTCTGAAAGTCTGGCATTACACCCTAAGCCAGGTGTCATTTTTGCCAGTGAATGGCCAGTGTCATTTTTGCACAGCTCCAGAGACCTCCTGTTTTAAGACAGAGCCTGACACTTTTCTTGGCCTAGCTCCAATCCAGACTACAGATTTACTTCCTGAAACTTAGAGAACAAAACTCACAGAGGAGTCCCTTCTCGCTGACTAGCCAGTGTATTTCAGAGGACTGGCCGCTAGGATCAGCTTTAATCCAGCTCCAGTATTGAATCAAGATATATGACCTTGGGCAAATCACTTATGACCTCAATCTCTCTGTCTCTTATTTTTGGATCTATAAATTCAGTGCAATCCCAATTTAAAAAACCCAGCAAGTTATTTTGTAGATATTGACAAACTGACCCAAAGGTTTATATGCAGAGGCAGAAGATCCAGAAGAGCCAACACAATACTAAAGAAGAAGAACAAAGTTGGAAGATTGATGCTACCTAACTTCAAGATTTACTATAAAGCCACAATAATCAAGACAGTGCAGTACTGGCAAAAGACTAGACAAATAGATCAATGGAATAGACTAGAGAGCCCAGAAATAGACCCACATAAATATAGTCAACTGATCTTTGACAAAGGAGCAAAGGCAATATAATGGAGCAAAGATAGTCTTTTCAACAAGTGGTGCTGGAATAACTGGCATCTATGTGGGAAAAAAAAAATGAAACCTAGACACAGAACTTACACCCTTTACAAAAATTAACTCAAAATGGGTCACAGTTAAAAATAAAACTCAAAACTATACAACTCCTAGAAGATAACAGAAGAAAACCTAGATGACCTTCCTGATTCTTATCAGTATTCTTATCAGTATGGTGATGACTTTTTAGATAACACACCAAAGGCCCAATCTGTGAAAGAAATAATTGATAAACTGGACTCCATTAAAATTAAAGCTTCAGCTCTGCAAAAGACAAGTCAAGAGGAGGAGAAGCAAGCCACAGACCGGGAGAAAATATCTGTAAACAACACTTCTGATAAAGGACTGTTATGCAAAATACATACGCCATCAAGGAAATGCAAATTAAAACAAGACACCACTGAACACCTATTAAAATGGCCAAAACCCAGAACACTGACACCACCAAATGCTGGGGATGTGGGGCAACAGGGACTCTGGTTCATCGCTGGTGGGAATTTGGAAGACAGTTTGGTGATTTCTTACAAACTAAAATTACTCTTACCATACAATCCAGCATTCGGGCTCTCTGGTATTTACCCAAAGGAATGGAAAACGTGTGTTCACACAAAAATCTACACACAGATGTTTATAGCATTTTTTTTTCATAATTGCCCAAAGCTGGAAGCAACCAAGATGTCCCACAGTAGATGAATGGATAAACTGTGGTACATCCAGGCAGTGGTATATTATTCAGCATTAAAAAGAAATAAGCTACCAAACCATGAAAAGACATGGAAGAGCCTTAAATGAATATTACTAAGTGAAAGAAGCCAATCTGAAAAGGCTACATACTGTATGATTCCAACTATATGACATTCTGGAAAAGGCAAAACTATGGAGATGGTAAAAAGTTCAGTGTTTTTTCCCAGGGGTTGAGGGTGGGGGAAGACATAAGTAGCCAGAACACAGAGAATTTCTAGCACAGTGAAAATGCTCTGTATGATACGACAGTAGTGGATACATGCCATTACACATTTCTTCAAACACCAAAAGTGAACCATTATATAAACTATGGACGTTGGGTGATTACAACATGTGAATGGAGGTTCATCGATGTACCACTCTGGTGGGGGATATTTAAAATGGAGGAGGCTATGCAGGTGTGGAGACAGGGAATACATGGGAAATCTCTGTACCTTCCCCTCAATTTTGCTATGAATAAAACTGTTCTAAAAAAATAAAGTCTAAAAAGCATGTATAATTATGCTCAGAGCCTTGCCAAACTTCTTCCTTTATTAAAGCCAGTAGCTGACCACTGCGTATTCCTGGGACAGTCACTGTGATAGGGTGTCAACCTTGAGGTCACAAAGCACTTGGGAACAGTTACATTAAAACTAAAGAGGGACACAGCGTGAAGCCAGGATGGGGCCACAAGAAGCAGCAATGATCAGGTCTTACAGTTTTATTCATTCTGATTAAATGTTCTTCATTTGGATTGATTTACTGAAATTTCTTTCAAATAAGCAACTTGATTGATAATGGAAACCAGGATAATTTCCCTGGGTGGGGTCTCTTTCCCATCAATATTTTTAGGTGAGTGAAATTCATATCCAATAAGTTTGAGAAGTGCTGCTTACTGAATGGTTCCTCTTGGAAACTCATCTTATGAGGAGCAGAGAAATCTTCCAAATTTTAATTGATCTACTAGTTCCCAAACATCCGTGACTACAGCTCCCTTATTCTTTGTTAATATTTTCTATATGTAGATTCTACACATAATATTTTGGGAATATTGTGCTAAAGACACTCTGGAGTAAATGACAGCCACTACTCCAAACTTCCTATTTTTGCACACACACCCCCAAACCTGGAGACAAATTCCAAACTCTTTAGCCTTGCTTTTTAAGGTACTCCACAGTATCTCCCCGCCTAGTTTTGCAGCCTCAATTCCCATTACTCTTCTATGTGAATTTGCTGCTCTAACAAATCTCTCCTGTTCTTTGTTCCCTAAATACTTTACATCCATTTCCATCCCTATTTGTGTTGGTATTCTTTAGGAGGGTGTTCAATTTCATTAGGACTGGGGAAAATATCAGAAGTTCTTAATTAGTCATTTAACAAATATTTATTGAGTGTTTCCTTTTAACATTGTATCTCTTGGGATGCTTTGTTGCAAGCAACAGAAATAGGCTCTAGCTAATTTAAGAAGAGGAATTTATTGAAAGGACATTGGGTAACTCAAAGAATGTCTAGGCCTCTAGAGAACAGTCTTGAAGACTGTGCAGCCAGGAATGCTACTGTAAACTCCACTTCAGGGTTCATCCAGTGAAAATAGCAAAGTCACCACCCTGTGCCTGGACGTTGCAGGCCTGTGCTGCCAGCACTGGTTCTTAGATGCTGATGCTAGAACCACTGACTCTACTGCCTCCAAGAACTGGAGTAGCTGCCACAGTATCCAAAGCTCACCACCGGCATGGGTTCTGCATGTTCCCTTCTTCATGACAATGGTAGTTGCAAGGACCAGCTGATGGGTAGTACCTGGATCATATGTCCATGCCCTAACTGTAAGGGAGACTAGGAAATTCAGTGACTGGAATTTTCAGCTTCAATAGGAGGAACTGGGTTCTGTCTCATAAGATAGGGGTTTTCTAAAAGAGAGGAGGAGCTTCAGATGAAGGGTGGTCAAAAAGAATAATTATCTACTACAGTTATGTGATGGATTACTGGAAAACAAGAGAGAGACTCTTCCATACTCCCCAAAGAGTTAACCTAAGTAGACAAGATAAACTGGTAAGATTATTGGAAAATAAGATAGTTTATAACAATATAATAAACTGTACTGCTTAATTAAAAAATACTAATATGACGTTGAACATGATCAACAGAGTTAAAGAAAAGTATACTTTACAGCTCCAAGCCATTGCTTTCCCAACAGATTTTCTTCTAGGACAAAATTTATATAAACAAACTCTGTTTCCACCTGGAATATTTTCACACAGCCTCCCAGCTCCACTTTCTAAGTTTATCTGAACAGAGACAAGCTCTTTGGTCACCTAACAGGTGCACTGTGCCAGGACTGAGCCATCTGTAAATATACATATGTGGTTAAGCAAAAATGCCAGCTCTCTTTCCCTCCCCTGGGAAGAAAGACAGACCTTAAGGCTGAAGGATCAGAAAACAATAGCATGAACTTGGGAATGGATGTGAATTCTTGACCTCTAGTCAGCTAGGTAGAGAACATGCCCGATGTCCTGGGAAACCTAATAGCACTCTTCTGCATTGTGTGTTTACCACCTTCCATGGGGAAGGGCAGTGCTAGGCTGCACTGGGGGAAAACCACCACACAGAGCTGAGAGCTGAGAGCTGAGTGCCTTTCCTGTGCTGTGTCAAGGTCACTGCTGCACAGAACATTTGGAGCTCTGCTCCTGCGGTCAGCCAATGTCCACTCGAGATTAACAATGGAAGTCACGTGGGGAAAAACGACTGGCTGCTTACGGGACATCCAAGGTCAGCAGCCAGGGCCTCCACCCGTAGCAGCCACCCGGCCACGGGTCTTGCTGCTCCTCCAACTTTCTCTTTGATGCCACGCTGTTCTCTGCCTCATATTCTTCACCTTTCTAAGAGTCAGTTTGGCTTCCAGAAAGAGGGTGGAAGTGAAAACAAACATAGAGTGAAGGAATTAGGTGACAACTTCACTCCTCCAAAAAAGGGAAGATGTGTGCAATATAGTAGGAAGAAAACTGACTGAATAGCTCTCTCCAGTTACTGGCTGGGTGACCTTTGGCAAGTTGTTCTTCCTCCATATCATCATCAGTAAAATGGGATTATGTGAGAAAATTGGTACGAAATTACAACAAACTATAAAGAACAATAGCTATCCCTGTACCTGCAACTAGGTTAGTTCAGAAACTATGTTCTTCAGTCCTAAGGGACACTTAGGAGAGACTGCAGCTGGAGCTGCCAGCGATGGACAGCCAATGGCCTTCTGCTTTGGCTCTTGGCTTTGTTTGCACCCATGATTATGGAAAAGCTCTTCTATATTCACATTGGTGGGTGTGGCCAGAGCGCGGGCAGCAAGAGAAGTTCTCATGCAGTCTGGGTGCCCACCCCACTCACTCAGATTCCGTCCTTTCCACACCACCCACACACACTCCTACCCACACATCCCTGAGAAATATATAAAGTGTGAGGATAAATGACTAACGTTCTAACAAGTGCAGTATAATGTTGTTCCAAGAAGAGAGACTCTGGACCTAGATTCCCAGGTTTAGAAACCCTAACACTGCAGTTGGTTTGCTCTATGACCTTAGACACATTATCTTTCAGTGCCTCAGTTTCCACATCTATAAACTAGGATAATATAGGGAGGGCTATTGTGAGGATTAAATAAATTAATACACATAAAGCACTTATAACAGGATCCAGTATATAGCTGTTATTCAACATTAATGTTATTATTAATATTATGTTCATACATATAGGTGACTACAGTTGTACTGGAAGTCTCAATAATAATAAGTTACTGTGCACATGTGTGCCGAGTGCTGTGTACACATGATTTTATTGAGTCCTCACCTGAACCTCAAGCTCGATAGATACTATTACTGACTGATGGTCAGACAGGTTAAGTAACATGTCCAAGAGCTAGAAAGTGAGGACCTGGGATTCAAACTCAGGTCCTTCTGGCCCACAATCCCTCCCCCACCCCCCATAATTCATGCTTTCTCTCCCCTGGGAAGTTGCCACCATTACTCAAAATATTCAGAATTCCTCTTTGGGAATTTCCTTCAGAGCTTGGTGACCTTGTTTAGAATTTCCTCAGCACTGGAAACACTTCTTTCACAAATAGGTTACCAGAAATTCTCAAAAGTCATTTATTGTCAAGGTGAATAACCCAACTGGGTGATGATATTTTGAGCTAAAAATAAGGTGTGATTAATGTCCTTAGGTGGCTGGTAAATCGGTGCTAGAGACAATCCCCAGAGAAAAGTTCTAAAGTGTTTTTGAAAAATTCAGCATCACAGGAAAACTGCATTTCCCAACCCTCATTTGGTTACTTTGGTTCTGATAGGCTTCCACAGATGCAGTTTTTAACAGCTTGATTGTAACTTCCTGTATGTGAGAGAACACTGATTAAGACAGTCTTACCACAATTATGAGTGAGATTTGGGGTCTGTCTTTGCACAGTGATGTCCTCCTCTATGGTCCCTGGAATATTCCTGTGTCCCCAGGCTCTGCAAGGCCCAGGAACATTGCGGAGGCCAGCCGGACAGGGGAAGAGGGATAACACTGAGCTAGGCACTTTCCCAAGCAACATTCGAGCTAGGTGTTGTTTCATTTACTCCTCAGAGCATCTTGATTCTCTGGGAGGACGCTGAGGCCTACAGTGGGTCCCTAACCTACTGCGAGTCACACAGCTAGTCAGACAGAGCAGAGGAGGGATGGCTCATGAATCCAGGTTCCCCTTCACCCCTTCCTGTGGCCAAAGTATGCTCCCGCCAGCTCAGCCCCAAACGCTTCCATGCTGGGCCCTTGGAAGCAGCCTAGATTTAGAGGCAGAACAATGCAGGCAGGGGTGTAATTAAGTAATTATTGAAGCTGCTCAGGGCAGGGCCAGGCCATCTGGCCCACTTGTTCCTGGCTCCTGCAACATGTGAGATACCAGGAGATCATCCCTTTTCTAGCAGTGGTTTCCTCAGAGGCCTGTACTCCAATTAGATGGAGCTCTCTGTCACCTCATCCAGCCTCTAGGGTTTCTGCTTCGGAGACTGTCCCCACACACCACTCCTCCAGAGGAGGCAGCCTTGGAGAAGCTGCTTGTTGTGTCCATGCCCTTGAGATGGTGCTGCATATTAACTTCAAGCCCAACCAAACAGGCAGATTAAACAGGGAACAGTACCCTTCTCAGGTTCCATTTTATCTCACATCTCATCTACCCCAGATGAACTATCTACAGAGAAATGGGGAAAGACAGGTGTGGGAAGAAAAATGGAGAAAAAAGGTAGCTGAGTCTGTACTTTCATTGGAAAAAGTCACAACTGCTCCAAGGAAAAAATACTTGTAGACAAGAGCACGTGTTCAAGAAATTAGGTGATCCAAACCACGTTAACTATTATATTTGTTCTCTGATCACATAACCTTCAGATTCTTGACTTGCTCCATTCTGCTGGTTCTTTTCACATTGTACCTATTATAATTTACCTGTTCAAAAAATAGCTTTGAAGTCCTGTTAATATGTGACTCCACAAAAATCCAAGGCAGGGAGAAAAATTCAACTCCTCAACCACTCTGGGGAATTTGGCTCTCTAAGGAGGCATTGTTTTAAAACCAAGAAGAAGCCAGAGATTTACCAAGATTAGGTTTCACTCTTTGCTTCCCAAATCCTGATCCCTTATCCTTTAGAGCTAATTTTGCACGATCCCTTTTCTGTATACTCTGCAGCTTGGGGTGGGTTTCTTAGATGAAGGAAGAGTCCGGATATGCATCGCAGGGAAGGAGAAGGGGACTAACTTCAACAAGCCGCCAAAAATAAGTTCGTACAAGTAACAGCATGTATGATACGAACCTGCTCCTACACGCTGAATAACCGTATGTATGGGAAGTTGCTTATAAAGATGATGACATTTAGAGTTTTACTTTGGACCTTGGAAAACTGCCCAAAGTAACCAAATCATCTACAATCTGGTTTGCCTGCCATTATAATTATTTTGAGGGTTGGGAGCCACTCTGTCGCCTAATTTTGCTGTACCAGAGGCCTACTTTCTGATCTAAAATGAGCAATGTGGACGGACCTCAACATCTGTGATCAAACAGCAACAGTGTAAACTTCATTATGCGGTGATCTTATTTATACTTCAAATCCCAGCCTGCAGCAGATCACGTTTAACAAATTTTAAACCTCTTAAAATGAAGTCTGAAACAGAAATTCGATAGGCTTTTAATTCCATTTGCCCCAGAGGTAACAAGGAGCACGGCTCCACTCCTTGTGGGCCTCCAGTCAAAGCTGGATTCTCACGACGCTCCGTCGTTTGGCCCCTGGATGGGGGCTGGCCTGCCTCTCAGGTCTCCTCTCACCTCCCTCGGAGGCTCTAACGGTGAGCTGAGGACAGAAGGAAATGGGCCTGGAGTCCTAAAGCAGCAGTTCCAGTGGGGGAATAGGGCTCCTTTGTTCTGGGTGGTCAAGATTGGTGATGGGAGTGCAGAAGGGGAAGCCAGGGAGCCAGGACAGGTGGAGATTGGGAAGTTAGGAGGATTGGAAGGAGACAGTATGAGGGCCACTAAGTGTTTCTTCTGCTCCTGAGGAAAAGGAAGCAACGGGTGGATGTTGCTCCCTGAGGACAGACAGGCATTGTTCATCCAGGCTTTGGGAGTGACACTGCCACTATGGCTCCACCTATCATGAGGCCAAATACAGACCCTTAACAGAAGACTGAAGATCATACCACTTCTTTCACTGATATGAAAATAAATTTTTAATTTTTTTTTTTTTAGCGGTACGCAGGCCTCTCACTGTTGTGGCCTCTCCCGTTGCGGAGCACAGGCTCCGGACGCGCAGGCTCAGCGGCCATGGCTCACGGGCCCAGCCGCTCCGCGGCATGTGGGATCCTCCCAGACTGGGGCACGAACCCGCGTCCCCTGCATCGGCAGGCGGACTCCCGACCACTGCACCAACAGGGAAGCCCTGAAAATTTAAAATTTTTGACGCAACTTTTTTTTTAAATTTCCTAAAATTGCTGGAGAGCCTTGGTACCGCAAGTTCGAAAAGCACAGCTTTAGTTTTCTGCCACCAGCGAGCGGATGTCTGAGAAAGCACTCACCCAGCTCGAGGCCACCCTGTGCACATGAAGGGGCTGCTTGACTTGTTGATACGACACACCCACCACCAAGGGTGAACTGACCACGTGGGAATAAGCACTGAGGCAGAGCTGGCTCCCGGACGGCGGGGAGTGACACTGATTTCGGCAGTATTGATACCTGTGTGGCTTTAGCACAGGTTCGTAGCTGGCATCTGTTGTCGCTGGCTAGGGCCATAGCGGTTCCTGTTGCTAAATACTTTGAATATCATCCCTCATTGAGAGTCTGTTACAAAAATCAGAATATGTTCATATTTTGGCCATTCCATGCATAAGTGATCATAGTCACACATTTGAAAGATAGTGCTTAGATACAGAAAAGGCTTTTTTTGCACAACACCAAAAAAATGAGTGAGTCCCACTGAACTACAGTTGTGCATACAAGAGAAATTAAATTTTATTTACTCATTTCTGCCTTCCAACTTTTGAAAACTTTAGTGGATACCATGATAGTGAGGTGGTCTTTTAATATGTCTATCTGACCAGCCTGGTATCCCCAGTTATTCAGTCAAACACTAATATCAGTGTTGCTGTGAATGTATTCCGTAGATGTGATTGAAGTCCAGAATCTGTTAACTTTAAGTAAGGGAGATTACTCTAGATAATCTGGGTGGGCCTGATCCAATCAGTTGAAAGGCCGTAAGAGTGGACCTGAGGCTTCCCTGAAGTTTTTTCTTCCTCTTGTGGACAGCAACTTCAGCCTATGCCTTAGAGTTCTAGTCTGTCCTTTCTGATGGCCTGCCCTATGGATTTTGGACTTGCCTAGTCAGCCCCATAATTTGTAAATCAATTCCTTGCAAAAAATCTCTTAGTATTTATCTCCTACGGGTTTTGCTTCTTAGCTGAACCCTGTCTGATACAGATATGCAGCCTGAATGTGGGAGTGCTGCTGGCAGAAACCCTCAGCTATCAGCCATCTTCAGGGATTGCTTTGACTGACAAGAGTCACCTTGCCCTAGGCTACATTCCCTTCCCAGAGAATCTTGCATCCAATGGTAGGTTGACGTGGGGGTATGAAGGGCTGCCCCAGCTTCTGAGCTCCCCATGAGCTTGGCCGAGACCTTCACTATGGCTGCATCACAGCCCACCTTCTCCTTCTACCCCAGCCTCCTTCCTTCACTTCCTTACTAGGCACTGACTCCAAGAGCAATGCCTAATAAACCTCCTGCCTGTGAATCCTTGTCTACTTCCCAGGGAATCCCACCTGCACAGGGACCTTCTTCACTGAGTTCCCCTCTAGTTGCTACATCTTTGACCTTCCCTTCTCATTTCTCTCCTTCCCCTCAGCATATACATATACTCTAGGCTCTCCCACATTTAAAAGAAAACACAACCCCAAACCATAATAACCATTCCTAAATTCTGTGTCATTTTCAGTTTATGGCTGTTTTCTCCCCACACCCAAACTTCTTGAAGAACTAAGTTGACAGTTTCTCCACTTTGCCCTCTAAATACAACATAAGTGTGCCTTCAGCCAACATCCCTCCTCTGAAACTGATTTCACTGAGGTCATCAATGACCTCTGATTTATTAAAACACCATGGGTGCTCTTCAGCCTTCCCATATCTGACTTGGCAGTTAGCAGCCCTTCTCCATCGTTTTTTAAACTTCTGCCCATGTCTAATAGCCTCCATGACTCCCTATGCCCTGGATTTCCCTGCATCTCTCTGGCTACTCCTTTTCAGTCTTCTTCGTGACTCCCTTTGTCAGCTATTGAAGTCTCTTCTCAGTCTACACTCTCTCCTTGGGCAATTTGGCCATACCTATAGTTCCAACTGCCACCTATGTGCTGGTGACTACCAAGTCTATATTTCCAAACTTTACCTCTGTCTTGGGCTCTAAATGCGACATTCCCAACTATCAAACATTTCCTCTGAGTATCCTGCCTTATCTGACACTAAACTCCCCTCCATACCTCTTCCTACTTTCTGACTAGAGCACAATACCACTCTTCCCACAATAGAATCTGTGATGAGCTTCCACTCCTTTTTCTCTCCCCACACAGCCTACTGGTCATTAGGACTTGTGGTTTCTTCCTCTTAAAGAGTGGATTCTCAAAAGTAGCCCTACTCCCATCTTACTATTTTATTTCAGATCTTTACTCTCTCACATACTTCACAGAATGATGAACAGTACCTCCCCGGAAACTGAACAAACTGGGCTCCGTACTCTAAAGGGCTCTGATCTATCCTTTCTCTGGTCACAACCCCAACCACATGTCAAGGAGTCGATGGGGCCAAAGAGACATTGCCACTATGGGCCCACATACCCTCTTTCTAGGCCCTGTTTCTGTACCCAGGACTGCAGATTCCCTGTCCAAATGGCCCAAGTCTGCCTCTGAAGGACTCTCCCCTAAATCTCCTCCCAAGACTATACTGCATCACTGGAGTACATATATGTAGGCTTGAAGGTGGCTAAGAGGTGGCTGTTAACAGTGGGGAAGGGTATGGATGGAGGTTGAACATAGGGGCTGGATTGTCCATATACAAACATGTGCAAGATTCGTTGTGGTTCTAGATGGAGCTGGGGTGTCAGACTGAGAGAGAATAGAGGTGGGATATTGGCTTGAGGCCTCTAATTGTATTCTTTCCTCCAAATGTTGGGAGCAGGGTGCTGGTTTTGAAGCATCTTTTACATGCCAAGTACCAAGTTAAATCATGAAAATCTAAGATGAACCAGACATAATCATTGCCCTCAAGAAGCTCAGAAACAGAAAAGAAGGGAAACATTATAAAACCAGATGAAGGCCATTTTAATAAAGGCAAGTTTACAGAGCTGTGTGAGGAGGGAGAGTCAAGCCCTGCCAGGTAATATGGGAAGTCTTCCCATGTGGGATAACATTTGAACTGGAATTTGAAGTTTGAGAATAAGTTTGCCAAGCGTGAGGAAACCACTGTAAGCAAAGAAAGCGGCAAGTATTCAAGGAACCATGGGTACTGAGTGAGCTGGGAGCCCAGCGGGAGGTGGTTAGAAAGGTAGCAGGGACTGTCATGAAAGGCCTTGTGGGATTTTTCCAAGGAGCTTCTACTTTATCGGGGAGGCAAGGGGGAATCTAAGGATTTAAGGCAGAGGATCAATATGGTCTTAACAGCATGTCTGAAAGATTTCTTCTCTAGACTAACCTCTTAAGGGGTCTCCTGTTCTCTCCCACCTCCACTCCTCCTTGAGAATCCAGCCACAACCCTGCTGCTGAAATGATCCTATTAAAACACAAATTGGATGCTGTCACCCTTTTACGTCTTCTCATTGCCTACAGGTCAGCGTCCAAACTCTTTAGCACAGTTTCCAAGGCGCTTTATGTCCTGAGTCTGCCTGCCTTCTAAGTCTAATCTCACATCACTCTCCCACATGTATCTTCTATCACAGACATATCCATTGACTTGCCCCAGCCAGAAGGCATCATGCTCTCCCTTATCCTACACCCCAACTTGTCAGCCTGAACCACTGCTTATCTTTCAAGCAGCATGGTGTAGAGAAAAGAGCACAGAATTTACATCCAGATTGATCACGGTGATACCCCTGGCTCTGCCACTTCCTGGCTCCAGAATCTTGGGCAGGTCACTTAAATTCTCTGAGCTTGGCTGCTTCACCACTTTCAGGGACATAACACCCACTTTTGGTACCCATTGTGAATACTAAATGCAGTAACATAAGTGTCCGGCAGAAACACAGCAGGCTCCTCCTGGAGAGAGCTCTCTGGACCCACATGCCCATGGAACTGAGGCTTTCCCCACAGCTAACCCAGCCGTACTTGCCCACTTTGTATATCTGAGTGTGCCTAGATTCTTTGCTCTTAACCCTGACCTGGTTCCTGTCAATATTCTTTACACCAAGGGAAGTCTTGCTCCCTAAATCCCTAGCCACTGGCTGATGTCCTGCTCCAAATCCAGGGCATCCTTGAAATTACCAAGTTGCCATTTGCCCACTGACCAGACAGACCTTGCTACTGCCCCTGTCTGGAGGCTGATGTTAACACCAATGGAACTGAGCTTATTGCATCCTTTGGGTATAATTTTGACTCGACTGTTATTCACCTAAGAAGTTGTATTAGCTCCTAATCCCAAGTTCTGCCTATTTCTACCTTATTTCCACTTCCTCACCAACCAGCAAAGACCATAAACTCCATGATTTATGACTGATAACTAAGGTATAACTTATCATCTAAGTCCAATGCTTTAAGACAGAAAGGGCACAACAGGAGTTAATTGGATGTGTGGGCAACCAACACGTAACCCAAATAGCCTTGGTTGAGACGCAAGAGTGAGACCAAGAAAGAACGTTTTCCTCCTTCCCTCCATCTCCTCCATGGGCTGTGGCCATGTTGCCTTCAGCTGCAGCAATGTCTATCCTCATTTTAGTTTCTTCTAGTCATCTCAACCTGTTGTTATAGTTCACTCAGAGAAGCATCCAGTCACTAAAAGAAAGAAAGAAGAACAGTGTTCTGCTGCCTGGAATGCCCACGGCAAAGAGCGGCTCCTGGCTGCTCGGCCAGGGAGCTCTGCTGTGACATGGTACCAACGCTAGATGTGGGTGGGAGGTGAGGCAGCGGCATTTTGTGGTGCTTGTCATTTTTACTTGACAATTGTTTGGGTTTTAGAAACTCTTGGCATTGGGTTATAACACCCCACCCACACTCCATCTTGGTAACCACCACTTGCCCTCCCTAGAAAAGGTCCTGCCAACACTGAGATGAGGCAAGGCCACACTCAGCAGCCCTGGCTGGCTCCTGCTCTGGCACTTGAAGGGCTTTCTCTTGCATCTGGTCAGACCTGCAACTTCCTGTGGCCCTCAGAATCAAGTACTTATGAGGGGGTTCAGGGGTCAGAATGCTGCTTCCCCAGAGACAGGCAATAGGGATTAAAAACTCCCTTTTGCTTTTAATAAGCATACTGAATGCTGAGATCTCCTTAGTCATGTGCACTGCTGTGGGAGTCCGTGGTGTGCACTAGACAGTGTGAACACATTTCTTCTGGCATTTGATAATGCATCAGCTCTCAAAGGAAATTCCCTTCAGCCCTTTTATTTCATCATCATACATGGCCATAAGCCAGCCCACCACATGAAACTCCTATGAGCAGGGCGAAAGAGAAAAAAGAAACCAGGCCCACTTTGCCCTATAAGCATGAGAAAGATCAGGGAAGAGGGACACAACAGGGCCCTGAGGGGTCGAATATCCCCATGAACAAGTCTCCCTGTATTTTGCCTCCATCTCAAATTTGAGAATTATCCATATTACTTGTTTAACTTCTCCTAAAAAAATTGTAATCACTGAGCAGCTGCTGTGTGCCAGTGTTTCTAATGCACAGAGTCACCTATGAGCAGGCACTATTGCCCTAACTTCACAGACATGGATACTAAGGCCCAGAGCCAGAGTAAGTGGTAAGAGACAGGACTCAAAGCCACGACTCTCGGCTTAGAAACCCGAGCCTTGTACACTGTCCAGTTTTATGCTACAAACCTCTGGCACAATAGAGGGATTCAGCCTTCCATATAGTTACTCTACTATAATGAGTGTCATTCCGAACAGAATGGGCAAGGACAAAATCTCTACTCCAATCTTTTTTTTTTTTTAAAGTACACTTGTCTTGGGAGGAGGAATGGGAAAGAGTAGAATTGTTCAAATGGAATTAGAAGGATGTGAAAAACTGAGTAAAAGACACTCCAAATCTTCTGGATTTATTAGTTTATTTAGATTATTATTGAATTTGCTGGTACCCCAAAACATGCTTAGGGTTAATCTTTAAAAATCTGCATTCAGAAACATGGCCTCCGAATGCAATTAATGGAATGAAAACTTCTAACTTATCATTAAAAATTCTCAATTTGCTTCAAAGACATATTATTTTAGACCAATTTGATATATAGGCGTTTGAAATTATAGAATTTATAAAACAAGGCATTAAGTCTGGAATCTGGAATTTTTCCAATAGAACACACCTGCATTGGATGATTATACCCACATTAAAGTGTGATATTGCAGCCGCTGCTCCAGCAGTCAACCTTGTAAAGAGTCAGAATAGATGGAATCATAAGAAACAGTGCTAAGAGCTACTATAGTCAGAGACCCTCACAAGTTTGATGAAAGGCAAGGAAAAGAGGAAGAGAAGGAAGGGAGCTCCCGTTGGAACGGAGATGCCAGGGTCAAGAGAGGACGGCTTAACTTTCTGAGCTATGCCCTCCCATGGGCCAGGCCAGGTCAGTTTTTGCCAAATGTTTTCAACCCAGTGAATGGACGACTGGCCTTTTCCGTTCCAGCCTGTGGGAATGTGCCTCTGATTTTATAACTGAAGTTAGTAGAACAATGGGATTTGCTTTTTGAAAATTTGCTTTTCACACACTAGTGCTGCAAACACCTATTTCTACTGGTTTGCCAGTGGAGCTCCTAAAATCGATTTTTTTTTTAAACACTGAATTTTTGGTAAATAACACGTCCAACCTCTCCCTATAACTGGAACCAAGGTTGACACACCTTTCCTTGCCTCGTTCGTCATTCGTAGCAGAGCCACCGCTCCCAGCCTGACAATGGCCCGGAACAGTGCACAGTCACCGGGGGCTCATATTAAAATCCTGATTCCAATTCAGTGGGTCCGGAGGGAGACCTGAGATTCTGCATTCTGACTGCTCCCAGCCGATGGCTTCTGGTCCATGACCACATTTAGAGTAGGAAGGACCTGGAAAGCTTTGTTCATTTCAATTAGATATTTATTTGCTTCTAAGTGCTGAATTCTGTGCTAGGCTTTGGGAATACTAAGATGCACGGGAAACAATCACTTTCCCCAGAGAACTCACCATTTAATAGAGGAAGCAGATACATAACTATCTAGCTATGATATACACACCATCCTTACAATAAGAATAAAGTCCTCCAGAAATCAAAGAAGAGAGTGAAATAAAATGATAACTTATAATCAATGTACAAATACTTCGATCTCTTTGGATTTCCCTTTCTTTTTTCCCTGTGCATGCTCCATCAGGAAAAACAGACCTATGACATGGAACCCAGATCAGATCCCCCTTAAACTGATATTCCCAAAAGGCCAAGTTTTAGACAAGGTGCATATAAGCAGATACTTTCAAAATGATAATTTTCAAAAAAGGTAAAATCACAATTCTCATGCAAATACAAATTAATGCACGTCAAATATTTTAGCCAAGTAACACTGTTCAAAGAGCATTTGAGAACCTATGTATATACAGGCAACACTGGGATGAGATTGCTGGGTCAGATACAAAACTGGTTAACGTCAAATAGGCCCATAAACTGTAAACTTTTAGGTTATTTGTTCTTTTGGACAGAAATTACTTGTACCTCTAGCAGATGAAAACCTACACATTAGCAGCTGCTTCTCTAGAGCTGTAACATAGCCCAGACCATAGACAGCCAACCCAGCTCTGAAAGAATTCATGGTATTTTCTTTTTCTTATTTTCAAGTTTCAGATACATTTTCTGATTGTACACTCAGCCCCTAGCCCCTCAAAAATTATCACGAGGAGGAAGAAGACCCCTCCTTACCTCAATCACCTCTAAAGATGCTCGAGGATCTGAAGCTTCCTTTAGTTTATCTGATTGGATTTCATTCCCAGATGAAATGATCTACAATGATAATACTTGTCATTCACTGAGGTACTAAACTATGTATTTGAGTTACAGTACCTCTCTAATTTTCACAACAGCTCTTAAAGTAGTAGAACTATCCCTATTTAACAGTTGGAGAAATAGTCTCAGGGAGGTTAGATGATTTGCTCGAAGACACTCAACTAATGGCAGAACCAGGGTTCAAACACAAACATATTGTTACAAAAACAATAAATACTTAGGAAACAAATGTGAGGCTATAATGCTCGATAAGAATAGGTTGGCTTTGGGACCAACGTGACCTTAAAGTTTTTTTTACAATGCTTAAAATTTCCAGCATTAAAGTTAATCCTTTGGGTAAAGGCATTGTCTTCAGAACTCATGTCAAAAATCAAATAATACTTGATAGAAAATGAATGGGGGAGTGTGGAGAAAGCAGTGCCCTAGGGGACAGATACTGTGGCATTCTGCCCCAGAGGGAACTGGTATATCAGACTCCAGGACCTGGAACAGCAGAAGCCTTAACAGGACTGGGTTAAAATCCCAGGTGATTTTAATGTGAAGTCAGGGTAAGAACTAGTGATCTGGGACAAGAGGTTTTCAGAATGAATGACCAGGAGAGGTTGTTAAAAATTGGTAATTTCTGGGCTCCATCCCAGAGTTTCTGATTCAGTAAGTCAGGATGGGGTCTGGGAAGATGCATTTTTAACAAGTGTCTAAGGGAAGTCTAATAACACAAGTGACCGTTCAGATGGTGGTCCCTTGTCTGCCTGGCCCGTGCAGCTCTGCTGTGATAGAGGCTGCCTTTTCTCTCTCCAATCTGCCCCATCCAGCATTTGATCATTATTTATGCCTTCTTTACCGACTCTATGCAAACTTAAGAGTTATTCAAATCATCCAGGAATCTCGCTAAAACATAGATTTTGCTGCAGCAGGTCTGGGGTGGGGCCTAAGACTCTGCATTTCTAGTAAATTCGCTGGGGATGCAGATGCTGCTGGTCCTTGACCACACTTTGAGCAGCAAGGTTCTCCATGATTGATTCTTCACTTTGGCTGATCATTAGAATCATCTACAGAGATTGTATTAGTTTCCTATGGCTTCTCAAACAAATTACCACAAACTTGCCAGCTTAAAACAACATGAATTTATTCTCTTATCATTCTGGAGGGCAGAAGCCCAAAGTCAGTTTCACTGGATCAAAATGCAATTGTCTGCAGGGCTGTGTTCCTCCTGGAGGCCCAAGGGGAAAACCTGTTTCCTTGTCTTTTCTAGCTTCTACAGGCTGTCCACATTCCTTGGCTTGTAGCCCCTTCCTCCACTTTCAAAGTCATTCCAATCTCTGTTTTCATTGTCATCTGGCCTTCTCTCTGCCTCTGACACTTCCTCTTACAAGGAAATTTGTGATTACATCAGATAATCCAGGATAATCTCCTCCTCTCAAAATCCTTAATTTAATCACACCCGCAAAGTCTGTTTTGCCATGCAAAATAACATTCACGGGTGCCAGGGAATAGTATGTGGACATCTTTTAGGGGTGGGGGGGCATTACTCAGCCTACCACAGAGGTTTTTAAATTTTACTTCTGAAGCTTGGGGCCCACAGTAAAGATGCTGATGTGGCTGGCCAACAGGCACATGAAAAGATGGTCAACATCACTAATTATTAGAGCATTGCAAATCAAAACTACAATGAGGTACTACCTCACACCTGTCAGAATGGCCATCGTTAAAAAAATCTACAAATAGCAAATGCTGGAGAGGGTATGGAGAAAAGGAAACCCTGCTACATTGTTGGTGGGAATGTACATTGGTGCAGCCACTATGGAAAACAGTATAAAGGTTCCTCAAAAAACTAAAAATACAGTTGCCATATGATCCAGCAATCCTACTCCTGGGCATACATCCAGACAAAACTCTAATTCAAAAAGATACATGCATGCCTATGTCATAGCAGCACTATTCACAATAGCCAAGACGCAGAAACAATCTAAATGTCCATCGACAGATGAATGGCTAAAGAAGATGTGGTACATATATACAAATGGAATATTACTCAGCCATAAAAAGGATGAAATAATGCCATTTGCAGCAACATGGACGGACCTAGAGATTATTATACTAAATCAAGTCACAAAGAGAAAGGCAAATACCATATGATACTGCTTATATGTAGAATCTAAAATATGACACAAATGAACTTATCTACAAAACAGAAACAGACTCACAGACATAGAGAACAGATTTGTGGTTGCTAAAGGGGAGGTGGGGAGGGAGAGGGATGCACTGGGATTTTAGGATTAGCACATGCAAACTATTACATATAGAATGGATAACAACAAGGTCCTACTGTATAGCACTGGAAACTATATTCAATATCCTGTGATAAACCATAACGGAAGAGTATGAAAAAGAATGTATATGTATAACTGAATCACTTTTCTCTACAGCACAAATTAATACAACATTATAAGTCAACTATACTTCAGTAAAATAAATTAAAAAAAAAAAAAGATTCTGATGTGTTTGCTTCAGGGATATGGTCGGGGCATAGACATTACTAAAAACTCCATGGTGGCGAAGGTGACACACAGGGGACTTAAGAAACACTGCTCCAGGTGGACCAGGGCACACTGGTGCTGCATCTCCCACCTCCATTTCCCACCAATTTCTCCCTGGATTTCCACTCAAAGACCCTGGCACACAAACCTGGGCCTTGCAGGAGAGGCAAGGAAGGCCTTTGCAACTAGCAATCTGGTTCCTGCCCTTTGTCCCGGGAAGTCAAAGACCAGGGCAGCAGGCATAGGGTTGACTTAGCACTTCTCCCTGAGCAGGCCTTGGATGTTGGTGAGCTTGATCTGGCATTTGCAGTATTCCCAGCCACTCCTCCACCCTTATAATTATATCCCAGATCTCACTCAGACTCCTTCAGCTAGGGTTTTAAAGCTAACCGCTTTCTTGAAGAAGCCAACTATTAAAACTTCATGGGCTTTTACAAAATATCAGTTGACAGAGGTATTATGAAAAACTGCCTGGTGTAATTAAATTACACTGCAATTGTCAACACCCATGAATCAAGCACACTGTGTGAAGTGATAGCCAGGACTGCACAGTCTGTTCCCTAGCTAGCTAACCAGGCCTGGGGCTTTCCTAATCCATCCCCAAAGCCTGGGGACCTTACCATCAGCTACGAGCTGCAAAGGCCAGCCACTTAACTAGAAGTTGACCAGCCCTGCTAGTGACTTCTGCTCTCATCTTCATCTCCTACAGGAATGCTGGCTTCCTACTACACCTTCCTGAAGGACTTCAGGAACAGCTGGACCAGGCCAGGTGTTCCATTTCTCCTTTATGACTCCGGCTACACTGATATAAACAAGCCTTGGTTTGCGACTCTCAGCATGACTACCTAAGTACCTGAGATGAGCATGGTCTTGGATGGCATCCTTGAGAATGTCCTGTCTCCTTGCTTCCTATTACCTCCAAACTTCTCCAAGAAAAGGTCTCCAGATGCTTCAAACCCCCCAATACTGCAAACTAACTTCACCATCTCTCTCCTCTGCTCCCTTGAATATCACCAATCCCATCCCTGTAGCAAAATCCAATGTTCTCTCAATCCTCACTCTCTTTAAACTCTTTTTGGTTTCATGCTGTTGACCTTTGCTCCTATTCTAAAGTTCAAATTTCATTCCCGGGTCTACATCACCTGGCTCCTGCCTACCCTTCTGTTTTTATCTCATGTCGCCTTCTTCCTCATTCTCCAGGCTCCAGTCACTCTGGCCATCTGCCATCACCTGCACCCTGCCAAGCTCTTTCCTATTTCAGTATCTTTGCCATGTTCTTCCCTCTGCCAGGAAGCTCGCCCAACTGCTCTTCCATAGCCAGGTTCCATGGCGAGCTGAAATGACACCTGCTGAAAGAGTTCTTCCCTAACCACCCTTCTGAAAGCACATGCCGTCCTCTCTTAATATCCTCTATCACAGCATCCAGCTTATTTCCTTCATCACTTGTATTATTTGTAATTACTGATGAGTTTCTTTGCTTACTTGATTCATCTGTCTTTGCCAGTGGATGGTAATCTCCATGAAGATAAGGACCATGTCTGTCTTGTTTATCAGTGAATCTCCAGCAACAGGAGCTGAATACATAAACTTTTGACTAATCCATCCTGTATCACTTCTCATCCCTTGGCTCTGAAGTGTGCTTGCACTGAACTAACTTCTTTTCCTTCATCTGTCTCCTCCACCACTTCTTAAGAGTTATCCTCGGCCCTCATGTCTTCTCAGGAACTTGGTTAGTTCATGAACAACCTCTCCTTCAGATCTAAGAGCTACATCTCCATCCCACTCTTCCCTAGAGCCTGCCATCCACCTTTGATGCCTGTCTTCTATTTTGTTGTGTTTGCTAGACATTTCTATCAAGATGGTCTGCTTCTCCCCTAAACCAGCCTTTTCTCTTGACTTCCTTATTTCTCTTGATGCTATCTCCACCTCTTTGATCATTTAGGCTTGGAATCTCAGCATCATTTTTGACTCTTATCCTCTCCCTTCAATCAGATTAAGAGCTACACAGTAACTATCCATTTGCTTCTGCCACCGCTCTTGTTCGGACCCACACAACCTCTTCCCTGGACTACAGAAATCACCTCTTAACTGATTCCCAAGGTCAGCTTCTCCCCGCTGTGATTCATCCTTCTGTCACTAGACTGACATTGATTCAGCTTCATTGTATTATGTCAGGGCCCAAACACCTTCAGTGTCTCCCTACTGACTACAAGGTAAAGTCCAAATTCCTTAACCTGACAATCAGGCCCCAAGTTACCTTTCTTTTTGGCTCTCTATTACCACCCAATCTGCAGTTTCCATGTTCTAATCAAACAATATATCTTCCTATTCCTTGTTTTCTGAGCTCTCTCACTTCTGATTCTTTGCTTCTGCCATTTTTGCCACCTGAAATGCCCTCCTCCATCTTCACCTGACAGACTATTTCAAGGGCTACCTCCAAGGCTACCTTGTCAGTATTTTTTTTTTTCTGATTCTGTCCAACAAGAGTGAATTCTTCCTCATCCTGAATGGTCTGTCTACTTCTTATGACACTTTTCTTTGAATTTTAGTATTTGTATACTTGTGTCCTTTTCAGACTATATTTAAGTTCTATGAGAATGAAAAAGAAAAACTTGTCTTAACCATCACTACTCTCCTGATGTGCATACACACATATATACACACACATGCACAAAGGCATGTTAAGAGTCCTGAATAAAGACTACAAATAATGACTATGCTCAAGGTAGTCTATAGAGAACTCATTGTCACCCATGAAAGGATGAAACACGTTTACATTACTCAGACGCCAGAGTAATGCTGTGGCTTATTCTCTGTAGAGCTTAGACTTTAATCCTAAACTAAACTAAAACAACCCATGTGATTATCCTCCCAGCTGTGATTTTACTACATCCTCCTGCCTGAACTCATGGAAAGAAATCAGTCTAGATCTAGGAGAAACCATGCCGTTTGCCCGAAAGCCTGTATGCAGAGCCATCAGTACTGACCCAGTGAGGTTGTACAGGCAGGTGTTTCTGCAACATGACATGGAGTGTTTGCCAAAGGAAGCTGAGGACTTTTCACCAGCAAAAAATGGTTCTCTCACCTCTGAGTCCATGTGGCACTTTTTATCATTCATCTTTAGGAAACCTAGTCAGGCAATGTATCAAGTAACCACTGTAAGTCCCCAGTGGTTAGCACTCAACCTGACACACAGTGGCAGGTGAACTTCTCTATTCCCCTCACACCTGGGAAAGCCTATACATTCTAACACTAGGAAGATGTATCTTCTTCCCTACTAGTGACACCTCACAGGATACCTCCAACCACTCCTGCCCACCCAGAAGCTTTGTCCAGGAACATCATAAGTCTCCTGCTTATGACGCATCATAAGGTGCATCTCCAGCATCATAAGTCTGCTCCACCAAAAAAGTCCCCCTCAACCTAGAGCTCCATGTGGGAGTGGTGAAAAAAGAAAGATTTAAAATCAAAGGGACCTAGTGTTACATCCCAGCTCTGTGACCTTAGGCCTGTGTTGTCCAGTATGGCAGGCACCAGCCCCATGTGGCTATTTAAATCTAAATTAAATAAAATTAGAAAACATTAAAAATTTAGTTCCTCAGTAACACTGGCCACAATTTAGGTGTCCAGTAGCCACGTGGGGCTAGTGGTTTCCATACTGGACAGTGCAGAGATAAAATGTTCCCAACACAGCTGAAAGTTCTATTGGACAGCACTGCTGTAGACAAGTCACTTAACCTCTTTGAAGCCTCAATTTACTCATTAGTGAACAGCAAGTCAGTTGGACTAGATGGTACCTAAGGTTCTTTCCTCCTCTGAAAATTTTGGAAAGTGGAGAATCTATGCCTGTTCCCGTTAGACCTCTAGAACATGACTGGTTTACTAGTCATTAGAATAGAAAATGGCCTGAGAAAAAGGACTACAGAAGTTTAACCACTCAATAAGCTCAGGAAAGGGAGGAAGTTGGCTTTGGCACAGTGCCATGCAGGTTCTGGCTGTGCTAAAGACACATCTGCCCCTTCCCTGCAGCTATACTCCCCTCTCAAACCTTTCCCCAGCTTCAGAAAAAATATTCAGCTCTTTGAGCCTGCTCTCTGCTAGGAGACAGCTGGCTAATATGATCAACTAAATACCATTTCATTTTAGCATTGATGCCTAAAGGGTCCAACATCACAGCTCAGCCTGCTGTAGGGCAAGAGCACAAGGCAGGATTTAGCAGAGCTCAGAGCTAGCCCCTGACCTGTCACTGCCTGGAACCTTTGGCAAGTCACCTGCTGGGGCACAGTTTCCTCATGTGTAACATGATGTAAGTCTTGGACTCCAAGGACATCTCTGACTCCAAGATTCTAGATTGTAGCATTAGGTTTTCCAAACCAACAACAGGCCTGTGGGGAAGTTGCATTTTCAAGGTAGAAGAAGAAGTTTGCATTGGCCTTTGGAGGGACTGACTAGACTGTCCCTGGAGAGATGGGGAGGGTCTCGTGGAAGAGGGGCATTGCCCTCCTCGAAGCCTTAGGCTAGGTAGCACAGAACAATCTTCCCTGTTCTGACTGAGTTCCCTCCTGGTGGTGAGTCACATGGCAGAAAAGGCGTGCCGGTACCTGCCTGCCATGTCTGGGAAATGCAATTCCTTATATGGCATTTGTTTTCCTGACAGGTGATATGTTCCTGGACATAAGCTCATTTTAAGTCGGTTCTTCAGGTGACTTGCGGACAATGTTTGTTTTGTTTTGTTTCACAAAATATTGCCTCAAAGGTTACAGCCTTTTCACTGGGAAGTTTCTGGACACATCCAGCTGCCACAGCTTCTAATGCCATAGAAATCACTCAGATTGAGGGACCAAAGCTAGGGTCACAAAGTCCCCTTCCCCTCCCACAAATATCCCCATGTTTTCTGAGAAGAGGGCATCATCAAGAGCAGGAGGGTAGACAACCAAAGCCCTACTGTAGCCAATGACTTAGCATTCTGTGGCCAGGGTTGTGTGGATACAGAGCCTCACATGTGGTCTTCCCACCCTTACGTCCCTCTTCTCACGGCACATGGGCTGCTGCAGTGCAGAAAGACTTGGCATCTCCATGCTGGGTGAGCAAATACAAAGATTGGATGGCATCCTGGTAGGGAGACTGGGGTAAGCATGGCCCTGGATCATGAGGGCAGTTCACTCTGCCACGGACCATACACCAGGCCTTCTGCCTGCATGCCCCCCAGCAGAGAATACTAGCCTATGTCAACTGAAGTCCAAGATGCTCCAGCCCCTGGTAATAAAGACTGTTAACCTGCTTGCCTGATCCTGGAGTTTCCCCATACCCTGTGTGAGGGCCAGTTATATGTCAGGGCCATGATATGTGCCTTCCCACATTGTCTCTAAGCCTTACAACCACCCTGCAAGGTAGGTATTATTATCTTCCCTACTTTACAGAAGAGGAGAGTGAGGGTCAATGACTGACCCAAGGCTACCAAGCAGGCAGGTGGCTGAGCTGGGACTACAGCCAATTCTGGGAGGCTTCAATACCCACACTCTGGTTCCCCAAAGACTGAAGTCCTCCTAATAATGGATGAGTTTAAGGGGCAGTGATTGAGAAGTCTGAGGAAAAGCCTTAAGAGACGGTATATATTAATTTCTTAGCCGCTGTAAAAAATTACCACAAACTTAGTGGCTTAAAACAACACACATTGGGACTTCCCTGGTGGCACAGTGGTTAAGAATCCGCCTGCCAATTCAGGGGACACAGGTTCAAGCCCTGGTCTGGGAAGATCCCACATGCCTCAGAGCAAGGAAGCCTGTGTGCAGCTACTGAGCCTGCGCTCTAGAGCCCACGAGCCACAACTACTGAGCCCGCATGCCACAACTACTGAAGCCCACGCGCCTAAAGCCCATGCTCCACAACAAGAGAAGCCACCGCAATGAGAAGCCTGCACAGTGCAACAAAGAGTAGACCCCGCTCGCCACAACTAGAGAAAGCCCGTGTGCAGCAACAAAGACCCAACACGACAAAAAAAATTAATTAATTAATTTTTAAAACCCCACATATTTATTCCTTTAGAGTTCTGGAAGCCAGACGTCTGAAATCAATTTCACTCGGCTAAGGTCAAGGTGTCAGCAGAGCTGGTTCCTTCTGGCGGTTCTAGGGAAGAATCCATTTCCTTGCCTTTTCTAGTTTCTAAAGACCACCTTCATTCTTTCTTCGCATCATGCCAACCTCTTGCTTCAGTCCTCAACATCTCCTACGTCCTCCTTTGACCTTCTTGACTTCCTCTGATAAGCACCCTTGTGATTATTACATTAAGGGGGCACTCAAGTAATCCAGGATAATCTCCCCCTCTCAAAGTCCTTAACTTAATCACACTTCCAAAGTCTCTTCTGCCAGATAAGGGAACCTATTCACAGGTTCCAGGGATCAGGACATTGCGAGGGGGAGACATTTATTCACTAACACAGAGGATTTCTCACTTCCCTTGAGAACTTGGAATAGCTCTGAGAAGTATGTTTGGGTTTCCTCCTTTACCTCTTCTCAGCTCTTCTCTCCTCCCCTTGGATACAAAGCAGGTCTGCAGAGATCCCAGGGGTCATGAAGGGGTAAGAGGAGAAGACCCCAGCTTAGAGGCTCTGGGCACATGCAGCCACGTCTCTCCTTGCCCCTTCATACCACATCTCCCCCGTGGCGGTGGTGGTAGGAGAGTGAAAGGACAATGTTATCATGTAGCTGGTGGCCAGAGGGTTGCTACATTGGCTTTGTCGACCTGGCGAGGCTTCTCACATGGAGGAGTCCCCCATTCTTTCCAAACTGCCTCCCACCCTGACACTCCTGCCGGGAAAAGAGCACCTATTTGCTTTAACTACTTAGTGCCCCACTGTACTTGGACAGTGTCCTGTGTCCCTTCATGATCTACACAAAGCCCTGCAAGATGAAATTCCTGCACATATTTCCCACCTCAATTCATGCCACTCCCCTCATGTGTTCTAGCCACATTGATATGGTTGACAAAAGGGAATGTTTGTGGTTTCAGCAGAACCTTTTTAATTTTTTTCCCTGGTACTGTGTGATGTCTGCAGTGGCTCAAGCAGTAAACTTATGTTAGAGTCAGGGTTTCTACAATGCACAGGCTTTCTTTGAAAACACAGACCAGCCCCCTTACAGAGTTTATATATATATATATATATATATATATATATATATATATATATAATCTATACGCTAATATATAAGCTAGTATCTTTAGGTCACTCAATGTTGCAGCTGGAGACCATTAGAACGGCTTCTTCCTTCAAAGACTAATATATATTTTGCACAATTGCTTTTGCACCACTATCCAAAAAACTGTGTGTGGTCAGAGGGTGGTTAATATTATCTTCACTTTGTAGATGGGAAGACAGTCTCACAAAAGAAAGTCAAATGACTTTTAAACGATAGTCCCAAGACAGAACTCAGTCTTTCTGATTCAGAGTAGACTACTTACTCCTCTCTCTGTGTGTGAGTCTTAGGGCCTTGAAGATAAATTGGTAAGGTACCTTGTAAAGGAAGAAAGCAAACAGAGAGGTCTGTAAAATGACGAGTAGCACAAATTGCCCGCTGTGAACTGGATGCTAATTGAACACAATTTAAAAAATATATCACTGCAGGGCTTAGCCTGGCTGAAGGAGGTAAAATGTCAGAGGGTGAGCGCTTCCGGGGAACTCCAGCCCACCTGGCTTACTGCTTTCTGCGCACATGTGCTCTGTACCCTTCACCCCCTTCCAGGCACTTTACCTGCTTGCCCCTCCAACTCCACACTCTGATCCAGAGGTCAGGAGGCAACAGCTGAGGCCCCTGGAAGATGGGAAGGGCAGAAAGGTACCTGAAACATCTCCTCTCCATCCCCCACCCAGTCCTCACAGCCCTTCTGCAAGTACTTGATTAACCTTGCCCAGGTAGTCTCTGGATTTTCAGTAAACTTGGGCCAGTAGCTGAATGCTATGTTTTCTGTCTGTGCTTTTCCTTGTTTCTAATGCCTAGATCATAGACGGGAGAATGGGCGCTGCTCTCTGATAGATGGGCTCCAACCCTCCCATCATCTTGGGCCGGTCAAAAATTTTCTGAGCCTTAGTTTTCTCATCTGAACAACTGAAATAATGATGGTACCCACGTTTCAGGGCTCATAAAGAGGATGAGTTAAGATAATGTGTAATTCAGAGTAGTTTCTCAATAAAGTAGAGGTATCATTGAGTTCATTATGCCTGCCATCTCAAATATAGTAATGCTCACTAGATATCTGTTCAATAATTGAATGAATGATACATAAAGTCAAGATAAATCATGGCATCCACGTTGCACACATGAACCAGAGCTCTGGAACTCAAGTCCTGGCATACTACTCTCCCTTCTCAGGGAGAATTTTAATCCTCAGGACCCACATATAATGGTCATTGCAGGGCAAATGTGGATTGGCAGTAATGACTCATTAAGCCTCTGCCCTTGTGTATGGCACAGGCTGGACTTTAGGGAAAGATCACAGAACACAGTGTTCTCCTAAATTTCTTGCCCTGAAAACCATATCTCCAACTCAGCTCCTGACATTTACTGAGTTGTGTGGGAGCACTTGCTGTACACAGGGAAAAACTCTGAGCAGGAAAAGGAACCCTGTGGGGAGCTAAGAAACATGCGAGCATCCTTACAGGAAATCAATTACCTCTCCTAGCAATGTCAACAATCATTCCATGCAGTACCCCAATTCAGAGATAAGGACTCATGCTGGTTTGCGTTAGACAGAACCTAAGGGAATAATAATAATACCACCTTTCAGGGATCATAGAGAGCACTCACTACGTTAATATGAAATACAGGGTAGGTGATGATGAGAAATGGTGAAGGCAGCTTTCTCAGTGCAAAGCAGTATGATGCTGTGGAAAGAGCAGTGGCCCAGGAGTTAGAATGCCTGGCCTGCAGTTCTAACTCCACCACTAACCAGCTGGGTCTCCTTGACACACCATAACCTCTCTGGGCTTCAGCTTCCTCATCTGTGAAATGAAAGACTTAGTATAGATCATGGGGTAAAGTGAGGACCCCATGATCTATACAACATCATTATTTAAATCAGATAACTGTTTATTCATTGAAAAACTTACAAGAAAGCTCCACCTAGATTACTCGTATGGTAAGCAGAATTCTAAGATGGGCCCCAAGATTCCCAGTCCCAGTGTACACACACTTTCTCCTAGTTACTCAATCAGACACTAACCTGAGTACTGCTGTGGAGGAATTTTGGAAATGTATTTAAGATTCCAAATCCACTGAACTCAAGATAGGGATATTATCTGGGTGGGCCTGACCTAATCGTATGAGCCCTTTAAGAGTGAGTTTTTTCTGGCTGATGGTCAAAGATGACAGCAGAGATTTGAAGCACAAAAAAGATTCCACACATAATTGATGGCTTGAAGATGAAGACGACTACCTTCTTCAAGGAATGTAGGTGGTCTCTAGGAGCCAAGAGCAGCCCCTCTAACAGCCAGCAAGGAAACAGGGACTTCGATCCTATGACTACAACGGGAGTGAACTTGGAGGTGGACTTTTCCCCAGAGCCTCTGGATGAGAACTCAGCCCAACCAACACCCAGAGTCCAGCCCTGAGCAGAGAACTCAGTCATGCTATGCCAGACTTCTGACCTACAGAACTGTGAGCTACTAAAATAGATGACATTTTAAGCTGCTAAATTTATGGTGATTTGTTACGCACCACAGAATACCAATACACTCCCCTCATCCTATGGTGACTGGCAAGGACCTCCGCAGAACACCATCTTCTGAGGAGCCCTTTGGAGACCTCAGAACTGGATTGTCCTGCCATCCCTCTTGGCTCCAAGTTCCTATATTTCCCCATTCTACTTCTCTGAGAGCACCTATATGAAAATCATATTTGAAGCTATGAGCTATAGGAAGTCTTCATATTTTTTGGTCTAGTGACCTAGGGACTGTAAAAAAAAGAAGTGAGAACTGCTAAGCAATAACTGTGTAAACACGGAGCAGGGAAATAAACATTTTCAGGTTTTGAGTAGTCTGATGAAATTGAAAACTTATTGGTACTCAGTAGAAGCAAGTTATGTATTACACCTGGGCAGGCAGCTGACTGGATGAGGTAGTTTACCTTCCTCCTAGAGCTCTGAGACTTGTCAGAGTCTCGCTTGTTCTTCTGGTCACCGAACGAGGAAGTTATAGCGAAGGTATTACATTCAGAGCAGCCAGCCCACCTAGGCCACTCACAACAAGTAAAGAACGAGAAGAACTTGGCCTAGGAAACTGGTGGAGTCCATCTGTATCCGTTGGGTTGTTCCCTTTGAATGTTCTCTGACGCAAAGGAGGAAATTCACGAGTGACTCTAAATCTCACCAGTGTTCCAATGAAAACAGGAATATTGCCTGTGGAAACACTTCCTGACTCGGAAAAACAGTTATGACCTCTAAGACCCTAGTTATCCCCATCATGTCCCCATGCTCCCTTGGTGAAATTCCTTTTTCAATACGGAGAGATCGCATAACAGAGTCTTAGCGCTGCACTTATTTGCTGTATGTCTTAGGTAAGTTGCACAACTTCTTTGAGCCTCTGTTTCCTTATCCACAGGGGTTAATAAGCGTGCCTTACTAAATAATAGTGCTTACTTCATAGAGTTCTGTTGAAAATTACACAAGATACTGTACACAAAAGATCTCGTACAATACTTATTAACGATCAATATAGTAGTAGTAGTTATATTTTTATTATCATTTGTCCTTAACAGTTTCCAAATGTAAGCTCTATTGGAATTATTTCTTCCCTTCTGGGGAAACTTAAAAATCCTGCCTCTGGCCTGGTACTTATTCCTGCAGAATTCATGGAGTACCTATATTATGGCCAGGGCTCTCCTAGTAACCAATGCCAACGACCTGCAAGAAATAACCTTTATTCTCTAGAGATTATATTTTTATATCAAAAAGATATTTAGATAATATAAGCATAATGGGATAAGTTAAAGTCCGTAACAAACTACAAATTGCTATGCAATCTTTAGTATCATTATTATTATTGATATTATTATCATTGTTTGTACTATGAGCATCAACAGAGTAACCACAGGATTAGATGTTGAATAAGTATTCTTAGAACTTAGAACGGGTAAAGTTCAATGTGAACCTGTAGAGTCAGAAAGATCCTGTGTAGGGTGGGCAGGCAAGGATAGTGCCTGAATTGCTCCTTGGAGGGGTGGGCGGAATTGGGTAGACAGAGGGAAGAACAGCTCGATAAGATCCTTGAAGTTGAGACTGACCACAGTGTGATCAGGGTGACTGAGAGGTCTGGCATGTCAGAAACTGAAAGCTTTTGCTGGAGTATTGAAATTGAGAAGCTTCTGTAGGTAAAGGAGAGGTTGTTTTAGAAAGCTTGAGTATCACATTTGAATGATGGGGACTTAGCATTCAAACAGTCAATAGGAAACCATTTATGCTGTATAATAAATGGAGCATGGCAGGTGGGGATTAGCATTTGATGCCTAATCTCAGGACTAAACAGCAGTATGCAGGCTGGGTGCTCTGCAGGGAGGACTGGAGGCAAGAAGTTAGCAGGAAGCTGCTCTCAATTGCCTCCCTCCAGAAGTGAAGAGCTTTTCTAGGACCGCTCTTCTCAAACTACAGTGTCCACTCAACCCCCCTGGGGATTTTGTTAAAATGCAGATCGTGATTGAGTGTCTGCATAGAGTATCTCCCAGGTGATGCTGATGCAACTGGTCCAGTCTGTACTACAATTTGAGTAACAAGGACCTAGACTAAAAGAGTCACAGCAGAAATGGAGAGAAAGAGGTGCATGCATCAAAGGAAGATTTGGTAGAAGTCAGATGAAGTACTGATACGTGCTACAACATGGATGAAACTCCAAAGCAGCGTGCTCAATGAAAGAAGTCAGACACAAAAGAACACATACTGCATGATTCCATAATGTCCAGTAAAGGCAAATGTATAGAGACAGAAAGTAGATTAGTGGTTGCCTAGGGCAGCGTGGAAAAAGACGTGCCTGTACATGGGCATGGGGATTTTTCGGGGATGATAAAAATGTTCTAAAATTAGATAGTGGTGATAGTTCTGAAACTATATAAATATACTAAAATTAATTGAATTGTTTCTTAGAGTAGATGAAATTGATGGTGTACAAATAAAGCTATTAATTTTTTTTTAAGAAAGTTTCAGTAGAAGTTTGTGTTTGAAACATAGGAGATAAGAGACGGGAAACAATACAAGAAAAAGCTAGTATGTTACACCTGTGCCACAGATACGCCGGCCCTTGCTCCCTCTTGATCCCTCCACCTGCAAGCAGTGAGCCTGGAGGGACTGAGATCTGAGCTCAGAGCTACCCTAGGCATTTTAGACACATGCCAAACTAGAAAAAGCCCTTTTAGTAACTCAAATCCCAGCTTGGTTATAACTACCTTCACGGCAGGGTCAATCAGGTTAGTAATCTAAACAACGTATCAAGGGAAAAGATAGAAATCATTAGAAAATAGATAATGTAATAATATAAAGACTCATCCATTAAGTTTTAAATACTTATTCTCTATTCAGACCACAGTAATATCTCTCAGATTGAAAAACTATTTATCTTTAGGTTTCTGAGCACAAAATTGCACCTAGAAATCGCATTGCTTTTTACCACAATCTATCTGTATACAGCACTAGAACCTGAAGATTCTAGGTCAGTGTGCTTCCAGACCAGCAGCATCAGTACCATCTGAGAACTTGTTAGAGACACAACATCTTAGGCTCCACTCCAGACTTAAAGAATCAGAAACAGAGGGTGGAGCCCAGCAATCTAAGCCCTCCAGGTGATTATGTGCACGATAATGTTTAAGCAACACTGCTCTAGGTCATGCCCTATATGTATTTACCAGCCTCAGTTGGGAAATGATGTCAATTCAAAGACAAGAGCTACTGTGCTGTGAAGGCAGAAGTTATGATGGCAAATACAGAGCACAAGGGCAACCACTTGCATCTTCCCCATCTATGCCAATAACCACTAATTAATTACTGCATTTTTCACAATGAGCCTTAGTAGCAAGGGCTTTTAGTCAGTTTCCTATTTAGAAATCTGAGAGGAAACAACCTTACCAAAGTCCTGAACTAATGTGGAGTTGGGTAGAGAAGGCTGAAGTAGATTAGAAACTGTAACATGGAAGAATTTGGCAAAGAGTGAGAACCCAATACAGTATCACTGATTCCCCAAGGTTTTGGGTGGCATGGAGGAAATACAGAAGTTCCTATTCCCCAAGCTGAAGAACATATACTGAAAGACTGGTAGATCAAACATGGCCTGGAGTTCAAACAAATAAATCCACAAAGTGTCCATACTTTAAATCCAAAATTAATGGCAAAGTACCAGATGTTAACATGAGGTCCCAAAAGTCCAGGTGGGATCAGCCACATCTGATAGAAACCAATACACGTTGCCTGTGACCAGGTGGGATAAACACAACTCAGCAGAGGTCAGAGAGGATCCTGAGGACAGCTCAGTCCAAGGACCCCTCTCCCAACTGCCATGTTCAAGAAAAATAAGCTTCCCCCTACCAGAAGAGAAGGGAGGAAGGGGAGGTAGAAGGGGGTTTCCTTGAGGAAAGAAATATGGTCCTGATAGGGAGTTTGAACTCTGATATTACCTAGTATTTACTCAAAGAAGACAATTTTAAATTGGGAGATTGGGTCATCTTTGAGACTTGTGAGCTAGACAGCAATCTTAAAACAGTTACAGGAAATAAAGTTTAAATTTGGGGCAAGCATCTGATTTATAACTGTTCATAAAGCTTTCAAAATATATCGATTCAGATTTTTTTTATCCTTAGGTGAGTCCCTTCTGGTTCAGCTAAAACAAGTGGGGGTAGGAGGCAGAAGCAAAGGTTGGCCCAGCCTTGGAGAGTTGACTGGCTCCAGGTTGCAACACGAGGTGCCCTTGTCCCACTTCAGAATGCTTCCCCTTCAGCCCAAAATGTTTCGACAGTTAGTGCCATTTGTTCCAGTCACATCTCACAGCTGGTAACTGGAGAAGGTGAACATGTGCTTCCAATATTCACTTTTCGTAGACTCATTAGGTCAAAGATAGTCTGGCCAAACCCTCTCATTTTACAGATGAGGAAACCAAGGTCAAAGAAGCTAAACTAAATGACTCATGAGCTGTAGACAAGGCTGGACCTGGAATCCAAATTGCTCCACCTCCCTGTCCATTGCTCTTTCTAACACACCAAGCTGTTCATAAACCAGAAGTGATCAATTCCACACATGGTAGCCATATATCAAAACCCAAAGATTCAAAGCACCCATTTATGTTTGCTTCCCTTTTTCCTGCATTTGTTTTGAGAGATGTGAAGAGTTTCCTGATGAAAAGCTATTCTGAGAGAAGCAGAGATGAAGCCTTCATGATCTATGGATGCCAAAGTTAGCTTCTTCACAGTTGTACCAGCACATTTGAGGCTGTGTGGCAGCCAAGCTGTCTTTGGTGTTGTATTAAGAGGTGTAAGTGTCTAGAATTCTGCAATTCAAAAGGACCTTCTGGAATGGCAGCTGCCTCCTCTGAGTCTTTGAAGGACCACCCCGGTTTGACTGAAGGAGAACTTTGCATGTGTCATGGGGCATGAATTTCAAGGAGGGCCAGAATCCAAAGTCTTGACTGGTCCAGGAGAATGTCAACGCATCTCAGACGGGATTTGGTACACATCTTATTTCTTCCATCCCCTAAAGAATTTTGTCTTAATTGGTATGAGAAGTAACATGGAAATCAAAGCAACTACCTGGATAATTTGATCCAAACGCACGTGCTTGCTTTAAGTCTCCTGGAATGACTAGTAGTGAATTGACTCAACTGTGAGTGTTATCTGTTCCTGTGAAATACATCTCATGGGAGCTGTGCCTGGCTCAGGGTTCAGATTTGGAAGCCTACCTGCAACTCACATACAAAGTGACAAGAACCTTGCCAGTCACTCAGAACAAAGGATCTCCCAAACCCCTTCTTTGTCAGAGACACTGAGAGAACCATCTCCTTAAATTGCATTTGCAACACTGATTTTATTGTGGGTTGCTACTTTTATATGTTTTTAAAACTTTCTCTCCATGCATAGGGTCTCCTCCTCCATAATAATAGCTGGAAGAATAACAAACATGGATAATTTTCTCTTTTAATTCTTGGGATATGTGCCTGACTCCTACTGGCTCTAACATGAGGCAATCAAATAAATTCAATAAAGTTTACAGCAAGTCTTGCTTGTTATCTGCTATTAACTATTTAATTTATGATTATTTTTGACATAGAGACAATGTGTATCTAGCTGTGGTATAAACGGTGATTCTAAAGACATCTTTGCTATCAATTAACATGTTCCACCATTTCCAGAACTTGAAGAGTTGTACAATGTTATATCTGTCTAATGGTAAAGTCTGTAGGTATTTCAACATCAAAAGTTCCTCAGCAAATGGTAATACTGCCTTGCTGATGCCTAGCATTTCAATTTCAAATTCTCAGATTGGTCTAAATAAAACTTTCAAACCTTTCTCTCCCCTGACCTATATATTCCTCCTTGTTTTGTAGAAATGAGAAAAAAAATACACACATATGCAGATCTCATCTCCTTCCTTTGTCTCTCCTACTGCTTATGCCTTTACTCTACCCATGTAACGCTGGGTGAGCTAGTTGTCTTTACTCTCATCTTTCTCCAAGGCCTTGGAAGGCAGTTTGAGAAGGTTGATCTGGAGGTCACAGGGAGGCAAGCAGTATACATTTGCTCTAGAGGGCAGATTTCCTAGATACAAGTAACCTCATCTGCTCACTTGGATCATCCTTCCAAAAACACAGTCAAGGTTTTGGATGGGTATTGTGGAGCAGTTGTTAGCTCACAGCCACTAGCAGATGGGCTTCCTGGCACCTTTGTGCCTGGTGGGCTGAGTCCTTGGAAGAGATAGCACCATGAAAGAGAGAAGAGAGAAGAAAAACCATCCTAGGATATCAGCTCCGACCCCCCATGGTGAAGGGTTACATACCACCATCTGCACTGGTGGCAAATAAGCAGGTGCATTTTATATAAAAATACTTTCTACCAGATTTTTCATGGATGACATTATTTGCACAACTGAAGCTTTTAAAAAAATCTCGACTCTGAATGAGTTTTCACACGAGAACCATATACTTACAGAATTTAGAGCTAGGAAGGATCTTGCTCTTATCTAGCTGAGCACTCTCATTTTAGCAAAATGGAAACTAAGTCCCAAAAGTTTAAGTGGTTTCCCCAAGTTCCTAGACTAGAGGAGCCACGGTTAGAACTAACTGAGCCTTATAAGCATAATTCTTTAAAAAAAAACAAACAAAAACAAAACCCATTGTTTTAATTATTTGTAAAGCAATACATGTTGAGAGAGAGGCAGTATTTGATAGCACACAATAGAGGCAGTCTATCATAATGGTGTTAAAAGAAAAGACAACAGGCCCAAATGGAATTGCTTATGCTAAGCCCCACATCACCAAATCAAGACTTAATTATAGTTTCGGCTCCCCCAGAAATGGACTCTTAAACCAGTCAACCAGGAATCACCTGATCAGCACTAGCCAGGTACTCTGAGTGACAGAGCCCTTCTATCCCCTAAAGGAAAGTAACACTGCAATAACCAACTCACTTTTGCCGAGTATAACTTCCTTGTTCCTGCTTCCTTCTCTCATTCTGTACGGCTCTTTGGAGTTTTTGTCTGTCTGCTAGATTGGATGCTACCTGAAACATGAATCATTGAATAAAGCCAATAAGATCCTTTTACTGAAAAGCATCGATAGGCTTTGGGGTAAGCATACCTAATTTCAAGGCTCAGCTCTACTATGCTTTAACCATGTGTCCTTGGGGAACTTACCAGACCTCTCTTACCCTCAGTTTCCTCATCTGTAAACATTTGGCTAATAGTAGCATAGCAGACAGTTAGTAATGTAACCCATCCCTTCCTTATTTGTAACAGAATTCTGATCCTGATGACAAGAGGGGACAATTCCTACTGTCCATAAGGAAGCCTGGGGCAATTCTGATGCATATCAATGCAAATTCCTTATAAATACTTTTAGTGGTAGCAATGTCTGGATGGGGGCTTGAAAATGTTTTTTCTCTGGCTCAAATCTGCTCTCACAACCCGATTTTTTTAAGTTCTCTACCTTCTTTCTCCATATGCTCCAGGGAAGCAACGAAGTTTGAAGGCAATGAAGCCAACCATGGTGGTCCCTTTCTCCTCTCAATGGATGGTTGGCGTAGGCGTGGGCATGTGAAGCAATTGTGTGTACTGTCTTGGGAAGTGTGAGGCTTCTGGGAAAGGTTTACAACAAGAGATACATTGGGAAAGAGACAGGATGTTGCCACTTGTGGATGTGATAGGCAGTCATCTTGGGGCTATGAGGGGAGCTTGCTTAAGGACCACCTGCCATGCTGACAATGGCAGAGCAAAAAGACTGAAATACCAGATCCTGAGGTTTCTGAGTTTATCATCCATGGAGCCATTCTACCATGGAATTTCTTATAATCTAAGGTAATAAAGCTCTGTTGTTTAAGCCAGTCTTGTGTTCCTTATAGCTGAATGCATCCCAACTAGAACAGTAGTTCTTATAAGGTTATTCTGAATAGTAAATGATAAATGCAGTATGGGAACTAGCATATGATCAAGCACAAAGAAAGAAATATTACTTGTCACTATTGTGGTAGTTATTTTTATAGGAGAATATGAAGTGAAAATAAATATCTCCCACACTTCCTCATCCTATTCTCTAGTAATAAAAACTTAATAATGTCTTATGTATCCTTACATCAATTTTCTTTTTTTTGTGGTATGCGGGCCTCTCACTGTTGTGGTCTCCGGACACGCAGGCTCAGCGGCCATGGCTCACGGGCCCAGCCGCTCCGCGGCATGTGGGATCTTCCCAGACCGGGGCACGAACCCGTGTCCCCTGCATCGGCAGGCGGGCTCTCAACCACTGCACCACCAGGGAAGCCCCTTACATCAATTTTAAAAAACAAAAATAAAACACTACGTATACTGTTTTTTCAATTTCAAGAGTTTTCCTAAAAGATACGTTGATGCCCAAAGTAACTTGCTAACCCAGCTGGAAGTTACCTTTAATCCCCAAGAGTGTGTTTCACTGAATAATCTTCCAAAGATTTGGAAATATTGCCTTCTAGCTAAAAACATTCGGTTTTTCAAAAGTTTCCTTTTAAATGTAGAAAAAAAGAAAATTCTTAGAAATGGCAAAGGACATAAAGAACCAGCACAGACTGCCCTTGCGCACATTAAGGGCTAGTTCCTAAGAGCCATGGCCTGACACCCTGACAGGAGATTTTTGTTGGAACCGAGTTTTACAGTATCTGTGGAAGTAGAGCGGCAGTTACGCTATGGGACTGTGTCAATGACTGGATCTGTTTCCAAGGGCATGTCATGCTAAGTCAAAAGACCATCCAGACACATCCTGCAGCTCTTGTCCTCTAAGGACCATATACTGTTCCCTGTGGTAACCACATGGACCACAGAAATTCAACCGAAGTTCAGGAGACCCAAGAGGAAATCACCAAGCAAAGTGGGTGAGAAGAGGCTGAATGTCAGCCAAAATCTCCTCCAGAAATGATGGGCAGTCAGGGAGCATTTCTGACTGATGAATGAGATGCAGAACAACGAGGATCCAAGATCTTTTCAGATCTCTTTCTTCCCTTGGAATTTGTAATAACTATTCCTTCTGAGCTCTATGGGCCACGGAAGCATAAAAATGCTTATCCACTGACAGGAGTAACGGAAGTGATTAAAAATTCCCCAAAAGTTCAGACCTGTCCAGAAACTTCCTGTTTCTAAAATATGGTTGGGGAAGCACTTCTTGACACTTTAATTGGGGGAAAATCTGTTATTTGGGTAGAAACGTGGTGTAGTGTGACTTTGGAGTTAAGCCAAAGGTTCTCACCCCAGCTGCATTTTAGAATCATACAAGAAGGTTTGTTTAAATGCTGACACCAGAACCCTACCCCAGGCTACCAATTAAATCAGGATCTGTGGGACTGGGGTTTAGGCATATGTAAGTAGGTAGGTATTTAAGCATGTGTACATGAGTTTTCTAAGTTTCCCAACTGAGTCCAGGGGTGAGAATTTACTGAGTTAGGCCTGGAATTAAATCCTGGCTCCCCACCTTCTAAACTATGTGACCATAGACACATTATTTCCTCTCTAGGCCTCAGTTTCCTCATTTGTAAAGTGGGGATTACAATAGTATGATAGATTAAATAATGCATGTAAAGGACTTAGCCTAAAACTCGATAGGCCACATCAGGTTCATCCTCTCTATACGGGACTGTCACTGCATCCCCCTGCAGAGTGAGGTCTGCACTAGCAGAAAGAACCAGTAGGTGCAGCAAGTGCTGGGAGAGTTCATTAAGAAAAGAAAGCGCCACTTTCTCTTATCTGGCCCATCTGCTGAGCTTGTGAATTCCTGCAAGAAGGCAAGTGTCTTGAAATTGCCACTTAAAATGAGTGCATTAAAAAGGATTCCACAATGAGGCCAAAAAATCCTTCTCCACCTCTTCTCTCCACTGGCAGTCAAACGGGAAGATGATGAAAAGGCGACCACGCCCTACTGTGGACATTGGCCAACCTGTTACAAACGTTCATAGGCAGTAAACAACCATCGTGTTGACCCCGACACAAAAGATGCAGAAAAGCAAGGACCAGTATTCACCTGACACCAAGCATGACCAGTGAGGCTCCACTGAAAACAGGCCAGGATTTCCATAAGATTACAACTCTGTATGTTGTCGCCACCACTATACTTAGGATCCCTGGAGCTGGGGACTGTATTTTTAAACACTAGCTACCACTTATTGAATGCCTTCCAAGTACTAGGCGTGCATATATATATATAATTTATCTCATTTAATATTTATAATATTTAAGGGAGGCAATGCTATCCCCCACTGTGAAGAGGAGAAACCTAAGGCTTAGGAAGAGGAAAAACTTGCCAAATTCACGTAAATCAAGAGGATGACCAGATTTGAACCCAAGTCTGTGTCTGGCTCTAAAGATTCTATATCTCAGGCCTAAAAAACTGTCTGGCATATGGTACACCTTAATGTTTGATGAACGAAGCAAGTTGTTTTTTCCCAGAAGAAAAGCAAAAGAACTCAATGTCAGCATCAATATCATCTTCATAATCTCTACCAGCCTTCAGTGATTTCTTCTGAACCACAGTCAGGAATAAACCCACCTAAGGGCAGCAGAGGTCTCCCCAAGTTTGCTATGGATTTTTTTAATCAACCTGAAAAAAACTAGGCTTAGTGACTCATAATTTTGTTTGAAACATGAAGGTGAAACTAATACATGTGTACCTGTCTTATCTCCCCAACTTGACTGTAAGCCCCCGAAAACAGAATTAGGCATAATACATCATACATTATCCCATAAGCCTAAGAAGAAATACGTGTCATACTTGAGAAATGCTCAAGGGCTGTCTAAAATCCTACTGTGAACTCGGCCTCCTCTCAACATTTTTATCCATGTGGAATAAAATTAGAATGAACACTCAGGATAGACTAGAAGGGGAGAAGAAGTCACAAATGGCAGCATGAGGTGTGGATGTAAAAGGGCAGAGCAGCCCTTCCTGCCTCTAAGCTGTGATGGTGGTGGAAATCTTAATTAATTCCATGTCTAAATGTCTACTCATCTCTAGCACACCTCACAGACCCCGCACCTTCTCATTTGCTGTCTCCAAAAATACACCTTTGGTTAAGTAAGTTCTACAACAGTGGGAGGGACAGGAAAAGGAAGCAGGCTATAGTCCACGAACACAGACAAACTTGGAAGCATTGGATCACAGGAAATTTAAACTTAAAGCTCCTTAGAAAGTACAGAGTTAAGCCTCTCAGTTTCACAGACAAATGAACTAAGACATCACATCAAGAATTGATGGCCATACAACCAACTAGTGCCAAGGCGAGAACTTGAGCCCTGGCTCCTGGCTCCCAATCCTCTGCTGTTTTGACTTCCTTAGGCTGCCTCTTTAAAGAATCAGTAAGGGAAGAGCCTACAGCCTGCCTGGGAAAAGTCGGGAGGCTGCCCAGAAGTTGGGTTGGTGAGGGCAGTGCGGACAAAGAAGCCAAGCGCAGGCTTGCCTAAGATACTACACAAGTGGGTCCAGTCTGGCCCTCCTGGGGCCATGATTTCCCCTGCACACACAGTCAGAGCAAGGGCCATTCAACGGCTCACTTCAAGCAGAGGTATTTCTGACCATGTGACCTTGGCTTTGTTAGCTACTGCAAGGATGCAGTAAGCTGACCAATCACAGTCACGAAAACCTAAGAATTCAAGTTTTCAGAAATCAAAGGCCTCCTATTTCCATATAATCAGATCTAGAGAGAAAAGAATGGTTTTTGGATTCTGAACTTTTCAAATTGATCAGGAAAAGACATTTATGATGCCAACACACATGTAACTAGTCTTCTTTACAGCCTGATAGCAAGAAAAGGAAAAGAAGACCAGATTACTCATGTGAAAGTGTGAAATTAATAGCTTCATAAACCTGAAAAAAACAATAGCTGCACAGATTATCCAGAAGAAAAGGAAGGTTTTCTTCCTTAAGCCTCAAATACTTAAATCTTTTCGTTATGAAATCATGTTCAATTTAAATTTCTTACGTTGTCCCAGAATAGCCCTCCTTGGCAACCTGTGCCAATCTTGGATGAGTCTTACTTTAACAAATTTCTCTTATTAGCTAACACACGTCTCAAGCTAGTTCAAAGCCAACACTCTCCTCTCTCAAAGAGTGGATGGATAGTAGGTCCTCACCCTCTTCACAGGCACTGTTTCTCATGGTGTGCTGCCTTGCTGATGAGCCATCAGCCTTCTGATAAGCTAGGCCCGAAGGCACCTGAAAACCAAGCATGTGGCCAGAGATGGTTGGCCTGATTTGCTGCTGTAAGTGTGCCTAACTGCTGCTGTTTTGGAGGGGAATGAACATCCAAGATGAAGCCATTGTCAGTACCTGCCTGATCTTGAAAGATCTTGGCCAGCCATGTGTTCTCCTGTTTTTCCAGCAAGACCAGCTCTCATAAATGATCTTGTAATTTTATCTTCTGGCGCCACCGCTGTCAAACTTTGCAGCATGAATCCATTCATGTTGCAAGATCCGTAACACACCCAGTGAAGCTGGCATTGACCCCTGAACCAATCCATCACATGTGAACTTTATGCCTTGGCGTTCAGTTACAGCACACGCACTCAAATCAAATCCTTTTGGCATCTCTTCAGAATCATCCAGTGAAAAGTCAGCTTGTGCAGTGGTCACAAATACCCTAAAGGGGCCCTGTTCCTAGCCCACACAGACCATTCCTACTAGAGTGGAAAGGTAGGGACTGTCCCTCAAATCATGTTCACAGAGGTGTTCTTTAGTTGATAAGAAAGAGCCACATCTGGAAGGAGGGAAGCTGGTTCCTTTAGCTAATGGAATTTTTATAACCTCAAGAGAAGGTAGACTGTTATGGGTCTGAGACCAGACACTTTAAATACTAGACTTTTTCTGTACATACTTTCACTTATGTTCATTTTTGATAGGCACTTTTGTTGTGGTTTGAGTTTAAGCCATGATAAATGATGCTCCTTGTGTTTTTCTTCCCCAGATTACATCAATATTAGGCATTTACTATGTGTGGGGCTTTTTTTGCTCAGAGTTTTAAAAACAAAAATTTATCTTTTGGGATCAGACTCTTGGTCTTTCTAAGCAAGTGCTCTGTCTTTAATGGCACCTCCAAAGGGGCAAAGAGTGTGGGCAGGGAGGGGTGGGGCTGAGGGAAGGGAGGTAGTGCAGGATGACCTTAGAGACAGCATTCTCAGAGAAAGAGCTGGGAACTCAGGGTCTTCATTTCCCTTTAGAGAACCCTATGCTTTTATTGGCCTATCTTGTTTTTATTCAACAACCCTGGTGGTACCATTGATACTGAGCTCCTCCATGTGCCCTCACCTGCCTCTTTACTGTGCACAGAAATAAATGTCATAGGTTTTACAGTCCTATTCAAACTGCCACCAAGCACGGTATGCCTTGTACTGTCATTTATCTTTTGTATGGATGTCCTCCATCTCTGACTAGATTGGGGAGATGAACCAACATTCCCAGTTTCACAGAAGATAGTCCAGTTCTTCTACCTTTCTGAATACTTGTTCTGTAACTCAGAGCCCAGATGCCACTTTTTTTTTAATAGGTCTTTATTTGCGTATAATTGCTTCACGATACTGTGTTAGTTTATGTTGCACAACAAAGCAAATCATCCATATGCATATACGTGTCCCCACCTCCCCTCCCTCTTGAGCCTCCCTCCCCTCCTCCCTATCCCACCCCTCTAGGTCATTGCAAAGCACAGAGCCAATCTCCTTATGCTATGCAGCTGCTTCCCACCAGCCAACTATTCTACATTCAGTAGTGTGTATATGTCGATGCTACTCTCACTTGACTCCGGCTTCGCCCTCCCACCCCATGTCCTCAAGTCCATTCTCTATGTCTACCTCTTTATTCCTGCAACTAGACTCATTAGTACCATTTTCTTTGTTTTTTAGATTCCATATATATGTGTTAGCATATGGTACTTGTTTTTCTCTGACTTAGTCTGTATGAAAGACTCTGGGTCCATCCACCTCACTACAAATAATTTTGTTTCACTTTATGGCTGAGTAATATTCCACTGTATATATGTGCCACATCTTCTTTACCCATTGATCTGTTGCTTTGACATTTAGGTTGGTTCTACGTCCTGGTTATTGTAAATACTGCTGCAGTGAACATTGTGGTACATGACTCTTTTTGAATTATGGTTTTCTCAGGGTATTTGCCCAGTAGTGGGATTGTTCGGTCGTATGTAGTTCTATTTTTAGTTTTTTAAGGAACTTCCATACTGTTTTCCATAGTGGTTGTATCAATTTACATTCCCACCAACAGTGCAGGAGGGTTCCCTTTTCATCACACCCTTTCCAGCATTTGTTTCTAGATTTTTTTCATAATGGCCATTCTGACTGGCATGAGGTGACATCTCCTTGCATTTTTTTTTTTTTTTTTTGGCAGTACACGGGCCTCTCACTGTTGTGGCCTCTCCCATTGCGGAGCACAGGCTCAGGACACGCAGGCTCAGCGGCCACGGCTCACGGGCCCAGCCGCTCCGCGGCATGTGGCATCTTCCTGGACCGGGGCGCGAACCTGTGTCCCCTGCATCGGCAGGCGGACTCTCAACCACTGTGCCACCAGGGAAGCCCCTCCTTGTAGTTTTGATTTGCATTTTTCTAATAATTGTGATGTTGAACATCTTTCCATGTGCCTCTTGGCCATCCATACGTCTTCCTTGGTGAAATGTCTATATACGTCTTCCACCCATTTTTTAACTGGATTGTTTGTTTTTTTTTGATATTGAGTCCATGAGCTGTTTATATATTTTGGAGATTAATCCTCTGTCTGTTGTTTCATTTGCAAATATTTTCTCTCATTCTGAGGGTTGTCTTTTTGTCTTGTTTATGGTCTCCTTTGCTGTGCAAAAGCTTTTAAGTTTCATTAGGTCCCATTTATTTATTTTTGTTTTATTATTCTAGGAGGTGGGTCAAAAAAGATTATTATTACTATTCCATTATTCTAGGAGGTGGGTCAAAAAAGATCTTGCTGTGATTTATGTCAAAGAGTGTTCTTCCTATGTTTTCCTCTAAGAGTTTTAGAGCTTCTGGTTTTACATTTAGGGCTTTAATCCATTTTGAGTTTATTTTTGTGTATAGTGTTAGGGAGTGTTCCAATTTCATTCTTTTACATGTAGCTGTCCAGTTCTCCCAGCACCACTTATTGAAGAGATGTATTTTCTCCATTGTATATCCTTGCGTCCTTTGTTATAGATTAGTTGACCATAGGTGCATGGGTTTATCTCTGGGCTTTCTATCCTGTTCCATTGATATTTCTGTTTTTGTGCCAGTACCAGACTGTCTTAATTACTGTAACTCTGTGGTATAGTTTGAAGTCAGGGAGCCTGATTCCTCCAGCTCTGTTTTTCTTTCTGAAGATTGCTTTGGCTATTTGGGGTCTTTTGTGTTTCCATACGAATTGTAAAAATTTTTGTTCTAATTCTGTGAAGAATGCCATTGGTAGTCTGACAGGGATTGCATTGAATCTGTAGATTGCTTTGGGTAGTATAGTCATTTTCACAACACTAATTCTTCCAATCCAAGAACACGGTATATTTCTCCATCTGTTTATGTCATCTTTGATTTCTTTCATCAGTGTTTTTTAGTTTTCTGAGTACAAGTCTTTTGCCTCCTTAGGCAGGTTTATTCCTAGGTATTTTATTCTTTTTCTTGCAATGGTAAATGGGAGTATTTCCTTAATTTCTCTTTCTGATTTTTCACTGTTGGTGTATAGCAATGCCAGAGATTTCTGTGCATTAATTTTGTATCCTGCAACCTTACCAAATTCATTGATTAGTTCTAGTATTTTTCTGGTGGCATCTTTAGGATTTCCTATGTATAGCATGTCATTAGAAAACAGTGACAGTTTTACTCCTTCTTTTCCAATTTGCATTCCTTTTATTTCTTCTTCTTCTTCTCTGATTGCTGTGGCTAGGACTTCCAAAACTATGTTGAATAAGAGTGGCAAGAGTGGACATCCTTGCCTTTTTCCTGATCCTAGTGGAAATGCTTTCAGTTTTTCACCACTGAGTATGATGCTTGCTGTGGGTCTGCCATACACAGCCTTTATTATGTTGAGGTAGGCTCCCTCTATGCCCATTTTCTGGAGAGTTTTTATCATAAATGGGTGTTGAATTTTTTCAAAAGCTTCTTCTGCATCTATTGAGATGATCATATGGCTTTTATTCCTTAATTTGTTAATGTAGTGTATCACACCGATTGATTTGCATATATTGAAGAATCCTTGCATCCCTGGGATAAATCCCACTTGATCATGGTGTATGATCCTTTTAATGTGCTGTTGGATTCTGTTTGCTCGTATTTTGTTCAGGATTTTTGCATCTATGTTCATCAATGATATTGGTCCATAATTTTCTTTTTTTGTGATATCTTTTTCTGGTTTTGGTATCAGGGTAATGGTGGCTTTGTAGAATGAATTTGGGAGTGTTTCTCCCTCTGCAATTTTTTGGAAGAGTTTGAGAAGGATCAGTGTTAGCTGTTCTCTAAATGTTTGATAGAATTCACCTGTGAAACCATCTGGTCCTGGACTTTTGTTTGTTGAAGGATATTTAATTACGGTTTCAATTTCATTCCTTGTGATAGGTCTGTTTATATTTTCTAATTCTTCCTGGTTCAGCCTTGGAAAATTGTACCTTTCCAAGAATTTGTCCATTTCTCTGTGGTTGTCCATTTTATTGGCATATAGTTGTTTGTAGTAGTCTCTTATAATCCTTTGTATTTTTGCAATGTCAGTTGTGATTTCTCCTTTTTCATTTCTAATTTTAGTGATTCGTGTCCTCTCACTTTTTTTCTTGATGAGTCTGGCTAAGGGTTTATCAATTTTGTTTATCTTCTCAAAGAACCAGCTTTTAGTTTTATTGATCTTTGCTATTGTTTTCTTCATTTCTACTTCATTTATTTCTGCTCTGATCTTTATGATTTCTTTCCTTCTACTGACTTTGGGTTTTCTTTGTTCTTCTTTCTCTAGTTGTTTTAAGTATAGGGTTAGTTTGTTTCCTTGAGATTTTTCTTGAGGTGAGAGTGAATTGCTATAAACTTCCCCCTTAGAACTGCTTTTGCTGCGTCCCATAGGTTTTGGGTCCTCGTGTTTTCATTGTCATTTGTTTCAATGTATTTTTTAATTTCTCCTTTGATTTCTTGCATTTCATGCTTAGAGAAGTTTCTTTAGCATTTGTTGTAAAGCTGGTTTGGTGGTGCTGAATTCTCTTAGCTTTTGCTTATCTGAAAAGCTTTTGACTTCTCCATTGAATCTGAATGAGATCCTTGCTGGGTAGAGTAATCTTCATTGTAGGTTTTTCTCTTTCATCACTTTAAGTATATCCCTTCAGGCCTGCAGAGTTTCCATTGAAAAATCAGCTGATAACCTTATGGGGATTCCTTTGTATGTCATTTTTTGTTTTTCCCTTGCTGCTTTTAATGTTTTTTCTTTGAATTTAATTTTTGTTAGTTTAATATGTGTCTTGGTGTGTTTTTCCTAGGGTTTATCCTATATGGGACTCTCTGTGCTTCCTGGATTTGGGTGACTTTTTCCTTTCCCATGTAGGGAAGTTTTCCACTATAAGCTCTTCAAATATTTTCTCAGACCGTTTCTTTTTCTCTTCTTCTTCTGGGACCCCTATAATTCGAATGTTGGTATGTTTATTGTTGTCCCAGAGGTCTCTGAGATTGTCTTCAATTCATTTCATTCTTTGTTCTTTATTCTGCTCCTCAGCAGTTATTTCCACCATTTTGTCTTCCAGCTCACTTATTCATTCTCTGCCTCAGTTATTGTTATTGATTCCTTCTAGTGTATTTTTCATTTCACTTATTGTGTTGTTCATCTCTGTTTGTTTGTTCTTTAGTTCTTCTAGATCTTTGTTAAACATTTCTTGTACTTTCTCAATCCGTGCCTCCATTCTATTTCTGGGATTCTGGATCATCTTTACTATCATTATTCTGAATTCTTTTTCAGGCAGATTGCCTATTTCCTCTTCATTTATTTGGTCTTATAGGTTTTTACCTTGTTCCTCCATCTGTGACATATTTTTTTGCCATCTCATTTTTTTTTTTTTTATTTTTTATGAGTGGCATTGTGTTCCTGTCTTACTGGTTGTTTGGCCTGAGGCTTCCAACACTGGAGTTTGTAGGCTATTGGGTAGAGCTGGGTCTTGATGCTGAGACGAGAAACTCCATGAGACCTCACTCTGATGAATATTCCCTGGGGTCTGAGGTTCTCTGCTAGTCCAGTGGTTCAGACTCAGAGCTCCCACCACAGGAGCTTTGGCCAAACCCTGGGCTCGTGAACCAAGATTCCTCAAGCCACGTGGGGTGGAAAAAATAAAAACAATAACAAAGTAAAAAATAAAATTAGACTAGGAACTAACAGATATGTAAGAAAGAATATAAAAATAAAAATATAGATGAATCAACAACTGGAAGGTACATCAGTACCACAATAGTAAAAAAAGAGGAGGAGGGAAAAGAAAGAAAAAATAAAGGGCCCAGGATAGGCCTTGGCTGTGGAGGGTGGGGCCTAAGCAAGGGTGAGGTTTGGGCAGTGGGAGGGACCAATGCTCAGGACCCACAGGGCTGGAAAAGGTCCTGGGGGCTGTGGGGAGTGGGGCTTAGGCTCAAGGAACAGAAGACGCCCAGGCGTGCCCCCCCACCCCTGATCTCAGAGGGCAGGGGACCTCACCTGGGAGCCCAGCAGGCTTCCTGGGCTCGAGTGGGTGGGGGAAAGTCCCTCCTTTCCTCTCCTGCTCCTCTGGTTTGGGAGGGCCCCTCCCACCTGCCTCTCCTGATCCCCCCGGCCTCCTTCCTATGCCCCCAGACCAATGTGGCGGGAGTGGGGGGTCCTGGAGGGCAGGGGACCACCCTGGGAGCTCAGCAGGCTCCCTGGGCCCAAGTGGGCAGGGCAATCACCCTCCGCTCCTCTCCCGCTCCTCCTGGATGGCTCCTGCCTCCTGCCTCTCCTGATCTCCCCGGCCTCCCTCCTATGCCCCCAAGACCCACACAGCCTGGATGGGGCTTTGGAGGGGGTGGTACTGGCTTGGGAGCTCAACAGGGTCCCCGGCCCGAGTGGGTCAGGCGATCACCCTCCGCTCCTCTCCTGCTTTCCTGGAGAGTACCTCTGGCCTGCCTCTCCTGATCTCCCCACCCTCAGGGGCACCGATCCTGTCTGGCCTCCACTTCTCCTCCCCCCTCAGTCCCCCTACGTCCTACTGGTTCACTTTGAGGTTCCTCCTGTCTCCTTGGGCATCAGAGTTCCCCACCAGTAGCCGGCAGGCGCCCTAGTTGTGGAGACGCTAACTCTGCGTCTTCCCCCACCACCATCTTGACTCCACCTCTGATGCCATTGTTCTTGATGGTCAAGATGCTAAGTAAAACAAGTGTTTTCCAGACTTGGACTGCATTGTCCTCTCTCAAATACTGTATGTCTAACTCTCAAAACTATTGTAAAACCTCCAGAAATATCCCCTTTAGAAAAACAGTTGAAGGCCTAGAATATTATTATCATTGAAAGGAACCTAAATGTTCATCTGAGCCATCAGCTTCATCTTGTATATGAGGACACTGACGTCTTCCTGAAAGGAACTTGAATAATATCACCAGTGAGAATGTTTGGAAATGGCTATTTATCTTAGATGGACTTAACTACCTTGGCAAAAATGTTGGGGAATGAAAAAAATTCTAGGCCTTTTTCCATGCCTAAGACTCCATTGGATTATAACAGCAATAAATAAAACCACTATTTATACGGATGGATTGTTCTTCCAAGGATCTCAAAGTGGAATGCTATTAGGGGATATTTTTTTTTTCTAGCCTTTTAATTTGGGAGCTAATACCATCTCTACAATGACTGGAGGGAAAGAAATAAATATGACTGCAATGTCCCTAACACTGTACAGCGGACCAAACAGCTTCACTGTCCTTTTTCTTATAAACTCAAGTATTTGATAAACTTATCAACCAACATGGGAAATTCCTCCCTTTTAAATTCAGTACAATGGATGGGAAAAAAGCAGATGATTAATTAACTAAATAGCTAACTAATGGGCTTCAGAAACAGAATCTTATTAGAAGGATTCAGGACAGAGTTCTTGCCTATGAAGTTGCACTCTGCAATTTTATAATGAGAGTCCAGTGTGATTTTTCAAAACCTCTACATATCATGGTAGTTTTAGAATATGTTTTGGTTAGCAGCAATAAAATTTGGCACAAACATTTTGGAAAGCAATTTAGAAATATGTATCAAGAGCCCTAAAAATATTCACACAACCTGACTCAGCAATTTTACTTCTGAGAATCCATCATCAGAAAATTAAGCAAAACTACAAACAAAGTTTAAGGCACAAAATTTTTCGTGACAGCATTATTTATGACAGCCAAAAATTAGAAAAGTTCTCAATGTCTATTAACAAGGAAATGCCAGTAATTATTGTATATGTACTCAATGGTCATCACTAAATGTGATGTGTATAAAATTTTTAATGACATGTAAAAATCTTTATGATAATATGTTAAGTAAAAAGAGCAGGGTACAAAATATGTGTGTGTGTATCTGTGTGTGTGTGTATTGTCCAAACATTGCATGTGCATATAAAGAGACTTGAAAAAAATATAACAAACTAAACAATATTTATAGGTAGGATTCCTTTTATCTTTATTTTCATTGTGCATTTTCTAAATATTCTACCATTAAAGTGTGATACTCCTAAAAATGAAAAATAACTTTAATTTTAAAAATCAAAGAAAAGAGTAAATTCAAATACATGATAAATGTATGCAAAGATGAGTCACAGCTATATTGCTTCTTGATTCTGCACTTATTTTAACAAATGCATAAATAAATGTAACCATGAAGGAATGTCTGTGCCTGATTTTCAGAATACACTTGAAGCTATCCCCAGGGGATTATAGAAGATGTTAATGAATCGGTTGTCCTTCATATACTGTGATGACAATTATCACTATGCTATGCCTGGAACAGCAAGTCTGGTTGTCCAACATCAGGAGCAGACCATGCTGTCCACCTGAGCTAATGAACCACAGTATTAAAGTGGCTCATTAAAGAGAAGTTATTGCTTCAGTTCAGTAAACCTTAACAAGCATCTACTGTGCATATATTAGACTGGACTACCTGCTACTGAGACTATAGGAGAGAGCAGACATGATTCCAGCTCTCAATATTATGCAGGTGAGACAGACCTACATAGGTAACCATAACTCAATACAGGTGTGCTAAGAGTACTGGGGGCAGCAACTGGGGAAATGATGTGGAAATACAGAGAAGAAATAAATTGATACTCTTAGATGGCAGTGTTTTTTGTCCATGCCTAGACATCTAGCTAAAAACAACCCACTTTATTCAGTGAAATATTTTTTTGCAATTTATGGAAACTAATATTCTGTAGCCATGAGAATATTTTGCTTTTACAGTGTTCCATGATATTTTTCTAACATTTTTCTAGGTTCTACAAGGACTTACTTTACCTACATATTCACATATATCCTCAACAGATTCCTTTTTTAAAAAATTAAAAAAATTTTTTTGGCCGCACCATGCAGCTTGTGGGATTTTAGTTCCCCGACCAGGGATCGAACCCGGGCCCTCCTCAGTGAGAGCACAGAGTCCTAACCATTGGACAGCCAGGGAATTCCCAACAACAGATTCCTTTTAATAAAGGTGAGAATATGTCCCATATCACCAACTGAGGGACAAGGAAAAGAAGACTAAGACAAGGTTTCTGTTGAGTCATTTTTCTTCTCACTGCTTAATGCCTATCTGGAAAATGGAGACAGAATGGGAGCCTGTTCAAAAGTTTGAATACTTTTCATTCAGGGAAATTTTCTACTGAGACAGTGAGTTATAAAATCTATAAAGCAACTTCTGAGTCTTGATGAAAAAATAAATACAGCCAGCGTTGGGGACAGTGGGGAAGAACCGGAAGGCTTTTCTAACCAACTGACACCCCGCATCTTGAAATTCTATTTCCTCTGTTCCCTGATAGTCTCCAGCCTGATAAAGTGTGGAAGGGGAGGGAACTTGGGAAAGCTGATCTTTATCTGTTTAAGGAGCAGGAGAAGAGCAATAAAGGCTGTCAAAGACCTGGAGCCTCATATTCATTTGCCACCTTCTTTTCCCACTTACCCCTCCTTCTTCATTAAGATAACTTTCAGTGTAGACACAAAGGAAAGAAAAGGCTCCAGTCCCTTAAGGAGCTGACATTCTAATAAGACAAATCTCAGTTTGTGTAAAAAGCCTTGTAAATCTGTAAGCACAAGTACAACAGGACACGACGAAGACTTCTAAGACTCCCACATGTTTACTATTTATGGATAGGGGTAGTGATAGTTAATCCATAAAGGCTTTTGAAAAGGACGGTAAATCTGGTTTGAGCAGAGGCAAAACAGCATGTTTACATTAAGTGGAAGTTAAAAATGCTTTATTCAACTCTGATTGAAAATCAAAGATTCTAAAGGTCTAGCCTTGGTTTCAAGCTAAGCCAAGTTCTGTCATTTTAATGATGCATTTTAGGAAACGGGGGAAATGGAGTAAAAAGGAGGTCTTTGGTCAGTATAAACTAAACACAAGTAAGATTGTGATGCTCGAACATGATTCACTGTGTCAAAATCTGCCCTAAATATTTTAATTCTCTGTGTGCTTGAAAGTCTGGGTGGTCTGAGCTCGTAAAGTGGCCTCGGTGAAGACACAGTCCCCCTTCCGTTTCTCAGAGCTGTGAGCTGCCACTCACTAGCCATGCTGTATGAATGACATAATGGCCAGATAAACCTTAGTGATACTGCAGAGTAATTACTTTAAAACAGCCCAATTAGCTTTAGTCTCTTGTTTAGTTAAAATCATGCCCTTGGAAAGGTCATGTGAAAGACTCAGAAGAAATTAGCAGAGCATTTGATGAAGCCCCAGTTCCCAGAAAGCCATTAAGCCTCAGGAGCTGAAACCACTCCTCCTCTCTCAAAACCATGAGTGGAGCTTTATCCACCAAAGCATGGCTACCTTGGTCAGCCCAGGAACTAACACAGCATTGTGGAAGGAGGTTTAATGACCAGAAAACCCAGAGAGCAAGCATTAAGCCTGTATTTTGCCTACAAAACAGTCACCCTTGCCTGAGTATCACTCCACATCAGAGAGGGCCAAGGATTTTCACATCCTGCCAAGGCACCAGCATCTGCATCAGCCTCTGCAACTGTTTATTTCTGAGCTTCATTTCCAGCCTAGGACCTCACTCAGTACCTTCTTTCTTCACCTACATGTCTGGTGCTCTTCCACACCATACCCTCCATCTGGGCAAGGAAAGCATGTCCATTCCTCCTCTATGCCTGCTTGATCTTTCCCTCCAGTTTCTCCCATTCCCACTCCTGTTAACTGCCCTTTTCTATAATGAGTCACCCTTGCAAGCCTGAGGGCTTACTTTCTATTCTGTTGAGAAAGATAGGTGTTTTCCTTTATGGTTCTCTCGCCAAGAAGAATTCCATTAGCCCAGTCAGGGACTGGAAGGTAAAACATAAATTCCCAACAGTGCCCATGGTTACTCTTTGGTAGGATACTATGAGATAAGGTGATAAGAAAGTAGAAACGCACAGTTTGCAAAACAATATGGCTGATAACAGACTAACTGCAGAGGGCCAGAATCATCTGTAGATACAAGTCTTCAAAATATTTTAATTATAGTCTTAATGGATAAGTCTAAAGTGAATTTTTCATATTTTCTCTACCACCAGTAAAACCATTAGAACACATTAGCACCCAAGGCAAAGAACAGTTAATAAAATAATAAATAAATAACTTTGTTCCTATTTCTATTGAAAAAGCTAATCATTGACTTAAATTACGCTTTTTTACAGTTTACAGTAGGGAAAAAGCATTGTTTGAGCCTAGGTCCCTAGTGTGAAATTATCATCAGTAAAATTTCACCTGGCTCATATTCAGGTAACTATGTTAAAAGCTAAAGGGTAGAAGTCACAGGTAGGTAGAAACTCACACCCTACTATATACTTGAGAAATTAGTGATTTTGATAAAGCTTTATTATCTAAGCTCTATTAGATATCTCTATAATCTGATGTTTAACTTCAGTTAGAGAAATACAAATGAGAATGATTTGCTAGTGGCTAAGCGCAGAATTTGTTCAGAAGGGGATATTGGACTTATATTGGTGCCTCTCTTTTCTTCTTTACATTCCTTAGATATTTAGTTCTAAGAAAAAGTGATTTTTCTAGCATAGTCTCCTGTATCAGAACTATGAGGTACCACAAAATCATGGAACTAATACTGCCATCCCAACTTCTAGTTTGTACTCCTACCACAAAAAAAAATTAATTATACAGAAGCTGTAATTACCTTGCAATTCAATCGTTTAATTGTCCCTACCTCACCTGGGGAGGCTCAAGAGGAAGGGATAGTACCCCTGGGCTTGATTCCTTCTGGCCTCTGCTTGATGCTCTACCCAGAGGCACTCCCAGCTCTCTTATCCCTCTGGGGACTCATCTATGGGGTTTTAACTCAAGCCTTTTTAAGACCTTTGGGCAGATTTTCTTTCTGGGACAATTTCTCAGTTATGTGTTTAGATGCCTGTTTATTATGAAATCCAAACCTTAACAAAGGTGAAGGACCAAACTTTGGTTTCTTTGTCTCTGCATCATCATTTTCCCTGCCCCCTGTTTTCTCCCCTGGAAACTCCTGTTCTCCATGTTTGTGAAGATTCTCTCTCCTCTGAACATCTGTAGGACTGAACACTATACCCCCACTACGGCACTTTCTGTGGCCTAAACCTCAAAACAGTGGACACAACACCAAGCCATCAGCCTGCTGCTTCAGGCCAACCTACATGCATCTTGGAAACATCCTGACAAGCACACCCTAAATGGCATCCTAATGTGGGTCCTGGAGGCCAATGTGCTAGCTCACGCTGTTCAGCCTTTCCCATGTGGAACATCCCCTGCAAAGGGCATTCCAACCAGACACTCCAGTTATAAACTTAGTTCCAAATCACGTGCCTTGAGCCAGTTTTGGTACTTCATCCCATTGTCTCTGAATTCTTGCAACTACCATCCTTCCTACCAACACTCTTACTTGTATCCTCTGTCTTCCTTTAGAGCTGATGCCCAACACCATCTTCCTGACTACAACACTGGCTCAGCCTGACAATAGGCTGATTAGCCTAATTAGCCACACTGCTTGGGTAATGACTATCCTGCTTCTCCTGGTAGCCTGGGGCTTTCCAAGGTTGGTGGCACTTTCTAGGCCCAACAGGTTTCTCCCTGACACAGCAAGTGAAACGGAGTAAGAATTAAAAAAAGGATTATGAATTTACAAGAGAGCAGATGGGGTTCTCTTATTTAGCACAATCAGGATCAGGTAATTAGTTGGTTAATTAAATCTCAGTGGCAGCAGAAGTACTGAGCACCCCAGAGAGCAGACTTCTAGCTGCTAGAAAGTAGGAGATAGTATCCTGTTCAGAGGGAGGGTGAGTGTCAGGTAAGCTGGTGAGTTGGTTAAGTGGAGGTCAATTGCTAAAGCCTCTCCTCTAATCCTCAGTTTCTTTATAATAACCAGCAAGATTTAGCTCCTAGCTTAAGAAAAGACGAGGAAAGAAAAAACAATATATGTTAAACAATCCATTTAACCTTGTGATATTCCCTGGAGCCACAGGTCCAGGGAAGTAGCTTCTTCAGAAGCTCTGTTCCACTCACCCATGACCCAGATACCTTCTGAGAATTATCAGTAACCTGGGCTGAGGCTTTTCCCCAAATGCAGAAGATGTTAGCACAAACAATATAAATGCAAATCTCAAAGTAAATGGAATGTGAATGATAAAAGTCATATCCTACTAGTAACTTGATAATGGCATTATATGAGTGGACCAATTCACAGTGGTAATTGCAACTTGGTACGTTATTCGTTCATCTATTTGAAATCTTGGAAGAGACCCTGCACAGCACAGTCAGGAGGCTTTGAGAGGCTAAAGCCCTTTCTGTTGTTGTTTCAATGGTGCCAGCCACAGCATGTTTAAACACTGCTGTTTTAGCTGGGTGCCAATGTGGTTTCACTAGCAAGTGTGGGCAAGGATATTTTTTAGAAATTGAAAATGATTGCTGCCAACTGTGAAACCAACTGCTAAATCTATCTACTCTTTTTTAAAAAAATCCTCTATTCATGTTTAGTGAATCTGTGCAAAGATCCTTCTTGTCACAAACATACTTAACTCAAGGGCCTTCCTAAGAAACCCCTGGTGGGGAACTTAAATGACAACCAAAGCATTAAGTGATCTCTCCACTCCCCTCCCCTCATTCACCTCCCGCCCTGGCAAATCAACAAGACGAATTCACAGGAGCACATCCAGATGAATCAGAGTCCCTGAGAGAAGACTTAAGTAAAGGTGGCCTTCCTGGGAACAACTGTCAACTGTTTGAAGGGCACTTATCATTGAAGATGTTTGCTTTGGGGGTTTTGTTTTTGCACAAAAAGGAAAAGAAGAAAGCGAGTGAATTTAGACATGCAGAAAGCCAAATCCACAAGTATTTGTGTAGCTATAAACATTAACAAGTATACATAAATCATGTGCATGGCTGTGCTACGCTCTTCTCCTACTCCCAGCCCATAACTGGATTACTGATTTCTGGAGAGCTAGGACATTGCCATCATGCTCAGCTTTCATCAAGGCTTTGTATAACGCTCTGCACAGGTCAGCTGTTCAGTAAGTGCAGTGGGTAAGGGCAGGGGCTCTAGGGAACACCGCCTGGGGTTCAAATCTCAAGCCTACCACTTGCTACCTGTGACCCTGGGCATACAACATAATCTTTCATTTACATTCCTCAACTGAATGTGAAGCATTTAGAGGAAATGACTGGTGCATAATAAATGCTCAGTAAATATTGGTGATTATTAACTAACTACAGCTTGCTACGCTTTACGTGTGAGTGACTGTATGCTCCACTGATTCTTAGAAGAAAAGAGTCTAGAATGGAAATAGCTCCCAATTAGGAAAATAGAGACACAGTATTTCTTCAGACTCAGGGACATGGTAACAAAGTGTGGTTAATCTGGAGTCACCAAAATTATGTCCCAGAAATAACAGATAGATATGGTATACCTCCTACAAACTAACCACCAGAGGGGAAGCCCTGTGGAGCTGCAGGTGGCTTTGTGGCCAAATAGAAGATACCTTGGCACAGAAATCAAGAAATCTAAATTGTAGTCTAAATCTGTCCTTAACTAGCGGTGTGACTTTGGTATAACCATCTTACCGCTCTAGACGTCAATGCTTTCATGTGTATAATGAGAAAATTGACCTAGCAGTGTTATCCGATAGAACATTCTGCTATGATGGAAATGTTCTGTATCTGCACTGTCACGTGTGGTAGCCACATGTGGCTATTGAGTACTTAAAGTATAGCGAGTGCAACTGAGGACCTGAGTTTTTAATTTTCATTTTATTTATTGATAAGTAATTTAGATTTAAATTTACATAGCCACATATAGCTAGTGACTACCATATTGGACAGCACAGATAGAGTACTTTCTAAGACCTTTTCTGGTTCTACCATTCTGTGATTCATACAGCTTCTCTAGGTAAAAAATGTGGAAAACAAGTATTATTATAGTGGATCATAAAGCTTATTCACTCTAGAATCTGTTTACTTGGAAGGTGACTAAAAGCAGATATATGAAAAGAAACCATTAGGAAGTACATAGATCATGAGAAATTAGAAGTGGTCCGGCCTGGAGGGAGAGGAGTTACTCTAATTGACACCCAATGATATTTTCCAAGTCTCTGATTGTACCAGGTTTGAAATATCTCACCTCCTGAAAAATAATAGTCAATAACAATTGACATTTATTGAATACTATGGATTAACTCATTTAATTCACAACAACCCTGTGATATAGACATATCATTATTCCTGATTTATGGATGAAGAAAGTGAGATACAGAAATATTACACAACTTGTGCCAGGCTATCCAGCTGCAGAATGAATGGAGGAGCCAGGATATGAACTTCGACAATTAGCTCCAAAGTCTATCTTTATAAAAAAAGAAAACAAACTTCTTAATGAAGAATAACACACATACAGAACAGTGTTCAAATCGAGAGTGTATGCTTGATGAATTTTCACAAAGCACACACACCCAGATCATTTCCAGAAAATTACCATTATTATGGCCCCATTCAGTCACTGCTCACTCTACCCCAACTGATGTCTAACACCATAGATTAGCAGAGCTTGTACTTTAACCACTATGTTGTTCATCCCTGAAGACGGTATTAGAAGATCACATCCTTGTAACGAAGAGAAACAAATCCACACATACAGCAAGAGCAACAGCTATTAATGATCTCAAATCCATCAGTAATAAAAATGGGCAGTTCATAGATAGAGCTACTCATTCACTCAATATGTATTTATTGAGCACCTACTATATGGCAACCACTGTGCTAAACACTGGGTATTCAACACTGATCAAAATAGACAGGGTTCCTGCCTCATACAACATTTACTCTTTGATCCAGCTCTTTAACCAATAGGTGGCTCTTTAACCAATAGGTGGCTCAGAGTGGAAAAGGCTCAGTGGTCTTGGTGGTGGCCAACAGGCTCAGTGGCAGTGCCAAAGGCAGTGCTAGCATCCCAGAGAAGAGTTGCCCTGACTCTGGTCCCTACAATTTTAGCAGAATGCGCTTCGAGCCTCCTGGAATTTTGGAAAGGTGACAGTTGAAGCTCATTGCATGACTTCCCACTAAAAATAACTTTAAAAACAATTTCTAAATACTGTCTTTATAAGCAAGAACTTAAGAAAAGTCTGCAGGCTTAATGTAACCAGAGAGATTACAACATGAGATGGGAGATGTGGGAATATTGTGTGGACAGGAAAAAAAAATAAAACGGCCACCAGGGAACTCCACCCCAGCTGATGAGGAATGATTGCTCTCTACCGACAAGCAACTGAGCAACTCTCGCTAATATATTCCAAAGCAAGAAAGAGGCTGATGCAAGACAGTAAACAGTCCAGGGATATTTCCAACAAACATATTCTAAACCAAAACAACAACAATAAAAACAGCTTCTATGTGCTACTAAGAGTTGAGCTGCTTCCATCACTGTGACCCATGCATATCTTAACTGTGCCTGGGGAGACATCAGCAACTGTTCTCCTTTGGCTCAGGGAGAATGCACATGCAAGTCAAGTCTTAAATGCACTCAAGTCTTGTTTATTTCAAAGTCAGCTTGATCTCCCCCTTGAAATGCATATGTTAACATGACTCTTGGGAATTGTGCAAACCTACCAACACACCATGAGGTCAGTTGTTTAGACATGGTTGAGTTTTCTTAATGCTGAGAAAATAGCATGGGAGCCCTGCAGGAACAGTGCCATCACTGTGTTTTTCTTATCCAGGCTCGGTTCTCACACTAGCTGGAGCTCTTGCATCTACTGTACAATGAAAACATACTGTGGGAACAACCAAAATTGCATCTCAGGGGAGGAGAAGGGGTGCGTTATCTCCTGTTACCGAACTCCATGCTATCCAACCAGTCTCACCCATCCTTGCATCAAATCACATAGCTAATGGAGCATTAGCTGTGGGTCCTGAGGGCCCCAGTCTATTTATTGGCAACAGTGAATGCAAGTAAGCAGTAAATAGGACTTCCAACCACAGAAAGTTGATTGGGGCTGTGCAGAGGGCTTGCAGGGAAACCCAAGTCCAGAGAGGGCAGCTAGTGTGCAGTAAACTGAAAGAGTGGCCCCAGGTTCTTTCCTATAAATGAACAATAGGCAGACTCCCAGGAGCTTTGCAGCGCCAATGAGGAGCAGGCCGACTTAAGCAAGGAATCCTACATGGCTCAGGAAGTTCTAACCTGATGAAGAGTCTGAACAAGATAAAAGCCACCCTTTTGAAAAGAAAGGGTTTGGACATCTAAATCCATTATTCCCAATCTTTCCTTGCATTGACATTGGCTTGAATACAGTGGGACCTGGCAATATTCCCACTCAGGTCTCATGCCTTTGACAAACCATAGTGTGAAAACTGATGCTTCGTTTTAGACTATGTGAAGCACACCCAAGGCTACTTTGTAGAAAGCAAAGGTCTGTGCAATGATCTGCTCCCTGGATCCCTTGCATTACTGGCCAAGAAGTTCCCGGAGACAGCAAATGATCATTTCTGCCTCTGTGGCTAAGGGATGAGGCCGCAAGGCATGTCCTCTTGGCTTCTTTTCCTATAGCCAAGATCTGTCTGCTCTGTACCCTGCTCTTTTCCGCAAGGGGTTGGAGTCTAGACTCATCCATTCATCCATTTATTTATTCATCTATCCACTCAGCAAGTATTTACTGACCTACTATGTGTCAGGCACTGCTCTAGGTGCTGAGGATACAGCAACACAAAAGGCAGACAGTCACTCCCTTCATGAAGCTTACATTCTAACGAAACAGAAAGATGAAAGACAAGTAAGTAAATGCACCATTTAATATCAGGCAGTGATGAGCAGCATATAGAAAAATAAAGCAAGCTAAAAGGATGGAGAGTTATTGCAGTTAGGGTGCTTAGAGAAAGTCCATCTCAGGAAATGGCATTTGAGCCAAGACTTAATGATATGTGCAAGCCATGTGGACACCTAGGAGAAAAACAGTCCAGGAATAGAGCAGTAGTAGAAATAGAAAGTGCATAAGCTAGAAGGTGGGAACATGCCTGGCATGCGGGAGGAACAGCAACGGGACCAGTGTGGTTGGAATACAAAAAGGAAGAGGGAAAGTAATAAAAGATGACATCAGAGAGGAAGGCAAGTGCCTTATCACGTTAGACTCTGGCAAGGACCTTGCATTTCATTCTAGGGGGATGGGAAGCTGTCTGAACATGGCTGAGATATGATCTTTATTGTTAAACTTTGTGACTCTCAGTGGCCCCACTCAATCACAGAGTAAGACTGAGAACCAAAGTTCTAGCTGGAGAACAGACAACCAGTGAGAAGTAGGAAAAGACATAATGGCTATAGCAATTCCAATGGATCAATGGTCATGTGACAGCAAGACCAGGATCCTTTGATATAATTTCCTATCCTCTGTCCCTTCTCTTTGGAAAGGGCCCCATTGCTACTGTTGGGATATGGAGACATGTTGGGTTCATCAGATCTGTGCCCCGACTGGCTACAGCTCCCTCTGTGGCATGCACATGTGGCCTGTGCCCACCTCTCTGTTTCCATCACCTGCTATTCCCACATACACCCAAGGCTCCTGTCACAGTAACAGGTAACCTCCTCTACTGCGTTATGCCTCTATGCCTGGAATGTGCTTGTTATTCTGCTACAAGTGATAGTCTCTGCTTTGCATGCCTGAGGAAACACCCACTCATCTTTTAAATAGTATCTCCTCTGTGAAGGATAGACTGTGTTTCTGTTAACATGGATCACACTGTATTGGAATATAAACAAGTAACTGTGGATAAGAATAAATAGTAATCCAGACTTGGGGGAAAATGGACCAATTTCAAAAGATATTGCTCTTGCTGGTTGGAGTAGGGGAGATATCACACCCCTGTGGTGGAAAACGTAGGTCATTCTGAAGGGAATAGATGTCATTCATCAGGAAGTAGGTAACTTCTGGAGTAAGAAGAGGCAAACCAGAAGGGAAAAGGATTTCTTAGGGACTGGGGAAATTGAGCTAGACACTCAAGAACAGAGAGGTCTAAACTGGTTCCACTAGATAGGGCCAGGCTGACACTGGCCATTGGGGTTAGGCAGGGAGCTGACCCAGGAAGAAAATGTGCATCTGGGTTTGTGTACCAGTTCTGTCTCTGCTTAGAGTGAAACTGGTGGAAGGAACAAAGTGGCTTCTCTTCGGAGATGAGGATTACAAGGAGGGCTGCTCTATCATTGAGCAAGGCACAGAGACAGCAGAAGTGGACGGCTGTCTGTTTCAGGGTTGTTTGTTTGGCAACAGCAACAACAGAGCACAGAAAGTGGCCTGTTTCTTGGGTATGTAGCTTCCAATCCAACATCCACAGATTTCTTATACATAGGGAAACTAAGTTCTAGATTTATTAGAAAGACATGAGAGCACCCTGTACTATCTAACCCTTTTGATACAAATAAAGACTCTGGAGATTCTTGGGCATTTCAGGGGGAAGGAAATGCTGGCAAAGGCTGGACTTCCCACTCTGGTGGACAATGGAGGTTTAGGGTTGTTCAACATTAGGCCACAGATGTAACGTCAGCAGCACCCAATACCTCACACATTATTTAAGTTTTGGTTTCTCTGCCTCATTCCTCAAGAACAGAGAAGCCATGTTATCTACCTTTGTTCTCCTTCAATAATCAAGGTGCCTGGCACATAGTAGATGTTCAACAGATGTACAATGAATAAATAGATGAATGAAGAAGGGGAATTGAGATGGTGGGCATTGGCGAGGGTGGGGGGTGGTGGAGGAGGAGAAAGCCAGGCAGAATTGGCCATATGGGAAGGCATGTGTTCAGACCAAACAGCTGTGTGCTTTCCAATACTCTTGACTCTATAAAGGCAGATGCTTCACCTGTAAAATCATACGCCAACTTTGATCTTCCAAGGTAGGTCTTTCTACATCATTAATAGAGGAAATGCTTGACAACCTGTTCTACCACTATAGAAACACAATAGACAGTCACCCACTAAAGAATGTGGGATTCCATTGGATGAGTATGTTAAATAAAGGAGCTACCTGCATTATAGACAGTCTTCACTCAGGAAGAGGACAGCAATCATAGCCTAACATATGGTAATCCACTGTTTCTCATGACCAAATTGAGGTTAAAACCTAAGAAGCTGCTTGTGTAAGATCAAGTCACTTGGTACTATATTTCTGTTATTAGAATTATAATGGGATAAGCCATTATATTTATGTACAACCAATTTACTTCATTATTATTACTGAAGAATGTAGCCAAGGAGAAACACTGAACTTTATGTAGGTATGTGTATTCTAGTCAACATATATGACAGTTCTTGAGGTGTTTTCTTTAATGTCACTAATCAGAGTTATGGCAAATGAAGAAGTCCCTGGGGGAAACATGAAGCCTGTAAGAGTAAAGATTATTTTTATAATTTATTGTCTTTCACATTTTGTTTTCCAAATCCACCTCAAAATGTTGGTTCCTTATGGTTATCCAGACTTTGTAAAATACGGCCAGAAGGAAACACCTTTCTAGGCGTAACAAGGTCAGAAACTGTAAATATATAGATGGATAGAGTTGATGACATAAAAATTCTAAATGTCAATAGAGCAAGAAACCATACAACTAAATTAAAACAGTTGAAAGACAGATTAAAAACTGGGGGAAATGTAGCATACAGAAAAGAGAAAGTGCTAATTTCCTGCATTTATAAAAATTTTAATTAAAAAATTATAACAAGACAATGGAGAAAATGGTCAAATGGCATATAAAGATAATTCATAAGCGAAGAAACACAAACAACCAATAAGAAAGAATGCCTAATTTGCCTAGTAGTTAAAGGAGTGCAAACTAAAACAAGATGTTGTTTTTCACTTACCAGATGGGCAAAGGTTTAAAAGAATGTTAATACTCATTGCTGGTGAGTATGTAGGAAGTGGGCACTCTCATTAACTGTTGGTAGGAATTAATTTTGGTACAATCTTTCTGGAAGGCAATTTGGCAAGACCTATAAAAATCTAAAATATGCAAACTCTTTGACCCAATACTTTCACATCTAGAAATTTATTCTAGAGACAAACACATAAGATGTCTGTACAAAGTTATCACTCACCAAGTTGTTTATTACAGAAAACTGGAAGCAACTTAAATACCCAGGGGATTATTTTTAATAAATAATGGAACATATGTATGGCAGAACATTAAAAAAAAATGACGTCGGTCTAGTCACTGACATGAAAAGATATCCATAATTAAGAGATGAAACACATTACGAAACAGTAAAAACTATCAATCGGGTTACTGCTGCTGGGTGGGATTAGGGGTAATATTCACTCCATAATTTTCTCAATTGTTCTACTCATGTTTTTATTATATCAAGCATGTAATAACTACTTTTATATTAAAAGAGATAAAATCTATTTCCAAAATAGTTTTATTTTAAAGCAATATAGCTATTCTCACAATAATTGCTTTACATCACAACATTTTTTTTAAATTTTATTTATTTATTTTATTTTTGGCTGCGTTGGGTCTTCATTGCGGTGCGTGGGCTTCTCACTGCGGTGGCTTCTATTGTTGCAGAGCATGGTCTCTAGGCACGTGGGCTTCAGTAGTTATGGTGCGCAGGCTCAGTAGTTGTGGCTCACGGGCTCTAGAGCGCAGGCTGCGTAGTTGTGGCGCACAGGCTTAGTTGCTCCACGGCATGTGGGATCTTCCCGGACCAGGGCTCGAATCCATGTCCCCTGCATTGGCAAGTAGATTCTTAACCACTGTGCCACCAGGGAAGCCCTACATCACAACATTTTAAATGTGACTTTCTGTTTCTTAGTAGGTCCCAACTGAGACGTATTTGAGACAACACAATACTCTCTCTGGAAGTACTTAATTTGTTTTCATCCTCACTATCTGATATGCCAACATAAAAGCCAAAAAAATTAAAAAAAAAATCCAGAAGGACTTCCCTGGTGGCACAGTGGTTGAGAGTCCGCCTGCCGATGCAGGGGACACGGGTTCGTGCCCTGGTCCGGGAAGATCCCACATGCCGTGGAGCGGCTGGGCCGGTGAGCCATGGCCGCTGGGCCTGCGCATCCGGAGCCTGTGCTCTGCAACGGGAGAGGCCACAGCAGTGACAGGCCCGCGTACCACGAAAGAAAAAAAGCTAAAATAATGAATTGTCTTCCTTCCCCAACCCTTCTCTAGGAATGTTTGCTTCCTTTCCTACTACTAAGACAAATCACAGCTCCAAATCAAAGAATCCAACTATATGGAGCATGCTTTTCACACAAGGCTGCTGGTCCCTTCTCTGGCTTTTGCCTGCCTATCTCCAAGGTGACCACTGGCCCAGGTTTAGAGCTACTTTATTCAAAAACAGCAAAGTAATTCCACTTATAAAAGCAGTCAGGTCCGTGGAAAATGTATTCAGGATGAAAAAGATAAGCTGATATAGCAAACAGAGCATACTGTTTAAGCATTCAGGTTCTAGAATAAGACTACACAGATTTAAATTCTGATTTACTAGCTCTGTAACTTTGGCAAAGTTTCCCCATCTATAAAATGAGCATATGAATATCTTCTTCATAGGATTATTGTGAAGATAAAAAGAGAAATCAGAACCAAAACACTTAGTGCGTGACATGTAGTTAACACTCAAGAATGCTAGTCATTAATATTATCATTTGTCTTAAGTATCTGTTGTTATATAATTATTCCAGTTGCTGTAGGTCAGGAATCTGGGGGTGGCTTAGCTGAGTCCTCTGGCTCTGGGTCTCTCACAAGACTGCAATCAAGGTGTCAGCTGGACTACAGTCATCTCACAGGTAAATGGGGGAGGATCCACTTCCAAGTTCAATCAAGTTATTGAATTAGCAGGATTCAGTTCCTCATGGGCTAGTGGGCTAAAGGCCTTAGTTTCTCAGTGAGGTGGTCTTCAGCTCTTCATCCTTGTCAGAACATGGCAGCTTGCTTCATCACAGTGAGCAGGTCAGAGAGAAGAGACAGTGACAGCATGAGGGACAGTCACAGTTTTTGATCACCCAATCCTGGATGTGACTGCCCTTCACTTTTGCCACATTCTATTCCTGAGAAATAAGGCACTGGGCTCAAGGGGAAGTGATTATACAGGGGAGTGTATAAGGAGGCAGGGATGAATGAGAGCCATTTTGGAAAAAGCCTACCACACCATTGCGCAAGTTTTTCCAAGAAAATACTAACTTTTGAGATCTATATTGTGTGGCTTTTGTAAACTTTTGTAAACCCAGACAAATTGCAAAGTGTCCAATCTGAGTAAATGGGTCATCCGCATCTGAATTATTATCTATGTTCACATGATTATGAGGTAGTTCACAGAGAGTTCCCACCTTAAAGGAAAGATGGGTGCTATAGAGGTCCTCTTTGGTATTTATGTTACAAAAATGATAGGGATTTGTTTGTTTGTTTGTTTTCCAAATAACCCAACTCTCTACCCTCTAAGACATTCTTTAACCAACTTTTAAAGATATTAGACACTACCTCAGCACTTGGGATGATTTTCCTCTTAGTGCAAAAAATGGTGGCCCCACATTCAGAGTCCATTTAAGTCACAGCCTGCCTCTTACTGTCTTCTGGTTCCTAATAGTTCTGGGGCTTTTGTTTTACTTTTATAGTTTATCCCAGGTTGGGAGTACCCCCATTCTCTTCAGTCCTCACAGTACCAGAGAGATTTTCTGTTACTTGACTCGAAGGGCAATTTAGTTCTTTTTGAGTCTTTTGATTCTCTTTCCAGATCATGTCCCATATTATTAAAAAAAAAAAAAAGAAGGCGGCAATCCTCTCCCTAAAAAGAGTTCCAGCCTCTGAGTAAGGCAGCCAATTTTTAAAACTGTGTGATGTTCTTTCTCATTACACAAATTATATTTAAATATTAAATTAATATTTTTAAATAAATTTATTCATTTATTTATTGGCTGTGTTTGGTCTTCCTTGCTGCGCGTGGGCTTTCTCTCGTTGCAGAGAGCGGGGGCTACTCTTCATTGTGGTGCATGGACTTCTCATTGCAGTGCCTTCTCTTGTTGCAGAGCACAGGTTCTAGGCTGCAGGCTTCAGTAGTTGTGGCATGTGGGCTCAGTAGTTGTGGCTCATGGGCTCTAGAGTGCAGGCTCAGTAGTTGTGGCGCATGGGCTTAGTTGCTCCGCACATGTGGGATCTTCCTGGACCAGGGCTTGAACCTGTGTCCCCTGCATTGGCAGGCAGGTTCTTAACTACTGCACCACCAGGGAAGCCCTTAAATTAATATTTAAAGGATATCAGCTGACTTTTCCACAGAAACTCTGTAGGCCAGAAGGGAGTCACATGATATACTTAAAGTGATAAAAAGTAAAAAAACTTACAAACAAGAATACTCTACCTGGCAAGGCTTTCATTCAGATTAGATGGAGAGATCAAAAGTTTTACAGACAAGCAAAAGCTAAAAAAGTTCAACACCACCAAACCAGCTTTACAAGAAATGTCAAAGAAACTTCTCTAAGCAAAAAAGAAAAGGCCACAACTAGAAACATGAAAATTACAAAAGGAAATAGCTCATCGATAAAGGCAAATATACAGGAAAGGTAATAAATTAACCACATACAAAGCTAGTAGGAAGATTAAAAGACAGAAGTAGTAAAATCACCTATATCTTCAATAAGGAGTTAAGAGATACACAAAACAAAAAGATGTAAAATATGATGTAAAAAACAGGGGAGGAGGGGGGTTAAAAATGCAGGGCTGTTAAAATGTGTCTAAAATTAAGAAAGCAGCAACTTAAAATAGTCACATATATATAGGGATTGCTATTTATAAATGTCATGGTAACCACAAACCAAAAATCTTTAAGAGATACACACACAAAAATAAGAAAGGAATCCAAACAGAACACTAAAGACAGTCATTAAATCACAATGGAAGAGAACAAAAGAGGAAGAAAGGAACAAAAGAGAATTACAAATAAACCCAAAAAACAATTAGCAAAATGTCAATAAGTATATACCTACTAATAATTTCTTTAAATGTAAATAAACTAAATTCTCCTATCAAAAGAAAAAGAGTGACTGAATGGATACAAAAACAAGACCCATATAGAGCTTGCTATAAGAGACTCACTTCAGATCTAAAGACACACACAGACAGAAAGTGAGGGGATAGAAAAAGCTATTCCATGAAAATGGAACTCAAAAGAAAGGCAGGGTAGCAATACTTATATCAAACCAAATAGACTTTAAGACAAAGACTGTAACAAGAGACAAAGAACATTACATCATGATAAAGGGATCAATCCAAGAAGAAGATGTAGCACTTGTAAATATATATGCACCAACTTAGGAGCACCTAAATACATAAAGCAAATATTAACAGACATAAAGGGAGAAATTGAAATTAATACAATAATAGTAGGGGACATTAACACCCCACTTACATCAATAGACAGATCATCCAGACAGAAAATAAATTAGGAAACACTGGCCTAAAATGACACATAAGACCAAGTAGACTTAATACATATTTATACAACATTCCATCCAATGGCAGCAGAATACACATTCTTTTGAAGTGCACATGGAATATTCTCCAGGATAGATCATATGCTAGGCCAGAAAACAAGTCTCAGTAAATTTAAGAAAACTGAAATAAAATCAAGCATTTTTTCTGACCACAACTCTATAAGACTAGAAATAAAAAGGAAAAAAAAACTGAAAAAAACACAAACACAAATTTTCTACTAAAATCCAATGGGTCACTGAAGAAAATTTTTTTTAATTTGGAGACATGAAGCAAACCAAATTTGGAGCAAACCAAATTCAACAATATGTTAAAAGGATCATACACCATGATCAAGTGGGATTTATTCCAGTGATGTAAGGATGGTTCAATATTCGCAAATCAATGTCATACGTCACATTAACAAATTGAGGAATAAAAATCTTATGATTATCCCAATAGATGTAAAAAAAGCTTTTGACAAAATTCAACAACTATTTACGATAAAAACTCTCCAGAAAGTTGGTACAGAGGGAACATACCCCAACATAATAAATAAATATACGATAAGCCCACAGCTAACACTACACTCAATGGTGAAAAGCTGAAAACATTTCCTCTAACGTCAGGAGCAAGACAAGGTTGCCCACTCTCACCACTTTTATTCAACACAGTATTGGAAGTCCTAGTCACAACAATCAGACAAGAAAAAGAAATAAAAGGAATACAAATTAAAAAGGAAAAAGTAAAACTATCACTGTTTGCATATGACATGATACTATACATAATATCCTCAAGACATCACCAAAGAACTACTAGAATTCATCAGTGAATTAGGTAAAGTTGCAGAATACAAAATTAATATACAGAAATATGTTGCATTTTTATACACTAACAATGAACTATCAGAAAGAGAAATTAAGAAAATAATGCCATTTACCATGGCATGAAAAAGAATAAAATACCCAGAAATAAATCTAAGGAGGAAAGGAAAAAAAACTTGTACTCAGAAAACTGTAAGACACTGATGAAAGAAACTGAAGATGACACAAACAGTTGGAAATATATACTATGTTCATGGATTGGAAGAATTAATATTGTTAAAATAACCATACTACCCAAGGAAATCTACAGATTCAGTGCAATTCCTATCAAAATACAAATGACATTTTTCACAGAACAAGAGCAAATAACTCTTTAAAAATTTGTATGGAAACATAAAAGACCTTGAATAGTCAAAGTAATCTTGAGAAAGAAGAATAGAGTTGGAGGGATCATGCTCCATGACTTCAGACTATACTACTAAGCTATGATAACCAAAACAGGTATGGTTACTGGCACAAAACAGACATATAGATCAATGGAACAGAATTGAGAGCCCAGAAATAAACCCATGCACTTATGGTCAATTAATTTATGGCAAAGGAAGCAAGAATATATAATCAGGAAAAGATAGCCTCTTCAGTAAGTGGTGCTAGGAAAACTGGACAGCTATGTGTAAAAGAATAAAATTAGAATGTATTCTAACACCATGTACAAAAAATAAATTCAAAATGGATCAAAGACCTAAATGTAAGAACTGAAACCATAAAACTAGAGGAAAACATAAGTGGAACACTCTTTGGCATATATTGTAATAATATTTTTTTGGATCCCTCTCCTAAAGCAAAGGAAACAAAAACAAAAATAAACAAATAGGATCTAATTAAACTTAAAAGTTTTGCACAGCAAAGGGAACCATCGACAAAACAAAAAGACATCCTACTGAATTGAAGAAAATATTTGTGAATGATGTGACTGATAAGAGGTTAATGTCCAAAATATATTAACAGCTCATACAACTCCATATCAAAAAAACAAACAAACAAATTAAAAAATGGGCAGAAGACCTGAATAGAAACTTTTCCAAAGACATACAGATGGCCAACAGTCACATGAAAAGATGATTAGTGATGTTGAGCATCAGAGAAATACAAATCAAAACTACAATGAGATATCACTGCACAACTGTCAGAATGACCATAATCAAAAAAGATCACAAATAACAAATGTTGGCAAGAATGTGGAGAAAAGGGAATTCTTGTGCAGTGTTGGTAGGAATGTAAATTGGTGCAGCCACTATGAAAAACAGTATGGAGCTTCCTCATAAAAACTAAAACTAGAACTACCATATGATCCAGCAATTCCACTCCTAGGTATATATTTGAAGAAAACAAAAACACTAATTTGAAAAGATACATACACCCCAATGTTCATAGCAGTATTATTTACAATAGCCAAGATCTGGAAGCAACCTAAGTGCCCATCAACAGGTGAATGGATAAGGATGTGACACACACACACACACACACACACGCACACACACACTGGAATACTACTTGACCATAAAATAGAATGGAATTTTGCCATTTGCAACAACATGGCTGGACCTGGAGGGTACTATGCTTAGTGAAATAAGTCAGACAGAAAAAGACAAATATTGTATCACTTATATGTGGAACCTAAAAACTAAACAAACAAATTAATATAACAAAATAGAAACAAATTCACAGATATAGAGAACAAATTAGTGGTTACCAACGGGGAGAAGGAAGGCAGAAGAAGCAAGATAGGGGTAGAAAATTAATAGGTACAAACTACTCTTTGTAAAATAAATAAGCTACAAGGATATATTATACAGTGCAGGGAATATAGCCAAAATTTTAGAATTAGTACAACTTTAGAATTCTATGACTTTCAAGAATAGGCCAAACTAAGGGAACTTCCCTGGTGGTCCAGCGGTTAAGACTCACACTTCCAATGCAGGGGACGCAGGTTCGATCCCTGGTCAGAGAACTAAGATCCCACATGCCTCGCAGAGCAGCAAAGCAAAGAAAAAAAGAGTACGCAAAACTAGTCCATGGAGATGAAAATAAGAATAAATGTTACCCTGGGCTGGGAAGGTTGGGTGGGAACCTTCTAGGGTGCTAAAAATATTTTAGATCTTGATTTAATGATGGTCACATGGGTATATAAATATGTAAAAAGTCTTTGAGATGTACATTTAAAATGCCTGCAATTTATAATATAGAAATTATATCTCAATACGTGCTGAAAAAATCAAAATAATACTGAAAATGTTTTTCAATATTGAAAATAATTTTTCTAATTAGTCAGAATCTCCGACTCTACTTCCATAGAACCCCCAGAAAAACTTCAACATTGTACCATGTGCTGTTTGTATAAGTATATCTTCCCACCTTTCCCTCAAAATTCATTTATTCAACTGTTATTTGTGGAGCATTTATTATATCCTCCAAAGAGCAAAACTGTATTAGTGGAGCCACAGATGGGAAAACAAACAATTTATCCCTAGAGTACACTTGCTCCATGATTGGGTAGCAGCCTGGACTCCTGAGTGAAATAGGAGGAGAACCAACTCTCAGTCATACATGCAAACTTCTGGTTTAACTAGAAATTCAGGGGTATGCACCTCACCTACAGACAGGTGAGTGTGGAGATGGGAGCTCCTTGCCTCCATTTAATCCCCTGTCCTTTTTCTAATGAGCTTGTCTGACAGAACATGTGGTGGAGGATTGGGAGGGGGGTTCATCTTGACCAACAAAAGGTTGCCAAACCACCTTCAAAGGTGTTGAGACAGGAATCATTTCTTCCCTGCAGAGTACCAAAGAACTGATGGCATCTAGGGTGGTTGTCTAGTTGAGAGTGGGATCAGAGCCAGTGTGGTGGATAAAGGGAGGAAGGTTAGTACGACAGGTTTTCCAAGCACATGGGAACATGGGGTGGGGAGGGGGCTTGGTGTGTTCCCAGAGTCTGTGTCAGCTGAGGGTACCTGGTACCACAGTCTTCAGGAAAATTCTAAATACCTTCCAAGTTTTCTATTCTATGAAAAACAATTATATCCAGGCTCTGTTGCTAAAGGCACAATCAGCCTATCACTGGTGTTTACCAAGGATTGAACTTATGGGCTCTAAATAAGCCAACAACCAAGCTTCCTTTTTCAGGAATTTCAGGCTTCAATGCAGAGAAGCAGTGTTATGTGTAAAACTTGGGTGAATCCCACTCTAATGTTCTTTGTTCACCGTCTCACAGCTTCTAAAGATGATGATATCTTCTCTTACCTCAAACATTTATAACCTTTCACCAAGAAATACCAAACTTTAAAAATATGTACTTATGTCATTATTATAACTATACATTTTGCTATTTAAGACTTATGAGAAAACACACAGATGCACGCACGCGCACACACACACACACACACACACACACGTTTTCATCAGCTTGTGGTACAAACCCTTAAAAGAATGTATATAGAATACCCTAGAGTTTGTTTAAAAAAAAAGACATTAAATTAAATACATATCAATTTTAAATGAATACTGATTCCTTTAAAACAGTAACTAGGAAGATACTTTTTCCAACAAAAACTCCTCTTTGAAATTATCCCTAGAGCTACTTCATCAGCGGCACATAACGCAGTGACAGATAAAATGAAACTCATTATTTTATAATTACAACTCTCTTTAATTAAGATGTTGGCAAGCTTACAAAATCAAAGCCACCCTTAAAAAGAATGATTAAAAAATATCTGCAATTCAAAAGTGTTTTTTTAAAAAAGCATGGTAAGCAATGGCAGCATTACAGAAATACATGACAAGCCTCCCAAGCAATGCTTTAAAGGAGACAAAAGTCACTTTTTTTTTTTTTTATAATAAGACCTTTTCTGTGAAATTTTTTTTAAAAAGAGGGAATTCCCTGGCGGTCCAGTGGTTGGGACTCAGCGCTTTCACTGCTATGGCCCAGGTTCAATCCCTGGTCGGGGAAGTAAGATCCCAAAAGCTATGTGGCATAGCCAAAAAAAAAAAAAAGGAGAGAGCAAGAGAGAGAAAACAACCTAATCTCCAATCTCATTATAATGTTATCATTCTTCTTTCAGTTGAGTACACACACACATTTATACCCTATATCATCACTCTTTGAATAAGTCGTTTTTATTTTTTAAAAGATAATTTGTAAATTTTTCTTATTAATAAACTAATACAAATTAATTGAAGAGGTCAGAAAACTCAGAGTATAAAGAATAAATTATAACCACTTATTGTCCCACCAATGAGATTAATTATTTTAAAAACAAGTTTTGTATATTACCTTAAAAAGGATTAGAATGAAGCTGAGATGGCCCAGACGGTTGAGAAATAACATCCAAGAAAATCTGTATTTACCTTGTAGAAACTGAATACTTGGAGAGAAAATCAAGTTACAGCATTTTGTCTACAAGTCAGATCTCAAGTTACCAACGCCAAACATGTAAGTGCCTTTGGCATTAGGGATTCTTAGCATATCATCTGAGAAGTAGTGCCTTTCCCAGCTCAGAAAGCTGTGTCCCACAGAACAGAGCAAGCCAAGGGCTGTTTGTCTTTCCAGGCAAGTTAACCTGAGTAAAACAGAACAGAAGGTGCTATCAGCTTTCCCCTCTGGACTATAGAATGGGAGCCACTGAAAACTTTCATCTGCTAGCCATGGCCAAATCCAACCAATCCTGCCAACACTCCAGAAAAAAAGAACTCTACTCTTCTTAAGGGCACCAACGTTTACCTGTGAAGGCTGAGGTAAGGAAAAAAGCATTCTTGACAAATACCTTAGAGACTCCTGGAGCCTAAACTTAAGTGGACTCACTAATGATTGTACTTGTGAGCCAACAAAGGTATGTGGTGTCTGAATTCCTCCATCTATATTACCAGAAATCTCTATAATATCAACTGAATGGGCATTTCCTCTCTACCACCTTCCTGCGTCCCTTTGGCCAGGCTGATGCCTCTCCCCGGTGTCTCAGTCACTGAGCTGGGCACTGACTCTATGGACCTGGAGCAGAATAGAACCCGTCTGGGTTGGAGAAGCAGGCTCGGGAGATATTAGCGTATAAAGCAGGCTGAAGTAGTAGACTGGATCATGTCCTCAAGGAACAGCACATAGAGTAAAAAGAGGAAAAGACAGAGATCTGAGGAAGCCTTAAAGTCTGGCAGGACACGGTGACCGACAGAATGTAGGGGACAAGGAACTGGGACATGCACGATGGTACCCATATTTTGAATGCATACTATATTATCATTATTTGTTATAAAGTTCTATTTTATATTGAGTATCTCAATGGCAGGAATTTTGTCATATCTTTGGGTCTTTCTTAGTACCCGGCAGGTGCTTAATTGATATCTACAGAAGAGAGAATAGAGAAGAAGGAGAAAATGGAAGAGATGGAGTGGGAACTAGGAAGACAGGAAGGAGGAAAGCAGACAAAGAGGCAATATTTCCACAAAGGTTCCAAGTCCACCCTGCTTGTGATAAACTTAGAACACTGGTGACCAAGTCAAGCTCTGAACCAGAAGAGACATAGCAAAAAGCCTGGATATAGAACATTTGAATGCATGTCCTGCAGAACATACTGCTGGAGAAACTCAAGGCCAGCTCCAGGCAATCAGCCCCCAGAGCAAAGATGAGGAGCCCTGCTCCCACTCAGAAAGTACCCAGTGTTTCTAGATCTACAAGAGAAAACAGCGGTAACTTCAGCCAAGTCAAGGTTGCTGAAGGCTTCTTCATGGGTTCCTTCGGCTGTTTAAAGAGGAAAGCAGTACAACAGATCTCAGAAACTCAGTTGGCCCAATACAAGGCACAAAAGACTTGGTAGCAGCCACATAATATGTGTTTATAATAACCTGTTCACACTCTTGCATTGGCTTCCAGGAGATATGACCGTGAGGCGGCAGAATGACGCTGGTTCACATGGCATTCATACTGCACTGATGGTTGGCTCCCCGCAATGATGCCAAATGGCACTTCCCCAAATGACTGTGGTCTGCATCTTTAAGAAACCCCTATTTATTTTCTCCCAATGCAAGTTTATCTCCATTTGACTTTGTAGGTCCTTGAAGCTAATAAATTATGGAACTGCTTGCCTAGAAAAATATTTTTCATGGAAAGAATCAATTGTAATCTAGAGGAAACACTCACTGTCTGAATTCCAACAAACCTGTTCCATGATCTGGTTGAGTTCTTGCACTCTGCCCAAAGCCAAGAGACATACCACGAATAGAAACAGTTCAAGGCCCTTAGTCCAACATGCCTGCACTATATTGCAAATTCAGCCCTCTAATAGGAAGGTGGGGTGAGAGACAGGGAGGGTCAGAAAAATCTTTTTATCTGACCATACTTGGAACTTTTTGTTTAGTCTGGAGAAACCCAAACGATACAGTTCTTAAGATTCTGTACTTTTTCACTTTGGCTGTTTGTATATGCTACATGCACCAAAAAATATGTCCAAGCGCAAAACCCATTTCTAGAGCAATTTAAAGTTGGCTCATGCTAAACATTGAATTAAAATAATGTATTGCTTTTCTGCAGTTCCTTTCGAGTACAACATTAAGTCTCTGGGTACTTACAGGAATTTCCTTGACAACACAGTCAGATAATACTCACCCCATTTTCCAAATGAAAAAATATTTGATAAACAGCCTAGAATAAGCCTATTCCTTTTGAGGGAGTCCTCACTACCTGTCCAATTTCCCCCTCCAATTTCCATTCCATTCCTCCCCCTCCCAAGAAGGGCCCTAAACACCACTCATTTCTTTGCAGCATTCATACACACATACACACACAAGCATGGATACCCGCTGTATTGACTACATTTTCTTATTTTCTACAATCTTGATGCTCTGGTATTTGGGACACTAATCCTGGAGAGACTGCCCCTTCTAGCATTAGCTAATTCCCAAAGACAGCAAATGACTTCCCTGGAAGCAAGCCTTTAAAAAACAAACCAACCAATTCAGAGCCTACACCCCTAACCATCTCCTTTATCAAATTCTCACACACCAAGCCAATATCCCCCCTGCCCAAAATCACCCCAAGGCCAGGTACCAGAAAATCAGGGACACTCCTACAGCCCAGAGTCTACCTAAATTGTTCAAATTATTCAATGTACCTTCCCTGCCTCATCCATTCCTTCCCAGAAAAAAACCAGTAAAGGCTTTGGGCCATGCTCTGCCCTCCCCTCTCTTCCTCCTGATCAACCCTGTTGCTTCCCTCTCTGTGGCCCTGCATGGCCTGGTGTGCTGTGCCTCATGTTTCTACAGATCTGCAAGTACAAAATTCTTTCTTTGTGACAATCATTTGTGTCTGTCTGTCTTACCATACCTGATTAGAAAAAAACCCAGGTACGTTTTTAACACACCCACATTCTGAGAAAATCCAATAATCTAGGTGCTTTAGAATTCACTCACTTTTACTAGGCCACCTAAAAATAGAGGGACAATGATGAAGAATTCTAGTTGAAGGTTCTGATCCCTAGGGAAGAAGGTATCCTCTAAGTCTCAAATCTCATTCTATCTGAAAATAAGAGTCCTTACTTTGAGTATGACGCATGTGAACACAATTGTGTTTTTATGTAACTATTTATGCAATGGGTTTACCTGTGTTTACGAGCTTCCCCAAACCAGGCATGATAACTCACACTTTTTTGCTTCTGCTATTGCTCCAAGCACAGGGGAAGATCACAATGCATGAACAATATGTGACAGTGATTAAGACATGGCCACTGACGTTGGCCATGGACCAAGCTGTGGATCTGTCACTTACTACCTTGAGCAACATATTACTTAAGGCTCAATTTCCTCAACTGTAAAACGAGCATAATGATATGACATACCTCATAGAGATGCTGAACAATTAAATGAGAATATACGTAATAAATTTAGCAAAATTCCTAGAAAATAGTAAGCCTTCAATAAATATTTTCTACTATCATCATTGTGATGGGTGCTTTAGAGTGATAGTTAAATAGCATTTAAGACAAAGTCTCTTCTTTTTTTTTTTTTTTTTTGCGGTACACGGGCCTCTCACTGCTGTGCGGAGCACAGGCTCTGGATGCGCAGGCTCAGCGGCCATGGCTCATGGGCCCAGCCGCTCCTCGGCATGTGGGATCCTCCCGGACCGGGGCACAAACCCACGTCCCCTGCATCGGCAGGCGGACTCTCAACCACTGCGCCACCAGGGAAGCCCCAAAGTCTCTTCTTGTTATGGTAAAATAGCTTGTACCTATCCATCAGTTTAATTAGAAAAAAACAAAACAGAAAGGGAACATTTATTAAGCACCTTATGTAAGGCAGACTCTGAGCTAGACCCTTTACGTTATTTATTTTATCTAATCCTCACAACAGCCCTATGAAGTAATACCATATCTGTTTTACAGATGACGTGACTGAGGCTCAGAGAGACCAATACCCTCAAGATAACCCAACTTGTAAGTAGCAGAGTCTGGATTTGGCCAAAAATCTGCCCAGCTCCCAAGCCTACTGGTCCTTGTTGCTTCCTGAGTAGAACTTGAATCCAACATCCTTGGGAAGTTCAACTATTACAGGGATTCCTGGGAACTGGTAGAAAACAGAGATGATACAGTGATGTGCTCCTTAGCAAAGAGAAAATATCCAGGATTGCCACTGCAAACCAAGAACACAGAACAGAGACACAAGCACTGAGGGAAAGGATGAAAAGACAGAAGTAGATGAAACAGGAACTGACAGAATTTAGAAAAGAAGTGGAAGAAAAAAATTATAGCATCACAAGAATGAAGTTCACATTGAATGTACGTTAAGGAGATGAGTCCCTGATGCAAATACAGTAAAATAAATGGAGGATGTGGTAAGAAAAGTGAGTAAAACAAAATGGAAGTAAGCAGATGGTTAAAAAAAAAAGTTTAGAAAAGAAAGATGATGAATATGGAAGAGATTAAGGGAGAAGAAGAGAACCTGAAGAGAACCTGAAGAAGAGAACCCAAATAATGGAACAGTAAAATATTTCAAGATACAATTGAAAGTGACTTCTGCTCAGGTGGCAGCCCCCCAAGACAAGGCAGTCCTTGCAAGGAGGTCTGCCATTCTCTAGAGAGTTATATCAAACACAACTCTTCAAATCCAGCCCCATCAGCCAATCCTAGGAGTGCAACGTTTTGAATAATAAAATTGATTCTTTGGATATAGAAGCTATATATTTTCCCCAAAGAAAGGAAATATTTAAATTTACAAATTGAAAGGTACATCTTGCCCCTAGGAAAAAAATATCACAGCACAATTGTTCAACTACAAAGATAAGAAAAAAAAAAAAAAGAATCATTTTAGTATCATGAAAAAAACTATCAAGTCACTTACAGAAGGTGAAAACAAAAAATCAGTGCTAGAAAACAGTAAAGCAAGGCCAACAAAGTCCTCAAGAACAAGGTGTGACCTAAGAATTTTATTATCCACCAATAGAAATGTAAAAACAATGGGTAAACTTTCCAAAAATGTAAGAGGTCAGGAGCTACAGCTTTTCATTTGTGGAAGCTACAAGAAACAAATATTACCCAACCAAAAGAACAGAAAGTCCTCATTAAAGAATGGCTGGTTATTTGTGTATTTGATCCAATTAACTGAAGGAGAACAACTAGAAAAAATGTGGGTACTTATTTACACAATAGAAGGTATATATAATTAATAACATTTTTAAGGTGAAGAAGAAAATATGTGTGATGACTTAACACTGAGTTTTGCTCTTTTTATCCAGAGTTAAAGACCCCAACCAAGAGTCCAAGGGATGGACCCTGGAAGCCAGGACCTGAGGGGAGAGTTGTAGGTAGCCCTTTCCCAGCAGGCTTTGGCCAAGACAAGAGAACTGTGGTTGGAGGGGCCTTATCAGTATTTGGATAATTGCTGTCTTAGGTTAGTTCCTGAGAAGCAGACCCTGAAATGAGGGTTCCTGTGCAAGTTAGTGATTTCTTAAGGAAGTGTACTCAGAAAATCTGGTAAGAGGTGAGGGGAAACATAACAGGGAGGGAGAAGCCAAGGGAGGATGAGATTTCCAGCACAGCCCTAGCCTCAGGCTGACCCCACAGGGAGCTCTAGAATATAAATTATATCTCGGAGTTTGTCCATTTTGCAGCAAGGGGGCTAGACTTTCATTATCCCATTCCATTCAGGCGTTGGCTCCCTGGCAAAGGGGAACGATATAAACCCCCAGATTTCCAGGCACACCCAGATCTCTACACCCATGGGTGAAGAGGCTTCAGCAGCCCAAGGGTGTTTCTCAAAGGAAAGCTGCAGGTGCAATCCACCCAGCCCACCAACCCTGGAAGAGTCAGAGATAGCAGGGTGAGTACAGAAGAGCAGCAGAAGAGCAGGGCTGGGAGCTGGTGGGGAGGCAGGCTGAGCCTCTGGGCACATGCGAGCCACAGCCAGGCCCCAGCCAGAGAAGGGGAGATGTTTTTATTGCCAACAGAGACTGATGTTTTGATTCTATATAAGTCCAGACTTTTTAATGAAAGTGAGGCATCTGTTAATACCAGAAAGTGACTAGAAAAACTAAGGGATTTACCAGAGAATTCATCCACGGGCAGGCAAGAAAACAACAGAGTAAATTTCAAGAATCCTGGAATGAGCAGAAATAAAGTTACTTTCTGTTTATACCCTATAAACTCCAACTCATTCAACAAACTGCTTACAAATATGTGCTACCCACCCCATAAATACACTTACATTCACACAGATTATCTCAGGAAAGACATGCAACAAAACAGTAACAGCAGTTGCCCCTGGGGAAAGGAACCAGGCTTTGAGGCAGGAGTGAGAGAAGACTTAATTTATGCCTTTAAATTCTGATTATAAACATGTATCTTTAAGAAATAAAATCATTTAAAGTCTTTTAACTAGTAAGGAAAATAAAGCGAATAGAAAATCAAATAGGAAGGTAAGCTGGAGCCAGGCAAGAGTTAGTTTGGAAAACATATAATATAAATCTTATCTACTTGCTATGGAAGAGAAAACAAATCAGGCTCTGAGTTCTTGGCTACCAGTATGAAGAAAGTAACACCACTATTCCCAGCATCCATCAGATGAAAACAAACCATTTGTTCAGGAAAAACAAAGCTATTCCTAGAACTAAGATTAGAATTAAATTTCTCCTGTGGGTCCTATAAAGGAGTGAACATTTTCACCAACCTCACTATTATAAACACAGGGGCAAACTTAATAGAGTTGCCAATCTTATGATGTTTGTTATTATCAGCAATAAGTGCTAAAGGTGATACTGACCAGGATTATTATTGGTTTCATAGGCGAAGTAATGAAATCACAGCAATTATTTGGCTTTAGTAGGAGAGATGGGAAGAAAATTAAGGGGTCTACAGCACTGAATCATTAGGCTGCTGCTGCTTGAAATTCACTTAATCTTCTGAGTCAGATGCAACCAACTGTGCGCCAGGGATTAAATGTCACCAGTGTTTGTCTTCAGATAATATCTGAGCTTTATGGCCTATTCAGTATGCAGTGAATGAACGGTATGAATTCAATGAATGAATGACACAGAATGCTCACCTAAATATTTTCACTGCAACTCAAAGTAAATGTGAATCACTTACCACTACACACCTATTAGAGTGGATAAAATTAGAAAGACCGACCATACCAAGTGTTAGCAAGATTGTGGAGCAACTAAAACTCTCATACACTGCGGGTGAGAATGTAAAATGGTGCAACCACTTCGGAAAGTAGTTTGACATTTTCTTAAAAAGTTATATCAACACATACACCTACTGTATGATCTAGCCATTCTACTCCTAAGTATTTTACCCAAGAGAAAAGGGAAACTATGTCCATACAAGACTCGTACACAAATAGTAGCAGCTTTATCTGTAATAGCCAAAAACTGGGAGCAACGCAAATGTCAAATCAACAGCTGAATGGATAAACGAATTGCGGTAGAGCCACAATAGAGTCCTACTTAACAGTAAGAAGAAATGAACTCTTGATACGTGCAACATCGGTGGTTAGGTGGTTCTTATGTGGAAGGCACTTTACACTGTTTCATTTTAGCCTCACAGGCACCCTATAAGGTAAATACTATTCTGCTTTTAGAGTTGAGAAAACCGAAGCTTAGAGGTGAACAACTCATCTGGGTTCACTCAGCTGGTGAGTGGCAGAGGCAGGACACAGACCAAGCCAGTCTGATGAAGAGTCCTCACACACACTTTGCTCAACAGGGAATGCTCTGGGTTCCTTAGACCCACCAGCCTCTTCAAGGTGAGGCAGTACCATCCAGGAGATGACCTCCAAAAACAAGAAGGGGTTCCGAGTTGGTGGGGAGACGGTAAACTTAAAGGAGGAGGAAACTTTTTCCTTTTTCAGATGATGCCCAGATGACTCACCCTTTCTTGTCACTCTGCTCCAAATCCTCAGGTCTTAATCTTGATACGTCAGATTTGGGGACCCACTGGAATGCTCTCCAGGGAGGCTGCCCTTCTGTCTCAAGGCACAGGGCTGTACCACCAGCAGCTCCACCTGGGCACCTATACCAAAGCAAGCAGCAATTTGGTATTCTGTTACTGTTTACTTCTGCCTTAATTACAAGGTGGGGGAAAGAGTGCCTAAGGTTTGCCAAAAACTGGGTGATTTTTTTTTTTTTTTTAAGTTCCTTCCTTTCTTTCTAGTTGTTCAAGTCTGTTGGGAAAGGCAAGAGGAACGATTTTGGAACTGAACTTGCTGCTGAGTTGCCAGGGTTTAGAGATCTCTGCAAAGGTCATTGTTTTCTGTAAAGGTCATTGTCTTTTCATGAAAACCCCGGCAAAGCATGCCAATGGAGGAAAGCCACCAGCTTGCCAAACGTCCGGTGTCCCAGTCACCTGCTCTTCCTGCCCTAGGAAGGATGTGGACGATCTCTGGAGTAAAGACATCAGATCGGTTTTGTTCCTTTCTTGCTCTTAAATCAGCTGCAAAATGCATGAACAAAGCACACACAGGACTATTCTCAGAGCCCTGTGCCGCCTCCTCGTTAAACGCCAGCAGCTGCTGGGTGTTGCACAGAGCAAGATAAGCAACATGACATTCGCGGCCATTTACATCCTGAGTGTAGATCATTGTGATCTCAGCAGAATTTCTGAGGTTTCAAGCCCTGAAGAATACCCCACCAGTGAAAATGCGCAGAGGGGGTGAGGTCTGGGCAGGGGGTCCTGGGTGGGGTGAGGGGCTCGCAGCAGGAGTGGCCAGCAGAATCAAGCAACCAAATCACGAGTTACTTGCTCTTGGGAAAAGCAGCTCTGCTGACAAGAGAATTAGGGCAGGATGATTTTGGCAAGCCGCGTGTTGTGTTAGCTGCACAAACTTTTTCTTTCCTCTTAGGCAGCCTCTTAATAATTGGGTGGGAGCTTCTTTTCACATTTCGTGAAGAGGCAATTCCTGTCAGATGTTTTTCAGAGGGGTTTCACCTCACGTTTGCCAAGCACACACAATTCCAGATGCAACTCTGAGTCTATTCAGTTTGAGAAGATTAGAGTTCGCAGCCATTGGCAGGATTTTTACTTTCCTGCTGGCCTCATAGTTCCTCACATTACTTTAAGTGAATCTTACTCTTATCTCTACATCAAGTCTTAATGAAAAATATGAGGGAGAGGAAAGGACCCAGAGAGTCACTGGGGCAACTGGCATCTCACTGGAGGCTGCCAAACCATGTGAGTCCTAATTGGAGACATTTCCCTTCTCCCAGTAGGTGCCTCCAATTTACCTCTTTACGGGCAGAGATTAATTTTCATTCCTATGTGAGGCTTGTGGGAGGAAATTATTTCAATTACTTCCCTTCCATCTTCCTGCCTGTTCCAATAACCTCTACGTCTCATTATTGCAACTGCAATAATCCAGGCAAGAGATAATGGTGCTGGGCCAAGGTGGTAACAGTGGAGGTGGCAGGAGGAGAGTTTCTGGATATGAGTAGAGAGAGTTGCAGGATGGGGTTGGCTGAATGCTCTCGGTCTTGAAACTTCTGGTAAGGGAGTGGTCGCAGCAGTAAGCTCAGAGAGGCAGAAATGCATCTTAAATTCTGGCCCTTAGGCAAGGAGTAAAGGTCCCATTTATTGAGTACCTGCTGTGTGCCAGGTGCGAAACTTCCTCCTCACAAGTCTTTGTAGTAGGTTTGACTATTTCCACCTCACAGAACCTGTGTCTGTCAGACCCTAGAGGCTGTCACCCTGAGCCCCTTACGAGGGACAGCCCCTGGGGGTATGGTATGCACAGCAGAGTGGCTCGGGGAGGATCCATGAGCACAGGAGGGCAGGCACCAGAGTGAGGGGGCCCCGACACCCTCCCTTCTGCCGCAGCTTCTCAGCAGAGCTCCAGGGTGGAGCTGCAAGACCTGGGTCTGACCCCGCACTAAGCTTCCTCAACGGGATGCAGGATGCAACTGCTGCAGCTGCAGCTGCCAGAGGCAGGAAAGCCAAGCAGGGAAAGGCAGGAGATCCCGCTGACCCTTCCAAACCCCGGACCCAGCTTTCCGGTGCTGACAGGGAGGGCACCACCCAGGCACTGCCGGCAACCCCCGTAGGCAAAGCCCCTGAATTCATGTTTTGGTCTCCACAGCCGGAAACCTTCAGCTAGCCATCCTGGAGGAGTTCCGAGGTCTCTGTCTCCAGGCTGGCCAGGACTGCTGGAGGAAATGGGCCCCTTCAACCCCAGTGCACCTGCACTGGGCGTAGTCTATTTCTCCTCTGGCTGCCAGAGCAACGGAAACAACAGTGACCGCCGAAACCCCCTTAACACCACAGCCCAGGCTGACCCTGACCAATGGAAGCCAGACTTTGCATCTTGGTTTCTCCCCTTTTTTTCCCACATACCTAAAAGTATCTTCTCTGAAACCAAGAACTTACCCAGTCCTCATACTGAGCCGAAACTGTTCTCAAAGCCTGATCCGCTGAGCTCTTCCTGGCATGCCTGGGTTTCACTGAATCCCAGACTCCAGGGAGAGGGTGGGAAGCCTGCTTTCAGGCTTGCAGCAGAATATCCATCTGGGGGAGCGTGCCCTGGAGGCTCCTCTTCGGAACCGCTGTGCAAGCTGCTTTACTCCAAACCCAAGTGAAGTGTGCAGCTTCCCAAGGTGTGGCCACAGCAACTGACCCCAGAGTTTGTACCCCAACACATGTGGGTCTGACTACTGCCCTGACTAACAAATCCCATCCCATGAGAGGGCACTTCCACAGAAAATGCCTCCTCAGAAGTCAGTCCAGCCCTTCTTGAGAGCATTAGTGTCCTCATTCCACATAAGAAAGGACCCACTTTGAGAGGACAAATGATATATAATAATTTATGACACCAACTGACTTCTGTGAAAGTGACTGGGAAATGGACAACTTGTCCTGCCTGTTAATTCACAAATGGACATGACGAGCCCAAGACACACTTGCACTGAAGCAGAATGTACGGCCCCAGCCTTGAAACCTGTGTGTAAGGGGCGTGACGGGCTCATGTGTCCTCTCTCAGGCTGCAGCAAGAGGATGGAGACAGGACGCCAGGGTCCTTTCCCCCTGTTCTGTTAGCATCCACCACAAGAAATACCCTGGACAGGGAGGAGGAAAAGCACCGCTGTGCTATTTCTTTAGTTCTCTCTGAAGTCCCGCAAGTTAGACAGAGCACTTGCCACACGTTACAAATAAGAAAATCCAAATTCAGAGAGGTCAAGTGACTTGTCTAAGCTCATACAGCAGGCACATAGCAGAACCAGGACTTGAATCCAGATTTCCTATTCCACATTATTCTCCAGTGGCTTATTGAAAGGCTTACATAAGGGGCTCCGTTCCTTGGTTATTCCATGCAATAAACCAGGGCATATACGCCAAGCCTTATCTTTTCAATTCTATTTTTAGCTCTCATTATAATGTACTCTGCACTTTAATAGGTACTTGAATAGGTGACAAAATGAGAGATTTTTACAGAAGATCAACTTTCAGTTTCTAGTCTGCTCACAAATTTTTTCAGAGAGCAGCTCCCGTACACAAAACACTTTGGATATTACAATACTATATGATACATACTTCCTCTACTCATCAAACTTGCAATGGGGCTGGGAAGATAAGACATGGACCCAAATAACCACCATACCAAAGCAGATACGATCCGTGTGTGCCCCAAGAATGGTGCCCTGCAGAGTACTGGGAGGTCCAAGGGCATGAGACATAACGTCTGTTTGACATAATCAAGGAAGGCTTCCTGGAGGGGGTGACTTTGAAGCTGAGCTTTAACTGTCACATAGGATTTTAGTAGACAGAAGGTGATGATTTTAGCTTTTAAAAAATCTGATTGGACCTTGTATTTAAATTTTTATGCCTCCCAAATTTGCTCTAAGTAAAATAAGAATATTTCCCATATCATTCTGCAACATGTCCTTTGACAAGGAGCATCTCCCAGAAGAGAAAAAGGGCAGTGTCCAGAGAAATGGAACCCAGAAGCTCAATTCATCTGACTCTATCTATCCTAAGTCCATGCAGAAATGGGTGGCAGGTCTCCCTGTACACTGTGCCACCCTCTCTTCCCTCACTGTGGTTCCTGCCCACCTGCAGCAGCCAGCAACAAGCTTGGCACTGTTGTGGCAGGGAAGGGCGGTGGTGGGGGGGGTGTCCTTTGTTCATCCCTATTTCTCATTCTCCATTCAGAAATCAGCAGGACACTTATTTCCCAAGATAGAGGAAGACAGGTCTTGTGCAAACAGGTGGTTCCAGGAACATTTCCCACAAGAACAGGGTTTTTCTTCTATTATAGCCTTGAAACTCTGACCCTTTTTTTTTCATTGCTCTCCTGTATTTTTCTTTAATAGAGCAGATGACCAATGAATCCACAAAAGCAGTGTGCTACACTGCGGGAAATCTCAGGTTACTAACCAAGCATGGGATGTGTCTGGCTTGTACTTAGTTCTCCCTGCTAGGAGAGCACTTCTCCCTGTCTCCATTCAACCTAGTTACCTCCTACCCAGCCCTTGAAACCCCATTCAAAGGGCACCCCTTCAGGGAAACCATTTCCCCTCCACACATCTATATCGAGGCCAGGCTTCCCTGTTACATATTCTCATTCTAGCTCTCCTCCCTAGTTTGTGGTTACTTTAGTGGGTATCTCCTATAGCAGATCTTAACCTCCATGAAGGCAGGTATCGCCTAGGATTATCGTCATGTCTCACACATAGAAGGTACTCTGTAAATAATTGTGGACCAAATGTCCTGATGTAGTGATAAATAGAGTCAGACAGCCCTTCGCTGGAATGCTAGTCCAACACTTACTAATTATACTCCCCATAGCTCAGCTTCCCCTTCTGCAAAATGAGGATAACAACATCTATTTCACAAGATTACGATGAGAAAAATATAGATAAGAGCATCTAGCTGGCACTTGTGAATGCTCACTCAGTAATATTCATTTCTTCACCTGCCTTGTCACCTAACCGCCTCACCAGGGTGCCTTTGACCTTGACCCTCAAGCCACACAAACCTTCCTTCACAAACCCCAAAGTTCACCCTAGAATTCAGATTAAAAATGCTCTCTGGGGCTATCTGAGGCTGAGTTGAAAACTTCCATCCATCCTCTATGTCTGTCAGGATTCTAAGCGGCAAGCAACAGAAATCAACTCTTGTTCATTTAAGCAGAAAAGGAAGCTACGAGAAGCAAATGGGAAGCTTGCAGTTCCTAGGATGATGCGGAACCAGGCTCAGGCTCTCCACGAAGAACAATGCCCCAAATTGGGCCACTGGGCTGGCCCAGGGAGGCACTGCTGCCACCCACACAGGGCACAGACCCTGAACCTGGTACTATGTACTATGTGTGGTACTAGGTATGTGGCCAGCACTGGACACTAGCTACAGAATCACAGCCCCTGTTGCCTCTAGAAACTAAACGTTCTGTGATTGTTGTCCCATCCTCATCAGAATGGAGTCCACCAGGTGCCTGTTTTTGCTCTGAGCGGAAG